>NC_085842.1:6262255-6964755 GCF_035594765.1 Anolis carolinensis
AGAAAGAGATGAGAGTGGGAAATGCCCCAGTGGGATTATTGAGCAGGGGCGGGCTGTGGCGCAGCTGGCTAGTAACCAGCTGCAATAAATCACTACTGACCGAGAGGTCATGAGTTCGAAGCCCAGGTCGGGTTAAGCCCCAGACCATTAAATAGCCCGGCTTGCTGTTGACCTATTCAGCCCGAAAGACAGTTGCATCTGTCAAGTAGGAAATTTTGGTACACTTTATGTGGGAGGCTAATTTAAGTAATTTACAACATCATAAAACTGCCAGCAACATGCCAGAAAGGAATGAGGAAGTACAGTCACTAGTGGACGGTGATCCAACAGCTCCCCCTGTGGCAGGAATCGTGAAGCTGGAATGTTAAATGCCTCTGTGTGAGTCTATACTGTATGTTGTTCGTCTGATGGCATTGAATGCTTGCCATGTATATGTTCATTGTAATCCGCCCTGAGTCCTCTTCGGGGTGAGAAAGAAGGGCGGAATATAAATACTGTAAATAAATAAAAAATAATAAAATGTTGGACCCCCGTCTCAAACCACAAGGCAAGGCAGGTAATACATTTATTGTTATATGGAAAGCAAGGGATGAGGGCCAATGAGCGAGGCGAATCGGGGTATAAGGTGGCAGGCAACCTGTGCTCAATGGGGTCACACTCGCCCTGAGGACACACGTCTGCAGTCTGGGGTCCTCCTGGACTCAGCACTGACCCTTGAAGTTCAGGTGTCAGAGGTGGCCGGGAAGGTCTTCACACAGTTAAAATTTGTGCACTAGCTGCGACCGTATTTCAAAAAGCCTGACTGGGTCCTTGCCTTAGTTACATCTAGTATGGATTACTGCAATGCACTCTACGTGGGGCTGCCTTTGAAGATGGCTCGGAAATTGCAATTGGTAAAAAGATCAGGAGCCAGGTTACTAACTGGAGCTAATTCTACAGAAGCAGCAACCACTGGCTGCCGATAAGTTTCCTGTCCCAGTTCAAAGTGCAGGTTATCTATCTATATATATAAAAGAGTGATGGCATCACGGCGATTCACAAAACAACAAAAGTACAGGCCCCCCAACCTCAAAATTTGACAACACAACCCATCATCCACGCCTCAAGGTTGATACAACAAAAAGAAAAGAAAAAGAAAATCCTAATTAGAGGGAGAGCAATAATTTTTTTTATCCAATTGCTGCCAGTTTAGAGGGCTAATCTCTGCCCACTTGGTTGCCTAGCAACCAAGGGACAGCCAGGTTTCAGTTAGGGGACAGGCAGATTTAGGCCTCACTTAGACTTCTTCCACAGATTATCTAATTTGCACTGGATTATATGGCAGTGTAGGCTCAAGGCCCTTCAACACAGCTATATAACCCATTTATAATCTTATATTATCTGCTTTGCACTGGATTATCTTGACTCCACACTACCATATAATCCACTTCAGTGGGCATTTTATACAGCTGTGAAGAAGGAGCCTCATATAATCCAGTTAATATAGCAGATAATATAAGATTAGAAATATACAGTAGAGTCTCACTTATCCAACGTAAACAGGCCGGCAGGATAAGTGAATATGTTGGATAATAAGAAGGGATTCAGGAAAAGCCAATTAAACATCAAATTAGGTAATCGTTATACAAATTAAGCACCAAAACATCATATTATACAACAAATTTGACAGAAAAAGTAGTTCCATGCGCAGTAATGCTATGTAGTATTTACAGTAGAGTCTCACTTATCCAGCACTCACTTATCCAACGTTCTGGATTATCCAACGCATTTTTGTAGTCAATGCTTTCAATATATCGTGATATTTTGGTGCTAAATTCATAAATACAGTAATTACTATATAGCATTACTGTGTACTGAACTACTTTTTCTGACAAATTTGTTGTCTAACATGATGTTTTGGTGCTTAATTTGTAAAATCATAACTTAATTTGATGTTTAATAGGGTTATCCTTAATTCCTCATTATCCAACATATTCGCTTATCCAACGTTCTGCCGGCCCGTTTATGTTGGATAAGTGAGACTCTACTGTACTATATTTACAAATTTACCACTAAAATATCACAATGAATTTAAAACACTGACTACAAAAACATTGATTATGAAAAGGCAGACTGCGTTGGATAATCCAGAACATTGTATAAGCAAATGTTGTATAAGTGAGATTCTACTTTAATATAAAATAATTACTGGGATAGAATAATGCAGAACAATATAATCTCTAAAACCAGGACAGTAAATAAACAGGGGAATTCCACACAGGAAACAATCAGGGCCAGCTAACACCTCCCAACAAAGTATTCCCATCATCAAAGTCTGGAAAATCCTCTGTTTTCTCAGGGCCACAGACAGTAGAAGCACATAAAATATCGCAAACAACACCACTCTGAAAACAAGGGAATTCCAGACAGGAAACAATCAGGGCCAGCTAAAACCTCCCAACAAAAAATTCACTCAGGGAGGAAACAGCCAGGCTTTAAAGCTGCAAGGCCATTACATCCTAATCATTTTTCCTAATTGCAGCATTCATACTTGCCTCCAACAAACAAACAAAAAACCAATCAGAAATATTGTATATTCACAACCTTTGGTAAATAATATCCCCTGATGGCGCAGCGTGTTAAAGCGCTGAGCTGCTGAACTTCTGGACCGAAAGGCCACAGGTTTGAATTGGGGGAGCGGAGAGAGCCCCCACTGTTAGCCCCAGCTTCTGCCAACCCAGAAGTTCAAAAACATGCAAATGTGAGTGCATCAATAGGTACTGCTCCGGCGGGAAGGTAACGCCGCTCCATGTAGTCATCCCACATGACCTTGGAGGAGTCTACGGACAACGCCGGCTCTTCGGCTTAGAAATGGAGATGAGCACCAACCTCCAGAGTAAGACACGACTAGACTTAATGTCTGGGGAAAACCTTTACCCTTGACCTTAACTACCACCAATTCCTCAATACTTTATTTCCCAGACCACCAGACTTCGCCACAGCAACGCGTGGCCGGGCACAGCTAGTCACCTATAAAAGCCCTATGGTTCAGGTCTTTGTGACTGCATCTCCGCCTATGAACCAGATCCGGCGGGGAGGCCCTCCTCTCAGTCCCACCAACACAGTTGATGGGGACAAGGGAGAGGGCCTTCTCAGTGGTGGCCCCCCAGCTCTGGAACACCTTCCCCAGTGGACCTAGACAAGCTCCTACACTACAACACTTTAGGGAAGAGTTAAAAACTAGGAAAAAGTTAAAAACTTGGTTTGTCCAGCAGGCATTTGATAACGTTTAGACCAGGGGTCCTCAAACTTTTTAAGTGGAGGGCCGATTCACAGTCCCTCAGAGTGTTGGGGGGCTGGACTATGATGAAATAGTCCAAAATTAGGATTGTTGTTGTTGTGTGCCTTCAAGTCAGGTCAACCCTTAGTCTAAAGCAGGGGTCCCCAAACTTTTTAAGCAGAGGGCCGGTCCACAATCCTTCAGACTGTTGAGGGGTCGAATTATCATTTGAAAAAAAAAATACAAACAAATTCCTATGCATACTGCACATGTCTTATTTGTAGTGCAGCAGCAGCAACAACAACAACAACGAAAGAACAATACAATATTTAAAAATGAAAACAATTTTAACCAACATAAACCTATTAGGATTTCAATGGAAAGTGTGGGCCTGCTACTGGCCAATGAGATAGTCAAGTTAATTAGGATTGTTGTTGTTGTGTGCCTTCAAGTTATGTCAGACTTTGGCTGAGCCTAAGTCTAAAATTAATAATTTATTTACTGCATTTATTTAGTACATTTATATCCCACCCTTCTCACCCCGAAGGGACTCAGAGCAGCATAACACAATATTAGCATTATATATTACTATATTAAACTATACCACTATACTTTTATATAATATGTAATGTATAACATATAATTAATATTATTATATGGTATTACTATTAGTATTATATTGTATAATATAAGATTATTATAAATATTATATGTATATACAATATATTATATTATTAAAACTGATATAAAACATATTATAAAACTGAGGGCGGGGGCCAGGTAAATGACCTTGGAGGGCCGCATCCGGCCCCCGGGCCTTAGTTTGGGGACCCCTGGTCTAAAGTTTAGGACAGAGGCCAGGTCAATGACCTTGGAGGGCCGAATCCGGCCCATGGGCCTTAATTTGTAGACAACTTCATAAGACCATAGGTAAGCAAAGGGAGGTCTCTTTCCATCTAGATGGTCTCATAAGACCATCGGTAAGGAAAGGGACCCTCAAAGGCCATCTGAATGATCTCATCAGGCCATCAGAAGGCCATAGATAAGGAAAGAGACCTCCAAAGACCATCTAGATGGTTTCATAAGACCATAGATAAGGAAAGGGACCCTCAAAGGCCATCTAGACAATCTCATAAAACCATAGATAAGGAAAGTGACCTCCAAAAGCCATCTAGATGGTCTCATAAGGCCGTAGCTAAGCAAAGAGACCTTCAAAGACCATCTAGATGATCTCATAAGACCATAGGTAAGCAAAAAGATGTAGACTTGGGTCAACCCTGAGTCTAAGGTTTAGGACAGGGGCCAGGTAAATGACCTTGGAGGGCCACATCCGGCCCATGGCCTTAGTTTGGCTAGGACATCAAGACAGTAACCAGAATTGATTGCCAATCACTTAGCACTTTATATCTACATTCTATGCATTTAACTGGGCTGCTATATTGATTATATTGATTACATGGATCTTTTAACTGATTCTATTTTAGAAGAGGTGGTTGTATCGAATTTATATACCAGGTTTATGGAATGTTATTATTGTTTTCATGATGATGTATTTTATTTTATGTATTATGTATTTTATGTATGGCACCTTTGTGTGCTATTTTGTAAGCCACCCCAAGTCCCTATGGGAGATGGTGGTGGGGTATAAATAAAGTATTATTATTATTATTATTATTATTATTATTATTGACACAAAGACAAAGTATGACACAGCAAATGAGACGTATATGCTGGATTTCGTATCACAGAATCACAAGTCAAACACTTCCCAAGTGTCTAGGACTGTGTGATGTATTTTCAAATGATGAGCGCAGATCCCAGTAGGGTGGCCTTTTGCAGTTGGCAGATCATAATTTTGTTAGTGATTATTGTTTCCAAATGCAGGCTGAGATCTTTTGGCATGACACCCAGTGTGCCGATCACCACCGGGACCACCTGCACTGGTTTATGCCAGAGCCTTTGCAGTTCAATTTTGAGGTCTTGATAACAGTTGCATTTTTCCTGTTGTTTTTCACCAATGTTGAATGTTTCCTGTATATTATTATTATTATTATTATTATTATTATTATTATTATTATTATTATAAGGGTGAAGCAGAAGCCACTTGGGCGCCCCCTTGTCCCTTCTCTCTAGCAGAGAAGGCTCAAGGCCTTGTAATGCTACAACTCCCAAGACTGTGACACAGGCCATGAACTGCTGGGCTTGGTGAGCCAGATGACCTTTCTCCCCTGTCTGCAAAAATAGTTTCAGAGGAATATAAATTGCTGGTAAGGGAAGGCAATTAGCTTGATTTCTCCTCCAGCGGACAGCCCTGGAATAGCAAGTTGGAAAGAATCAGTTAGTTTGATTTCTCCTCCAGCGGACAGCCCTGGAATAACAACTTTTATGTCTGAATGTTTGAATGCAGAGAAGCTCAGCATCCACAAAGGCCGGAGGAATATAAACCTCTGAGGGCTCTTCCAGACAGGCCCTATATCCCGGGATCTGATCCAAGGTTTTCTGCTTTAAACTGGATTATATGAGTCCACATTGCCAGATAATGTGGGATAAACAGAAAACCTGGCATCAGATCCTGGGATATAGGGCCTGTCTGGTTGAGAATCAGGAGCTGCAGACTCAACTAGAGAAGTCAGCACTTGATGAACCAACCTGGACACAGAATATTATTTGAAAACACAGACATGCTGGACCACTCTCACAACCACCACGTCAGGTTGCGCAGAGAAGCCGCTAAAATCCACAAGAAGCAGGTGGCCAATTTCATCAGAAAGGAGGAAACCATGGAAATGAACAAAATCTGGTCACCAGTATTTAAAAAACTCTAAAATCAGGACAGTAAATAAAGAACAACACTCAGAAAACAGTGGAATTCCAGACAGGAAACAATCAGGTACTGCTAACACCTCCCAACAAAGGATTCCCTTGCGCAGGAATCAGCCAGGCCTTGAAGCTGCAAGGCTTTGCAGTGCTAATCAAGGTGAATAATTGCAACATTCACACTTGCCTCCAGCAGACAAGAGTCCTTTCTCCCACCCTGGACATTATTCCACAGATATATAAACCTCACTTGCCTGGTTTCCAATATATTTCACAATCTCAAGGGATGCCTGCCATAGATGTGGGCGAAACGTCAGGAGGGAATGCTGCTGGGATATGGCCAGACAGCCCGGAAAACTCACAGCAACCCAATAGCTGCCTTGTCCTGAAGGGGGGAGAAGTCAGTCATATTCTTAATCTCTCTCTTATTTTATTTGTAAGGATATGGACCTGGGGAGAGGTTATGGCAAAGGCGGCCTTGGGGATTGTCTGGGTTGTTGTAGTTTAGTGTCTGTTTTGTTGTATTATATTAATGTTGGGACTTAGGTTGAGTCACTAAAAACTAAAACACTTTTGCCAATATTCTCTCCTTCTCGCCTAAAAGTCTCATCTAAAGTCTCATGATTGGCCCAGAAACTAAACATCCCGAGACGAGATTCATATCACTTTCGATTTCACCCTTTTGTTTTTCCTCTGGGCCAATCCCCGCTCGACGCGCCTCTAACCTTTGCGCCACGACCAGGAGGAAACTTCTCTCTCTGCTGGCGATGGCGCGGCTGTTGCTGCTCCGGGTTGTGGCTCTCCTTCTCGGACACCCGGGAATCGCCCTCCCGCCCCCGGCTCCCGGTGGTGAGACCTTTCCTTCCAACCCTTCTTATGCTTGGCTAGAAAAAAAGGGGGGCAAACTCCTGTCTCTGCCGCCTTCTGCAGTGCTCTCGCTTTTGACAAAGGGGGGAAATGGGGGTAGGAACGCAGAGAATCAGGCTGCATCTACAGTTTCAGGTTACTGCAGTTGGAGACCACTTGGGCTGCCATGGCTCAATGCTGGGGAATCGTGGGATATGTAGTTTTACAAGGCCCTGCCAACTACAGCTCCCAGGATCCCTGTAGAATTAAGCCTTGGCAGTTACAGTGGTGACAGGCTGTGTTAATTCTGGAGAAAAGAATCTGACCAAAGAATTGTGTTTAATTCGCTGAGTGAATAATAATAGTAATAATAATATTTCTATTTCTTATCCACCTCTCCTTGTGGCTCAAGGCAGGTTGCGGAATAATTGAAACACATAAACATCACGGGGCTGATCGGGGTATAGGGGGGCTACCACTGCTCAATGGGGTTACAGGACACAGGTCCGCAGTCTGGGGGTCCTCCTGGACTCTTCACTGATGCTTGATGCTCAGTTGTCGACGGTGGCACAATTAAAGCGTGTACCTCGAGGAGCCTGGCTTGGCCACAGTGGTCCACCCTTTGGTTACATCTAGATTAGATTATTGCAATGCACTCTCTGTGCCTTTGAAGACGGCCCGGAAACTGCAACTGATGCAAAGGTCGGCAGCCAGGCTGTTAACAGGAGCCAGCTACAGGGAGCATAACAAGCCTCTTCTGAAGCAGCTCCACTGGCTGCTGATAATTTTCCGGCCCCAGTTCAAAGTGGAGGTTGTGGCCTATAAAACCCTGAATGGTTCAAGTTCTGCTTGTCTTCCTGACCGTGTCTCTCTTAGATCTGCCTGGGAGGCCCTTATCTCACTCCCACCTCCGTCACAAACACGGTTGGTGGGGATGAGGGAGGGGGCCTTCTCGGTGGCACACACCCGGCTCTGGAACTCTCCTCCCAAGGAGATAATAATAATAGTAATAACTGTATTTTTATATCCCACTCCCATCTCCCCAAGAGGACTCAGCACAGCTAACATAGGAGACAAGCCCGACATCAACATACATTAAAACACAATCATAATTTAAACCAATATAAAACAATATAAACAGCATAAACAGGATGTAACACTCCAAGGCAGCTTGAGCACTGGAAACCAGACAGAGACCAATAATCATATAATATCTTTATTAAAACAATAATTAATCCAGGAAAGAATAGCTGGAAAGGTTGAGCAGATGATAGTCCTTTGTGAAAAGGTATGAATTAGTCCAGTGAAATGAAGGGAAATGTCCAATATTGTCCAAAGTCCAGAAACTGAAACACGCTCTAAACTGTTGAAAAGTTCTTGAGCGGAGAAAACAGGGAAACAAGGCTAAGTAACAAAGTCCAATGTCACTAGGAAGTCTTTGATATCAAGGCAGGAACATGATGAAGCTGAGGCAAAACTAGGTTCAGGAACAAGGCAAGAAAGTAGAATTAAATCCGGGTCTACTCGGGAGTCGCGGCTCAGCTTGGCCGCCAGGAACAGGAAACTTGGCTTAGTAGAATCAGGAGCTAGAGTCGGTGAACTGTTCTTAGGAAATAGCTACGTTGGTACCACAAAGTGTTCACAGTGCAAGACACTTTTATGGAATTTAGATCTGCTCACAAAGAAGGGAAGCTAAACTTCCCAAAGGTTCCCAAGGGAATCTTCTATCCATTATCCCCTCGAGATGCCAAGCGGTTACTCCTGCGGAGCCCTTGTTTTTCTATCTCTGGTGATGCAGAAACTCCCTTCTGTTGAAGGACACATTCTCCGGAGAACTAAGTACATGTGGTTCAGCCATGGGAGTAATATTTCCAGTTTCTCTCCCAATTAAAGAATCATCCGAGCTATCAACAGCCGGCAGTTGTAATTGGAAGGAACTCTGTGGACTAGGTAAAAAGTCAGAATAAGCTTCATCCTAGTCAAAAGTTCATTTCTGAATCAGGTTCAGAAACCCAAGGTGGCTGGGGTATGACACAGGATAAAGCATAAAACATATCAAGTCGTTTGAATCAAAGTATAGTGCAAAATATGTAGGAATGAAAATTGTACAGATTCTACGTGAGGCTCAAGGATAAAATATGGGCGATCAGTGTGCTTTTGAACAATAGGTCAGCTCGTAATTTATCACTGTCCAGTCCGAATTGCTTACTGTCCTGACCTCCAGCACTTTATTCCCTTTCCTGCTCCTATTGTCCTGTGTTTTGCACAAGCCCTGCACTTAATAATAATAATAATAATAATAATAATAATAATAATAATAATAATAATAACAACAACAACTTTATTTTTATATCCTGCCTCCATCTCCCAGAAGGGACGCGGGGCAGCTAACATGGGGCCAAGCCCAGATCATCACAATAATACAAAATAAAATACATACATAAAACAAATAATCAACACAGAATTAAAACCAGATAAAAACACATTTAGGAGTAAACAATTCAAAACCAAAGTGGGCCAAAGTGCAAGGAGCATATATTGTAAACCTAGTGGCTGAGGTAGGTGGATAAAGTGTTGCATTTCATGGGAAATTTGGGGGTGGGAAATGGTGAGATTATTTCCAACTGTCAGAGCAGAATAAGAATGCATGAGAGCATAGTAATTGCCCTTGCAGTTTTAATTATCCCACCTCTTGGTTCTTTGATGCTTATTGATGTTTGATGCTTTTATTCTGTGGTTTTATTGATTTTATTACATTGTTGCCATGCGTTTTATTTTGTGATATTGTATATCTTGTATACTTGTTTTCCAGGCTTCATCCCCATGTAAGCCACCCTGAGTCCCTTTGGAGAGATGGAGGCGGGTTATAAAAAGAAAGTTATTATTATGTTATTATAATATTTTAAAAATAGCCTCTTTGAGTCCCCTTTGGGGAGATTAAGCAGGGTATAAACAATAACAATATAATAATAATACCACAAATATTAGGCTTGATCGATCCATGAAAAATTTGATTCTAAACTCGTTTCCAAACTAGAGGAGGCAGCGTTTCGTTTTTGTTGCTATTTACGAATTTTGCCCCCCAAAAAATTCGAAATTAACGAAAATTCGTTATTTTCGAAATTAATTTGTTAATGGCGGACGCGCATGCGCGGTCGCCCAAAAACAGCCCCAGAGGGGGGGGGGTCGGGGGCTCTCCTGCTCTCATTTTTTCAGCTATACTGATCAAATTTGGTACAGTGGGAGAACACAATCCACCCTGCTTGTTTGCTAAATTGCAGAGCGTTTGCCCTTTCCTAAGATTTATTGCACAATTTTATAGTTCACTAGCTGTGCCCGGCCACGCGTTGCTGTTGCGTATGGGAATTCTTTGTTAGGTAGGTGGAATAACAGTGAATAGCTTTGTAGCCTGAAAGCCTTGCCATTTTCTTATGGGAATCCTTGTTTGGTGAGGTGGAATAGAAAGGAATAGGCTTGCTGCTTGGAAGGTTAGGTAGTTGCCTTTTAGGGGGGTAGAATTGTAATGAATAGCCTCGGTGGTTCAAAGCCTGGGTGCTTGCTATCTAGGGGAAATCTTTGGTTGGTCAGTTTCAGAGTAGTATCACTGTTTCAAAGCCTGGTCGCCTTTTACGAAGGTTAATCTTTTATTGGTGTGGTTGAATTGCACTGAATATCCTTGCAGCTCCAATGTCTGGCTGTATTTATTATTTTGTATTATATATATTACAAAATATAGAAAGCATGGCACATTGCCTGTTGTGGGTTTTGGCCTTTTTTTGGTGTTGTGATTGTGTTTTTTGTGTGATTGTGTTGTAACTTACTGGAGGCAAGAAAAGAAAAGAAAGAAAAAGCCACAGCCGGCAAGGCCCATACCTTGAAATACTGCCCAGGGGGGCCGGCCACCGTTGGCCGGCACGCTTCCCAGACAGGGAATAAATTGAGGCCCACACATTGAAATACTGCCCAGGGGGGCCGGCCACCGTTGGCCGGAATGCTTCCCAGACAGGGATGACATGGTGGCCCACACATTGAAATACTGCCCAGGGGGGCCGGCCACCGTTGGCCGGCACGCTTCCCACAGAGGGAAAAAGAGTGGCCCACACGTTGCAATACTGCTCACTGAGGGCCGGCCACCGTTGGCCGGCACGCTTCCCACACAGGGAATAAATTGAGGCCCACACGTTGAAATACTGCCCAGGGGGCCGGCCACCGTTGTTCGGAACGCTTCCCAGACAGGGAATACATGGTGGCCCACACATTGAAATACTGCCCAGGGGGGCCGGCCACCGTTGGCCCGCACGCTTCCCAGACAGGGAATAAATTGAGGCCCACATCTTAAAATACTAGGCCGGCCACCTTTGGCCGGCACGCTTCCCACAGAGGGAAAAAGAGTGGCCCACACGTTGCAATACTGCTCACTGAGGGCCGGCCACCGTTGGCCGGCACGCTTCCCACAGAGGGAAAAAGAGTGGCCCACATCTTAAAATACTAGGCCGGCCACCTTTGGCCGGCACGCTTCCCACAGAGGGAAAAAGAGTGGCCCACACGTTGCAATACTGCTCACTGAGGGCCAGCCACCGTTGGCCGGCACGCTTCCCACAGAGGGAAAACGAGTGGCCCACATCTTAAAATACTAGGCCGGCCACCTTTGGCCGGCACGCTTCCCACAGAGGGAAAAAGAGTGGCCCACACGTTGCAATACTGCTCACTGAGGGCCGGCCACCGTTGGCCGGCACGCTTCCCACACAGGGAAAAAGAGTGGCCCACATCTTAAAATACTAGGCCGGCCACCTTTGCCCGGCACGCTTCCCACAGAGGGAAAACGAGTGGCCCACATCTTAAAATACTAGGCCGGCCACCTTTGGCCGGCACGCTTCCCACAGAGGGAAAAAGAGTGGCCCACACACGTTGCAATACTGCTCACTGAGGGCCGGCCACCGTTGGCCGGCACGCTTCCCACAGAGGGAAAAAGAGTGGCCCACATCTTAAAATACTAGGCCGGCCACAGCTCAGCGGTTTAACTCACTGTGCCACGGGGGGCTCCACATACAACTCTTCAAAGTACAGCAGAGTCTCACACATAAACAGGCCGGTAGAATGTTGGATAAGCAAAAATGTTGGATAATAAGGAGAGATTAAGGAAATGCCTACCCTGTTTCCCCTAAAATAAGACAGCCCCAGAAAATAAGACCTAGTAGAGGTTTGGCTGAATTGCTAAATATAAGGCCTCCCCCGAAAGTAAGACCTAGCCAAGTTTTTGTTTGGAAGCATGCCTGCCGAACAGAACACCAGAGCAGGTAGGATCAGTAAATGTATGTACCATAGAGTGTTGTACATGGAAATATTGGTAGTAACAAGAAATTCTTGATAGGATTCACAGTTTGTCTGGTTATGCTGGTTTGTAATGACAACTACTGTCCAGTATATAATAAATATTCATTTTTTGTTCAACAATAAATGTGAATTCTTCTTCATGGAAAAATAAGACATCCCCTGAAAATAAGACCTAGAGCATCTTTGGGAGCAAAAATTAATATAAGACACTGTCTTATTTTTGGGGAAACACGGTATTACTCATAAACATCACATTATGTTATGATTTTCCAAATTAAGCACCAAAACATCATGTTTTACAACAAATTAACAGAGAAAGCAGTTCAATACACAGTAACGCTATGTTGTAATTACTGTATTTACGAATTGAGCATCAAAACATTACAATGCATTGAAAACATTGACTACAAAAACACTGACTACTAAAAGGCAGATTGCGTTGGGTAATACAGAACGCTGGATAAGCGAAGGTTGGATAAGCCAGACTCTACTGTATTCCTGAAAGTGCGGATTCCCGACGCTCCACACTCTCCCCCCGGCCCTCCCCGCTCTTTCTTTCCCGAAAGGGCTTCGGACTCTGCCCACTTTCTCTTTCCCTTTCCTCTCTTTTTTGATTGGCCGACTCCTTCACTTTCGGCCAATCCTGGGTGCCCTCCTCCCTGGCAGTGCGCGGCTGGGCGGCGAGGGCAGAAGAGCCTTGGTGCCTCGCTCTGGAGTTTGGCCGCAAGAAGGAGAGAGAAATTGAGAGAGAGAGAGAGAGAGAGAAAGAGGGGGCGCGAGAGAGATGACTGTGTCCCCCTCCTCCCTCCTCCTCTTTGGGGTGGCTGCCCTCCTGTCGGGGGGTTCCGCCGGTGAGTAGGAGGTCGGGGGCGCCCTCAGAAGGAGGGGGGGGTCTTCTACTTGAAAAACGTGTTCTTCATGCCCCCGTTGCCCCGAGTCTTGTCTTCTTGTGGCGCAGAAGGTGTCCTCTTGGACATGACACTAAGGCCTTCTTTCTCTCCCCTTCCAGGCTCCTCCTCACACTCCCTGCGCTATTTCACCACCATTGTCTCAGATCCTGGGGAGAAGGTGCCACAGTTCTTTGCTGTGGCCTACGTGGACGACCAGGAGTATGCGCACTACAATGCCAGCACAAAGAGACTTCTTCCTACAGCCCCCTGGATAAGGAAGATGGAGGAGGAAGACCCTCAGTACTGGGAGGAGCAGAGCCAGTTTGCGTGGAATGCGGAGCAGGTCTTCCGAGTGGACCTGGTGAATGTGGCCCGGTACTACAACCAGAGCGGAGGTGAGCCGGAGGGAGGGAGGGGCGCCTGCTCTCCCCCTCCCCAATCATTCTTCCTCTCAGAATTAGGGCCTGGAAAACAGAGGCTGAGGAGATACAGAAAACCTTTGCATTCGGGCAGGTTTTTGTTTTTTTTCAAAATATATATTCATTGGATATTTCCCCTTTTTTTTACACACACACGTGCAAGGAGAAAGGTGTACAAGTCAAGAAAGAAAGAAAAAGGGAAAGCTTTGGAGTGATTGTTAGTAAATGAAATCTTTACTGATATCTGATATTTCTCAGGGGGAGGGGGTGGGGATGGAAGAGGAAAGACAACGTACACAGTTGTGATGATAACATCTAATGTTTCCTTTCCATGACACTTATTTTCATGATTTAAAGTACGAATTGTTCATTATATTCTCTGACGCAAAGAGGGAGAAGCCCCTGATGGTGTTATCGAGACCGCAATTAGCCCAGATCTGCCCTATGAGGGAGATCTATTGAGGGAACGAGTCTTGGCGAGCCGTTAGGGAGGCAGAAAATAACCCAGAATATAAATTTACCTGAGACCGAAAGGAAAAGACTCTGCCAATCATAGAATCATAGAATCATAGAATCATAGAATAGTAGAGTTGGAAGAGACCTCAAGGGCCATCTAGTCCAACCCCCCGCTAAGAAGCAGGAAATCGCATTCAAAGCACCCCCGACAGATGGCCATCCAGCCTCTGCTTAAAAGCCTCCAAAGATGGAGCCTCCACCACGGCCCGGGGGAGAGAGTTCCACTGCCGAACAGCCCTCACAGTGAGGAAGTTCTTCCTGATGTTCAGGTGGAATCTCCTTTCCTGTAGTTTGAAGCCATTGTTCCGTGTCCTAGTCTGCAGGGCAGCAGAAAATAAGCTTGCTCCCTCCTCCCTATGACTTCCCCTCACATATTTGTACATGGCTATCATGTCTCCTCTCAGCCTTCTCTTCTGCAGGCTAAACATGCCCAGCTCTTTAAGCCTCTCCTCATAGGGCTTGTTCTCCAGACCCTTAATCATTTTAGTTGCCCTCCTCTGGACGCTTTCCAGCTTGTCAGCATCTCCCTTCATCTGCGGTGCCCAAAACTGGACACAGTATTCCAGGTGTGGTCTGACCAAGGCAGAATAGAGGGGGAGCATGACTTCCCTGGATCTAGACGTTATTCCCCTATTGATGCAGGCCAAAATCCCATTGGCTTTTTTAGCTGCCGCATCACATTGTAGGCTCATGTTTAACTTGTTGTCCACGAGGACTCCAAGATCTTTTTCGCACACACTGCTGTCAAGCCAGGCGTCCCCCATTCTGTATCTTTGATTTCCATTTTTTCTGCCGAAGTGAAGTATCTTGCATTTGTCCCTGTTGAACTTCATTTTGTTAGTTTCGGCCCATCTCTCTAGTCTGTCAAGATCGTTTTGAATTCTGCTCCTGTCTTCTGGAGTGTTAGCTTTCCCTCCGAGTTTGGTGTCATCTGCAAACTTGATGATCGTGCCTTCTAACCCTTCGTCTAAGTCGTTAATAAAGATGTTGAACAGAACCGGGCCCAGGACGGAGCCCTGCGGCACTCCACTTGTCACTTCTTTCCATGATGAAGACGACGCATTGGTGAGCACCCTTTGGGTTCGTTCGCTTAGCCAATTACAGATCCACCTAACCGTAGTTTTGTCTAGCCCACATTTTACTAGTTTGTTTGCCAGAAGGTCGTGGGGGACTTTGTCGAAGGCCTTACTGAAATCTAGAAATGCTACATCCACGGCATTCCCTGTATCGACCCAACTCGTAACTCTATCGAAAAAAGAGATCAGATTAGTCTGGCATGACTTGTTTTTGGTAAATCCGTGTTGACTATTAGCAATGACCGCATTTGTTTCTAAGTGTTTGCAGACCACTTCCTTAATGATCTTTTCCAGAATCTTGCCTGGTATTGATGTGAGGCTGACCGGACGGTAATTGTTTGGGTCGTTCTTTTTTCCCTTCTTGAAGATAGGGACCACATTCGCCCTCCTCCAATCTGCTGGGACTTCTCCTGTTCTCCAAGAACTCTCGAAGATGATTGCCAGTGGTTCTGAAATAACTTCCGCTAGTTCCTTCAATACTCTTGGATGTAGCTGATCTGGCCCTGGGGACTTGAATTCGTTTAGAGTGGCCAGGTGTTCCTGGACAACTTGTTTCCCTATTTGGGGTTGGATTTCCCCCAATCCTTCGTCCATTCCATGTTGCTGAGGTTGAAGATGGCTTTCTTTTTGTGAGAAGACCGAGGCAAAGAAGGCATTAAGCAGTTCTGCCTTTTCCCTATCCCCTGTCGCCATCACCCCATCTTCTCCTTGCAATGGCCCTATCGCCTCCTTTTTCTTCCTTTTTCTACCAACATAAGCAAAAAAACCTTTTTTGTTGTTTTTTATGTCCCTGGCAAGCCTGAGCTCATTTTGCGCTTTAGCCTTGCGAACCTTTTCCCTACAGGAGTTGGCTATACGTTTGAATTCTTCTTTGGTGATTTCTCCCCTTTTCCACTTCTTGTGCATGTCACTTTTGAGCTTTAGCTCAGTTAGAAGTTCTTTGGACATCCATTCTGGCTTCTTTGCACTTGTCTTATTTTTCTTCTTTGTTGGCACTGTTTGCATTTGCGCCTTGAGTATTTCACTTTTGAAAAACTCCCATCCATCCTTAACTCCCTTGTTTTTTAATATCGGCGTCCATGGAATGCCGCTCAGTAATTCCTTCATTTTTTGGAAGTCAGCTCTCTTAAAGTCCAGAATGCGTGTTTGACTTGTCTTAGTTTCAGCATTCCTTTGTATTGCAAACTGCAGGAGCACATGGTCACTTGCCCCTAAGGATCCAACCACTTCAACTGTATTGATCAGGTCTTCCACATTTGTTAAGATTAGATCAAGAGTTGCTGATCCCCTTGTTGCCTCTTCTACCTTCTGGACCATAAAATTATCTGCAAGGCAAGTGAGGAATTTGTTGGACTTTGTACTCTTGGCTGAGTTTGTTTTCCAGCAGATATCGGGATAATTGAAATCGCCCATGACTACTATATCTCTTCTTTGTGCCTGTTTGGTCAGCTGTTGACAGAAGGCTTCATCAAGTCCTTCATCCTGACTCGGAGGTCTGTAGTAGACACCCACGACAAGATCTTTTTGAGTCCCGGTTCCCTTGATTCTTATCCAGATGCTTTCAAGCTGGTTTCCCGGATTACAGTCTTGCATTTCTTCTGCAACGTAACTGTTTTTGACATATAAAGCTACTCCCCCTCCTCTCCCCTTTGTTCTATTTATGTGAAAGAGGTTATAGCCCTCAATGGTTAAATTCCAGTGATGGGAGTCATCCCACCAGGTTTCAGTGATGCCTATGACATCGTATGTGTGGTGCTGTGCTAGGAGTTGGAGTTCGTCTTGCTTATTTCCCATGCTCTGAGCATTAGTGTAAAGACATGTAAGCCCCTGTGACCTCCCCTCGAACTGTTTATTTGGGATTATTGTGCTCTCTGTACTCGGTCCTTGCTGTGTTTGTGCAGCCCTCCGTTTAGCCTTACGGCGGTTCCCTGTGGTCGTGGGTAATATAGTGTTCGCCAGGCTGTTGTTCCCCTCCCCCAGTGGATTTAGTTTAAAGTGCGCCTGATGAGGTTTGTGAGTCTGTGTGCAAAAAGATGTTTTCCTACTTGTGTGAGATGCACCCCATCACTTGCCAGTAGTCCATCCTCTTGGAAGAGTAGACCATGGTCAAGGAAGCCAAAATGCTCCTCTTGACACCATTTTCTGAGCCAGTTATTGACCTGTACTATTTTTCCGGCCCTTGTAGAGCCATGTCCTACAACGGGGAGGAGGGATGAAAAGATCACATGTACATTATACAGTTTTAGCTTTGTTCCCAGAGCTCGAAAATCATTTGTGATCTTTTGAAAAGTATGCCTAGCGGTGTCATTGGTACCTACATGAATCAACATAAGTTGGGGAGGGTGATGGGGCTTTAGGAGCCTGCTGAGCCTCTGAGTGATATGGTGTATTTTTGCCCCCGGGAGGCAGCATGTTTCTCGAGCCATCCCATCCGGTCTGGAAATGATGGCTTCCGTTCCTCTAAGGAGGGAGTCACCTACTACCAAGACCTGTTTCCTTTGAGGATTGACAGGGTCCCTTTTGTGCAAGACAGTGTGTATGTCCCCTGAAGAGTGTTCCTGTTGAAGTGAATCATGTAGGTGTAAAGTGTTGTCCTCCTCCTCAACATCCCCAGTGCATTCATCAATGACAATCCATTGAGATACATCCGAGAGCCCATTACTCTCCCAAGGATGTTCCTGTTGCTCCTGGTCTATGATTGGGGATGGAGCATTTGCATGATTACATAAGTGTGACTGTGGTGATGCACTGTCCCCGTCAGGGCTATCCCCTGCGCATTGATCCAGGATGGTCCACTGAGTGGTATCTAAGAAACTGTGGTCCTCCACAAGATGTGTTTCCTGATTGTATGTTAATGATGTAAGAATTTCAAATCTGTTGTGTAAATGCAGCTGAGCAGAGGAGTTCTGCGGAGGCTGCCTGGTCCTGCGTCTCCTTCTATGGGTGACCTCCTTCCAAGCCTGAGGGTTGTCTACCTTTGAGTTGATCTCCCCATAAGGTTCCTGATCATGGTCTTGGTGGTGTTGGTGTGATGCAGGCTGCTGATCTACAGCAGCGTGTTGTGCAGTGTCCAAGAAGAGCTCGAGTGCCTGAATGTCCTTAAGGGTCTTAATACGGTGCTCGAGCTGTTGGATCCTCTGCTCCATCAGAGTCATCTGTTTGCATTTGGAGCAGATGTAGTTGTCTAGTTTTTGTGTGAAAAAGCGG
This sequence comes from Anolis carolinensis, assembly GCF_035594765.1. NCBI lineage: Eukaryota > Metazoa > Chordata > Lepidosauria > Squamata > Anolidae > Anolis > Anolis carolinensis. Next base: position 6,280,620 of record NC_085842.1, read on the forward strand.
AACATGCCACAGCTGGTGCATGTGATGGGAATGTTTTGCTTTTGTTGCATCTCTTGGTGAGCGTGGTGGCCAAGTGGGATCTTTGTACAGTTAAGTAATATGCACGCACTTTATGTGCAGACTGCAACAAACCACGTCTTTGTGTATTTGTTTATGTTGCTTTGTTTCCTGTATGTACGGCAAAGGATAGTTAGTAAAGGTGCCTGGCAAATAAAGCTTTCCCAGAAACTCAATTAACAGGGGACAATGCCTGCTGTCAATCAACTTAAGTACCTGGCTCTCTTTCAACACAACAGTCACACAACAGTTAGACTTTGACCACAGGAGCCAAGCCCAAACTCAGTTTAAAATCTTAGCCAAATCTTAGCCAAATCCTACCTGAAGCCAGGGAGCAAAAATGTCCTCCTGCTTCCTCTGCTTCTGCGAGAACCAACTGCCCTTCTGGGATCAGGCTCTGGCAGAAACTCACACTGGCAAATAAAGCTTTCCCAGAAACTCAATTAACAGTGGTCAATGCCTGCTGTCAATTAACTTAAGTACCTGGCTCTCTTTCAACACAACAGTCACACAACAGTTAGACTTTGACCACAGGAGCCAAGCCCAAACTCAGTTTAAAATCTTAGCCAAATCTTAGCCAAATCCTACCTGAAGCCAGGGAGCAAAAATGTCCTCCTGCTTCCTCTGCTTCTGCGAGAACCAACTGCCCTTCTGGGATCAGGCTCTGGCAGAAACTCACACTGGCAAATAAAGCTTTCCCAGAAACTCAATTAACAGTGGTCAATGCCTGCTGTCAATTAACTTAAGTACCTGGCTCTCTTTCAACACAACAGTCACACAACAGTTAGACTTTGACCACAGGAGCCAAGCCCAAACTCAGTTTAAAATCTTAGCCAAATCTTAGCCAAATCCTACCTGAAGCCAGGGAGCAAAAATGTCCTCCTGCTTCCTCTGCTTCTGCGAGAACCAACTGCCCTTCTGGGATCAGGCTCTGGCAGAAACTCACACTGGCAAATAAAGCTTTCCCAGAAACTCAATTAACAGGGGACAATGCCTGCTGTCAATCAACTTAAGTACCTGGCTCTCTTTCAACACAACAGTCACACAACAGTTAGACTTTGACCACAGGAGCCAAGCCCAAACTCAGTTTAAAATCTTAGCCAAATCTTAGCCAAATCCTACCTGAAGCCAGGGAGCAAAAATGTCCTCCTGCTTCCTCTGCTTCTGCGAGAACCAACTGCCCTTCTGGGATCAGGCTCTGGCAGAAACTCACACTGGCAAATAAAGCTTTCCCAGAAACTCAATTAACAGGGGACAATGCCTGCTGTCAATCAACTTAAGTACCTGGCTCTCTTTCAACACAACAGTCACACAACAGTTAGACTTTGACCACAGGAGCCAAGCCCAAACTCAGTTTAAAATCTTAGCCAAATCTTAGCCAAATCCTACCTGAAGCCAGGGAGCAAAAATGTCCTCCTGCTTCCTCTGCTTCTGCGAGAACCAACTGCAGTTGGTTTCCAAGTTGAAGGAAAAAACTGTCAAAGTGTTTATTAAAACAATTCAATTGAAAAGGACATCCGCCGCGATAGATCGACATGCGAGATGTAATTTTACATTGAGAAACAGGGCCAGCCGGAGATATTTTTAAATGTTAAGCGGGGGTGCTAAAAAGCGCCCCCGCCACCGGCCCCGCCTCCCACGCCCTGGCCCCGCCCAGCATGCCCTGGCCCCGCCTCCCACGCTGCGTGGGAGGCGGGGCCAGGGCGAATAGTGCTAGGGGCGGGGCCAGAGTTGGCCCCGCCCCCGTCCAGCGTGCCCTGGCCGCGACCAGGAAGTAAGGGCAAAATGGCCTATCTGTGCTGTGCGCATGCATGGGAATAAAAAAGCTAGAATAAATAAAAGCTTATGGTATAGACCACAGAAATAAGGTCTCGGACTTCCAAATCTTAAACTGTATTATCACTCCAATCAAATCTATATATATAAAAGAGTGATGGCATCAGGGCAGCGGACAAAACAACAAAACTACAGGCCCCCCAATCTCGAAATTTGACAACACAACCCATCATCCACGGCTCTAGGTTGATACAACAAAAAGAAAAGAAAAATAAAGTCCTAATTAGAGGGAGAGGAATAATTGTTTTTATCCAATTGCTGCCAGTTACAAGGCTAAGTTCCGCCCACTTGGTCTCCTAGCAACCTACTCAGCCCAGGGGACAGGAGAGACCCCTAAGGGCCATCCAGCCCAACCCTTTCTACTATGCAGCAGGACACAATCCAAGCATTCACAACACATGGACAACGTATAAATACTATACAATACTACACAGGGACATAGACCCCCTCTACCCTCACCACTTTCACAGTACACAAACAACCAAATGCATACTAAACATAAAGACAACCATACAACAGACATTCAATACCACCACTACCTCAACAATTTCTCACCAACACCACCAGACAACGCCACAGCAACGCGTGGCCGGGCACAGCTAGTAAGATATATAGTAGAGTGCCTAGCTAAACAAAAGAGCTTGGAGTGGCTAGAACAGGGGTCCTCAAACTTTTAAAGCAGAGGGCCGGTCCACAATCCTTCAGACTATTGAGGGGCCGAATTATCACTTGAAAAAAAAACCGAACAAATTCCTTTGCACACTGCATATGTCTTATTTTTAGTGCAAAAACAACAACAATATCTATATACAATATATTATATTATTAGCATAGAACAATATTAGCATTATATATTATTATATTGAATTATAACACTATACTGTAATATTATTAGTAATATTGCATGTAATATATAATAAAAATTAATATTATTATATGGTATTATTAGTAATATTACATTGTATTACATTATAATATTACTATTAATATTATATGTATATACAATATTATACTATTAAAACTGATATAAAAATATTATATTATAAAACTGAGGTCAGGGGCCAGGTAAATGACCTTGGAGGGCCGCATCCGGCCCCTGGGCCTTAGTTTGGGGACCCCTGGGCTAGAAGAAGACGATAAAAAATTAGAATTGAAACTAGAATATATTTTTTACAGGAACAATAGAGAAAAGGATAAAAAGAAATGGTATAGTAATTTAAACAACCCCTTTCTTAAAAAATATCTTGGAGATTTGGGGAAGATACAAAAAAACTCTAATGCCAGGTATTTCTCCTATCATGCCAGTTCTAATGACAGAAAACTTCCCAGTAAATTTGAAAAAACAACTAGAAGCAGAATTTAATGAAAGAGGTATAATGAAAGTAAAAGATTGGGATTTGAAGATGGTAAATATGGAAAGGATTAAAAATGAACTAAGAGGAAGAGACTTTGAGTGGTACAAGTATTTACAATTGGGGAAATGGTCAAATGATTTAAGGAAAAAGTATAATGGGGGTAGGGAATATACAAAAATAGAAGAGATGATAATTCAAAGGGAGACTAAAGAAGAGAATGTGGCATTAAAAGGTACAGTAAGCAATATTTATAAACTATTACTAACGGACGAACAGAAACAAGTTCATTTGAAGGAAATACGGTAAGTAGATTTGGGGGAAAAATTGAATAATCAAGAATGGGGAAGGATATGGAGTATGAGATTATTAAAAAATATGTCCATAAGAATTAAGGAAAATTATTACAAAATGATATGGAGGTGGTACCTAACTCCCATCAGATTAAATCAGATAGATAAAAAATACACAAATCAGTTCTGGAGAGGCTGTCAGGGAATAGGGTCATATCTTCATATGTGGTGGTCATGTAAAATTATACAAAAATTCTGGGAAATGATATTTAAAGAAATAAGAGCAATAATAAAAATAAAGATAAAGAATACACCTAAATCAGCATTATTACTTATGCATGATAATATCCTCTCACAAGAGGAGAAAGAATTGGTTTCTAATTTGATAACCAGCAAAATTGCTAATAGCAAAAAACTGGAAAGAAAAAAAGGAAATCCAATTAGAAGAATGGTACAGGGAAATTTGGAACATAGCAATTAATGATAAGCTGACTTGCAGTATTAAAATTAAAAAGGGAATATCAAAACAAACAGATTTTTGGAAAATATGGAGAAAATTTATTGAGTATATTTTTAATGAGGGAAAGGGGTATAAGCCGGCAACAGAGTCAATGAAATTTTGGATTTGTGAAACAATATGAGTTGGTTGGTCCTGGTGAAAGTGGCACAAAATAAGGGGAAGGGAAGAGGGGGAAAAGGTATAACAATAATAATGATAATAATAATAATAAATAAAACATGTATAAGTAGATAAAAAGGTGTAGTAGAGAGATATGTAGTAATGTTGTAATGGAAAAGTCTAAAACTGATAAGAAATATGCATAAAAATGTTTTGATTCTGATTTTTCTTTATTGTTGGATTGCATACAATGTGATATGTCTGTAAAATGAGGAAAGAATGTATACTTAAACATTTAGAATTATAAATTAATAATAATAATAATAATATTGAAAATAAAGCATGTATAGGTAGATGAAGGGTGTGTAGTGGAGAGATGTATAGTGAAGTTGTAATGGAAAAGTTAAAAGACTGATGGGAAATATGCTTGGGGATGTTCATGACTTTTTTTTGTTGTCGGATTGTATGCAACGTGATGTGTTTGAGATATTGTAGAATGAGGAAAATGTGAGCTTGTACATTTGGATTGATAAATTAATAAAAACAAATTTAAAAAGTATTCTAGTATTCAGATTTCGATTTAAAAGAATAAAATGCAATTAAAAGATTAAAAACTAATTAAAAACAGTTCAGTTTAAAACACTGTGGCATCCTCAGCCCATTATTTGAAAAGAAAAAGGGTTTTGTGTGCAGATGGAAGGACAGCAGGGAGGGGTCTGTTCTGTCCTTTCTGGGAAGGGGCTCCAGGGTCTCAGGGCAGCCGCTGAGAAGGAAGACCCCCTCTCATCTCACCCCCCACATCTGGGCTTGTGACAGGGATGGGTCTCAGAGGAGGGTCTCTCTTGATGATTGCCAGATTGGACAGGCTCATATAAGAAGGTACGGTCTGCCAGATAGCCTGGATCTGAGCCATATTTAACTTTCTGGGGCATAACCAGCACTTCCAATCATGCCTGAAAACACACTGGCTGGCAAGGGAGTAAACAGGGGATTAGTATGGCTCTTGTACCTTGCTCCAGTTTAGCATGTGCCACCTTGACCATGTCAAACAGCTGGTGCAGTTGGTACGCAAGATTTAGATGTGCAAAAGCAGTCCTGGCCACCCGACATCTGTGTCTCCAGGCCCAAAGCTGAGACTGGTGGGGACGAGAGACAGGGCCTTCTCCGTGGTGGCCCCTCAGCTGTGGAACTCCCTCCCCAGTGAAATTAGATCAGTTCTCTCTCTCCTGATCTTTAGAAAGAAATTAAAAACGTGGTTGTGGGACCAAGCCTTTGGACAGTAATTTCAGTGCCATTGGTGGATATGGAATTAGTGGAATTACGACTGGAATGGCTCCTATGTTTTGATTTTGGGTTGTGTGATTTTAATAATTGGTTTTAATGTTTAGATTGTTTTAACTTTATGGTTTTAATGTATATGTTTATTTTACTTGTATGTTTATGTGGCATCGAATTGTTGCCTACTTGTAAGCTGTTCTGAGTCCCCTTCAAGGTGAGAGGGGCAGGGTATAAATATAGTAAATAAATAAAATAATAAATAAAATCCTAGGGAATGTTGCCTGAATCTCATTATGGGATGGGGAGGAGATTTTGAGGTGCATTCCGTTTGGGACTCTCTCTTTCAGGAAGGCCCCTCTCTCCTTCTGGGATCAAAAGTCCACCCCTCCCATGATATAAAAAATTGCAGTTCATTAGAAGAGGTAGATAATTTCCCTCTGGCATCAAAAGACCACCCCTCCCATAATATAAGATGTTTCTTAGTGGAGCCCTGGTGAGGGTAGGGCAGTCATCTCCCATTTTCCCTCCTTCATCCTAATCTTAAAGGAGCCTCAGAGAGAGAAGGGGGGGGGAGATCAACCTTGTGCCTTGGTTTACTGACACACATTCATTGTTGTTCTTGGTTTTTAGGGGGTGGAGAGGGGTGGGAACTGGGCCCCCTTTCTCCAAATGTGATGCTAATGGAAGAATAGCATCCAGTGGGAATTGGCAGGACCCCCTCTTCTGCAGGGGAGGATCATGAGGGAATGGCCCCTTTGAAATGAAATGGGAGGATGGGGGTCTCCATGGGATTTTAGAGGAGCCCACCCAGTCAGTGGGGAGTAAGATGAAGGGGGGGGGAGAGGGAGAGGAAGGGGGATTCATTCTCTCAGGAGTTGAATGTTAATACTGGATTAATGCTGAGCCTGAGGAAAATGAATATTCCTGACTCCTGTGGGTCTCTTTCAGGGGCTCACACTCTACAGCGGATGTACGGCTGTGAGCTGAGGAGAGACGGGAGCAAAGGAGGGTATTTCCAGTCTGCCTACGACGGGAGGGACTACATCAGCTTTGACAAGGAGACCCTCACCTACACGGCAGCCGATGTCCCAGCCCAGAACACCAAGAGGAAGTGGGAGGCTGAACCTGGCATTGCCCAACGCCAAAAGGCTTACCTGGAGGAGGAGTGCATTGAGTGGCTGCAGAGACACCTGGAGTACGGGAAGGAGACCCTGCTGAGGACAGGTGAAGAACATCATGGGGGTGTAGGAAAGGAGGATTACAGTATCTTCATATCTTTCTCATCCCCTCCACCTGCATTTTAGTTTTTTCATAGTAGGAAAGGGGCCACTGAGAGTTTGGATTGTACCTTCACAAGAGGGGTGTGTGTGTTGAATACTTTTCCAGATTTTAGCAGGGGGTGGGGGTGGAATCCTGAGATGCAAATGGGAATTGCATTTCCTCCATGTTTTCCTGTTTGCAACAAAACCATCCAAGCAAACGGCAGCTATGGTATTTAACTTTGAATATGTTTTAATAGATATAAATAAATATAATAATAATAACCTTTCTCCCCCACCCCTGGACTTCAGCTTCCAGGCTGAGATAGTACAGTCCACCCTCCATAGCTCCCCTTTTCTCTTTCATGGGCAAATCCTGCTAGAACACTGGTTCTCAACCTGGGGTGCCCAGATGTTTTTGGCCTTCAACTCCCAGAAATCGTAACAGCTGGTAAACTGGCTGGGATTTCTGGGAGTTGTAGGCCAAAAACATCTGGAGACACGAGGTTGAGAACCACTGTGCTAGAAGATGAAAGGGAAACATCCCATCCATGTTGTGGTAATCTCTGAGCGGTTAGACTCAATTTAACCCTCTGTGGGGGAGATTCCACCAAAATATAGCAGAGTAGCAAAAGCAGACTTTCAAAACAGCAGATACTTACACGTGGTGAGCAAAGAAAAGCCTTTGTCTGTTAGGATGGAAATGGATTGCAGAGGCTCAGTAAAAGTTCAAAAAGCATTTATTCAGGTAAAAAGAATTCCATTGTAGATGGAAAGGTTTAGGAGCTGTCTAGCTCTCTAGGCTAGTTTCTAAGGTAAATATGAAAAGGTAAAAATAACAAACATCTAGATAGTTACATCTTGACAGGAGGGACAGCAAGATGCTGTTGTTAGTTTGGAGGACAAAGAGGAAGAGAGAGAACCAAAAATGGTTCTGACCTCATGGTCCAGTTTATTGGGGCCATAAAACATTCCGACCAATGGGAAGTTAGTGTCTCTGAAGATTCACATTTCTACTAACATCAAAGTAAGGGATGTGACGTAGACAGGATAGAAAGAGTGGAAACACAATAAAGCCTATCTAGGCATGCTTTGGATACAGAGAAAGGATTCCCTCAATCTAATCCTATCATCTATCTGTCTACATTTAGACTTGAGAAGTCCAGGATGACTCCCAACAATCCATGTGTCAAAAGGAGGAGGAAGAAAGAGGGAACAAGGAAGCACCCGATTCAAGACTGGTTTTTAGTATGCCTTTTCATGGATAAAAACCAATATATGCCGTATAGAGTGATATTAAATTCTCGGATTATAAAGTATATTTTATACAGTTGTGGGAATGCTTTAATACCACTGTGAACACCATCTGAAGAAATGAATTTGACGCCCATGAAAATGCATACTAAAATACAAGCCTATTAGTTTTAAAGGTGCTGCCACATGCCTTTCTTTCTCCCCGTCCTTTTGTTCTAACTTTCATGCTACAAGAGACTGACTCCGTTCCTTCTTCCAAGTGTCAGTGGCCAAATTTTGCTTGGCTGAAGCAGGTCAGATGTAGGTGGAAAGAGAGATTCTGCAGCTACAGAGAAGAGCCCTTCCCAGGTAGCCCAGCCCCATCCACCCCAGTCAGAGCTGGGAAAAGTTCCTTTCCAGAACCACAGTGCTCTGGATTTGGGGGGGGGGGGGGGATGAGGGTTTGCCTGGACCTGAGTTAAGCTCAGGTGAGAGGCCTGAGCTGGCTGAGGAAGATTCCCAAGGCCATATTCTAGGGAGAGGCCCTTCACAGCTTTTCTCAGAACAACTGTCTGAAGATGATTTGTCAGATTTGTCAAGTTATTGAGGGCCAAGATAGTGAGGGCATGGATAGAAAGCAAAGCTTTTGTAAACAGATAGTGTTCAGAGGTAAAGACAATCAGTTCGTTTACAGGAAAAGAGAGATAAACAACCTTTATCTAGGGATAAGGTCAAGATAAATGCTTTCCTTTCAGTTTTGGGATCTGGAAAAGCCTTATACTGAGTCATGGGAAAGAGTGGCCTCAATCAGGTCAACGTTGGAATTTCCTGACAGTCTTGCTTTCAAGTGCTCTTAGTTTCATATACCAAGTGTAGCCAAGCTCCAGTTTGATGTATGGGATTTTCTCTGCTGCCTTGTTTTATGCATCCTTATGCGCCTATGGATCTTGTATCCTCTTGAGGCTTATGGACTGTTTAAAATATTTAAACTTTGCTGTTTTACTATTGTTTACTGCTTTGCCTACATATATTCTTCAATAAACTGCTTGCTGATTTTACCAAGCTAGTGTGGTGTTCAAGGTCAGAGGAGTGCCTGCCCTAGTGTACAACAGTTACATGCTATGGTTGAGTCTTTTCAAAGCATCTGAGGGTTTTAGAGAATCCCCTTCTTGCCAAGGGATTTTTTTTTATTATTATTATTATTATTATTATTATTATTATTATTATTATTATTATTATTATCTTATGGGGTCCTATAGATGTGAGTGCTGAATACATAGGGGTCATAAGTCACACAGGGTGCCTTGCTTTTCTGAAACTGGAGCATTCACCTGTCTGGAAAGTAGTAAAGCCCTGTGCTTATTCTGATATCATCTTTGCAGAGGAGCCAGAAGTGAAGGTGACACGCAAGGCGGCCCATGACGGCATGGAGACCTTGATCTGCCGGGTGGGGGGCTTCTACCCCAAGGACATCGACATCGACTGGACAAAGGATGGGGAGGTCTGGACGCAGGATGTCTACCATGGCCTGGTGTCCCCCAACTCAGATGGGACTTACTACACCTGGAGGAGCATCAAGGTGGACCCCAAGGAGAGGGAACGCTACAAATGCCACGTGGAGCACGATGGGCTTCCGAAGCCTGTGGACGTGGCCTGGGAGGAGCCTGGTGAGTCATTTGAGGGAGGAAAGGAAGGTTCTGGGAGGGGCAAAAGGGCAACCCCCCCCCCAAGGCACCATCTGTAGAACCATGGGCTTGATCGTTAGACCCCAATTGCATAGTTTTCAATATAGTGTAGCATAGTGTTTCCCTTCCTGCAAGTGCCTTGTGGGCTATACATTCTCATCTTCTACTCCAGACTGGCTGGACTCTTCCTGCCCTTAATCCTAAGTGGCTTTGATGATACATTTGTAAATGGTTAAATTGCAACTCTGACAACAAAAACTAAATTTAATTATTTTACTATGTGTGTATTTGTTAAAGTGTTTATACTTCCAGCAGTTTTCAAATCATTAGGGAATTCCCTGCCTTTGGGCATGTTTTATTTACTTTTTTTATTCCCCGCCCTCTCTCCCTCATTGAGGGACTGGTAAAATCTAATGAAGACCTGCAAGGAAAAGGGGATGGCAGTGTGAGAGGGGATTCAGTCCAGCAGATGCCGGCTGCTCTTCTCTCCCTCAGAGGCTGGAGCAAGGGCAGTTGGGAGATGTAATTAGGGATTCTCATCAGCCTTTGGGACCGAGGCATAGTGGAGCTGTGCCTGGCTGCTTTTCTATTATGGTTATTATCCTTGGAACAGAGATTGCCGCCTCTAATTCTGCAAACCCTGACAAAGGGTTATGGGAGCTGGGTTGTTCATTGAATGTACACAAACACACTTGTTTTAGCATTGGTCTCCATGAACTCCCCAGTTCTTGACAACCTGTTCCATAAATTGTTTGGTTTGGTGATTTCCTTTTAATTCTTCTGTTCTTTTCCATTTCACCTCCAGCCTTCAACTTGGGGCTCATCATCGGGTGTGTCGTGGGAATTATCTTCCTGATGGCTGGGATTGTTTGGATTGCTGTGTATTTCAGTGAGTAAATTCTGAATGAATTTATTTGTGGAGGGAGGCAATCTGTGGTTTGAGGAAAGTTTTTTTCCCTATTGGAAACCCTATTTCCCTTGAGGGGACAATTTGGCTTAACTGATAACCTGGAGGCATGGACTACTCTTTTTGCCTTCTCTCGGCCACATCATGAGCTTGAATTTATTCATTTATTTATTTATTTGCAGTATTTATATTCTTCCCTTCTCACCCCGAAGGGGACTCAGGGCGAATCACATTATACACATACAGGGCAAATATTCAATGCCCATAAACACATCGAACAGAGACAGACAGACAGACAGACGCAGAGGCAATTTAATCTTCTCCTGGGGGGATGTTTGATTCTGGCCACAGGGGGGAGCAGCTGCTTCATCATGTACTCTGAGGGCACTTCCTCACTTCCTCATTCCAATGTTGTAAATTAGTTAAACTTGCCTCCCCACTTTTATAAGTGGTACCTTATTTCCTACTTGATAGATGCAACTATCTTTCGGGTTGCTAGGTCAGCAATGAGCAGGGGCTATATTTTATTTTTAATTGACGGGTGCTCACCCTGCCACGGGCTGGCCTCGAATTCATGACCTCATGGTCAGAGTGATTTATTGCAGCAGCTGTTTACCAGCTTGCGCCACAGCCCGGCTGAATCTCAGCTTGTTGACTGGAAAAGCTTCCCCATATCTGCTAATATCTCTCCAAGAAGCTTTGAGAGGTCTGTTTCTCTATGGGTTGCTAGGAAGAAATGGGAGAAACCCTGTGAGAGAGGGAAGAGGAGGGTGTGTGATCTTCTCCACCAGAAAACAAGATGGTTAGCTTTAACTTCCTGATTCTGTCTCTGCAGAAAAACATCACAGTGGATACAAAGCAGCTGCAGGTGAGTACCACCTCCCCTTTGCAGGTTTACTCCTGAAGGGTGGGCGCAGAGCTATGGCCTGCCAGAAAGGAGTGGAGGAAGGAGAGATATTTAACTGAGAAGAGCGCCTGCAGAAGGCAGCTCCATGTTCACTTGCTGTATCAAGTTCATATTATGAAAGACTCCTAGATGGGCAGCAGGAGGTGATGTTGAGCACTCTATATGCTGAGCAGCATTGGAACTGCAGTGTTCTAATAATATACATACATATGCATATGCATATGTATATATATTTCTGTGAATATATATTAGAGCTGTGCAAACTGTTAGTAAGTTGGCCATATTTTGGCAAAATTTATATGCCACCCTCACCAAATGCAGACTAATCAAAACACCCATCTTCAGAAGAAGTTTATTAATTTTCTTAAGTCTCCATGAGTCAGCTTGTTTTTGAAGCATAAGCAAACTCTTCTGGGAGGCACAAACTTGCTTCGTCACATCCTCTCAGCCTATCAGGACTGTGGCAGAGGGGAAGGTTGGAGACCCAGCTGCAGGCATTTCTCTTAAATGGAAGCAGCCACACTTCCATTGTGAGAGGTAGATCAAGGGATCAGAATTCATTCGGTCCATTCTCTACTGCTTTTGCATACAACCACAGCTTAAGATCCCTTTAGGATCATTTTCTTTGCATGTGAGGGATTTTTCCCTTTACAAAGGATTCATTTGGGAGGTTTTCTGTTTACTAAGGATTCATTTTTGATTTTGAAATCAATTAGAATTTTTTTCCCTTTGGATTTCTTTAATTAAAAATTAATTAATATTTCTACAAAATTCTTTCTTTATTTCCTTTTTCCTGGGAGGAAAATCACCCCTTGCCAGGCATAAAGCAATCATAGTGCTATCTTAAAAAATATTTGGGGGTCAACTGATAATTCTCCCAACCTGTTCCTTTCCTTTGCCATCTTAAAAATATTTTTGAATCAATTCTACTAATCCCTTTCCTTTCCTTTGCCATATTAAATATATATTTAATTCCATTAATAATTTTACAGAGTTCTTTATTTCCTTTTTCTGGGAGGAAAATGTGTTAGTCCCTTTTAGAGAAATTATAAAAACCAACGCTTAGGCTGTTTTTCCTCCTGCTTTTGACAGCTTGGTCCAAACCATAGTTTTCTGAGTGTGTTAATTCAGTTCTCTACGGCTGAGAGAGAGTGACTCAGCCAAGGTGCCAATTGAAAGAAAATCCCCTAAAAGCCAGTCAATGAGCAAAATGTTTCAAAACTTGGGGGGCTTACAGTATGTTCTACAAGTGTAGCAATTTTCATCCTAATAGCTGATAACTGTGTGTGCATACATATGTGTACATCTTTTGTTAATGTGGGATTTGTGTATTGATAGTGTTTAAATGCAATTTGTGCCATGCTTGTATTGCAACTGATTGCATCATCCAGAATGTACCATAGTGTGGAAAGAGTTAATTGCCAAGAAGCTATGATGTCCTTGATGTGTGGCTGGAACTAGGGAGTATCCAGACACAAATGTTTGTGCATACCGATTGTGTCAGTTCAGTTGAGTTCTGTCTGCCTAGAGTTCGAGTCAAGTTCTGTTGGAGAACAGAACAGTCCAGTGTTCGTCTATCGTCTGCAAGTCTGTTTGTATTGATTACTACTGCATACAGTAAAACTTTGTAAATAGTTTTACCAACGTCTCTGAGTGTCTCTTCGTTCTGCACTCCACTGCTTCCATCCAACTACTGCTGCGCTGCAAATACTTTCTCAATACTTTGTCTTGAGAAAAAGAGATAAGTCAAACCTTTCCTGTTCAAGGAACTGATCCTCCTGTCCTTTGCTTCCTTTTCAGCAAGTGAACAAGGATCCAACAGCTCTGGGACAGGTAAGTGTTAAGTGATCTCCACCTCCAAGAAAACAACACTTGCAAGTCAAAAAGGGATTCCCTAGCAAGTTGGTGCTACTGTTAGATCCACCCGTTTCCCCACTCCTTTATCTCCCAAACCTTGTACTAACTTTCAGGTGAGTAAAAGGGAAGCTGTCCCTCACCTCTCTGGATTCCCCCACTGTCCCATTGAGAGCAATGGCCCAGTCTTGGAGACTGAAAGGCACAGCCTGGTTCTCATCTGGCACCTCGAAGGCAAAGAGTGCCTGCACTCTGGAATTGCAGCCACAGAAACTGTGCCGTCCGCCGGACAATAAAAAACATATTAGAAGGAGAAACTCTTTCCTTCCCTATCTTTACAGCAAAGATTAGTTCTAGAAGCGACAGAATAACCCTGCTCCTTTAACTAGATTTCCTATTCCATATCAATATAATTCAATACTTATCTAATTTGGATAGGCTTAGATTGGCCTGGTTTTGAGGATGATTTGTCCCAGTTAGCCTTGCACAGCTCCAGCACGTTGGAAGACTATAGCCAGAATGAAACTCTAAAATGGAGACTAGACCCTGGTAAAAAGGGCGGTCCTAAGATGTTGTACTCTTTGACCAATCATTGCAAAGAAAACTGCAGCCAGCTCTTGCAGACTTCAAGCCACCTTTCCTGGGCTTTTGCAAAGGAGGGAAAACAAACAAACGACCAATAAGTAAGGCAAACCATCGTCCTGGGGGACGGAACACTCCCCGCTTAAATTCCCAGGATGTGGGAATTTACCACTCAAAAACATACAAACACCTTTGCACATATGACAATACAAACACTAGAACTTTAAACATCTCCAATAAGCAACACGAGGTCACTAATTGGTCTGTCCAAAATGGACACTTTGTCTCTGTTGCAAGTCTTTAATTGAACTTTCCTGACCTTACCATCCGGGCAAGGAAAGGTCTTTAATACAATGCCCATGGGCCACGCATGGCGGGGCAAGTCTTTGTCCTTTAACAACACAACGTTGTTAACCTCAATGTTGTCCTGTGGGCTTTGCCAGATTCTTCTAGCTTGAAGCTGGCTTAAGTACTCAGCTTTCCACCTTTTCCAAAAGTGGTTGGCCAAGGACTGCACCTGTTTCCACAGGGCACGGTGAGTTCCGTCCGGAACTGGCAACATGATGTCCTTCCATCCTGGCACCTTTTGTGTCAAAATAAGTGCAGGAGTCAGTGGTTGTAAGTTCTCAGGGTCACTGGTAAGGGGAACCAGCGGCCGGTTGTTGATAACTTCCGCCATAAGTGTCACCAAAACATCATGCGTCAATGACCTATGACTCAAAAGCATGGCATTAAGGATTTTGCGACTAATACCAATCATCCTCTCCCAAACACCACCCATGTGGGAGGCGTGAGGAACATTGAAAGTCCACATAATTTGTTCAGTATTCGTAAAGTTCTGAACCTTTGGGTCTCTCCCAAACCTAGACACACAATTGAGTTCTTTGGTCGCACCTACAAAATTGGTGCCACAGTCCGACCGAATTGACTTAATTGGCCCTCTGAGGGCTATGAACCTTTTTAATGCGTTTAAAAATGATGAAGTGTCCATCCCTTCTATGACTTCTATATGGACAGCTCGTATTACTAAACAAGTAAACAAAACTGCCCACCTCTTGTTATTTACAACACCACCCCTGGTTTTCCCAAGGACCAAACACATCGATTCCCACATGGGAAAAGGGTGGGTCTGTCAAAGTCCTATCCTGAGGTAGTTCTGCCATCAACTGACTTTGACAGTTTCGCCTAAGGCGCCTGCATTTAACACATTTGAAAATACAACTGTTGACCAACCTTTTGGCATTAACTACCCACAGACCTTCATTTCTAAGGGCTGCCTCAGTTAGAGTTCTACCCTGATGATGGATCCTTTCATGGTGATGCCGAACGAGCAGCAATGCAGTGTGACTATTAGGGGGTATGATGACGGGGTTTTTTATGCACGCCTTGAGTTTAGCTTTGGCTAACCTTCCTCCAACTCTCAAAATACCCTCCTTGTCTAGAAATGGGTTTAACTCATTTAGAAGACTTTGATTAGGGATGTTGAGCCCTTGCTCTAGCCTAGCTATTTCCTGCTTGAAAGCAGATCTCTGTACTGACTTGAATATGACGCTCTTAGCCTTTATCATATCCTGGACCTGTAAAGGCTCACTATCTTTGCAAGCTAAACGATGTATAAGCCTAGCAATTGCTCTAAGAAGACTGTGCCACTCCGAAAAACATTCAAAACGGTGTGGTTCCAGGCAAGATCTTTGGCCCATCTTGATTTCTGTGGTTGATTTGCAGGCTTTCACCTCTGCACTTCGTGAGACTTGAGCATTCATAATGTCCGAAAACCTTTGCTCATCTTTCGAGAGCGCTGTGGCTTCGTCTCTCTCAGAGACTTTGAAGATGGAGGAATACTCTGGAGTTATTGCTTGGCAGTAGACTGAGATGTGACTTAGGCAACTGCGCACAAGTGTAGGACGTCCACCTTTAAGCACCTGTGCTTGATTGGAGTCCAACGACGATGGTGGGTGCATCTTGTTTATGCACACTGGGCCTGTAACTGTCCAGCCTAGTGGTAGCAGCTGAGCAATGGGCGCCCCTGGAGGTCCCTTAACTTGGTTGTTCACATAGAACAAGTTCGGACAGTCCGCACCAAGCAGAAGGGCAATGTCCACATCTGGCTGAAAGGCTGGTATGGCATTCTTTAACCGTCGCAAATGTGGATGAGCCTCCACAACTTCTCTAGTTACAATTTGTTTTTTGTTCCGAGGGATGGAGGAACACTCAATCAGGTCTGGCAACTTGAACTGTCTCTTCTGGTCGCAAGAGGAGACAACAAAGCCAGATGCTATGCGACCCTGCAACTTCTTTTTTCCTGCACACGTAGTCATAGTGTAGTCGACCATCTTGGTTTTAAGGTCAAACATGCGGAAGAACTCTGGAGTAGCCAGGGAGGCGTCGCTCTGTGAATCCAGGGCCACATAGAGTCTCTTTCTAAGCCAAGGGCTCTTGGCTGGATATACATCCGCTAGGCAGATAGGATGACAAACTCTGTACTGGTGCGAGTCAGAACACAGCTCTGTACAGGCGACTGCTGAAACTTCCACCTGCATCTCTGGTGCGGCTGGCTTGTCGGTGTCTTCGACTGCTGACTTTTCTTTTGGTGAAGCGTTCTCTTTGGGGTGGGAGATGATATTGGAGTTGTGCATTGTGGTGCAATGCTTGAGGCTGTTGCATTTCTCACACTTGATGTTTTCTTTGCAGTTGGATGCAAAGTGTGGAGTTGCTCCACAGCATCTAAAGCAGATTCCCTGCTTTTGAACTAGCTGTTGCCTTTCTTTGTATGTCTTTCTACTAAACTCCCTGCAGTTGGCCAAGCTGTGAGGCTTTTGGTGAATAGGGCAAAGCAACTCTTTTACCTCCGACCTGGGTTCGTCAGTCTTGTGTTGAGTTTCGACTGCCTTTACGCTGACAGGTCTATTGGCCTCTCTAGGTGGTTTCTTGTCCACTTCAGGTGCCTTCTCTGGCTGGGTCCCTTGGTATAAGGTGGGGAGGCCCGTCTGTGGATCATTCCTTTCTCTGGCTGCCCTGGTGATGAACTGGACCAAATGAGAAAATGGAGGGTATGCCTGGGAGTGGGCCTCCTTGTAGTTGAAGACCTCCTGTCCCCAGCGTTCTTGCAAAGTGAAGGGCAGCTTGGTCAAGATCTGCCTCTGGGACAGGTGCTGATCGAGGCACTTCAAACCGGGCAGTTCTGGATTCTCCTTGGCCGACTCTAATTCCGCAAGGAGATCGCTGAGGTCCCACAAGAGTTTGAAGTCTTTGAGTTTTAAAGCTGGGAACCTTTGGAGCTTGTCCATAAGAGATGCTTCAATCTCTGTACTGGCCCCATACCTCTGCTGCAACCTGGCCCAGGCCTTTTCCAGGGCTTTGTCGGGATCGGCTACGTGGGCTGCGTAGATCTTTTTAACTTGTGAGGATGAGGCTGGGCCCAACCATGCAGCCAGAAGAGTCAGTTCTTCCTCAGGCAATAACTTTAAGTCTCTGATTGCTCTCTGGAAGGTGGCCTTCCAGAGAAGAAATTCCTCAGGCTTGTCCGAAAACTTTTCGACACCCTTGTCCTTAAGATCTCTTCTGGGGCTTCTGATGATGGAGACAAGCTGGGACTCCGGCGTCGAAGGGAACAATTGAGGAGTTTGCTGTTGTGGAGTGGACTCCCACCGTGTACCTTGCGTCAACCTTTGGCCTCTTGGAGGGATGACATCGACCACTGACGAATCGATGGTTCCCTGTGCAGCTGTCTGTAGGGGCCAACTAGCGCTCGGCCTTGAGGCCCTGATTGACTGACCTAGGGTTTTAGCAGGAGGCACAGGTAGCTCGAGCAAGGGTGAGCTCCCCGCTATGACGCTCTGCTCTGCAGGAAACTCAAAAGTGACTTTGGGGCCCTGCTCTGGGTAAGGAGAGAAGTCTCCCTGTTCCTCATCCGAAAACTGGCTGTACATGCTGCCAAGGTGCGCAAACACTTTGGCAGAAGGGTCCTGTATTGGTAACTGGCTTACATTTTCTTCTGTGAGTGGCTCAATTAGGGCCTTGGCCAAAGTCTCAGCCCTTACCCTTTTGGCTGCGGCATCCATCTTTATTCTAAGCATCTCTATACGAGCCTGTTCTATTTGCATTTCGCTTTGTCTACGGGCCTGTTCTATTTGCATTTCGCTTTGTCTTTGGGCCTGTTCCATTTGCATTTCGCTTTGTCTACGGGCCTGTTCCATTTGCATTTCGCTTTGTCTACGGGCCTGTTCTATTTGCAGTCGTTGCTCTTCTTCTTTAAAGGGAAGGGTGAGATCAGCTGCCTTAGCATCAGCCTCCGCCCCCGCTACCTTGCTCTTTAGCTCCAGACGTGCAGCCTCCTTAATGTGCAAGGCAGCTAGGGAAGAGATGGCACTCCCAGCAGCAGAAGACTTGCTAGAGTGGCTGTGTTTAGACGATGCACGCTCCCTTAGTTTAGATACCTGGCTAGAGCGGTTGGACTTAAGACTAAGTGCCACAGCAGGTGATTTTAAAAGATTGGTCTCATGGCTGCATAAGGAAGCTAGGATTGCCCTCACCCTATTTTCTTTCTCATTAGTGTCAGCTAAAACACTCCCTATTTCTAACTCTGAATCCTTGGCGTTAATGCGCTCGAGGACCTGGACTATCTTAGACACTAAACCCCTCCAAAGACCGAAGGCTTCTTCGAGGTCTGTCTGTAATATGGCTGGCACCCTTGTGATACCCAAGCTCTCTATTCTGTCCATTAATGTTGTGATGCGCTCCCATGCCGAACCTAACCTCACATGGAGGAGCTCCTTTTCGTCTATTAGATGGGCTAGCATTTTGGCTGAAGGGTGCTTTATCCTTTGGGGCCTTTCATTCCTACTTTCAGCCTCAGAAGGAGGTATACCATCTGTATCATCTTGAAATTGCATAGACATTATGTATTCTTAATAGCAAGTAAATTTACAACAAAGGCAAATGCAATATACCTGCAAGTAAATTTACAATAAAAGCAAATTCAATATATAATACAATTCACAGCACTTAACCATAGCAATATATATCACTAAGTAACTATACTTTACAAAGATTGTGACCTTTGGCGCCAGATTTTGGTGGGCAAGTTGCAAAATGCCAACTGACAGCAACTTGCCACTTGTTACCTCCCTTGCCCGAGTGACGTAAACTGCCGAAATGGCGACTTCGCCAAATTTTCAAGCACCTCGTGCTCTGCGGCTCGAGGCCTGCCGCCGAAGGAGCACCGAGGCTGGCTTTGGAAAGGAGGAGAGAAGAGACGCCTCCTCCCCGCTGTGAAGGGAGGTCACCACCGCAGGTCGATGAAACAGGTCACCACCGCAGGACGATGAGGCAGGTCACCACCGCAGGACGATGAGGCAGGTCACCACCGCAGGACGATGAGGCAGGTCACCACCGCCAGGCGACTGTCCCGGCCGAGTGCTTCTGGACTCACCACCTCCAGGACCTACTGCTGGGTTTTGCACAGCCGTGCAATTGCCGAAACAGCCGCAGGGCTACACGCACACACGCGAGCTGAAGAGCAGGATACTGCAGAGGCTGAAGGAATGGAGCCCCACTCTCTCACTTGCCTTTCGGCCTGGCAGCAAGCTTTCACTGCAACAGACCAACAAAATCAAAGTCTCTATGGCCGTGCAAGCTAGCTCAAGCGGAAAAACCGCTGATCTACCTCAAAACTGTGCCGTCCGCCGGACAATAAAAAACTATAAAACTGAAACGTGCTGTCCTTTATCCGGGCGAACTGCAAATCCCTATAAGCTGTCCTATAGATATTGAACGACTGAGTCTGGATAACTTCAAAAAAGGATGTTTATTCATACAAGGTTGTAAACCTGGCACAGATCTTAAAGTTGCAGAAAATGAAACAAATTTCTATAGGTTTTAGTCACAGAATTATCCCTGGTTCCAGAAGGCAAAAGTGATTATAAAACCACTATACCCTAATCACGCTGCCTATATTAGAAGGAGAAACTCTTTCCTTCCCTATCTTTACAGCAAAGATTAGTTCTAGAAGCGACAGAATAACCCTGCTCCTTTAACTAGATTTCCTATTCCATATCAATATAATTCAATACTTATCTAATTTGGATAGGCTTAGATTGGCCTGGTTTTGAGGATGATTTGTCCCAGTTAGCCTTGCACAGCTCCAGCACGTTGGAAGACTATAGCCAGAATGAAACTCTAAAATGGAGACTAGACCCTGGTAAAAAGGGCGGTCCTAAGATGTTGTACTCTTTGACCAATCATTGCAAAGAAAACTGCAGCCAGCTCTTGCAGACTTCAAGCCACCTTTCCTGGGCTTTTGCAAAGGAGGGAAAACAAACAAACGACCAATAAGTAAGGCAAACCATCGTCCTGGGGGACGGAACAGAAACCACTGTGTATGGCACGAGGCCAGCCAGTGAAGACATAGCCCATTGCAGAGCTTGGCCAATTCCCCTCAAAGATCCTGAACCCTGTTTAGTTCAGTCCCCAGACAACTGGTCTGTTCTCTCTTTGGGAAATCATCTCTTTGCTGAAGGAAAGGTTTCCTTCTGTCTTTTTCCAGGTTCTGCTGTGCCCATCTAGCAACTTCAAAGCAGGTAAATGGTGGTGGGAAGGCACAGGATCAAACATCATGGATAGGAAATCCAAGATTTTTTTTGGGGGGGGGGGAATTCTCCCTCCAAACTTCATACAGAAATTGACAAGGGGGGAGTTACAGGGCGGTGGTCCTGTCATTTATTTATTTTTTTATTTATTTACAGTATTTATATTCCGCCCTTATTCTCACCCCGAAGGGGACTCAGGGCGGATTACAATGAACACATATATGGCAAACATTCAGTGCCAAGAAACAAACAACATACAGTATAGACAGACACAGAGGCATTTAACATTTTTCCAGCTTCACGATTCCGGCCACAGGGGGAGCTGTTGCTTCACCGTCCACTAGTGGCTGTACTTCCTCATTCCTTTCCTCGTGTTTTGCTGGCAGTTTTATGGTGTTGTAAATTAGTTAAATTAGCCTCCCACATAAAGCGTACCTAAATTTCCCTACTTGACAGATGCAACTGTCTTTCGGGGCTGCATAGGTCAACAGCAAGCCAGGCTATTTAATGGTCGGGGGCTTAACCCAACCCGGGCTTTGAACTCATGACCTCTCAGTCAGTAGTGATTTATTGCAGCTAGTTAATAGCCAGCTGCGCCACAGCCTGCCCTGATATACCTCATTAAATGAAGAAGTGTTCCTGGGCACAATTTCCCTAACAGAAAATTTGGTGCCAGAGGTAGAAATAGCATGGAAAGGATAGGAATTGTTTCTACACGACAGAAATAAGTTTGACATTCTTCAGCAAACATTTTATTCAAAATTAACAATATACACATATGAAATGAAATAACTGATAACTTGAAGAAGTAAAGAACAACATTCTGAACCTTCTATAGACCACTCGAAAGATTCTTCCAAATTGGATCCAGAAAAGAAGTTTTCTTTTATCTGCCCACAATTTTCATTTCCATTCAGTTGACCAAATTAATAGATGTAGGCATTTTAAATCTGATATAGTCAGACAAATCTGCTTTTCTCTATTTTCCCCCACAATTTTTTATTGCAAAGATGTGAAGAACGGGGAAGGGCACAACAGTGGATATAGAACCAGGGCATTTTTAACATAATAATAAACTTTATTTGTAGACCGCCCTATCTCCTCAAAGGGACTCAGGGTGGTTTCCAACATTTATGGCAAACATTCAGTGCCAAGAAAGAAACATATGAACAAATTACATGAAAACAAAATAAGTCAAAAATAAAACAGCACTAAACTAAAACAGATTAGTTTAGTGATTACACCTTATTTTATTTTTTTGGTTACTTAGTATTTATTTTACTTAAGGGATGTTTGCTTTTACTGTTCTAATGAGCACAAATCCTATGCAAAATCATACTACAGTAGAGTCTCACGAATCCAACATAAACGGGCCGGCAGAACGTTGGATAAGCTAATATGTTGGATAATAAGGAGAGATTAAGGAGAAGCCTATTAAACATCAAATTAGGTTATGATTTTACAAATTAAGCACCAAAACATCATGTTATACAACAAATTTGACAGAAAAAGTAGTTCAACACGCAGTAATGCTATGTATTAATTACTGTATTTATAATTTTAGCACCAAAATATCACAATGTATTGAAAACATTGACTACAAAAATGCGTTGGATAATCCAGAACGTTGGATAAGCGAATGTTGGATAAGTGAGACTCTACTGTACATATTTTTGACAATAATATGGAAATCTCAAATATATATAGAAAGTCACTTTCTGTATATATTTCAGGTTTCAATATGAATGTCAAAAATACGTAGTATGATTCTGCATATGATTTTTGCTTCATTAGAACAGTAAAGATAAATATCACTTGAGTAAAATAAAACTTCCATCTTCGTTTTCGTCCACTGTTATTTAATATAAAAAAGGTTTCTATGATGTTAAAAAATGAGAAATAACACTTTTCCAATCTAAAAATGATAGAAAAGTGAGTGTACAGTGTATTGAAACCAAGAATATAGACAAGTTGAGAAATGGAAAATAGGAAGTGCCAATTAACACTTCCTATCCTGTCTCTTCTGTTTTATTCATAACCAAAAAATCTATCATTTTTGTCATAAATCTTATCTCTGGTAGATTAACATTCCAGGATCTCTAGGATATCATTGGAGATCCTGTTATTTATACAGCCAAGAAAACACACAACAACCCTGTTATTTTTGTCACTAACTTCTCTAATTTTTTTCTTTTCTTGTTATTCCTATATCCCTGCACTTCTAATTTTCCCTTAATGTTATAAACAAACCAATATTTTAATTTTCTTCTTTTAAATAGTCAATAAAAAAGCTGCCATTCATCTTCAAATTTGTAAGGATCTGGCAATTGTCTAAGCCTACTCAGTTTGTCCATCTCTGCCACATCCTGCATTTTTGCAATCCATAAATCTGCCTCCATTTTGATGGTGGCACTTGTTTAGTGAGGAATTCTGGTGGCAGCTGCAGTTATCTTGCCTGGTGGAGGCAGGGACACAAAGCTGAAAGAGGATTGGCTGGAGCCAACTCTCAAATGTTCTCCACTTAAATGTCTTCTAGAAAGAATGTAACATCCATCCTAAACAACCTATTTTTCCCCCTTGCATATTAAATGTTAGGTCTGCAAATACAGTTTCATAGTTACTAGACCTGAAAGGCAGTTTTCCTTCATCCCTTTGGACACAATTCGAAACCTTCCCCTGACCAAAAGCAGTCTCTGTGATATCTGGAATATTTCTTTGTTTGTCACACTCTAGTACAGCGTTTCTCAACCTGGGGGTCGGGACCACTGAAAGGTTCATGAGGGGTCACCAAAGACCATCAGAAAACACATATAATGTAAAGGACTATTTTACCCAAATTCCACCAGTGTTTACATCGGGGCATATTGAATATTTGTGCCAAGTTTGGCCTAGATCCATCATTGTTTGAGTCCACAGTGCTCTCTGGATGTAGGTGAACTACAACTCCCAACCTCAAGGCCATTGCCCACCAACCACTTCCAGTATTTTCTGTTGGTCATGGAAGTTCTGTGTGCAAAGTTTGGTTTAATTCTATCATTGGTGGAGTTCTGAATGCTCTTTGATTGTAGGTGAACTATAAATCCCAGCAACTACAACTCCCAAATGACAAAATCAGTCCCCCCAGCCCTACCAGTTTTCAAATTTGGGCATATCGGGTATTTGTGCCAAATTTGGTCCAGTGAATGAAAATACATCCTGCACATCAGATATTTACATTAGGATTTAGAACAGTAGCAAAATTACAGTTATGAAGTAGCAATGAAAATAATTTTATGGTTGGGGGTCACCACAACATGAGGAACTGTATTAAGGGGCCCTGGCATTTGGAAGGTTGGGAACCACTGCTCTAATGATATGTTAATTCAAAAGAAGAGAAGAAGTGATGTTTATTCCCATTATAACCCTTGAAGGATGTCATCCCCCCAAAACTCTGCTTACAAACCCTCCAGTGAGATCTTTTTCCTTGCTCGTTCTTCAATCTGTATGAAATGTCTCCTCATTCTTAAACATTTCCCTGTTTCACTTTCCCTAGTATAACTGGCAAATTTGCCATGGAAGAGAAGAAAGGAAGAATACATCCATCTAAACACTTCAAGGATTTCTCTGCTGATTTTCACCTTCTTGCCACCAGTAAAGATTTTGAGAATATTTTTGATTTCGGGGAGCTGGGATTGAGGCGATTTATGTTTTCTGCAGCATTTTAGGACGCATTTTGCAGCTGAAAGAATGAGCTTAGCTTTTTCATCTGATTTTTATAAATAGTTTATTCATACTCTGTTTAAATTGAATTGATCTGCTTTACATAAGAGGAAAACAATCGCTCTGGAATACATATATATTGCCTGCAGTGCTATTCGTTACTTATACATTATGAGTACAAACTGTCTCTTTTTGAATGGGTTCAGGGGGTATTCTCGTCCCCTTTGTGCCCACCTGTAGAGAAGTTATGTGTTAAACAGAGATTATTGATATGATTTTATTTATTTGTTTGTTAAGGGAAAAAAAGAGTTATATATTAGCAAGGAAAAGCCTAACATGGAAACTAGCTGGAAGCAGCATTTGGTAGGTTGCCATGGTAACACAGCTTCCCTTGGGAGAAAAGGGGCGTGGCTAAGATGACAGTTAGAGCAGATTCCCTTTTAAAAGTTAGTTTAGTTGCTGTGAGGGTTTAAAAAGGACAGTTGCGGTTAGGTTTTGGAAAGATTAGGAGCTGTGGAAATCAGCTAAGGACGGCAGCTTATGGTCACTCAGGGGAAAGGCTGGGAATATAAGCTGACCAGGGGAGTTTAGTATACTGTGTTGAAGAGAAGTTATTTAAGAAATATCCATTCAAGAAAGACTACATTGTAACTTAAGATCCGGAACGTTTACTGATTGAAACCATACGCTTATGTACCAAAAATAAACTTGAATTTTGTTATTGTTCATAAAGATAAGTCTCCTTGCCTTTCCGTAAGCCTGTTACCTCACGTTGGTGGCAGTTACCGTACCTATCTATATAAGTTACCGTACTTTTCTATATAAGTTACCGTACTTTTCTATATAAGTTACCATCTTTACTCATTTAAACCCAATCAGTTCCGTTATCCTTCCTTATCCACTAAATCATCCCTGTCATACATTCACACATCCTCCATCCCTCCCTCTCACACGCGCGCACATCTCCTCAATTGGAGGCAGTAGTGGGATTTAGACAAAGATTTCCCCCTGCCTGAGTTGAGTACCACAAATTGGGCTCTCTTCAATTGGTGGCAGCGGTAGGATAGAAAAGGATTCCATCCCTGTCACCACAGTTCTCCTCAGTTGGAGGCAGTGGTGGGATTCAGGAAAAGATTCCTTCCCTGCCTCACCTCTCTTCAATTGGTGCCAAGCGGCGGGATACGTTTAACATCTCAAACTAAGTGCCTTGAGACCGCATAGTAAGAAATCGTGAGGTAAAATTTAAGGAAAATGGCTACTAGACTACAAAAGAAATTAGCAGGAGAGGCTAGTGAATACCAAGGAGATAGTTCGGACTCTGAGCAAACCCCTGAGACAAGGGAAACCCTTAAATATAAAATTGAATTGAGAAAATTAGAATTGGAGGATAAGCAAAGAGAAAGGGAGGATAAGCAAAGAGAGAGAGAATGGGAGGAAAAACGATGGGAACAAGAGAAGGAATTGAAAATAATGCAGCTAGAGAAGGATAAGGAAATAGAACTGAGACAATTGGAATTGGAAAAAGAGAAATTGGCACTGTCTCAACCACACATTATTAACCAAGAAGGGAATGGTAGGACTGAAGCGTCTGATCTACTTCTGAAGAGATTCCCAAAGTTTAATAAAGATGATGATGTGGAAAAGTTTTTGATTTCTTTTGAGAGGTGCTGCAGAGATTTTGAAATTGATGAGGGAAAATGGATGCTTTATTTAAGACCCCAAATTTGTGGGAAATTGTTAGAAATATATGGTGATGTACCTGAAGAGTCACACAGAGATTATAATTTCTTTAAAAAGCAGGTACAACAGAAATTGCAACTCACACCTGAGTTTTATCGTTTAAAATTCAGATCTCTGAGGAAAGAAAAGCACCAAAGCTTCGCACAAGTAGCCTCAAAACAAGCTCAATTATTTGATAGTTGGCTCAGAACCTCAGAAGTGGAAAATTTTCAACAGCTGAGGGAATTAATTAAGTTGGAACAACTGTTTCAATTAGTGCCCTCAGATTATCGGTGGTTAGTTCAAGACAGAAAGCCATCAACTGCCAATGAAGCAGCTTCAATGACAGACCAATTAATCACTCTGAGGGAAGGATTTAGGAAGGATGAGGGACTAAGTGAGAGAAGGCAGAATAAACCGCCATTTTACAATTATCAAACACACACACAATACAAAAAGACGCCTGCAGTAGAAAACACCGCCTACAGGAGGCCTGAGGTAATTAATCAGACCAAACTTGAGGTAAAAGCAAGGTGCTATCAGTGTGGGAAGTCTGATCATCTAAAATACCAATGTCCTCTTTTAAGAAGAGATAAAACATCCTTCTTTATGAATAAAGAGCCCAAAGAAAATACTCTTAATGGTGATATTAAGTTGCTAAGCAGTACTGAGACTGTCCCTAAGGAGAAACAATGTTTATTTATTTTATCCGATGATTTTTCTGAAGATTATTTTGAGCCTATCACTATTGTGAACCAACAAAAACAAGGTTGGAGGGATACAGGATCCCAGGTGTGTGTTATCCACCCAAAATCGGTACCTCAGAAATATCAAAAGCCCACCTCTGAGATAAATCTAAAGGGTTTGGGACCAGCTGTACCAGCTGAGGTAGTATCTCTCCCAATTGAATACAATGGATGGAAAGGGATCTGGGACTTTGCAATTAGTTCAGATATCCCTCATGAATGTTTAATCGGCAATGAGCTAGCTAGACAAGTTAAGAACTGGAAAAAGTTGTGTGAGGAGAAGGAAGATTACAACAGAAGCCCTATTCAAGAAGCAGTGTGCTTACCTATTCAACCGGAATCTGAACAGGGTCCAGAATCCAGTTCCACCATTACCGAAATTGTTAGTAAAACGGGGAGTTCAAAAAATTAAACAAGCTCAGGAGGAAGATGAATCCCTGAAGCCTTTATTTAGACAAGCCAAAAATATTCCGGAATCAGCAGAAGAACTACCCAATAAATTTGTCACAAAAGATGGTGTGCTTTACAGAGAAAGCAAAAGTTTGAAATCAGAAGAAAGGTCAGAAATACATAGTCAGAGTTTCACTGAAATTGAAAGGCAAGCGCAGGTGGCTGAGAAACTGAAGGAGCAACAGGCAGAGCGGTTGGGCATGGGCTTGGTGTCCAGGAGCTCTATTTCTCACTCTGTCCTCTCTGAGATGCAAGTGATAGAACAAGAAACGCCAGTGACTACAAAGTCCACACAGTCCCAGCTAGATCTCTTTGAAGACATCGGAAGCTTCACATCTGGACCACCAAAGTACAAAGATAATCCTTTTTCATTAGGCGATGCCTTCAGCTCACAGTGGGAGACAGACAACTCCTCTTGGGAAATGGACAAAGGGGAGGAGGAGGCAGACATTGCCATCTCCAGCATCCGGCCTATTGGTGACAGACCCATTAACAGAAGAGAGACAGAGAGCAAGATATCAGTAGTGGAGTCCAATGAAGCTCAGCAGAAGTTTGCAGGGGCCAAAGTCATCTCATCTGATATGTTCTTTGGACGGGAAGCTGATACAGTTCCAGTGGCTGAATATTTGACCGATCTTCAGTCAACAATGAGAGTGGCAAGAGACATCGCACAAGAACATCTAGCTGTAGCCCAGCAGAGACAGAAGAGCTACTATGACAGGTCAGCCAAACCAAGAAGCAAGCGGAGGTTATTTTTCGATGGAGAGAGTGGTAAAGACCCTGACGTGATGGGGATTGGTAGTTTTAACTATCAGCAGTTTACTTTCAAGATTCTACAAAAATGTTTGGACAATGTTTCGCAGGACTTCTTAAATTACTCTTGGAAGTTTCGCAAAAAAACATTTTGGGACAGAGAGAGTTCATTGTGTTGCTGGGAAGGACGAGTGTAATTATCCCCAACAACATGTTAACCTCTGGAATGCTCCGCAGAAGGAAACATCGATGAACTGTGCCAGGTGGCATGAAGAAGATCCCTATGAAATGTACTGAGTATCGGAAGATGTTTAGTCCAGTGTATAAATAAAGACTTGGGGAATAACCCTGAATGAAAATTAAACTGTTACAAATATGATTTATGGAAAATGTATTTTTAAAATGTCTTTTAATTTAGGTTTGTGAATCTTAACAATGGGAAAGGTGACCAATACGTTTATGGTTTGTATGTTGAATGGTAAGATATGGACATGTTATGTGTATATGCAACAGTGAAGGTTTGTATTTTATGATTTATGTATTGTATCTAACTTTGTGTTTTATTTCAGAATACTGTTGTGTATGTATATATGTATTTATTAATTATTTTTGCCCATTCTAGGCATAGAAAAGGCAAAAATAATCTTTCTAAGGGGGGAGGTGTAGAGAAGTTATGTGTTAAACAGAGATTATTGATATGATTTTATTTATTTGTTTGTTAAGGGAAAAAAAAGAGTTATATATTAGCAAGGAAAAGCCTAACATGGAAACTAGCTGGAAGCAGCATTTGGTAGGTTGCCATGGTAACACAGCTTCCCTTGGGAGAAAAGGGGCGTGGCTAAGATGACAGTTAGAGCAGATTCCCTTTTAAAAGTTAGTTTAGTTGCTGTGAGGGTTTAAAAAGGACAGTTGCGGTTAGGTTTTGGAAAGATTAGGAGCTGTGGAAATCAGCTAAGGACGGCAGCTTATGGTCACTCAGGGGAAAGGCTGGGAATATAAGCTGACCAGGGGAGTTTAGTATACTGTGTTGAAGAGAAGT
This sequence comes from Anolis carolinensis, assembly GCF_035594765.1. Lineage (NCBI taxonomy): Eukaryota > Metazoa > Chordata > Lepidosauria > Squamata > Anolidae > Anolis > Anolis carolinensis. The sequence continues at coordinate 6,309,475 of NC_085842.1, forward strand.
TATTTAAGAAATATCCATTCAAGAAAGACTACATTGTAACTTAAGATCCGGAACGTTTACTGATTGAAACCATACGCTTATGTACCAAAAATAAACTTGAATTTTGTTATTGTTCATAAAGATAAGTCTCCTTGCCTTTCCGTAAGCCTGTTACCTCACGTTGGTGGCAGTTACCGTACCTATCTATATAAGTTACCGTACTTTTCTATATAAGTTACCATCTTTACTCATTTAAACCCAATCAGTTCCGTTATCCTTCCTTATCCACTAAATCATCCCTGTCATACATTCACACATCCTCCATCCCTCCCTCTCACACGCGCGCACATCTCCTCAATTGGAGGCAGTAGTGGGATTTAGACAAAGATTTCCCCCTGCCTGAGTTGAGTACCACAAATTGGGCTCTCTTCAATTGGTGGCAGCGGTAGGATAGAAAAGGATTCCATCCCTGTCACCTCAGTCCTCCTCAATTGGTGGCAGCGGTGGGATCAAAAAGATTCCATTCCCTGCCTCACCTCTCTTCACCACCCAAAACCTGTTCATTCTTGAGGGATCACTGCTGCTTTTTTAAAAAAAAAATGTGATGGGTTGTTTGGAGAACTTCCTTGAATTTCTAGCTCTCAATTGTTGTAACTTCTACAAAATTAGGGGTTTTTGTGGGGGGGGATACGGGTTTTCATATATACAAACAAGCACTGAATGTTTTTCTTAACTAGTTGCATCCATAAATAATGAAGCTAACATCTTTTAAAAGTTTTGCTATATGATCATGTATCTGACCTTTTAAATGTCTGTAGTAATTCGGATGGCAACAAATAAAGAGAATTTTCCCCCTTTTATCACTGTTGTTGCTTGCTTCTTCAATGTGTTATCATCTGCTGAAGTGTTATCACTTTCTTCCTTAATGGCAAGGGTATTCTAGAACTGGAGTCCCCAAAGTAACTTTTCTATGGTCTGGCCTCAGCTAGCAAGACTTGACTTCACCATGAGAATAACTTTAAAACCAACAAAGACTCACGATCCTTCTGTCACCAGACTTGATGTCTTTCAGTTTCAGAAAAACTGAAACCACAGATTTCAGAAGTCAAAGAGTAGTCATTCTCACTTTATTTTACAAAATAACTTTTTTTTGGCTTCTACAGGTTGGAAAATCAAAAGTTCTATATCAGGGATGCTGATCCCAAATAAATGTAACTTAAACCAATGCATCCCTAACTTTTTGTTTACCTGGATCACACCCCCAGATGTGTTGCCCAATAATGAGAAGGCCTATCTTGAAACTACATCTAGAGAAAACCCTGAAATTCATGGAGTTGCACATAAGTCAACAGGCAACTTTCAAGGCATATACACACAGCTCACTTAGATGTGTTCTTTGATGTGACTTCCTTTCAAAAATGGCACCAGAGACAAAAACAAAATGGAAAGAACACAGATAGGTTTCTACACCACCACAATGCCCCTCTCCCCCAATAACAGTTCAACAGATTTCAGCAAACATCCAAGTCTCCGCATGGAGCTGGAGCTGATAAAGGGAGCTCATCCACACTCTCCCCAGGTTGGATTTGAACCGGCAACCTTCAGGACAGCAACCCAACCTTCAAGTCATCAGTTCTGCTGGCACAAGAGTTTAACCCAGCATTCTTGTACCTTGGGAAGTCTGACTTGGCCACGGTGATCCATGCTCTGGTTACATTCTGAATGTATTACTGCAACATGCTCTACATGGGGTTGCCTTTGAAGACTGTTCAGAAGCTCCAAATGGTCCAACGGGCGGCACTTGGGGACCCACAGGTTGAGCACCACTGCTCTAAACGGTTCTGGCCCAGCTTACCTATCCGACCACGTTGGAAATTAAGATCATCCGGGTAGGCCCTACTCTTGGTCCCACCTCTTTCCCAGGAGCGACTGGTGGGAACGAGAGGCAGGGCCTTCTCAGTGGTGTCAATGACATCAGATCAGCCCCCCCCTCTCCTAGCCTTTAGAAGAAAGGTAGAAACTTGGCTGTGAGATCAGGCTTTTAGTGAATAGGCCAGTGCAATAAGAGGGGCTCAATGTGTAAAAGACTTGGGTTGAGAGGGCATTGCTGACTCCAGGCTGCTCTCCTCTCACTCCCTCCATTTGGTGCGGATTCACAATGCGACACAACCCTCCCCCCCCCCTTCCCCCCCCCCCTCCTCCTGCCAAGCCCAGCTTGGAAGCGGATTCCAGGAAAGACTTGGCCCACTTTCGCTTTCCCTTTGCTGACATTCTCCGCCTGCGGCCGGGCTTCTCCCCAGCACCCGGTGACGACACATGATCTCCGTTTCCCTATTGGCCGAGTCTTTCCCGTTCGGCCAATCCCGGGCCTCCATCTGGGGGCGGACAGAAGAGGGAGGAAGATTACAGAAGCGCTAAAGAGTTTGGGCCCCTGGTGGTAGCAAAACAAGCTCTTATCTTTTGATCCGGAGAAAGAAGAGACTACTGCGTTGCTGTGAGTTTTCCACACTGTCCGGCTATGTTCCAGAAGCATTCTCTCCTGACATTTCACCCACATCTATGGCAGGCATCCTCAGAGGTTGTGAGGTATATTAGAAACGAGCCAAGTGGGGTTTATATCCCTGTGGAATAACGTCCAGGGTGGGAGAAAGAACTCTTGTCTGTTGGAGGCAAGAGTGAATGTTGCCATTGGCCAGCTTGATTAGCATTAAATAGCCTTTAAGGAAAAGGAGGCAAGAGGGAGGCAGAGAAGACTTAAAAGCAGAAAAGAAAAAAATGAAATGGCAAACTCAGCAACTGGAAATGCCCTGGTGAGGCCAACCAAGGCACTCTTTCCTGTTGTGAACAGGTGGGTGAGTCTACCTGTTCACCTTTTTCTCCCTTTTCCTCCGTCCTTCCTTCCCTCCCTCCTCTTCTAGCCAACCAAATCCATGCAGGAGGCACAACATTCAACACAACCACACAATAAACAACAGAGCCTTCCTTCTGGGTCCTTGGAGGCTTTTAAGCAGAGGCTGGATGGACATTTGTCTGGGGTGCTTTGAATGCGATTTCCTGCTTCTTGGCAGGGGTTGGACTGGATGGCCCATGAGGTCTCTTCCAACTCGACTATTCTATGAACTTATTTTCCCAAAGAGGGAGAGCAGAGCAGCAGCAATCAGGCAAAACCAGGCAAAGCAACCCATTAGCAGTGACAACAAGCCAGGCAGGGAGGACAGTCCTCTCCCACTGGGACCACCCCAGCAACACTGTCTTCAAACCATGATGAGTAGGTCCGTAACACAAAATAAAGACCTAATTAAATCAAATTTCTATTTTAGCTACAAAATTTCAAGTCTAAAAAACCTGAAAATGACTCTTAATTTAGTAATTACAAAAGAATACCATGGGCCTGTTGGAAACACTTGAAAACTGTGTCAATACAATTTGACAGAAATCAGGCTCCATCCATAAACTGGCCAAAGCATAAAGCCGAACACTTAAGCCTGCAATAAAATGAATGCCTTCAAATATACTGGGAAAAGCTTACAGCCTAATCAGAGGCCTAAACAAAATGAAGTTTTCCAAATACAGCAGAGTCTCACTTATCCAACATTCGCTTATCCAACGTTCTGGATTATCCAAAGCATTTTTGTAGTCAAAGTTTTCAATACATCATGATATTTTGGTGCTAAATTCGTAAATACAGTAATTACTACGTAGCATTAATGTGCAATGAACTATTTTTTCTGTCAAATTTGTTGTCTAACATGATGTTTTGGTGCTTAATTTGTAAAATCATAACCTAATTTGGTGTTTAATAGGCTTCTCCTTAATCTCTCCTTATTATCCAACATATTCGCTTATCCAATGTTCTGCTGGCCCGTTTATGTTGGATAAGTGAGACTCTACTGTATATACCAGCAAAGGTCTAAAGCCCAACATGAGGCCTGAAGCAAAGTGGCATCCTCCAAACAGATTGGTAAAGACATAATGCAAAAAATGAAGCCTGAAACCAAATGTGGCCTCCAAATATACAGTTAAGATACAAAGCCTAACATGAAGTCTGAAACAATATATTTGCAAGAACTTAAAGCCTGACATGAAGAAATCTTTTTTCAAAAACTCCTTTATGGATATCCCCAATGGAAGCATTTCACAGGAGAGAAATTGGAGGTGACATTTGGCCAAAATATAGAGAGTTGTTGGAAAAAATTATGAGCAAGTATGAATTAAAAAGTTTAGAAGAGATTAATCGAAGATTTAAAAAGTGGGATGGTTTCAATACTTGCAAATTAAAGAAATATATAATAAGGACAATAAACTTGTATTTGAAGAAAAAGAAACATTTTGGGATAAAATAATGAAAATGGATAGGAAAGTTATAACCAATATCTATAAAAAGATATTGGAATGGACAACAGAGACGGAAACTATTAAAGACTTGCGGTAAAGTGGGCAAGTAACATAGGAAGACCTATAAAAATTGATGAATGGGAAAAAGTGTGGAATTATAGTTTGAAATTAACCTATGCCGCAGATATAAAAGAAAACTGGTTCAAAATATTATATAGAATCTATCTGACTCTCCAAAAACTATCCAAATACTATAAAAAAAGTATCCAATAAATGTTGGAAATGTGGGGACAAAGATGGTACTTTCTTCCACTGCTGGTGGTCATGTAAAAGAGCAAAGGTTTATTGGGCCAAGATACATTAAAAAATTCAAAAAATGCTACAAATCAATATAAAAATGGACCCAACATATTATCTATCAGGACTACTAGATATCAAGATAGATAAAAATAAAGAAACTCTATTTAATTACTTGACTACAGCCGCAGGAATGGTATATGCTAAGCTATGGAAAAACAAAGACACCCCGGAATTCAATAGGTGGCACACCAAAATTCTAGAGATTATGAATATGGATAGGCTAACATATTTACTAGCAAATAATCATGGCAAGCCAAAGAAACAAACAAACCACGACCAAGTTATTACCTCTTAACATGAGGCATGCAATAAAATGTAGGCCTCAGGCTGGATATACACTGCCCTATATCCTAGGATCTGATTCCAGATTATCTGTTTATCCCAGATTATCTAGCAGTGTAGAAGGGAAGCCCTAATTCCCCATGAGGAACCTGCCTCCTACCTCATGCTGAAGCAAGACGACAGCTGGGGACGTAACAGCCTTAAATAGCCTGCAGCTCCTCCCCTGTCATATGACTGGGCCAGCAAAGCCAACCAGCCCCATTCATGGTCTCATTCATGGGGGACTTCAAATGCTTCCCCCATATGCCTTATGCTTTGCCTGCTGACTACTGCTACAACTTGTTCGCTTCCATTATGTTGGCTATTGTTGCTATTGCATTGTAAATTGGCAGAAAGGTAGGTCATGAGTATGAATAAATTGTCAAAATTTGGTTGCAGTTCTAGAAGGACTCTAATTTTTGCTTCTCGTAGACTTAGCAATCGGATAACCCAGGAATAGGCCAACTTCGGCACTCCCTCCAGGTGTTTTGAACTTCAACTCCCCCAATTTACTGGCTGTTAGGAATTGTGGGAATTGAAGTCCAAAACACCTGGAGGGCCCAAGTTCACCCATACCTGGTCACCCGGTCACCGTCAGTTTGACCATGCCTGGGATAACTAGTTAAAATTCATGAGTAAACCAGTTTGGTTTTTTAAAAACCCAAACATTTTTAGGGTGGTTTGAACCCCTAAACAACCCCTTTGGCTACAGGCTTGCCCCCAGGAGCCAGAGGAGAGGGACGTAACTCCACCCAAACCAAAGAAGGAACCAAAACTGGAACACAAACACAGGGTATTGACAATCGATGTGAAGGGAGGCAGCCTGGACTAAAAAGGGGTGTGATCACTTGCTTACTCATGAGTAAACCACCCCCACCCCCAAGTTGCTTAGAAAGGAAAATGCATCACAGGGATTGTACTATGGAAGGAGGTCCATGGGGTGATATCCCTTGGGAATTCTAGGGTTTCAGAAGGCAGTCACTTTTGGTGTCATCCCCTTTGCCCTGCAGCCAGATACCCAAAAAATGCCAGAAGCAACACCACAGTACCAAGAAGACCATACACTGACTCATGTATAAATCATTTTTTCTAGTTGGTTTTGTCAACATGTTTATTACTTATATACACACGGTAAGAACATACATCTCAGTCAAACCCATTTAAATCCTCCTTAAAATCCCCTCTAAACTTAAAAAAAGTTGCCTTTATTTGTCTTAATATCTGACAACTATATAATGTCTCCTGATTCCTGTGGAGTCCATTTTCTCCTTCTGGCAGATTCTATTCGGGATCCAATGTCTTATTAAACATATCCTTGGCACCCAGAAAAGGGTACAGAATTCTTTGACCACAAAGCGTCGTCCTCCTCTCCAATGTCACTCAGTGGAGCTCCTCTGGACCAGCCTGAAGTAGGGGCCCCTCTGGCCCAAAAGTTCAGAGTGAGTCCCTTCCTCGACAACCTGTCCACCTTCCAGCACCACAATTTTGTGAGCGTTCTCCACCGTCTGCATCCGATGAGCGATCACCAGCACTGCCCGGGCCTGGCGGCTTAGTACCGACTGCTGGATCTATGGGGAAGAAATGTTTTATCAGCATTACAAGCTTTATGTGTCTCGCTTCCTTAAACACACAAAGATCCTCTTCCACCACAGATAGAAGAGTCACCAGGCTACTTAGTGTTCATTCACAACTTGCAATGTCTTCAGCATTGAATACTGCAACGTCGTAACCACCAAGGATGAAGGGAGATGTTTTTCCCTTTTTAAAGTGGAGCGTAGCTTGACTTAAAATGTACGTACTAGAGGCTTGAATGATAGAAAACGGTAACAAGTTTATTGATGTACATATGCTTAACGGTTTCAATGTTGCTTCTGTCTTAGAGGTACACTTCTTTATAATGATAACATTCAATGAAACAACTCTCAAGAGGACTATTTCTTCCTTTAAGCAGTGTAACTTTTTTCCTTCCAACTGATGTTTCTTATTTTAACTGATCACTACAGACTTCTACTGGGATTTCCTTCCCTTTGTTACTCAAACTACTAATTTACTACTAATTTAAATAAGTCACTTGACCTATTTAAAACGACACAGGCTAGAACCTGAACTTTCCTGATTTTCAATAACTTAGAACCAGCCTTCCCTGTGGTTCCCTGACCACAGACTGACTCTTTTTTCAAAATCTGCCCTCTCTTACCGAACGGCAGTTGGCTCCACCCTCGTTTCTATGGCAACCCGCCTCAGGGTGCTGAACTGGCTACCAGTCCTTCAAGCAGTGCTAACTCAAATACTTACCTTTTTTTAAAAAAAAAAACTCTACCTACAATTAAACATAACTGTAAACCAAAATCCACAAAATACTCTTTGTGATAACTTTGTAAGGAAGGCTATATTTATGGGATGTTGTATATAATCCACAAGAAATGATGTTCCCATCATACTTAACAGAAGTGATCTCCGAATGAAGAAGAGCTGCAAGCAGCAGAGATTGTTTACAGAAGGAGTTGGGGACAACAGCAGCTGCTTTCCAAGCAATAAGAGAATGGACCCTCATCGACTGCAGCAGCTGCTTTCTGGGGAAGAGGGTAGGGTGGGTTGGGTCAGAAGTCACAGTATAGCTATGTAATGATGATGACTACTCATCTGTACGTCTACAACAGGATTCCAGATGATATTGTCATCTTCATCATAATTATCATTATATACCTCCCCTCTGCTAACATGAGACTTAAGGCAGCGTACACCATAGTTAAAACAAGATAGAATTTCATTACCTTGATTTATCCCTCAGCTTTTCATCAAAACTGCAGCCCAGGGGAATTTACAAATTAAAATTAATTTTAAAATATAAGTAGAACTATGAAAACAATTATTAAGTGCAGGGGTCACTCAGTATCTGCTGAAGCTTAATTTAAGGACATCCCATCGACACCAAAATCAATGGAAGCTCAAGTTCCATTCTACTATAAAATGGGGCTGTAAATCAGTGTCGCTTGCATGAAGTGAAAAATTAAGATTTATTTTTTGAAACACACACACACACACACACACACACACACACACACACACACACACATATATATATATATATATATATATATATATATATATATATATATATATATATCTCAAGCTGTAGAAATCCCAGCCAGTTTACCAGCTGTTCCTGGGAGTTGAAGGCCAAAACATTTGGGAACCTACAGGTTGAGAACTACTGCTGTAGGTGGTTGACTCCACCTATGGATATGGAGGGTTGACTATATTTGGGGAACCCAGACTGATTATTTCTATATGGCTTAGCCATGGCCGACCTGTGGCTAATGTCCTCCCACTCCAATCCACTGGATACTCACCGCAGCTTCACTCTCCACATCCAGGGCACTTGTGGCTTCGTCCAGCACCAAGACCTTTGGCTTCCGAATCAGGGCCCGGGCAATGGCCAGGCGTTGCTTCTGCCCTGCAGACAACTGGCCTCCCTTCTCCCCGACATCTGGAAGGAAGGAGAGAGAAAGAGGCAGGAGGTCAAGCTTGCCCACAGAAGAGTCTTCACAAGAAAGGAAGGTCATGATGGAGTTAAACGTGGATTCCTGGGTTCCGTTTAAGAAAGGAATTGAAGAGGGGAGGCAACAGGGCAGACTAGAAGACAGTCAGCCAGTCTGCCCTGTCCTGCCCCTAATGGCAACCCCAAGGGAAATCTATCATGGAGTTTTCTTGGCAAGATTTATTCAGAAGAGTTTTGCTTCTTCCTTCCTCCAAGGCTGGGAGTGAGACTTGCCCATGACTGAAAAATTTCAACACTGATCCCCAGAGTCATTGTCCAGCACTCAAACTCCTACACAATGCTATCTATTATGAATGGAGGGCGAAAGGGAGAAACATATCAAGAGGAAGGTGTGTCACGCCAACCCTGACTGGGACCACCTTCCACCTTGAAACCGATGTCCTCACTGTGGAAGAACATGCGGGTAAATAATAGGCCTCTATAGCCACCCACAGACCCACCACCAAGACCCTACACTTGGAAGGCAATCATACTCAGCCACGAGGGATCGTTTAAGTAAGGAAGGAAGTATTCCCTTTATTCCTGCCCAAACTTCTTCTTCTACACAGGTATTATGATTTACACTGGCATACCACTCCTAAACATGAGGTTCTATTTTCTACTTTGATTTCTGAGGTTTCTTAGCTGTAAATAGGCCTCTATATGTCTCCGTTTAGAGAAGCCATCTCTGCCATAGGCTAATTGTATACTTGCTCATTTCTCCCCAATCCCTTACTGTTTGAGAGAGTTTCAATGGTTGGTGTAAACTCATAGCATATGGCTCAGGGCTGGCTGTAAGGCTAGGGACAAGGATAGTTGGATTTTCTGAAGGGCTCTGGAGTTTTTCACAATAAGAAGTAACAAATAACACAGACCTGCACCGAACCCTCCTTCCAGCTCATGGATAAATCCCAAGGCATTGGCTTCTTCGGCTGCAGCAGTCACTTCCTCCATGCTGCAGTCCTCCACCCCATAGGCAATATTGTCCCGAATGGATCCAGAGAAGAGGATGGGCTCTTGACCCACAAGTGCCACCTGCAGACAGGAAGAAACCATTGATATGGAATAATGCTTTGTTGGACCTATGGGGAAAATCCTTTGTGGGAGAGTACAGTGGTGGCAAGAGTGGACTGTATTCATTACACAGATTTCTAACCATCTTTGTGGTAGATTCCATGAGCCCAACTAGCTGGTGTTTTGCTTGTTCTTTAGCTTTTATTTGGCCTTAAAACCTTAAGGTGAATTTTTAAAATTGGAGATGATATAAATTGATTATATTACTTATTAATAAAGGAAATCCCCACTTATCTGACAGGGTAAGTACTGGACCACTATCAGAAAACAAATTGATTGAAAAGTGGAACCCAGGGTTTTTTAAACTCACAAATGCAAAACTAAACTAAGCTAAATCAATTACCAAGTCAACTGATAGTGCGAAACTGCCAAAAAAAGCATTAGCATTGGTTGAAAGAGCAGAAAGTGAAAGTGCAAAACATGGCTATAATTTAGATCCAAAAATGAGTTGTCAAAAAGTGTGTAGGTGGTATAAGTAGAAGCAGCAGTTCTCCAAGTAAAATTATATTTTCTATTAGAACAAAAGACTCATTGCACCTGCTAAATCACAGATCTGCATTATTGCCCTGAGTAAAATTCTCATTTCCTCCACTTGATGAAGGAATCAGTGTGAAAGGTGTTTCCCATTTCTGTATCAACAGGAAAACCAAAGGGATTGACTTTTCTTCCAACAGCTTTTATTCACTGTTTGGTTAAGCTAAGTCAGCTCTTAAACACCAAACCCATAACAGGGTGCAACATAGTTTTATGTCTTGTTTTTTAGGCCTATTCCCAGGATTACTGGGGGCACTGATTCAGAAAATTGCATTGGATAGACTGCATTGGATCTAGTTTCCTAGATATGGTGATCATGGTTTTCTATGACAAGCAGATGAAGAGTGGCAGATGGCATATGTTCTGTATCTCAACAATACAGTTGATAGGGGAAAACTGGTGCCATTTTTGGAATCAACTGGTCAAAAATATCCAGAAAAAGATCTAACATTTGGGGCACCAGGGTACTGGCCAATGAAACTATCACTCATTCATGTTTCACTATATACTCAGAGATGATACCCAACTTTCCCCTAGTGTTTGATAAACCAAATCTTCCAAACAAGGATGGAAAACTGCAAGAAAAATATTCCCCACTTTTGGTCCTCAGCCAGTCACAGCCAGGGAGTTTCATGTGCCCCAGGAAACACTCTCCACTCAGATTTAAGATGAGTAGACTAAGAGGTGTGCAACACAAGTTGCTATGTTATGCCACATCCTGTGGCTCCTCACCTGCCGGTGTAGATATTTGTGTTCATACTCCTGGATTGGGATGTCATCCAACAAGATCTCCCCCGACTGGGGCTCAAAAAACCGTTCCAGGAGGGCCACGCAGGTGCTCTTCCCGCTGCCGTTCAGCCCCACCAGCGCCGTCACCTCCCCGGGATGAAGATCAAAAGAGACATTCTGTAGGGGGAGGATGAAGGCAGTTTGTGAAAGGTAAAGTGAGAAGAGGCCGAGAGAAAAGTGCATACTGATTTGCACAGAAACATCCTTTTGTCCAAAGATATATAGCAATACCTTTACAACTTGGACGTCAGGGCGAGAGGGATAGGAAAAAGAAATGTTCTTGAAGGAGACGTGCCCTCGGAGGACCTCTGGAGCCAACATCCCCTCTGTACGAACTGAAGGCTCCCGGCGAAGGTATTCGAACACCTTTTTAGCAGCCCCCACATTGCTAAGGGCATCTCCATATATATACATTAGGGTCTGAAAAAGGAGGAAGAAAAAAAACAGGGCTAAACTAAATACATAGGCAGGGGAGGCAGCACTATTGTTGTAGTAGAGCCTGTAAGTAATGTTGCAAGCAATAGCATGAGTACCAGAAGGGGGAAAAGGGCTACTCGCGAGCAGGAGTCAGATGAAGAATAGCAAAGGAAAAGGATCCGGGATATACTTATGACACCTACTGATGAAGACTCATTCGAAGGGTTTTCTAGTGGCGGGGAGTCAATGAGCGAGGAAGGATATGTGGTGGATGGGAATAGAGGCACAAAGAGGGTTACTCGGGAACAGGAATCAGATGAAGAACGGGAGAGAAAGAAGATCCGGGATATACTTATTTCTCCCACAGATGATGAGTCGTTTATGGGTTTCTTTGGGAATGATGGGTCTGGAAGTGATGAGGATGGGGAGGACACAGTGGATTGGACTAAGGTACAAGAGATAAGGGATATATGTGCAGAGCCAACCTCTAGTGACACCTTTGTGGGGTTTTCGGGACATGACGATTGGCAAACGGGAGATACATCTGAATCATGGGGAAGCTTAAGTCTTGACAAGAGATGGAGGAACTGGAGGGATGGAAATAGGGGTTCACGTGTGAAGACAAGGTCAGCTGTAAGAGATGGTGATGGGGTGGAGGCCAGCTCATCATCAGATGATGATGTGTAAGATAAAAGTAGGCTCTGAAATGGGGAACCTTTGCAGAAGGCAAAGTTATTATTGTATCGTATGTATTTGTCGCTGCCTGTTCTCGTGTTGGGTTTTGAGTCCGGTTTCTGCAGCCTGGAGTTCGTGTTACCTGTGGATCTTCGACTTGGACTGACTCCTCGTGAGTGTGGCTTTCTCCCTTCCTGGATTGTGGACTGACTTGACGACGACTCTGTTTGGCAGACTTGGAAATGACGTCTCTTTGGGCTCCCCCCCTCCCCCCCCCCCCCCCCGCGAGGACTCTTGGACTTCGGCTCGCTTTGGCAACTCCACCTTGCCGTTAACTCTTTGGGTGCAGTGCTGTTTGTTGGAACTCTTTGTGTACAACTGTGATGACCCATGGGCCTTGTAGTCCTGCTCAGGACATTGTAATTCCTGATGAAGATGAAAACTTGGGTTTTTTACCTTCCCAGTCTGAACTGGATTCTTCTCAGCCAGATCTTTCCCAGGCAGATCTGGGAACCTTGCACCTGCAAGAAAGTTGTCTCCCAGAAGTATGTCAAACAAGCCCAGAGCCTACTTCTCCCGTATTCTTGCGCCGGGAGTTTTGTAAACAACAGAGAAGTTTGGAATCAGCTTCGCGCAGGAGTGCGAGGATTGCAGCTAAGAATGTGGCCAATTAAGACTGCTTCTCGTGAGAATCTTTGGGGAGTCTCACATCTGGTCTCAGAGTTTAGCTTTCGGTTCTGATTCCCAGAGAACTGCTTCGGCGGGAAAGTTAGACTCTATTTAGGTGTTTTACCCGCGTAGTAACTTCGCGGAGTCAATTTGTCAGCCTACGGAGCGAGTTGTGTCTGGACAGCGCGCTCCGATTCAAGCCTCGCTCCTGCTCAAGCCTTGCCTTGCTATCCAGCCTTCGCCTTGCTTCCCAGCCTTTGTTTATCTACGGACTTTGCCTTGTTTCCCAGGATCAATCCTTGCCTTGTTCCACGGATTTTATCAAGTTATTCCACGGACCTTGCTCTTGTTCTTAGTTACCTTGTTCCACGTTCAAGCCTTGTTTCAAGTATCAAGTTATTTCCTAGCCTCGCTCAAGTTTCATGGACTAAAGGACCTTGTCATCTCCCCTCACTTTGCTTGGCAAAGTGAGTGTTTCGGTTATTGGATTACAACTTTGGACCTTAATATTTCTTATTGGACATTGCTTTTTTGGACTAATACTGACCTTTCCTGAAAGGTCTAATTCTGGACCATTTTCTACACTTGTTTTTATTAACTTTATATATTCCTTCAATAAAGATATTAGATAGATTCTGGCCTCTGTGTATGGTTATTGGTGCTCTGCAGCCTGGGTCTTGACAGTTTGACTCCGCCACCCTAAGCACCAATTAACCTCGGCCAGAATGTCTACCGGAGTCGTACCTGGGCCGAGCGGCCAGCCGATTACCTACACCATCGACAAGGATGAGGTGGACCGAATCCGTGATAAGCTCAATGCACAGGATGGAGAAATAAGGGGTTTGAAGGAACGCGGAATTCGTCTTCCGGCCATGGCGTTGCCAACCAAGTTTACTGGAGAAGCTTCTAAGGTTCATGTCTTCCGTCGCCAATGTCAAGCTTATCTAGAGGCCCGTGCTGCCGAGTTTCCCCAAGAAGACATCAAAGTGGCATGGGTTTACAGTCTTCTAGACGGGCCAGCGGCCAGCTGGGCGACGGCACTGTACGACCAAGCCTCTCCACACCTAAGATCAGCGCAACACTTCTTGGACCACCTCAAGGAGACTTGGGGAATCGAGGACAATTTGGAGGCAGCCGGTCACAAACTCCGTCGCCTTTTCCAAGGAGACAGACCTATGTCTCAGTATATAGCCGAGTTCCGAGTGCTGGCCCACAACACCGGCTGGAACGATGTAGCCCTCAGGGGACAATTCCGGGAGGGTCTCAACATTGAAATGCTGGAAGAAATCTCCAAGGTGGATCCTCCCCAGACCCTCGAGGCACTCATTGATCAATGTTTACGGGCTGAAGTCATGATTGCCAACAGGAAACAGTGGGTTCGTGGCCAGGGCGGTAGAGCCGGGGCAAAACCCCCCGCTCCCGCCAGCGTTCAGCCACGTCCGGTCTGGAGACCCCCACCGCCAACCCCATACCCCAGAGGAGGCGAGGAGGTGCCGATGCAGTTGGGCAATGTGCGTCCCAGACTAGATGCCGCCGAGAAGGCCCGTCGTCAACGCTTAAACCTCTGCTGGTACTGCGGGAACGGGGGCCACTTCGCCAGAGAGTGCCCAGCCAAAGGGAAGCCTGCCGCCCGTCTTGCGGCGGCGTCCTCCACGGAGACGAAGACGTCTGAGCCGACTGACACACAGCCGGCGGGGGAAGCCAACGACCGGGTGTAGAGAGGCTCGCCAACCCGGTCAAAAAATCCATCCAAGAGCCGCCAACCGGGGTCCTGTTCCTTCTCGTGGTCACATTATGGTCAGCAAAAAGGGGACCCGTCATGATCCACGCCATGATAGACTCTGGAGCTACCAACAATTTCATCGATAGAGAGTATGCCGACTCCCTGGGATTACAATATCATGATTTCAAGAATGCCCGTGTGGTGCAAGCCATAGACGGCCGCCCCCTCAAGACGGGCCCCGTAAGTCAGTGGTCGGAACCCACCAGGATGTGGATAAGGGAACATATGGAAGAGATTTCCTTCTTTGTTACCGAGGTCCCCCATTTCCCTGTGATTTTGGGAATTCCATGGCTGACTCTCCACGACCCTAACATCTCCTGGTCCAACAGAGAACTGCAGTTTGCTTCACCGTACTGCCAAAACCATTGCCTCGTAGCCAAGGTATGCCACGCCACAGACACCGAGCCCATCATCACCTTGCCAAAGAAGTACTCCGAGTATTGGGATGTATTCAATGAGAAAGAAGCCGAAAAATTACCCCCACATAGACCTTATGACTGTGCCATTGACTTGGTGGAGGGGGCCCCGATCCCGCGAGGGCATCTCTACTCCCTGACTGAACCAGAGCAAGAAGCTCTCAGGGAATTCCTAGAGACAAACCTTCGCAAGGGATTCATCAGACCCTCTCAATCCCCAGCCGCCTCCCCAGTGATGTTTGTGAAGAAGAAGTCAGGGGAACTACGCTTGGTGGTGGACTACAGAGCATTGAACAATATCACCAAGCGGAACAGCTATCCCCTGCCCTTAATCTCGGATCTACTGGATCGGCTTCGAGGAGCCAAGGTTTACACCAAGCTGGATCTTCGGGGGGCTTACAACTTAGTTCGCATCAGGGAAGGGGACGAGTGGAAGACCGCCTTCCAGACCAAATTCGGATTATTCGAGTCCCGAGTTATGAATTTCGGTTTATGCGGAGCCCCCGCAACGTTCCAGCATTTTGTCAATGACATTTTTCAGGACTATCTAGACAGGTTCTTGATAATCTACCTGGACGATTTTTTGGTGTTTTCTAGATCACAATCAGAACATGAGAACCACGTCAAAATGGTGTTACAACGATTGCGGGATCATGGACTTTATGCCAAGCTGGAAAAATGCGCCTTTGATCTACAAGAGGTAGATTTCCTTGGTTACCGCATCTCGCCTCTAGGGCTTTCCATGGATCCAGCCAAGGTTTCAGCAGTATTGGAATGGCGGGCGCCAACTAACAAGAAAGAGGTGCAGCGTTTCTTGGGGTTCGCGAACTATTACCGCAAGTTCATTCCAGATTTTGCCCGCTGGTCCGACCCCATCACTAGCTGCATCCGTGGAAAGCAGCCTTTCCGCTGGACTGATCAAGCAGAGAAAGGGTTTCAACAACTAAAGAAACTATTCACCTCCCAGCCAATTCTACAGCACCCAAATCCTGGAACCCCTTTTGTGGTGCAAGCGGACGCCTCTGATGTGGCAATTGGGGCTGTACTCTTACAACCGGTGGGAGATCACCTCCATCCCTGTGCCTTTTATTCTCGTCAACTAACCACACCAGAGAGGAATTACACCATTTGGGAAAAAGAACTACTGGCCATAAAGGCAGCCTTTGAAACTTGGAGACATTGGCTAGAAGGGGCCAAATTTCCCATTGAAGTCCACACTGATCATCGTAATCTAGAACATCTAAGAACTGCCCGCAAACTAAATCAGAGGCAGCAACGTTGGGCTTTATTCTTTGAACGTTTCAACTTCCAGATCCATTATGTGACCCCAGCCCAAACCAAGCAAGCAGACGCCCTGTCACGTAAACCGGAATACGCTGCAGGACGCAAGGAGACCTTTGAATCCCAACTGCTACAACCCGAGAACTTTGCCACGCTCACGGTGGGGAACACCAAATCCATTCCCATTGGTTCAACTTCCCCTACTCCAGGACCCATCTGTGCTCAAGAAATCAGGGCTAGTCAGCAAGCAGATGCCTGGGCGCAGGACCAACTTTGCCAAGGTCTGCACTTTCCCTTTTCGCTTAAAGATGGGCTGCTCTGCTATAGAAATCATGTTTATATCCCACCCGGACCGGGCAGGGAAAAAGCGCTTCGTCTGTGTCATGACTGCAAACCAGCAGGACACTTCGGACTATTTAAAACCATGCATTTGATCCTAAGGGATTTTTGGTGGCCCAAGATCCGCAAGGATGTGGAAAAATATGTCAACACCTGCCCAGTATGCCAGCGCTCCAAGATACGAAGGGAGAAGCCCTCAGGGCTTTTACACCCCCTTCCTACCCCATCTCGCCCATGGGAAATAATTACCGCGGATTTCATCACTGACCTACCACCTTCCTGTGGATTCACCACGATCTTGGTGGTGGTGGACCTTTTCACCAAGTTAGCCCATTTCATTCCCTGTGAAGGCCTCCCCACGGCCAAAGAAACTGCGGAACTATTTCTTCAACATGTATTCAGACTACATGGATTGCCCAAGAGTTTAGTCACAGACCGTGGATCTCAATTCACCTCTCGTTTTTGGAAGGCACTACAAAAACTATTGGGCATAGACTCTCGCTTATCTTCAGCTCATCATCCCCAAACAGATGGGCAAACGGAGCGCACCAATGCCACTTTGGAGCAGTATCTTCGCTGTTATGTAAACTACCAACAGGACAATTGGGCTTCTCTGTTACCACTGTCTGAGTTTGCCTACAACAATGGAGTTCAAGCTTCTACAAAAGAAACGCCGTTCTTTGCAAACTACGGCTTCCATCCACGTTTCTTCCCCCCTGTCATTGAAACTTCAGAAGTTCCCGCAGCAGAGGATTGGCTGCAGGAACTCACAGCGGTGCAACAACTTTTGCTCCAGCAACTGGACCAAGCCAAGGAGGACTATAAACGCCACGCTGACAAACATCGCCAGCCGGGCCCCGAAATCAAGGTAGGAGATCGGGTTTTTCTGTCCACTCGCTTCCTGCCCTCCCACCGCCCTTGCCGGAAGTTAGATGCCCGTTTCATTGGCCCCTATCCAGTGGTGGCGCAACTTAACCCCGTGACTTTCAAACTCCAACTTCCGCGTTCAATGCGCATTCACCCAGTGTTTCACCGTTCCCTGCTCCTTCCGGCGGATGGTGTGCGACCTGATACAGACCAACCGGCCCCCCCTCCTGTTTTGATGAATGGGGAGGAGGAGTTCGAGGTTGAGGACATTTTGGATTCTCGCTTTCACCGCCGCCGCCTACAATATCTCATTGACTGGGTGGGTTTTGGCCCTGAGGAACGCTCTTGGGAAGACGCCTCCACAGTCCATGCTCCTGATCTAACCCGTCGCTTTCATCAGACCTATCCCACCAAACCGCGACCTCGCGCCTCGGGGAGAGGGCCCCAGTTTGGGAGGGGCCTTGAGGAGGGGGATAGTGTGATGACCCATGGGCCTTGTAGTCCTGCTCAGGACATTGTAATTCCTGATGAAGATGAAAACTTGGGTTTTTTACCTTCCCAGTCTGAACTGGATTCTTCTCAGCCAGATCTTTCCCAGGCAGATCTGGGAACCTTGCACCTGCAAGAAAGTTGTCTCCCAGAAGTATGTCAAACAAGCCCAGAGCCTACTTCTCCCGTATTCTTGCGCCGGGAGTTTTGTAAACAACAGAGAAGTTTGGAATCAGCTTCGCGCAGGAGTGCGAGGATTGCAGCTAAGAATGTGGCCAATTAAGACTGCTTCTCGTGAGAATCTTTGGGGAGTCTCACATCTGGTCTCAGAGTTTAGCTTTCGGTTCTGATTCCCAGAGAACTGCTTCGGCGGGAAAGTTAGACTCTATTTAGGTGTTTTACCCGCGTAGTAACTTCGCGGAGTCAATTTGTCAGCCTACGGAGCGAGTTGTGTCTGGACAGCGCGCTCCGATTCAAGCCTCGCTCCTGCTCAAGCCTTGCCTTGCTATCCAGCCTTCGCCTTGCTTCCCAGCCTTTGTTTATCTACGGACTTTGCCTTGTTTCCCAGGATCAATCCTTGCCTTGTTCCACGGATTTTATCAAGTTATTCCACGGACCTTGCTCTTGTTCTTAGTTACCTTGTTCCACGTTCAAGCCTTGTTTCAAGTATCAAGTTATTTCCTAGCCTCGCTCAAGTTTCATGGACTAAAGGACCTTGTCATCTCCCCTCACTTTGCTTGGCAAAGTGAGTGTTTCGGTTATTGGATTACAACTTTGGACCTTAATATTTCTTATTGGACATTGCTTTTTTGGACTAATACTGACCTTTCCTGAAAGGTCTAATTCTGGACCATTTTCTACACTTGTTTTTATTAACTTTATATATTCCTTCAATAAAGATATTAGATAGATTCTGGCCTCTGTGTATGGTTATTGGTGCTCTGCAGCCTGGGTCTTGACAACAACACTGCTTGTTTGCTAGTTACTTTGACTGCTTTTTAATCTGTTTTTTTCCTCCTGTTTAACCCGGATTATTTTCCGTCTGCCTTTTGGAGCCCAGCTTGGTAAATTCTTTGTGTTTTGGCCAGAGACACTGAAGCTAAGTGTCTCTGAGCTTCTATTTCTTTTTGCAATAAACCTTTTGTTGGACTAAAAAGTGTGTGTGGCTCCTTAAAGCCTCTGTGTCTCGACAACTATGGTCTGTTTCTAATCCAACCCCCTGCAAATCCACCTTAAAAGCCAGGGAACCACGACAAGCAAAGGTGTTTAACAACACTGCCAAGAAAGGTGATGATGAATGATGTTATATTCAGCCCTTTCTTGCCGGGGTGGGGAGGGGGGGTGATACAAAAATGGGGCCAAGTAAATTAAGGATTGGAGAAACCAAAATGGGAGGATCTATCTGTCCATACCTGCACATAACTCCCCACTTCCATCTGGTAGAGGATAAAGGAAACCAAGTTCCCTTTGGTTATAAGGCCACCAAGGATCTGTTGGTATCCAAAGTAAAGGAGTAACAGCTTCAGGCCCAGTTCAAATAACTAATAGAGAGAGAAATTGCATTGATTAATGAGATTTCAGTCTGCTAAGCAGAGCCTGGAAACATTAAAACATACACACATACATATGTATACATACACACACAAACACACACACCCTTCCATGTAGAACCCCAAAAACTGACCCGTCGGATGAGCAAATAGATGGCTTTCTCCAGATCTCTCTGGTTCTTGAGCCGATGGGTTTCTTTTAATGCTGCGTCATAGCGCTGTGATTCTTCCTCCTCGGTAGCAAAGCTGCGCACTGTCTCAATGGAAGAGACTGTCTCACGGACCACTTCTCCAGAGCGTGCAATGGAGTCCTGGATCTCCAGTAACAAGGCCTGCATGCGCAGGGAAAAGGCAAAAGTGTGATTAAACCTCTCCATTTGTGGCACAGGTGTTCAAAAACAGTATTGTCAAGGTAGAATAAAGGAAGATGGTCAAGCAAGCCTTACAAAAAGCAGTTGAAGGACCTGGGCTCATTTAGCTTCAAGAAGAGATAAACTAGGACTTTTTCACATTGGGATATATTCCATTTTTTAGACTCTTTGAACGCAATACTGAATGGGTACTATCACACGATGTTTGTCCCATTCCATCAGTAATCTGATGGAATCCGTCTGCAAAACATTGCAAAAACTGAGTAATTATATACAGGATTCTAATAGTGTTTTTTGACTTAATATGGTTCTAAAGCACTGTTTTTAGCTTGATCAAATATCAATATGTGTTTCATCAGCTAATATTGCACGAGAATGGTAGGTTGAGCCTTCCAGTCTATGTCACTGTGCAATATTAGATTTTTTTTAAGTGCATTGGGAGGAGCCAGCCTTCCGTGGTGTGAGGAGTCTAAACACAGTATTTTCGGAATGTACAAATTAGGTGTGACAGAGTCAGTATGCATCCTGTACGCCTGTCCTGTCTGGCACAAGTCTGTCCATGCGAAGCAGGTGGACATAGCACTGAACGAAACATGCAGAATAATCACAGGATGCCTGTTGATAAACTCTACAAGTTAGCTGGCATTGTCCCCCCTGATGTGCGATGGAAAGTTGCTGCTAATTGTGAGATAAATAAGGTTGAACATTGTGAAAGGCATCAACTGCATGACTATCAGCCCCCTCCCACCAGACTCAAATCAAGGAAGGGCTTCATGAGAACCACCACTCCTCTTGATGTTCCCCCAGCAACAGCAAGAGTGTTCCTCTGGACAACTAAACCAGGCAATCTCAACTCGATGTACCCCCATGAGGGTCTTCCTCCAGGGGCAAACCAAGAATGGGCAACTTGGAAGTCCCTAAACAGACTGAGAAGCAGAGTGGGCAGATCAGAAGACAACTTGACAAGATGGCACGACCTGGAGGAATCTTCCACCTTGTGTGACTGTGGAGAGAACAAACAACTCCGCATATGTATGCTTGCCCACAATGCCCTGCCTCATGTATCGAGGAAGAACTGTTTAAATCCACAGACAATGTGGTCACTGTTGCCCGCTTTTGGTCTAAAACTATTTACTTGCTTGTGATTTCCTTTATTTCATCACTTTTAACCTTATTTATTATGCAATGCTTTTGGCACAAAATAAATAAATAAATATGCATCCTGTCAGAATACAGTATGCATCTAGTCCTTAAAAGATATGGGATA
This sequence comes from Anolis carolinensis, assembly GCF_035594765.1. Taxonomy (NCBI): domain Eukaryota; kingdom Metazoa; phylum Chordata; class Lepidosauria; order Squamata; family Anolidae; genus Anolis; species Anolis carolinensis. The sequence continues at coordinate 6,330,532 of NC_085842.1, forward strand.
CATATTGATATAAACAGAGTACATTCCAACATGATAAGGTTCTAATAGATGACATGACCTAATAGATGGCATGATACCTATTTGAAGCAATGTCACACTGAAGGTGAAGCAAACTTGTTTTCTGCTGCTCCAGAGACTAGAACACGAAACAATGGATTCAAACTACAGGAAAAGAGATTCCATCAAAACATTATGAAGAACTTCCTGATAACAAGTGTTGTTCAAAAATGGAATACACTGCCTTGGAGTGTGGTGGAGCAAACAGTGAACATAAAGAAGCATAAAGAAAGAAACATTTAATAGAATCACAGCTGGACAGGGCCTCGTGAGCCATCAAGTTCAAATCCCTGCTCAGTGCTTCACCTGAAGCACTCCTCTTCCAGGTACAGTAGAGTCTCACTTATCCAAGCTAAACGGGCCAGCAGAAGCTTGGATAAGCGAATATCTTGGATAATAAGAAGGGATTAAGGAAAAGCCTATTAAACATCAAATTAGGTTATGATTTTACAAAATAAGCACAAAAACTTCATGTTATACAACAAATTTGACAGAAAAAATAGTTCAATACGCAGTAATGTTATGTTGTAATTACTGTATTTACGAATTTAGCACCAAAATATCACGATATATTGAAAGCACTGACGGCAAAAATGGCTTGGATTATCCAGAGGCTTGGATAAGTGAGATTCTACTGTATCTGTTTCTGAATAGGTACAGAGAAGGAGACCCCATCACCTCTTCAGACAATTGATTCCATTGTCAAACTGTTCTTACTGGCAAGAGGTTCCTTCCAGTATATTCAATCAAACTCAATCTTCCTGTACTTTCAATCCATTACATCTGGTCCTACCCCCTGGGGCAGCTGGGAACAAACCACCCCCTCGTCTCTCTGGAAGACGTATTTAAAGGTATTTAAAGAGGGTGGTCATGTCACCCACACAGTCTTTTCGTAATTTCACAGGGAGGACACACATCTGTATGGAAGCACACACACATCATGGCCATACCTGGTGACGTCTGTCATAGAACTTCTGTGTCGCCAGCATAATCGGTGTCTCGATGAGCGACAGCACGGTCAGACGCCAGGAGACACTGAGCATGAACCCGTAGAGCCCGACTACCTTGATAAAGCTGCGCAGCAAGATGTTGGCATTGAGGGGTACAGAGCGGCTCATCATGGTCGTGTCCTTGGAGAGGCGGGAGGTCAAGTCCCCTGAGAAAAGCGAGGCAGTATTGGCAAGATGAGAATACTGTCAGGGCGATTTGGCTAGGCACACACGCAGCAGAAGATCGCTGACAAGGGAGCACTGGAAAAATAATGACGCTGGAGTCTTCAGCTATCTATCAAAAGTTTACTCATGAACGGAATACCACAAGACAATACCCAGCTCTCACGCAGGCACACACACGTGAAGGGACAGAGCGAAAAGATAGGAAGCAGAGGGCAATTTATCACAGCCTCTGCTGTCTGATGCAATACAAGGTTAACTCTTTACACACTGGCATAGTGGACAGCACACAGTGTATGATGCAATCTCCAGCACACATTGCATGACCATGACTCAATTACATTTAAACAACTCTATATACAATCATTCCCACTTTAACAAATACTACAGGGAAGCAGGATTTTCTGGTAGCAAGAACACTGTCACTAGTGGAAGACCGTTGGAGTGGGAAGGGCAGTGTTTTGGTAATGCCAGCCAAAGGGACCATACACTACTCCCCTCCATTCTCTGCCTACTGGTCTGGGGCTCCTAAACACACAGTACAAGAACTGCCCTAGACCTCCAAACAGGGACATTTGAAGCAATCAAAAAAGTCACAATTGGTCGGGGGGGGGGGGGGTCTCTCAATTCTGAGCCTTCTCACCTGTTTTCACCTCCTGGAAGAAAGCCACATCCTGCCTCATCAAGGAAGAGAAGAGGAGATGGCGCACCCGGACAACCATCCGAGAGACAGTGAATGTAAACAGTCCTCCACGGCAGCCAGCAGACAGGGAACTAGAATAGACACATCAAAGACACAGAGAAAAAGAGAAGTCATATCTAGAACTGGGACAGGAAGCTTTGGGATATCCAGAGGCCACCACTGTCACCCTGGAAGGTCCTACAATGGATTATACTTAGTACAAAAATGCAAGGCCCTTCCCAAAATCCTTCTGATTTTGGGAAGGACCCTGCTGAAAATCCCCATCTCAAACACAAATGGGGTTGGAATCCTGTGGATTTTTGGCAAGACCCAAGTAGCCTCTAAACACCCCCACATAAAATATAAAAGCACTGCTCACAGCCCAACAATGACTCTCAGTACAAACTGGAACTCCTATAGCTGATCAGTGGCTAAGAGCAATTATTAGACAAATTGGTACAAGACAAAGACAAAGACTGTGTGCCAGATTATGAGATTATGATTTAGAGACCAAGGCTCCATTCCCCATTCAGGCATGCAAACCCACACTCTCAGTCCTATAAACCCTGTGATAGGGTCACCTTGGGGTCACTGTAAGCTTGAAACAACTTGAAGGCACACAACAACAACAACAAACAACAACAGCAGCACTATATCGCCTTGGAGAACATTAGACATGACAAGGTGATCATCCCAGTTTCTATCACCAACATAATTTTTCGTCTGTACATTTTTTTCTCAGTTTGTGGTGGTTCAAGTGTTGACATACAGTAGAGACTCACTTATCCAACATAAATGGGCCAGCAGAATGTTGGATAAGTAAAAATGTTGGATAATAAGGAGGGATTAAGGAAAAGCCTATTAAACGTCAAATTACATTATGATTTTGTCAGAGTATTAGCAGTGCAGCAGTAGTTGGATGGAATCAGTGGAACGCAGAACGAAGTGACACCCAGAGACGTTGGTAAAACTATATACAAGTTTTACTGTAAGCAGTAATAATCAAGACAAACAGACTTGCAGACAATAGACGAACACAGGACTTGACTCTCACTCTAGGCAGACAGAACTCAACTCAGAACAGAACTGATGCAATCAGCAATGCACACACACTTGTGTCTGGACACTCCCTAGTTCCAGCCACACATCAAAGACATTACAGCTTCTTAGAAATTCACTCTTTCCAGACTACAGTACACTCTGGATAATGCAATCAGTATGCAATACAGGCAAGACACAAATTTCATTTAAACACTATCAATACACAAAACCCACATTAACAGATTTTACAAATTAAGCACCAAAACATCATGTTTTACCACAAATCGACAGAAAAAGCAGTTCAATACACAGTAACGTTATGTAATAATTACTGTATTTACTAATTTAGCACCAAAACATCGCAATGTATTGAAAACATTGACTACTAGAGAAACAGCCGTGGATCTAGGTGGGAGGCAGACTGCATTGGATAATCCAGAACGTTGGATAAGCGAATGTTGGATAAGTGAGACTTTACTGTACTTGAATACAATCATAAAGCCAATTTGAGAGCAAGATACCGTCTAGCCCTACAAGGGATCAAAAGTCACAAACTAAGACCTCGTGTCACCTTTGATGTCCCAAATTCTTACTAGTCCATCCACCCACTTTCTTGGCACATTTGGGAAGACACATTGGTGACTTCCAGTTAAAATGAACTTCAGGATTTTTTAAAATTTAGGTTAATCTCAAAAGTCAGTCAGTCTTCAATTTCTTCCTTGGAGTTCGAATCCATCTCTTAATGCCAAGAAGAGTGTATTGCTCATAGGTGCTCAAAAGAATGGAAAGCCACTTCAGGGTGATTTACCAACCTACACTGATGGAATGAAGAGTCAGGAAGAAACTCACCTGCCAAGGGACACCAGGCACACGGGGAGGATGGCCAAGGAGAAAGCATCTGAGTCATATTTGGTGTTCAAGATGTCAATCAGGCGTCCAGTGTAGTATGGGATGAAAGTTTCACCTGTGCAAGTAGACCGGAGAAGAAAGCCTGCATTGACTGATTGATCGATCAATAAATTGCATTTGTATGTCACCTTTCTCCTAGAGTGGGACTCAATGCAGCTTCCAATTTTTTTTAATTACAGTGAAAAGGCAAAAACAATTAAAAGCACATACACTTTAGAAAAATGTTCTGAATGTTGGAGATGTCATCCGGGACTACACAAGTCTCCTAGTTATGTAGAAGGATAGAATAGACTGAGGGACACCTCTCTATAATCCCACGCATGCCCAATAGGCTGTGCTGTTATTTCTCTCTTATATCCTGTTCAGATGCACCCATACACTTGTTGTTTTAGCAATGTGATCACTGCTAGGTATGAGGTAACTTCCTGAATTTAGATTGGAATTTTTATTGCCCCAGAGAAAAAGGCACAGTCCATGCTGCTGGTCGCCATTATGCAGCTTCTTTCCTTTGTTTCACCAAGAAGGATGCATTTTGCCCTCTCTACTGGCAAAATGTAACCATCTATAATAAAATAATAATAAAACTTTATTTATACCCCGCCACCATCTCCCCAACGGGGACTCGGGGCGGCTTACATGGGGCCATGCCCAGAAACCATACAATATAACAAAATAAAAACAGCACATCATAACACAGTTTAACAGTACAAAAATAATAATATACATTACAACACAAAATCAGAAAAAGCAATAAAAACCAGGGCGGGCCACATGAACACTAAGTTAAAAACTCGGGTGAGACAGGCATACGAATAAAACCATGGAGAACAGGGGCATAAAATAGTAGAGCAGTCTCAAGGATAGATATCCAAGGGGAATAACCAGAAAAAAGTAACCTTTACTCCCCAAAAGCACACCGGAAAAGCCATGTTTTTAAATCTTTCTTAAAGGCTAGCAAGGTGGGGGCTTGCCTGATCTCAATGGGCAGTGCATTCCACAGTCGGGGGGCCACAGCAGAAAAGGCCCTCTCCCTTGTCCCCACAAGACGGGCCTGGGATATAGGCAGTGGTGACAGGAGGGCCTCCCCAGATGATCGGAGGGATCGGGCAGGTTTATGATAGGAGATACGGTCACGAAGGTAGGTGGGTCCCAAACTGTTTAGGGCTTTATAAATGCTGGTCTGCACCTTGAATTGGGACCGGAAAATGAATGGCAGCCAGTGGAGCTCCTTAAACAAGGGAGTAGATCTCTCCCTGTAACTCGCCCCCGTTATTAATCTGGCAGCCGAGCGCTGGACCAATTGTAATTTCTGGGCCGTCTTCAAGGGAAGCCCCACATAGAGCGCATTACAGTAGTCCAGTCTAGAGGTAACTAAGGCATGCACCACCATGGTCAAGTCAGACTTCACGAGGTATGGTCGCAGTTGGCGCACAAGTTTGAGTTGTGCAAAAGCCCTCCCGGCCACCGCCGACACCTGAGCCTCAAGCGTCAACGCTGAGTCCAGGAGGACCCCCAAACTGCGGACCTGTGATTTCAGGGGGAGTGCAACCCCGTCCAGTACAGGTTGCCACCCAATACCCCGATCCGACGAGCGAATGACCAGGAGAGCCTCTGTCTTGTCAGGATTGATCCTCAGCTTGTTCCTCCTCATCCAGTCCGCCACAGCGGTCAGGCACTGGTTCAGAATCTGAGGGGCTTCCTTGGAGTTAGATGGAAATGAGTAGTGGATTTGCATGTCATCTGCGTAGAGATGGCAACACCCTCCAAAACTCTGGCTGACCTCTCCCAGCGGTTTCATGTTGAAAAGCATGGGAGATAGGATAGACCCTTGCGGGACCCCACAGGTCAAAGGCCAGGGGTCCGAGCAGGTGTCCCCCAGCTTCACCATCTGGGAATGACCCTCCAGGAAGGACCGGAGCCACTGCAAAACAGTGCCACCAAGCCCCATCCCGGAGAGCCTCCCCAGAAGGATACCATGGTCGATGGTATCGAAAGCCGCTGAGATGTCCAAGAGAACCACCAGGGTCACACTCCCCCTGTCCAGCTCCCTGCGGAGGTCATCCACCAAGGCGACCAAAGCCGTCTCGGTACTGTGCCCAGGCCTGAAGCCCGACTGCGAGCGGTCCAGAAAATCAGTGTCATCGAGAAACTCCTGGAGCTGCGTGGCAACCACCCGCTCCAGAACCTTGCCCAAAAACGGGAGGTTGGAGATTGGTCTGCAGTTGTTACAAACAGATGGATCTAACGTGGTCTTTTTTAGTAGCGGTTTTACTATTGCCTGCTTAAAGCAGGATGGAACTGACCCTTGAGCCAAAGAAGCATTTATTATGGTCACAAACCAGTCCAACAACCCATCTTTGGCCAGCTTAACCAGCCAAGAGGGACAAGGATCCAGAGCGCAGGTGGTCGCCCTCACAGACCCAAGAATCCCCTCCACGTCATCAGGAAGAACAAGCCGGAAAGAATCCCATAAAATCGGACAGATAGGTACCTCGGTTACCTCCACTGGCACTACGATTAAGCTGGAGTCCAACTCACGACGTATCTGAGCAACTTTGCCTGCAAAATGGTGCGCGAAATCGCTTAGTGGGTCCACCACCCCTGCGGAGGTTAGAAGACACGGTGAAACGTAAACAGATCAGATGATGGTCAGACCATGACAATGGAAGAATATTTTGCTCTTCCACTCTGACTGTCCCACCGTCCACAATAAAAACAAGGTCCAGCGTTTGTCCCGCCTGATGTGTGGGCCCAGATATGAGTCAGCCCCATGGTCGTCATGGCAACCATGAAATCCTGAGCTGCACCTGTCAAAGTGGTCTCGGCATGAATGTTAAAGTCCCCCAAAACTATGAGTTGTTGGGAGACTAGGGCCGAATTGGAGACCATTTCTGCTAGCTCAGACAGAGAGACTGCTGGGTCGCGGGGTGGACGGTACACCAGCAGAATCCCCAAGCTGTCTCGGGCTCCCACCTTCAGGAAGACACACTCAAACCTCGAAGACCATGGAACGGCGCATCTGATCAGGGCAATGGACTGCCGAAAGATCACCGCGACTCCTCCTCCCCGCCCCCCAACCCTGTCCTGCTGATGCACCCCGAAGCCCGGTGGACATAGCTGAGTGAGATTCACACCACCCAGCTCGTCCAACCATGTCTCGGTGATGCATGCCAGATCCGCTCCCTCATCCAGAATCAAATCCTGGATGACAGCTGTTTTACTGTTTACGGATCTGGCGTTCAAAAGCAAGACCTTAAGGCTGGGGGGTTTGTCCTGAAGACTACCACACCTATTCCTCTCCAGGGTTGCAAAAACTCTGTTGCGCTTCTCCCTGGGACGCAAGTGACCGTTCTTCCTCCTCCCCCACACCACCTCTATAGAGCTCCACCCGTGAGAACCCGCTTCCCCGTGGTGGGTTGGCTGATTGAAGTTGTCATGTAAGGGGGATAGTCAGCTGTCCTGAGAAGGAAAGCCTCCCAATGAGCTTATTCGTTTAAGGAAGGAGCCTATCTCCACTGGTGGGAGAGAAAGGGAGTCATCTGACCTGGCATCTTCTAATGTGTGAAAGGGACTAAATAAAAATGAGGATTGAGGGCAGGACTGAGGGGTGGAACCGGCGTGACTTGACATTGAGGAGTCTTGTATATCAAAATTCAGCCCGATGTCCAAGGTCGAATCAATGGGTCTACCAATACCCTTCTAAGAGTGATGCCCCACTGTTGTAATTTGGGCCCACGCAAAAACAATTCCTCTATTAACATTCTGTCTTCCAGTCCAATAAGAAGACACAAGGAGCGGTTCCAGGATTGGTAATCTCTATGAAGCCAGTCAATAGTCTTGATCTTCACTTCCGACCAGCTTACAGATAGAATTTGCGATAGAGATAACTGGACTGCTCGCTTAGATATCCATCTGCCTCTGTTCAATAATGAGTCTGAAACTTCTACTGCTACCCTATTAGTTCGTAACAGATGTTGGTAATTGCAGGAAGTGTCCAGAGATTGTCCAAACAGTCCAGCGAATGACGTATTGTTTGTCCTCTGCAAAACTCTATTGTTCTCTTTCCAAACTTCCCTCCCCTGTCCCTCTCCCCTCGATACAAACCCATCCCCCTCCCTAGCCAGTTCAGGACCTGACCTATTGGCTACCTTCTGATCCTCTAGCCTCTTCCTTCCTTGGCCTTTCAGAGCGCTTAATTCCTCATCAATGTCAATAAAACTGGCTGGTACAGTTGTTATAATGTCTATAGGAGAAGGATTTTTCACAATCAGGGAAATTCCTTTAAAAAGATGGTCAATTTTCTTGTTCAGTATCTCCAACTGTTGCAAAACTGTACTGAACGAGTTTCCCAAAAGGTCACATAAGTGAGAAAGATCGTTTTTCCTCGGAGTTTCCTGCGAACACATTTCCTATTATCTTCTCCAGAGCCTTCCTATAGTAAACCACTCTAGTCTTTCAAAATTCACACCCCGTTCCTACTGTCTCTTTCCGTCAACCTTGCATTCAGCAAAATATCAACCAACATTCACAGACCGTCATTGACATTCTAAAACCATCGATTTACCAATCAATTAAACTCCAGGTACTCTCAAATCCTATATGATCACTTCCTATGACCTTAATACCAAACTCACAAACCCCTTCCTACCACAGACAAATCTGTCTCCCCTGAAAAAAGTTAAAACTTTCTCACTCCCACCTTTGATACACGCACACACACTCCGAAGGAAACAAAAAAAAAACACACAAACACACACACACACACACACACGATGGCAAGCTGCAACACTGAAGAATCCTGAAAGGTGCTGCTTCACGCAAGGCCGTCTGAGTCGACGAAGCCAGTAATCAAAGAGATAGGCCGAAGACAAGTTGATGGAGCCGTCCGGACCAACAAGCCTCCAATGCCGAGGAAAAGGCCAGGCTCTTTATAAAAGTCAGGAGAAGGCTGAAGGAGGCCACGCGGTTTGGCGTGGCCTCGGAGGGCCTAGTTCTCTCTGTACAGGCCGATGTAAGTGGCTAGAGAAGGCCGCCCAGTTCGGTGCGGCCTCCGGAGGCCTGGATTTCCTTTATGAGGGCCAAGGAGAAGGCTGAGGGAGGCCTCCGCAGGCCAAGTTTTCTTGGAGGCCGAGTTCTCTTAGAGGCCTAGTTCTTTAAAAGGCCTAGTTCTCTAAGTAATCTTAGAGTCCGATAAGGAGGCTGAGGGAGGCCGCCGGTTCGGCGCGGCCTCCGAAGGCCCGAGTTCTTTTTGTGAAAGTCGATGGAGAGGCTGGAGGGCCTGATTTCCCCTATGAAGGCAGGGGAGAGGGCTGGAAGGAGGGCTTGAGGAGGCTGGAGGAGGCCGCCCGGACCGGCGCGGCCTCGAGGCCGAGTTCTTTCTGCAGAGAGCTGACAGGGGAGCAAGAAGAGGCCGCCCGGTTCGGCGCGGCCCTCCAAAGCTAAAGGAAAGCCGAAAGGAAGGGCAGAGGATGACTGCGCGGCTCCCGGCTTGGCCCATCTGCCAACACAGCAAGATGAGTCCCACGACGCCAGCTGGAGGCCGCAGCGGAAGCCGCCCGGGCCAAATGGCGCCCACTCGGGCCGCAGCAAGATAAAAAGGCCCTTCAAAGAAGTTTTTTCCTGGCGTTGGCGACAGGAGGGCCGGGGACTGGAGGGCCACCAACCCAGCCCCAATGTCCTTTGACTCACCGTGGCCGCGAGGCCGCCGCAGCCCAGCTCCGGGACACGATGGAATGGCGACTGCAGGACAACTTCCCGGGCCTCTTCTTCCAGCCCTTACAGCCCTGCTTGGCTCCTTACCAGGACCTACACCCCGATCTACAAGGTAGTAAGAGGGTTTGGGGGAGGTAGAACTACGAGCTTTTGTGACAATTCAGGTCTTCCAGCCACGGAGCTCGTCAAAGCTCCTGTTGACGCGCCGCCATCTTCTTCTTCATAATATAAGATGTTTTACAAATTGGCCAACACTGCAACTCCGCCCCGGCCTCGCTGTCCTTCCCTCCACGTCTAGGCCCATCTCCCGGCACCGAGGCGGCTGAGGAAGCAAGCCCGAGCTAGATTTCTTTGTTATTTTTACCTGCCTACCTTCCTTAGAACTTAGACAGCTAGTTAGCTCCAGAAACCTTTTCCTATCCACAATGGATTTCTTTTTACCTCAATAAATACTTTTGAACTTTTAAGCTGACTTTGCAATCCTTTGTCATCCTGAAGAACAAAGGCTTTCTCTAAACTCACCTCATGTAAGTTTCCTGCTGTTTTGGATGCGTGCTTCTGCACTCTGCTAACTTTCTCGAGAATCTACCTCGCAAAAGAACGTCATTTTGAGCCTAACAGCTCGCAGATTCTCAACACTGAAAAAGCTTACACAATTTTTAAAATAAAATAACCCAATGAAAAAGTTCTTCTGCTTACATGATACCTGGTTGGTAGTTGATGCCAATTGTTTGGGGTTTGATTTTAGGTGTCCAAGGTTTGAATTCCCACTTAGCCACAAAGAGACACTGTTTCACATTAGATAAATCCACTGTCTCAACCTCAGAGAAAGGCAATGGCCAACCTCTTCTGGAGTAAGATGGCCAAGAAACCTTGTTTGCTAACCAAAGCTCAGGGCCCTTCCACACAGCCATATAACCCAGAATATCAAGGCAGAAAATCCCACAATATCTGCTTTGAACTGGGTTATCTGAGTCCACACTGCCATATATTCCAGTTCAAAGCAGATAATGCAGGATGTTATTCAGCTGTGTGGAAGGGGCCCCAGTAATCTGGTTTTCATTTTGAGGGATCAGGGCTTATACCCTACTCAGCCATGGAAACCCACTGTCTGACATTGGGCAAGTCTCATTTTCTCAGCGTCAGAGAATTTCAAAGGCCAACCTCCTCTGAATAAATCTGACTGAGAAAACCCTAATTCGGACACAGCTTCAAGACTCAAAAATGCAGATTTATAGCTGGGACAAAAGACACAAGACAACAGCTGCATGTAGGTGTTCTTTTCATGCATCTGCAGACATATCTGAGTGAAAATCTATATATATAAAAGAGTGATGGAATCCCGGTGACCGACAAAACAACAAAACTACAGGCCCCCCAACCTCAAAATTTGACAACACAACCCATCATCCACGCCTCTAGGTTGATACAACAAAAAGAAAAGAAAAATAAAGTCCTAATTAGAGGGAGAGGAATAATTGTTTTTATCCAATTGCTGCCAGTTAGAAGGCCACTTAGTTTCCTAGCAACCCAATCAGCCCAGGGGACAGGCAGAGTTAGGCCTCACTTAGGCCTCTTCCACAGATTATCTAATTTGCACTGGATTATATGGCAGTGTAGACTCAAGGCCCTTCCACATCTATATAACCCATTTATAATCTTATATTATCTGCTTTGCACTGAATTATCTTGACTCCACACTGCCATATAATCCACTTCAGTTTGCATTTTATCCAGCTGTGCAGAAGAGGCCTCATATAATCCAGTTCTAGGAAGATAATATAAGATTATAAATATACAGTAGAGTCTCACTTATCCAACATAAACAGGCCGGCAGAACGTTGGATAAGTGAATATGTTGGATAATAAGAAGGGATTCAGGAAAAGCTGATTAAACATCATTATACAAATTAAGCACCAAAACATCATGTTATACAACAAATTTCACAGAAAAAGTCGTTCCATGCGCAGTAATGATATGTAGTAATTACTGTATTTACAAATTTACCTCCAAAATATCACAATGAATTTAAAACACTGACTACAAAAACATTGATTACTAAAAGGCAGACTGCGTTGGATAATCCAGAACATTAGATAAGCGAATGTTGGATAAGTGAGATTCTACTGTAATATGAAATAAATACTGTGGTATAATAATACAGAACAATATAATCTCTAAAACCAGGACAGTAAATAAAGAGCAACACTCTGAAAGCAGGAAAATTGAGAATTCCACAAAGGAAACAATCAGGGCCAGCTAACAGACAAAAAAGAAATAAAAAATATTGTATATTCACAACCTTTAGGAAATAATATCCCCTGATGGCACAGCATGTTAAAGCGCTAAGCTGCTGAACTTCTGGACCGAAAGGTTTGAATTGGGGGAGCGGACAGAGCCCCCACTATTAGCCCCACCTTCTGCCAACCTTAAAGTTCAAAAACATGCAAATGAGAGTAGATGAATAGGTACTGCTCCGGCGGGAAGGTAACATTGGCGCTCCATGCAGTCATGCCGGCCACATGACCTTGGAGGTGTCTACGGACAATGCCGGTTCTTCGGCTTAGAAATTGAGATGAGCACCAACCCCCAGAGTCAGACACGACTGGACTTAATGTCAGGGGAAAACCTTTACCCTTTACCTTAGCTACCACCAATTCCTCAATACTTTATTTCCCATACCACCAGACTTCGCCACAGCAATGCGTGGCCGGGCATAGTTAGTAGCTAATAAAAGAGTTTTTCTGGGTGGGTCTGGTGAGCCCACTTAATTAATTTAAAAAGTAGGCTAGACTCACGCCCAATTTTATCTCCGTGGACAGATGGCTTCCTAAAATACAGTTGGACAACTGTATCTGTGGATTCAACTATCCACAGCTTGAAAATATTCTAAAAAATATTCTGGAACATGGCCATATAGCCTGCAAAACTCAAGGCAACCCATGATTCTAAAAGAAAACAGAGGCAAACTTTGAGTTTCCTTTGTGGAGAGAAAAAGTAGGGTATGAATAATAAAAATAATAACAATAGCAACAACAACTTGATTTTGCCGTTTAATATAAGGGACACTTTGACTGCACTATCTTCTACAATGGGACTTGATCATCCATGGTTTCTGGTATCCATGGAGGAGCCTTGGAACCAAACAGCAGTGGATACTGAGACCCCAATGCAATGTCTGCCTCTGTGTCTGATACTCACCCACTACCGCCATGGTGAGGAAGAAAAAGGCGCCCGCCAGGTACAGAGCATCCGGACGAAAGAGCTTCACCACTTTCCAGAAGGCAGCCTTGTCCCCTTCCTTGCCCTTCTCCGTGGAGGCCCCTTGACCCAGGACCTCCCAGAGCAGGAGAGCCAGGCCTCCCACCACATAGCCCACCAGCATCCAGGACCGAGGGGCTGAAGAGAGCAGGAGAGGGGGGTCTCCCAACCAGCGCCCCAATGCCAGGTAGAAGGGGGCCAGGAGGACCACGGTGGCCACTGTCACAAGGAGGACTCGGGAGTGCCGGCCCAGGGGGAGAAGTCCCCATAGCCCCCCAAGAACCAGTAGGCGCAGGGCGGCTTCCACCCATCCAGCCAGGGCCCCCAGGAGGGCCAGGGAGGGCCACCACGCATTTAGCAAGGAGAGGAAGACGGTATCACACAAGAACAGGGCAGAAGCCTGCACAAAGAGCCGAGGGAGCATCGTGACAGCTGGTCCTGCAGAGAGAGAGGAGAAAGAGAGAAAACAGGGGTCACTAGAGGGGTCACCTATTGGGGGGGGGGGCTCAAGCTATATTATCATTCAAATAACTCAGCTTAAACTGTGGTTCCAGACCTCAAATGGGGTCCCCTTCACTCCAGAAAACATTGGCAGCAGTAAAAGTTTTCCGAATGCCACCTAGTGGCTGTTTTAGATATTTACATGAATCTCTTGTGAACTCTGCAGAAGATGATTCAGTTGTACTTTTTATATGCGCTGTTGTTTATACTTATGTCATTGTATTTATTCTTGTGTACTGTTGTTTATATGCAGCACTGGAGCACTTCTGTGAGTTGCCCCGAGTCCTTTCGGGTAGATGGCAGGGTTCAAATAAAGATATTATTATTACCATTATTATTACTTCATAAAAAAGGAAAATCAGCCTATTTAGTAAGCCTTGCAAATGCTGATTTGTTATAAGTAAATGTTTGGTTTTTATGCTTATTTTATACAACTGGGGTCACGTAAAAAATTCTGGGGCCAAAAGGCGTTGCAAGTGGAGTCCTGATTTAGAGCTCCTATCTAACTTCTGGAGCCCCTTGTGGTGCAGCGGGTTAAACTGCTGAACCTGCTGACTGAAAGGTCAGAGGTTTGAATCTGGGGAATGGGGTGAGCTCCCGCTGTTAGCTCCAGCTTTTGCCAACCTTGCAGTTTGAAATGAAAATGTGAGTTGATCAATAGGTACCGCTCCATCAGGAAAGCAACAATGCTCCATGCAGTCATGCCAGCCACAAGGCCTTGGAGGTGTCTATGGACAACGCTGGCTCTTCAGCTTAGAAATGGAGATGAGCACCAACCTTCAGTGTTCGATATGACTAGACCTAATGACAGGGGGGAAACTTTACCTTTATTATGGCTGTGTGGAATGGCCCTAAGACACACACTTATTTCAGCACCAACAGAATAGAGATATAGATAAAGATATAGAGAGAGCACCTGTGAGTCTAAGGCCCCATGTCCACTGTCATGTAATTCAGTATGTGATCCCTGATTATCTGCTTTGTAAATTGTTGTTGTTACTATTATTATTATTTTTTATTAATCAGAGGGTCCTGGGGCAATATTAAAAGGAGGAAAAACACCAAACCTAACAGCAATTAAAACCACTTAAAATTAGTAATTTAAAACCATGGACATAATAATATACTATTGACAAGCCAATGAGATGCAGTGGTTTGGATGCAGAGCTGCAACACTGGCAAAACTAGATTTCGGACATGACCTTTGGCAAATCACACTCTCTAAGGCTGGATCTGCACTGCTCTATATCCCAGGATCTGGTCCCAGATTATCTGCTTTAAACCGGATCATATGAGTCTACACGGCCAGATAATCTGGGATAAGAAGATAATCAGATCTTGGGATATAGAGCAGTGCAGATCCAGCCTTAGTCTCCATCTAAAGTCCAGGTTATCTGCTTTGAACTAGAGTATATGGCTGTGTAGACTCATATAATCCAGTTCAAATCAAATAACCTGGATTATGTCTTGGGCAGCTCGATAATTTTAGTACTTGTAAAAAAAATGGGTGAGAGAAAGAGATAGGAGCAGCAAATTCAATTTTAAAACTTTTCTACTTAATATAGAAAACTTTACAAACCTCTCGCAGGCTCAAGCCAACTGAGCTAGTTATCAAACTATTAGCCCTCTTTCCCCTTCAAATCTAACTCGCTGAGTCCCCTAATCTAAGCCAGGCTTACCTTCCTTCTGGAGTCCGCGGGAGAAGATACGTTTCTGGGGTGGTGCAGACGGGGGTTTTGAAAGAAAGAGTTTAGTTTCGCTTTCGCTGCGGGGGAAACCCAGCTCTTTCCCCCGCCTCCTCGCAAGTGCAGTTCTTCCCATGGCCTGCAGATGGAGCCCGCGCGCTGCTAGGAAGCTGCTCTTCCATTGAGACTGAGAATTAGAACAGCAAGCGATGCAGACACAGCCAGGATCTCTAGGAAAGTTACTTTATCCCTTGCCAATGGAGTTGGCATTTTATTGGGTCTTTCTTTTCCGTTTCCCAAAAGACCACAGAGGAGAATGTCTTTTGCCTGCCTCCAAGATCCCTTTATATGAATAACTAGCTGTGCCCGGCCACGCACTGCTGTGGCGTTGTCTGGTGGTGTTGGTGAGAAATTTGAGTTAGTGGTGGTATTGAATGTCTGTTGTATGGTTGTCTTTATGTTTAGTATGTATTTGGTTGTTTGTGTAATGTGAAAGTGGTGAGAGTAGAGGGGGTCTTTGTCGCTGTGTAGTATTGTATAGTATGCATACGTTGTCCAAGTGTTGTGAATGGTTAGATTGTGTCTTCGTGCATAGTAGAAAGGGTTGGGCTGGATGGCCCTTAGGGGTGTCTCCAAATTATTGGATGGTATTGTTCTATGATTATTACTATTGTTGTTGCTGTTATCATCGTGATTATTATCTGTATTATCATTATTATATAGGGGGTGGATGGCCATCTGTGTGTTTGGATTGTGTGGTCTTGCATGGTAGAAGGAGGCTGTACTGGATGATTCTTAGGGCTGTCTGCAAACATAAGGATTCCATGATATTGTTATTAGTATTATTATTATCAAGAGGCTGGATGGCCATCTGTTGGGAATGTTTGGATTGTGTTCTCCATGGCAGGAAGGGGTTGGACTGGATGGCCTTTAGGGGTCTCTCCTATCTATGTGACTGTAGGATTTTATTATAATTTTTATGGTGGAGATTGTGGAGATATTGGATGGCCATCTGTCAGGAGTGTTTGCATTGTGTGGTCTTGCATGGTAGAAGGAGGCTGTACTGGATGATTCTTAGGGCTGTCTGCAAACATAAGGATTCCATGATATTGTTATTAGTATTATTATTATCAACAGGCTGGATGGCCATCTGTTGGGAATGTTTGGATTGTGTTCTCCATGGCAGGAAGGGGTTGGACTGGATGGCCTTTAGGGGTCTCTCCTATCTCTGTGACTGTAGGATTCTATTATTATTTGTATGGTGGAGATTGTGGAGATATTGGCTGGCCATCTGTCAGGAGTTTGTCGAAGACTCTAAAGGTTCAAACACTCTAAAGGTTCAAAACATAAAAAGAGATGTGACATGTAAGGCCACAGAAATAATCAGGCCTCTCTGAGTCTAGAGCTATCTTCTTTCTATGTGAAAAAGATAAGCAAATACTATGAAGGTTCAAAACATAAAATGCACTATGTTATTTAGAGCATCATGTGCAAACATTATTACCCGAGAGTTAGCAACAATAATGAAAATAATAAGTACAGTCAACTGTTGTAATTCACAATAGTATCTTCCAGACTGTAATGTTTAAAGGAAACTGTAAGAGTTGCCAAATCCAATTGGAGTCTTCAGAAATTGTTTAAATAGTGGAGACTTCTTGATATGTTTTGACTTTAGTCCACATTTAAGCCTTGATAATTACAGTTTCCTTTAAACATTACAGTCTGGAAGATACTACTGTGGATTACAACAGTTGACTGTACTTATTATTTTCATTATTGTTGTTAACTCTCAGGTAATAATGTTTGTACATGATGCTCTAAATAACATAGTGCATTTTATGTTTTGAATCATATGGCCATGTTTCAGAAGCATTCTCTCCTGACATTTCACCCACATCTATGGCAGGGATCCTCAGAGGTTGTGAGATCTGTTGGAAACTAGGCAAGGGAGGTTTACTTATCTGGGGAAGGTCCAGGGTGGGAGAAAACTTTCGTATCTCGGAGGCAGGTGTGAATGTTGCAATTGGACAGCTTGTTTAGCATTAAATGGCCTTGCAGCTTCAAAGCCTGGCTGCTACTTGACTGGAGGATTTTGTTGTTGAAAGATGTTAGCTGGCCCTGATTGTTTCATGACTGGAATTCCCCATGATCACAGCACCTGTGAGGTAAGTATTTATTTATTTATTTATTACAATATTTATATCCCGCCCTTCTCACCCAGAAGTTGAGAACTTCTGGGACTCAGGGCAGCTTACAAAAAACACATATATAAAAATTATACAGTGCAATATAAATCAGTTAAAAACATTATTATTAACTAACATCAGTATTCCTAAAACACATTATAAAATACTAGCTGTGCCCGGCCACGCGTTGCTGTGGCGAAGAATGGTGGTATGGGAAATAAAGTATTGAGGAATTGGTGGTAGTTAAGGTCAAGGGTAAACGTTTTCCTCGGACATTAACCCCAGTCATGTATGATTCTGGGGGTTGGTGCTCATCTCCATTTCTAAGCCGAAGAGCCGTCGTTGTCCGTAGACTCCTCCAAGGTCATGTGGGATGACTGCATGGAGCAGCGTTACCTTCCCACCGGAGCAGTACCTATTGATGCACTCACATTTACATGTTTTTGAACTTCTGGGTTGGCAGAAGCTGGGGCTAACAGTGGGGGCTCTGTCAGTTCCCCCAATTCAAACCTGCGGCCTTTCGGTCCAGAAGTTCAGCAGCTCAGCGCTTTAACATGCTGTGCCATCAGGGGACATTATTTCCTAAAGGTTGTGAATATACAATATTTCTGATTGTTTTTTTTTTGTTTTTTTTGTCTGTTGGAGGCAAGTATGAATGCTGCAATTAGGAAAAATGATTAGGATGTAATGGCCTTGCAGCTTTAAAGCCTAGCTGTTTCCTCCCTGAGTGATTTTTTTGTTGGGAGGTGTTAGCTGGCCCTGATTGTTTCCTGTCTGGAATTACCTTGTTTTCAGAGTGGTGTTGTTTGCGATATTTTATATGCTTCTACTGTCTGTGGCCCTGAGAAAACAGAGGATTGGCCAGACTTTGATTATGGGAATCCTTTGTTGGGAGGTGTTAGCTGGCCCTGATTGTTTTCTGTGTGGAATTCCCCTATTTTCAGAGTGTTGTTCTTTATTTAGTGTTCTGATTTTAGAGATTGTATTGTTCTGTTTTATTATACCACATTAATTTTTTTATATTCTGATTTTAGTGTTTTTGAATACTTGGAGCCAGATTGTATTCATTTTCACGGTTGACCGCAACACAATAATAATAATAATAATAATAATAATAATAATAATAATAATAGTAAGGATAGTAATGATAGTAAGGATAGTAATGATAGTAATAATAATGACTTTGGTAATACATAGTGCTTCACTGCCTTCTCAGCTTCCTTTCTGGAAGAATCCTTTCTTGGGAGGTGTTAGCTGGCCCTGATTGTTTCCTTTGTGGAATTTCTAATTTCCTTGCTTTATTTACTTTATTTCTTTATTACTGTCCTGGTTTTAGAGATTATATTGTTCTGCATTATTCTATCCTAGAAATTATTTCATATCAAAGTAGAATCTCACTTATCCAACATTCGCTTATACAATGTTCTGGATTATCCAACACAGTCTGCCTTTTCATAATCAATGTTTTTGTAGTCAGTGTTTCAAATTCATTGTGATATTTTACTGGTAAATTTGTAAATACAGTACAGTAGAGTCTCACTTATCCAACATAAGTGGGCTGGCAAAATGTTGGATAACCGAATATGTTGGATAATAAGGAGGCGTTAAGGAAAAGCCTATTAAATATCAAATAAGGTTATGATTTTACAAATGAAACACCAAAACATCATGTTAGACATCAAATTTGGCAGAAAAAGTAGTTCAATACGCAGTAATGCTATGTAGTAATTACTGTATTTATGAATTTAGCACCAAAATATCACGATATATTGAAAACATTGACTACAAAAATGCGTTGGATAATCCAGAACGTTGGATAAGCGAGTGTTGGATAAGTGAGACTCTACTGTAATTACTACATAGCATTACTGCGCATGGAACTACCTTTTCTGTCAAATTTGTTGTATAATATGATGTTTTGGTGCTTAATTTGTATAACGATTACCTAATTTGATGTTTAATCAGCTTTTCCTGAATCCCTTCTTATTATCCAATATATTTACTTATCCTGCCGGCCTGTTTATGTTGGATAAGTGAGAGTCTACTGTATATTTCTAATCTTATATTATCTGCTTAGAACTGGATTATATGAGGCCCCTTCTTCAGAGTTGTATAAAATGCACACTGAAGTGGATTATATGGCAGTGTGGAGTCAAGATAATCCAGTGCAAAGCAGATAATATAAAATTATAAATGGGTTATATAGCTGTGTGGAAGGACCTTGAGTCTACACTGCCATATAATCCAGTGCAAATTAGATAATCTGTGGAAGAAGCCTAAGTGAGGCCTAAATCTGCCTGTCCCCTAACTGAAACCTGGCTGTCCCTTGGTTGCTAGGCAACCAAGTGGGCAGAGATTAGCCCTCTAAACTGGCAGCAATTGGATAAAAAAATTATTGCTCTCCCTCTAATTAGGACTTTATTTTTCTTTTTGTTGTATCAACCTAGAGGCGTGGATGATGGGTTGTGTTGTCAAATTTCGAGGTTGGGGGGGCCTGTAGTTTTGTTGTTTTGTCCACTGCCCTGATGCCATCACTCTTTTATATATATAGACAGATAGGCGTGTTCATTTAAGTACAGTAGAGTCTCACTTATCCAACATAAACGGACCAGCAGAACGTTGGTTAAGCGAATATGTTGGATAATAAGGAGAGATTAAGGAGAAGCCTATTAAACATTGAATTAAGTTATGATTTTACAAATTAAGCACCAAAACATCATGTTATACAACAAAACTGGCAGAAAAAGTAGTTCAATACACAGTAATGCTATGTAGTAATTATTGTATTTACGATTTTAGCACCAAAATATCATGATGTATTGAAAACATTGACTACAAAAATGTGTTGGATAATCCAGAATGTTGGATAAGCGAGTGTTGGATAAGTGAGACTCTACTGTAGTTTCTTAAATCTGCATAGATAAGCCTGTTATTATCATTCTTTTATTTACATTATGTTGAAAGTATTATAATGTTTGCAAAATTATATAGTTCATGTTTAGCCAGTAAGTCTGTACCTTTAATTGGTAGTATGCTTGTACCTTGAGCTTTATCAATCAGATACAGGTGGAGCTATGTTTGTCATTTATATATTCTTTGCATTCTGCCTGTATTCTCTCTCTGAGTTTTTTGTTCCTACATTATGCTTCTGTTACAGCAAGTAAGATGACTTTATGCTACAATGTAGTTTTTTATTTGACCACATTACTTCGGGGCTTTGTTTCTGCTGCAGCTTTATTCTAATTTTCTTTGATACTCTGCAACCTAAGGTTTTTTACCTTTGCTAACACAGTATTTATCAACTTTCATCCTAGAGCTAAACATCACCATCTCCCTCAGCTGTTCTTTGTAAGGCTTGCCTTCCAGACCATTGATCATCTTGGTCACCTTTCTCTGGACACTTTCCAGCTTATCCACATCCCTCTTGAATTGTTTTGCCCAGAAGTAGATGCAGGAATATTCCAGGTGAGGTCTGACCAAAAAACAAGAGAGTAGGACTATGTTTTCACTCAATGTCAGCACTATATTCTTATCGATGCAGCTCAGGATCGCTTTGGCTTTTTTAGCTTCTGTATCACACTGTTGACTCCTGTTCACCTTGTGTTCTACTAAGACTCCTAGGTCTCTTTTACAGGGACTATTTTCAAGGCAGGTGTCACCCATCTAGTATCTGTGCATTTCATTTTTATTGCCAAAGTATAGTACTGTAGGGAACCCCGGTGGTGAAGTGTGTTAAAGCTCTGAGCTGCTGAACTTGCAGTCCGAAAGGTCCCAGGTTCAAATCCCGGGAGTGGAGTGAGCGCCCGCTATTAGCTCCAGCTCCTGCCAACCTAGCAGTTCGAAAACATGCCAGTGTGAGTAGATCAATAGGTACCGCTCCAGCGGGAAGGTAATGGCCTTCCATGCAGTCATGCCTATGGCCACATGACCTTGGAGGTGTCTATGGACAAAGCCGGCTCTTCAGCTTAGAAATGGAGATGAGCACCAACCCACAGAGTCAGACATGACTGTACTTAACGTCAGGGGAAACCTTTACTTTACCTTTTATAGTACTGTATATTTCTCTCTGTTGACATTTTGTTGGATTTGGACTAGCTGTCTAATCTTCTACGGTCATTTTGGATCCTCATCCTGTCCTCTGAGGTCGCTTCCAGACAACACTAAATTGTGGGTTTTCCATGATGGACAAAACAAACCAGGACCTGAAGGCAGGTCCACACACATACCCGTTGGTCCTGGGATTTCTGCCTGCAACACCTAGACTTTCTGCTTTGTTATGGGATTTCAAAGCCCACAAGATGGCTGCTGCGAGACATCCATCGGAAATTTTGCCACTTTAAAAAAAACTTTAAACGTGCAGATACAAATATGTACATTGTTTTACTTGTTTTCCTGAGTCGTACATATCTATACCTTATTGCTTTTCTCCTGAAAAGATGGCAAAAGTTGACTAGAGGGTGAAAACTTTGTCCTGGCAAGAGAAACTTCATCTTCCACACATTTAGTGAAGTTTCTGGCATACAAACAAAGTTTATGGAGTAGGACCACAATTTACAAAGTCAGGACTGCACTATTAAACAGAAACAGACACTTTTAAGCCAGGAACAGAACTTTGTTATTACAGTAGAGTCTCATTTGTCCAACATAAACGGGCTGGCAGAACGTTGGATAAGCGAATATCTTGGATAATAAGGAGGGATTAAGGAAAAGCCTATTAAATATCAAATTAGTTTATGATTTTACAAATTTGGCACTAAAACATCATGTTATACAACAAATTTGACAGAAAAAGTAGTTCAATATGTAGTAATTACTGTATTTACGAATTTAGCACCAAAATATCACGATATATTGAAAACATTGATTACAAAAATGTGTTGGATAATCCAGAACGTTGGATAAGCGAGTGTTGGATAAGTGAGACTCTACTGTAGTATTATTATTTTATTGTATGACACAGCAAACAAGATAGATATGCTGGATTTCGTTTCACAAAATCACAAGTCAAACACTTCACAAGTGTTTAGGACTGTGTGATGTATTTTCGGATGATGTGCGCAGATCCCAGTTGGGTGGCCTTTTGCAGTTGGCAGATCGTAATTTTGTCAATGTCTATTGTTTCCAAATGCCGGCTGAGATCTTTTGGCACGGCACCCAGTGTGCCCATCACCACTGGGACCACCTGTACTGGTTTCTGCCAGAGTCTTTGAAGTTCAATCTTGAGGTCTTGATAGCGGCTGAGTTTTTCCTGTTGTTTTTCGTTAATGCGACTGGCAACATCAATGATCCAAACCTTTTTCTTTTCCACAACTGTGATGTCTGGTGTGTTGTGTTCCAGAACTTTGTCGGTCTGGATTATTATTATTATTATTATCATTCAGAGGTTGCATAACCATCTGTCCAGACAGGTTTAGTTGTGTATTATGCCTGGAAACAATGGGGTGACGTTCTTGGGTTATACATGTCTGTTCCTCATTGCTTTTATCATAAAAACATGGGGAAAGTTGATTACATGGCAAAACCTTTGTTTGTGTGTGTTTCTCTTGCCAGGATAGTTTTCACCCTCTAGTCAACTGTTACCGTGTTTTTAGGATACAACCAATAAGGAACTGACATATATAACCCGGGAACAAACCAACATAAAAAGCCAGTATTTTCTGAGCATAGGGACATACAGGGATTCGAATAACCTCATTTTTCAGCCAGAATTAGTATATTCCTGCCATTGAAAATCTCACATTGTTAGTGCTTTGTAGTGATTCCTCCCATGTTTTCTGGGGACGTCATTTGGACACCCTCCATTTTAAACCGGGAGCTCCTGAGATTAAGGTACTATGTGGATGGACCCTGAGATAATAGCAATTCTTCCCAATCTTTGCGGGCAGGTTTTTGCTCAGTCCCACCAATTCCATAGCTATGACGAGGCTGGTGAGGTCCTGGGACAGAGTCTTCCCAGTATCTGCTCCAAGACTTTGGGACTCTTTGCCAATGGAGGCTGGGTTGGACCCCTCCTTGCTTCCCTTTCATTGGAAAATCAAGACTTATTTAAACCAGGGTTTAACTGGTCGGGGTAGTTCTATGGATATGCAAGTACTTAACGTGTAATGGGCTTGTGCTTTAGGTAAAGATAAAGGTTTCCCCCTGACATTAAGTGCAGTTGTGTCTGACTCTGGGGTTGGTGCTCATCTCCATTTCTAGGCCGAAGAGCCGGCATTGTCCGTAGACATCTCCAAGGTCATGTGGCCAGCATGACCGCATGGAGCACCGTTACCTTCCTGCCAGAGCGGTACCTATTGATCTACTCACATTTTTGCATGTTTTCAGGTTGCTAGGTTGACAAAAGCTGGAGCTAACAGCAGGAGCTCACCCCACTCCCTGGATTCGAACCATCAACCGTTCGGTCAGCAAATTAAGCAGCTCAGCAATTTAACCTGCTGTGCCACTGGGTTTAAACTGTTCTAATTTAATTGGGTTTTTAATGGATAATAGTTTTCCATGTTTGTATAACAGCCTGTTTCAGTTGTACTATATTAATGTATGATGCAAGGCATTTTGGATTCCTTGTGGGAGAAAAGTGGTCTATCAAACAATGCTGTGGTAGTGTGGTGGTTTGAGTGTTAGGCTATAATTCTGGAGGCAGAGTTTGAATCCTCACTAAGTTAGGAAAGGGTTTTCCTGGGCAAGTCACACATTCTTGGCCCCAGTGGATCCTATGACAAGTCAGAAACAACTTGAAGATGCAACCACAACAACAATAAAAAGGAAATGCTTGAGATACTTTATTATTGCCCCGTTTGCTGCACTTTGCGTCTGCCTTTACTTCCTTCAGCCCTGAGTGTCCAGATATCTCGGACATTTGCAGTTTCCAGTCGGACCCCAATTTGGTTTCACTTCTTGGCCTCGTCATACTGGGAGAGCAGTTCACTGACGTCAGTGCGTCCGACCCGGATCCAGCCGTCTTCCTTCATGTGATACACTAATTGGATGCAAAGAGGGAACGTGGTGCGAGTTAAAAATGTGCAAAACAAGATCCAACTCTCACCACACACAAAACAAACAAGCAAACCAAAACAGGGAGCTGGGATACTGGGATTGAAAGAGTCAGAAGCAGAACTTGCAAAAATGATTTTGCAATTTCTCAGCAAGCCAAGCCAGAATCTGAGGGATGATGGGAATCATAGTCCAAAATAAGTTCTTCCCCAAGTTCTGGTCCAGTCTAGGTACTGGCATCTGGGAACTGGTCAGTCTGGACAAACTGGTCTAGGATCTGGGCCCATAGCCAATTGTCAGAGTAATTCGCAGCATAGCAGCAGTTGTATGTTGTCACTGGAGCGCAGAATGAAGAGACGTCAGAGATGATGGTAAAAAATATATACAAAGTTTTACTGTACAAGACAAACAGACTTGCAGATGAACACAGGCTTGGCTTTCACTCTAGGCAGACACAACTCAGAACAGAGCAAGATCTCAACGGATGCAATCAGTAATGTACAAACACACTTGTGTATGGACACTCCCCAGGTTCCAGCCACACATCAAGGTCAACACAGCTTCTCAGTCATTAACTCTTTACAGACTATAGCATACTCTGGATGATGCAATCAGTATGCAATACATGCCAGACACAAATTTCATTTAAACACTACCAATACACAAATCCCACATTAACAATGAGTACTTACTGTTCACCACTCCACCCGAATAGGCGTCACGGTGCGTGGCATAGGAAATGGCTTTCCGGCCAAGGTCATAGGCTTCCTCCACAGTCAGGTCAGGACGGTGCCCGCTGTCCAGCACCCCGTAGGCATACGTGTTTCCGCTTCCCGTGGAGAAGAGGGGCCCACTCAAGCGTACCCCGTTATCGTCTATGTAATAAAGACCAGGTCCCTACAAAAGGAGAGATCAATAATTGGAGTAAAGCTTGTCTCTCAGAAGCATCATTGCCTGCTCCTGTCCATACCATCCAGCCAGAACCCAACTGGCAACTGTCAGCAAAAGGTCTGGAGGGTTAAGACTATGGAATGACCTGACAAAAGAGATCCAACAACTAGATCATCTGTTGGCATTTAAGACGCAATTGAAGACCCATCTCTTCTAGTAGACCTATCCTTATCCATTTTAAGTTGTGACATTTTAATGTGCATTTCATCAGTGAATTTTAACTTTTATTTTAACTCTGTATATCTTGTTTCATCCCTTGTTAGTGTTTTATCTCTTGTTTTAATGATGTTGTAGCTCACCTCAAGTTGCAAGGAGAAATGAGATAATGATGATAATTACTTGCTAGGCAGTTGCAGTTCCAGCTACACCTACACTCCTAGTAAATACTCTCATTCCCAATCCCCTAAACAAGTGGTTCTCAAACTGGGATCCCTGGATGTTTTTGGCCTACAACTCCCAGAAATCCAAGCCAGTTTACCAGCTGTTACGATTTCTGGAAGCTGAAGGCCAAAAACATCTGGGGACCCACAGGCTGAGAACCACTGCCCAAAACCCCAGCCCCCTTTAAAGGACAAGAGGAAACCCCCTCCCTTCCCAGTCTCCAACCTCAACTTGATCAGATGCCTCCATGGCTCTTTAAAGTAGGGGGTAGATGTAACTGGGCTGCAACTCCTAGAATGTATTACCATTGCTTCTGTTCGCTGGACCTTCTGTAGGCAGCAGTCTCAACACCTCACCAGAGGGCTCCATGATTCCCAGTCCCTATTCTAGAGCCTAGAAGAACATTTAATTGCCCATATAACTATAACTTTAGTCCTTCTTTGACATAAGATGTTGTGCAGGGATAGGCTAAGAGCATCCCCTGAGGCCTTTTCATGGCCTTTGACATTTCCAGGTTTCCGTTTTTTTGGTTTTTTTTTTTTTGGATAGGAAAGGAGGGTGAAAAATCTTTCCCAGGGGTGATAGGTTTAAGACCTCTCAAAACCTGAACTTATTTTGTATTTTTCAAACTCAATACAGCCCACAGAGGCAGAAAATAGGACTCCCCACAGCTGTGCTGCAGTTGTGCTTTTGCTGCTATTTCTATCATCATCATCATCTGGTATTCAACATCAGCTAATTAGTTATGAACAGATAACTAAGTAACATCTCCCAGGCCACCCTTTCAAATCTCCTTTGGTGAACAGCAGCTGCAGTGAGTGACAGAGCTCTGTTCTGCTGGCAATTGAGGCATAAAAGGATAGTGTTTCGAGCCCTCTTCTGCTAGAGAGTGAGGCTGCAACAAGGATAGCAACAGGGCTCCTGCTTCTTTTTCTCACAGGCTCATTCCATGGCAGGAAAGGGATGAAAACACCATCTCCCTGTGCTCTTATTGCCAGGACAAGATAGTGGCTGCCCAAACAAATTGATTTGGGAGGAGAGTTACAAATGTGGCACAAGGGCCCCAATCAAGGATATATGGAGCTACTATGAAGTCACTATAGATTAGAAACTTTAGTTTATGGATTCATAATGGTAATAACAAATACTAGTCAACACCCCACCATCACCAGCAGCTTTTATTTATACTCTTATCCTTTCCCCAAAAAGAGCAGAGGGAAGGCAACTTAATGATGATAATTATTTATTTGTTGTCCACCTCTCCTCATGAGTTGAGGCACTAAACACATGGGACACTATCAACACTGAAACAGAATCAAATTACAATCGGCTCTCCACCTTCACTGAGGTTAGGGGCATGGGACCCCAGCAAAAGTGGGAAACCACAAATAAAAAGATTGCTTTTTTAACTTGAGAGAACACTGCTCTGGAAATCTCGACATCCTTCAGCATGATTCTGTGGTCAACTTGTGATGGAGGTTGACCACAGAATCACAATGGAGGATGTAGAGATTCCTAGAGACTGCATTAAACAAATATCAAAAGTTAACCCAATTGTAGAGGATTGGGTGTAATTTCTTGGCCTATTGTTGACAATGAAGACCTGTTGTATTCACACACAAAAAGTGATCTTGGTTCAGTAGGACAGTGCTAGAAGGTCAGCTGTGGCCATCAGTGCATTCGAAGAGGCATGGATGGAGGGTGAACGAGAGGAACGTGACAAGAGGAAGGCATATCAGGCCAACCCTGACCAGGACCACCTTCCATCTGGAATCCGATGACCTCACTGTGGAAGAATGTGTGGGTCAAGAATAGGACTCCACAGTCACCTATGTACCTACCGCCAAGACACTACACTTGGAGGACCATCATACTTGGACAGCGGGAGATCGCCTAAGTGAAAGTAAGCTAGAAGGTATTTGTTGATCTGAATCCCCATCTTTTTCCTAGGGTCAACTCCACCAGGACACAACACCATCTCAGCTCTTACCTTTTTGTCCCATCCGCACACCATGCTGCCCACGGAGAGGCCCATCCCTCGGTACTCGCACAGCATGTTGGCCAACAGCTTGGAGGCTGCTGAGACGCTGATCCGTTCCTTGTTCCGCAGGTAATAGAGTCTGGGTCCAGAGGAGGAGAGCAGTGGGGTTGGGGGTGGAGAGAAACGTGTTAGGGTTTAAGAGAGTATGTAGCGTAGCGGAACCAGCAGTGTCCAGTTAACACCATGTGCAAAGATAACCACACCAGGCAGAGGAATTGAAAGAACAAAGGAACTTTACTTGTTGAGTTGAAATATAAAACAGTTCAGCAATCTTACAATGTCCATGTAGTTGCATAAGATCAATAACTAATCAATCAGCAATCAATATATACATCCAGCATAGCATATTCAAAACTGCTACTTGACCGTAGCCAGAGAGCCTGCCTTTTCTATACTCTCTCAGCAAGCTCAGATTGCCAACTGACAATCTCAGCCACCTGCACTCAAACCGATACATTGTTTGAGGCGTGGCCTGCCTCTGCAAAGAGCTGAGCTCTTTGCAGGAAACTTTTAAAGGGTTTCTTTCCACACACACACACACATATAGCAAATTTGGCGTAATAAAACGGAGAGAGATTGCCTAAATAATGGGGAGTGGAAGAAGCAAGGGAACCTCAGGTTCGTTTATGCAAAACAAGAGCAAAGTAGAGCCAAAGATCTGCCTTCTCTAGCACTGATTTCAGGATACACACCTGCACTGCTTGGCCAGGAGGCGTTCCCAGTACTGGCAGTCTGCAGCACACCCTGACATGGTGCCCAGCAAGTAGGGGTTGATCTCAATCACCTTGTTGCAAAGCAGAGTAGCTGTAGGAGAGAAGGAAGATGAGAGAAGGGGAGATGTTAGAAGAAGTATATGGAATCACAGAATCATAGAGTTGGAAGAGATCTCCAAGGGTTATCCAGTCCAACCTCCTTTGGTCATACAGGAAGACATAACTGAACGCTCCTGATACATGTCCATCCAGCCTCTGTTTAAAACTGTAGCGGAAACCAGACTTCCCCTCTTCTCGGCTTGTGTGTCTGTGCGGACGCAGTGGAAGTAGGAGACAGACAACTGGAGGTTTTTTCCAAAGAAAGCAGTTTACTAAAAGTTTCCTGCAGCTGCAGAGGTTCATCCCACGCACAACTAGATGCTGAAAAGGGAGAACCCCGCAGACAGGGTCGAGTGTCTATTTATACAATTCAGTGGGTTCAGTTTACGACCGCCCACATATCAAACCATTGGTGCATATTTGTGGTGCAGTATTACATTTCATTACTTTCGTTTCTCTCAAAACACATGATTTCAGGGAAACCATGTGTTAACCCATCGGCTGTGTTCCTGGCCTGCTCGTACCTCCTTATATGGCCATTTCCTCCTACCCCTTCATTCCTGCCTTATTCCCCCATTTTTTTTTTGCGAAGCGTGTATACAAAAGCTGAAGCAAACTAAATGAGCAGACTTATGGGTCCCTCCAATCCCTTCTAGCTTGCAGCCAAGCTATCTTTTCAGTGGAAAATGAGCGCAGAATAGCATTTGTACATAGTTTCATCACCAGAGGTAAACAACACATGAGGATTAAAAATATTAATCAGGTTTTAGAAAGGACATAGTCCACAGTAGAATTCTGATCTAGCCCAGTCATTTGGCTTCTTCCGATGATGGATTTGTTGCTATGGCCAGAGGTGGCCATTCACATACATGTCCAACTTTCAGGTCTTTTCAGTCTTTGGCATAAAGTCAAACTGGGGATGTGTTTCCTCTTCCTTGATCAAAGGAATAATGTTCAGTTAATTTGAAGAAAGTCTCTTTGTCCAATCAAGTCTCTAGTCTCTAAGAATTGTCTCTGTGTAAAGAAAAAGTCTGTAAAGAAAATTCCCATCTCTTACAGGGCTTTAGCTGTCATACTTAGTATACCCAGCGTGTGGGTGGGGTAGACTTAAACTGTTTCGGATTCCAAAACAGGCCTTCCAGTAATAATGCCTTATGGATCTCCATTTTTGGAAAACAGGCCTCTCAGTAACAATGCCTTATGGATCTCCAATTTAGGAACAGGAGTCCAAAAAAAAAAAAAAAGCTGAAAAAGAAAGCAGGAAGACAGTGAGAGAGAATGGGGGAGGGGGAACGGATTACCCATCTGTCGATCATCCTGTTCGGCATCACTTTTGTCTCAGCCAATCTTGTTGAAATCCCTTGTCTCTCCACGGGTGGGGCAGGTAGGCCACTATTCAGCTCCCAAACGACCCCTCCATGGCCTCTTGAGAAATGATTCCTCCATGGGCCTTCTTTCGCGATCTGCAGTAATCCTTTTTACTCTGGTCCTGCTGCAATGGTTAACTTATTTTATTCTTTGTCACATTGCCTCCGTGCTATATCCTCCTTTTGGCTTAAAAAGCAAGGTTGTTAGATGGCATATGAAAAAGTCCCTCATTGTCTCTCAAATCCGTCAAAAATCCGAATTATTTGCAATGTCCCATTACAAAAGGTCCTATCCAGGAGAGTTGGGTCAAAATAGAAAATTGTATGTTGTTGAGTTGGTCAGCCCTTACAGCCTCCAGCCTTATGCCACACTCCATCACAGCCTTAGCACTCAGCAACACCTATAGGCCCTCCCAGGCCTCTCAATAAACATGTCTCATAGACTTCTGGGTTTATCCCATACAGGAGTTCAGGACCTGTAGCAAAAAACAATGAGAGGGAAAAGAAGGGGAGGGAAATACTCATCCTTCCAGGCTGTATGGCTCTTGAAGCACTCTCTCTAGTCGTTTCGCCCACATCCAAGGCAGGCCTCCTCAGAGGCTGTGCCTTTGACAACACACTCATCTGTCTTGAAATCCAACAAAATCTTTCTTCTCCGCATCTTTTTCTTTTCCTTTCCGCAAACGATTTAACAATCGTGTATCCACTTGCTGCAATGCAATCTTCCACTCCAGTCCTGCTGCTGTGTTAAACTTACTCAATTCCCCTTTTACACCGACTCGTTGAACAGCTCAAAATTTGTTAGTAACACACGTTGAAAAGCCTCCTGCCGCTTCTCAAATCTGGCAAAATCCAGGCTGGGGGCGATGGAAAAAAATGCCCCTATTTGCATGATCTAATGTCCCGTTTACAAAAGTCCTAGTCCTTCCTTTCCGTAACCTTTAGAAAGAGTTGGGCCAAAATCACAAAGTCCAGAATCCAAATCTCACAAAATTATTATGAAGCAACATGAGACGTAGCCAATTATATCATGTCTTTGGTTCTCAAAAGGATAACTTTTTATCACTTGGGCACTAGCTCCCTTTTTGAATAAAATGTCAATCAAAAATTTAAAAATCAATGTCAGTTCTTAATCCTTCTGTGTCAGGAATATGGGGTCAATTTTTTTTTTTCAAAAACAAATATATATATATATTTTTTCTTGCACTGCCAACTTGTGACAGTTTTCCATACAAAGTCTCTACAACCAATAACTCCTCTCCTTGTATTCCAAAGTGCTGCAAAAAAAAAAGAACCTCCAACATTTCCCTATAACCTGTAAGGGGTTTAAAGTCTGTAGCACCATGTTCTCTAAAAACACTGAAGCATTGTTCTTTCAAAACAAGGATTATTTTTTTTTTCAAGCCTAAGACCATTTTTTTTTCCAAAAAAAAATATCTACAGCTTCCGAATTGCTTCTGAACAAATCTACTAACATTGTTTATAACTCTTTATGCATTTTGAATTCAACACATACATCTCATTCACACAAGGTCCACAGGAATTCTGATTAGTGGTTAGTTGTTTAGATAAAGTCACACACTCTATCTCAGCTCATGAAACATTCTCACCCAGTTGTCCCAAAATAAGTCCAAAAGCAAGGATTTAAGATCCAGGTGAAAGACAGAACCCCAATATATATATATATATATACACACATTTACATCATCATTTTCTTTCTTTCTTTTTTTCATATTAAATTCACATTACATTTTTACAGCGGCTTTCATTGACCTTGGCTGTCCACTGGAATTCCATTATCTTTCTCTGGGCATTTCGCCTGAGTTTTAACAAGAATAACAGGGAGTTTTTACCTTGAACTGTTGCCAAGATTTTCCCACTATCTTTTTGGCATGAGGCCCAGGTGCAAAGGAAAACTTTTTAAGAAAACAGCCTTTGTTCCTCAGAAATAACAAGGAAAAAACTTTCTGAGCCTCAACACCACTTTAACTCCCTCCCTTTTTCTCGCCTCTCTGCAGCTTGTCAGCAAAAGCAAACTAACACAGACCCTCTTCGAATCAGATTTTTTTTCAACCGTAATAAAACATTTCTAGATATTTGTGCTCAACATTTTTTGTGTAAATCTATAGACTCATTTTTCATTTTCACTTCAATATTACCACGAAACATGCAGAACTTGAAACTCATTATTCCCCACACATGACAAAGAAATCAAACAGTTTTTTTTTGTTTGTTTTTTTCCTTTCCCCGGGAGTTGCGACTCCTCATGAGCCCTGCACGACTTGGTCTTGGGGCACCCTCACAAGTCTTGTTCTCTGGGGAATTCCTTCTACGGCTCTACTTGCAACTGAGCCGAAATTGTCTAACATACACTGTAATGGGGTGGTGGATTTGAACCCACTGCCTCCCATCCTGCCTAATAGAGGGGACTGCCTTGGACTGGGCACCTGGACACTCAACGGTGTGTGTCAGGAATAACAAGACAGAACCCCTTTATACCTCCCTGGGAACCTTTGTGTCCCTCCCGGCGCTGTTCCCTTAGTGTCTCATTTTAACCACTATACTTGCCAGATTGCTGTAGACGTCGGACCAACCTTCGCCCCTGGACTTTTCCCTGGATCCTTTTCCCTGCCTGGTTTCTTTGGAACCTCGCTGTCGTTGCGGCTCCCACCGTCGGCCGGCGTTGGCATCAGAGGCAAGTACCGCAGCCGGTCTTACAATATTCAGGGGCCCCTTCTCGTCTCACGGTAGTTGCCTCTGGCCCCCACCGCCGAGTTGGGACCGTCCCGCCAACGGGATCCGTCTCCGATCTCCTGGTCCGTCTTATTGTGGAATCACGTCGGGGTCACCAGAAAATGTAGCGGAAACCAGACTTCCCCTCTTCTCGGCTTGTGTGTCTGTGCGGACGCAGTGGAAGTAGGAGACAGACAACTGGAGGTTTTTTCCAAAGAAAGCAGTTTACTAAAAGTTTCCTGCAGCTGCAGAGGTTCATCCCACGCACAACTAGATGCTGAAAAGGGAGAACCCCGCAGACAGGGTCGAGTGTCTATTTATACAATTCAGTGGGTTCAGTTTACGACCGCCCACATATCAAACCATTGGTGCATATTTGTGGTGCAGTATTACATTTCATTACTTTCGTTTCTCTCAAAACACATGATTTCAGGGAAACCATGTGTTAACCCATCGGCTGTGTTCCTGGCCTGCTCGTACCTCCTTATATGGCCATTTCCTCCTACCCCTTCATTCCTGCCTTAAAACCTCAAGAGAAAAAGACACCACCACACTTGGAGGCAACATCAAACTGCTCTTACCATAACGAGGTTCTTCCTAATATTCAGGTTGAGTCCTTTTTCCTGCAATTGGAATCCCTTGCTTTATTATTTATTATTATTATTTTATTGTATGACACAGCAAACAAGATAGACATGCTGGATTTCGTATCACAAAATCACAAGTCGAACACTTCCCAAGTGTCTAGGACTGTGTGATGTATTTTCGGATGATGCGTGCAGATCCCAGCAGGGTGGTCTTTTGCAGTTGGCAGATAGTAATTTTGTCAATGTCTATTGTTTCCAAATGCCGGCTGAGATCTTTTGGCACGGCACCCAATGTGCCCATCACCACTGGGACCATCTGTATTGGTTTCTGTCAGAGTCTTTGAAGTTCAATCTTGAGGTCCTGATAACAGCTGAGTTTTTCCTGTTGTTTTTCATCAATGCAACTGTCACCTGGGATCAATGATCCAAACCTTTTTCTTTTCCACAACTGTGATGTCTGGCGTGTTGTGTTCTAGAACTTTGTTAGTCTGGATTCGGAAGTCCCACAGTATCTTTGCGTGCTCATTTTCCAATACTTTTGCAGGTTTGTGATCCCACCAGTTCTTTACTGCTGGGAGGTGGTACTTGAGGCATAAGTTCCAATGAATCATTTGGGCCACATAGTTGTGCCTCTGTTTGTAGTCTGTCTGTGCAATTTTCTTACAGCAGCTGAGGATATGATCAATGGTTTCGTCGGCTTCCTTGCACAGTCTGCATTTTGGGTCATCAGCTGATTTTTCGATCTTGGCCTTAATTGCATTTGTTCTGATGTCTTGCTCCTGGGCTGCAAGGATCAGGCCTTCTGCCTCCTTCTTCAGGGTCCCATTCGTGAGCCAGAGCCAGGTCTTCTCCTTGTCAGCTTTTCCTTCAGGTCTGGGCAGCGGCGGCGGCAGCACCAGGACCCGGCCTGGTGAGTGAGTGAGTGAGTGAGCGAGCAAGGGCCTTTGCCTCCCCGCTTCACTCACTCGCCCACCCTCCCTCGCTCACTTACTCATTCACTCACTCACTCACCAGGCCAGGTCGGGGCAGAGATGGCAGCAGAACCAAGACCCGGCCTGGTGAGTGAGGAAGGGCCTTTGCCACCCTCTTTCACTCGCCAGCCCTCCCTCCCTCACTCACTCACTCACCAGGCTGGGTCCTGGCAGCAATGGCAGCAGCACCAGGACCTGGCCTGGTGAGTGAGTGAGTGACTGAGCGAGGGAGGGCCTTTGCCGCCCTCCTTCGCTTGCCTACCTGCCCTCACTCCCGGCAGTGATGGCAGAACCAGGACCTTTGAGCGAGCAAGCAAGGGAAAACGGCAAAGGTGGCCGCTGCTGCCACCTTTGCTACTGGGAGGAGCGGGGTAGAGAGCTGGGGTCCGGAGGAGGCAGGAAAGGGAGGCCAGGCTCCTGCTTCTGCCACCATTGCTGCCTTTGCCACCCGCCCTCCCTCACTCACGCAGAACCAGAACCCGGCTGGCTCGAGAGGGCAGGTGAGTGAGTGAGTGATCAAGCGAGGGATGTCGGATAATATAGTGTGTCGGATGAGCGGAAGTCAGATAAGTGGGACTCTACAATTCTCAATTTTCTGAGCTGCTCCTCAGAGGGATTCATGGCTTTCAGAGGCACCATGGCTGGCTTCCTAAACACCATTGAGAACCCAGGTCTCTCTGGTTTTGGAAACTAAGCAGGGTCAGGTTCAGTTGCACCTTGGAAGGGAGACTGCCAGAAATAAATAGGAGGCCTTGTAGGCCAGTGCTTCTCAAGCTGGAAATTATCACTACAACATGCCAAGGACTTAGACTAAATTTGTACCTGTCTGAAACAAATGTTTCTTTCTTTCCTGGAAACCTGCCAGGAACCAGTACCAATAGCTTATGGACTATCACTTTTGAGTGGCCTGCTGTATGCTATATATAAAGCTTGTTTTCAAACCTACCCTTCCTCTCTATGCAGTCCTTGAGGCTTTCAAAGAGGGCAGGAATGCCACCCCAGCTGGACATGCCCAGCACCTTCAACTTCTCCTTGTATATTTTGTTCTCCATGTCTCTTTTTAATTTTATTTATTTACAGTATTTATATTCCGCTCTTCTCACCCCGAAAGGGACTCAGGGCAGGATCACAATGTACATATACATGGCAAACATTCAAAGCCATATGGCATACAGACAGAAACAGAGACAAAGACACAGAGGCAATTTAACATTTTCCAGCTTCCGGCTTCATGAGGGTATGCTCGATTCTGGCCACAGGGGGAACAGCTGCTTCATCATCCACTGTAACACTGAGTCCTTGATGGATTGTTTCCTCATTCCAAATGCTGCTGGATGATTTTTATGGTGTTGTAAATTAGTTAAATTAGCCTCCCCGGATAAGCTGCACCTAACTTTCCTACTTGATAGATGCAACTATCTTTCGGGTTGCTTAGGTCAACAATGAGCAGGGCTATTTTAATGGCCGGGTGCTCAATCCAACCCGGGCTGGCTTCAAACTCATGACCTCTTGGTCATAGTGATTTATTGCAGCTGGCTACTAACCAGCTGCGCCACAGCCTGGCCCCTTGCATTTCACTCTCCTTGCATTTTCTGAAGCTGCTTTAAGCTATCTATATCAAAATGATTCACCTAGAACTGAAAGCCTCTAGATGAGGACTGTCTAGTGCATAATATAGGGAGATCATTCCTTCCTTTGTTTTTGGTTATTTCAGAGGAAAGTGATACTGAACTGTCTCTAAATATTCTTTGCTTAAGATAACCCTACGAAACCCATGGGGCCATCAGCAGGCAACTAAAAAGTACATTGGTTGTGTAATAATTTCTGACTTTAAGGCTGCCCTATCACTGGGTTGACTTGGCAGAATTTGTCCATAGGGGCTTTGCTATGGCCCTCCTTTGAGGCCGAGAGAGTATGACTTGCCCAAACTCAATTAATGGGTTTCCAGGACCAAATGGGGATTCCAAACCTTGGTCTCCCAGTCTTAGTACAACACTCAAATCATGCTGGCATCCAGGGCACATGTATGATAGTACAGATCCTACACAAAGAAATATTGCTATTAAGGGATAGAGTCCAGATTCAGTCTGGCAGAGTCTTTCCTTCCCGTAGCAAATAACTGCTTTTGTGCAATTGTCTCGTCAGACCGGTTTAGCAGGGTTTTGCAGTATGTAGCACCTTACATAGACTATATCTTCTTCCTCAGATCCATGAACCTTACATCTGAGGAATTAAGACTTTGGGTGCTGAATTAAATGAAGCTTAACACCACTTTAATTGCCATGGCTCAATTGAATAATTGGAGCTGTAGTTCTGCAAAGTCTTTAGCCTTATCTACCAGAGTGCTGGTGCCTCACCAAACTACAACACTACATCATTGAGCCATGACAGTTAACATAGTATCAAACTGCATTAATTCTACAACATAGATGCACCCTTGCTCTCCAGAGACTTATGATACCCACTCCATTCATTCAATTTAGTCTCAAAGTTGCAACAAGATCTCTTTGCAGACTGATATTCAGACTAACATTCCTATCTCTTTGAATTTCTTTCCCCAGGGTTTGGAAGGGTAGATGAATCTTGGCAAACCTTTTTGCCCAATGTCTCCTTTTAAATTGCAGATGAGGGTGGAAGGGTACATTGGGTCTGCAAGGGCTGGGCTGTGGCGCAGCTGGTTAGTAGCCAGCTGCAATAAATCACTACTGACCGAGAGGTCATGAGTTCAAAGTCAGCCTGGGTTAGATTGAGTGCCCGGCCATTAAATAGCCTAGCTTGTTGTTGACCTAGGCAACCCGAAAGACAGCTGCATCTGTTGAGTAGGAAATTTAGGTAGCGCTTTATGCAGGGAGGCTAATTTAACTAATTTACGACACCATAAAAACATCCGGGAGTGTGCAGAAGAATGAG
The DNA here is from genome assembly GCF_035594765.1 of Anolis carolinensis. Taxonomy (NCBI): domain Eukaryota; kingdom Metazoa; phylum Chordata; class Lepidosauria; order Squamata; family Anolidae; genus Anolis; species Anolis carolinensis. The sequence continues at coordinate 6,367,482 of NC_085842.1, forward strand.
GAAGTACTCCATTAAGGACTCGACATCACAGTGGATGATGAAACAGCAACTCTCCGTGGCAGGAATTGAGCATACCCTCATGAAGCCAGAAGCAGGAATGTTAAATTGCCTCTGTGATTGTCTATATGTGTCTGTCTATATATGTCGTATGTCTAATGGCATTGAATGTTTGCCATGTATATGTACATTGTGATCCACCCTGAGTCCCCTTCGGGGTGAGAAGGATGGAATATAAATACTGTAAATGAATGAATGAATGAAATGCAAGGTAGCTCAGTCTTGATATGGCCACGCATGTCACCTTTTCAGGGGTCTTATGAAATTACTTCTTTCCCATTTGATCAAAGTTAGTTCCTTTCATACTAAACTGTCTCTAATGCTAGATAAGTGGCATGCAAGTTGTCCCATAGGACAAAAGGGGCAGAAGGTTGGACTGGATGGCCCTTGTGATCTCTTCCAGCTTTATGACATCTGGGGCATCATAGGACATGTTGTCTATTCATCTGAATACAGTGTGCATCAGGATCACTGCATAACAACCATGCGGCTGACTGTTTCATTCCTTTCTGAGAAGACAAACACTGTGCGAAGACACAATCCAGGTTATATTGTTGTGTGCCTTCAAGTTGTTTCCAACACATGGAGACCCCCGAGATGGTTTTCTGGGGCTGAAAAGGTAGGACTCGCACACAGTTCACCCAGAGCAGGAATTCAGAACTTAGTCTCCAGAGTTGTAATCCAATACTCAAACCCCTATGCCACACTGACTTTATGTAATTGCAGTTAAATTTATAACACTGTAACCCCAACAAGATACCAGCTTAAAGAAAGAAAGAAAGAAAGAAATAATGTCCCCTCTTTCTACCCACACTTTCTCCTCCGTGGCCCACAGAAGAACTCACCTATATAATTGCCAGCCGATGCCCGGGAGTCGGTGGCTACAATCACTCCGTGCTGGAATGTAAAGGCCAGGGTGGTGGTGCCATGGGCCAGCTCGATCCGGTGCCCATCAGCGCTGCCTTCACAGTGGGTCTGCAAGAACTCAGATGGCTGAGAGGAGAAGGAGAAGAAGGAGAAGAAGGAGAAGAATGAGGAGGAGGAGGAGGAGGAGGAGGAGGAGGAGGAGGAGGAGAAGAAGAAGAGGAGGAGGAGGAGGAGAGGAGGAGGAGGAGAAGAGGAGGAGGAGGAAGAAGGAGGAGGAGAAGAAGGAGGAGAAGGAGAAGGAGAGGAGGAGGAGGAGGAGGAGGAAGAAGGAGAAGAAGGAGGAGGAGGAGAAGGAGAAGGAGAAGGAGAAGGAGAAGGAGAAGAAGAAGAAGAGGAGGAGGAGGAGGAGGAGAAGGAGGAGGAGGAGGAGAAGAAGAGGAGGAGGAGGAGAGGAGGAGGAAGAAGGAGGAGAAGGAGAAGAAGGAGAAGAAGAAGAAGAGGAGGAGGAGGAGGAGAAGAGGAGGAGGAGGAGGAGGAGGAGGAAGAGGAAGAAGGAGAAGAAGGAGGAGGAGAAGAAGGAGAAGAATGAGGAGGAGGAGGAGGAGAAGAAGAAGAAGAAGAGGAGGAGGAGGAGGAGAGGAGGAGGAGGAGAAGAGGAGGAGGAGGAAGAAGGAGGAGGAGAAGAAGGAGGAGAAGAAGGAGGAGAAGGAGGAGGAGAAGAGGAGGAGGAGGAGGAGGAGGAGGAAGGAGGAGGAGGAGGAGGAAGAGGAAGAAGGAGAAGGAGAAGGAGAAGGAGAAGAAGGAGAAGAATGAGGAGGAGGAGGAGGAGGAGGAGAAGAAGAAGAAGAGGAGGAGGAGGAGGAGAGGAGGAGGAGGAGAAGAGGAGGAGGAGGAAGAAGGAGGAGGAGAAGAAGAAGGAGAAGAAGGAGGAGAAGGAGGAGGAGGAGGAGGAGGAGGAAGAAGGAGGAGGAGGAGGAGAAGAAGGAGAAGAAGAAGAGGAGGAGGAGGAGGAGAAGAAGGAGGAGGAGGAGGAGAAGAAGAGGAGGAGGAGGAGAGGAGGAGGAAGAAGGAGGAGAAGGAGAAGAAGGAGAAGAAGAAGAGGAGGAGGAGGAGGAGAAGAAGAGGAGGAGGAGGAGGAGGAAGAGGAAGAAGGAGAAGAAGGAGGAGGAGAAGAAGGAGAAGAAGAAGGAGGAGGAAGAGGAGAAGAGGAGGAGGAGGAGGAGGAGGAAAAGAAGGAGAAGAAGAAGAGGAGGAGGAGGAGGAAGAGGAAAAAATAATGTTTAGCTCACCTGACTGTGCTATTGTGGCTAGGATCAGGAACCAACATTTATGACATTGTCTGTAGTGCTCTAGCTCGTGTGTGTCAAACCCAAGGCCTGGGAGGCCGAATCTGGCCTGCCATGTCCTTTTATGTGGCCCTCCAAATATATGCTGGACTACAACTCCTGTCTTCCTCTTCATTACACATCATGATTAGAGCTGATGAGCATCATACAAGAACATCTGGAAGGCGGCAGTTTGTTCAGTTTAGTCAGGAGAGAGGGGTTTGAATGTAGATAACAAGGCTTGTGGATGGGGTGCCTGATTTCAAAATGTCCTCCAACCTTTTCCCAACCTCAGGGCCACAAACGTTGTTGGGTTGCAATTCTCGTTATCTTCAGTTCATACATGGCCATACAGCCTGGAAAACACACAACAACCCAGTGATTCCGGCCATGAAAGCCTTCAACAACACATATCGTCAGCCCCCTGTGGCCGGAATCGAGCATACACTCATGAAGCGGGAAGCTGGAAAATGTTAAATTGCCTCTGTTGTCTGTCTGTATGTTGTATGTCTAATGGCATTGAATGTTTGCCATGTATATGTGCATTGTGATCCACCCTGAGTCCCCTTCAGGGTAAGAAGGGTGGAATATAAATACTGTAAATAGATAAATAAATAAATAAATTTCGTTGTGTACAATGACAATAAAGCTATTCTATTGTCTTCTATTCAGAGTCATAGCCCAATGCTCAAATCATGGTGCCATACTGGCTCTGATCCAAACGGCATGCTAGCCACGGCACGTGTCAGCAAGGCAGATCCTGATGTCCCAAGGATTGGTTGCAGTAGGCACTTTAGTCTTCCACATTGCCTATAAAATACTGATTATCTGATTTGAACTGGATTCTATGGCAGTTTAGACCCAAGGCCCTGCCACACAGCTATATAACCCAAAATGCCAAGGCAGATAATCCACAGTGTCTGCTTTGAACTGGTATATCTTGAGTCCACACTTCCATATAATCCAGTTCAGTGTGGATTTTATACAGTTGTGTAGAAGGGGCATCATATAATCCAATTCTAAGCAAATAACATAATATATAAAATTACTGTGGTGTAATAAAACAGAACAATATGATCTCTAAAATCAAGACAGTAAACAAACAGCAACACTCTGGAAACGGGAATTCCAGACAGGAAACAATCAGGGCCAGCTAGCACCTCCCAACAAAGGATTCCCCCAGGGAGGAAACAGACAGGCTTTGAAGCTGAAAGGCTATTAAATGCTAACCATTCTGGCTAGCTGCAGCATTTAAACTTACTTCCAACAGACAAAAAAAGTAGCAACCAGAAATAGTGTGTATTCACAAGCTTTAGAAAACAGCATACTAACTACCATCAACTCCTCAATATTTTATTTCCATACCACTACATTTCCCCACAGCACCATGTGGCCCGGCAGAGCTAGTTATCTACAGTAGAGTCTCACTTATCCAAAACTCGCTTATCCAACATTCTGGATTATCCAACACATTTTTGTAGTCAATGTTTTCAATATATCGTGATATTTTGGTGCTAAATTCATAAATACAGTAATTACTACATAGCATTACTGCGTACTGAACTACTTTTTCTGTCTAATGTGTTGTCTAACATGATGTTTTGGTGCTTCATTTGTAAAATCATAACCTAATTTGATGTTTAATAGGCTTCTCCTTAATCTCTCCTTATTATCCACCATATTCGCTTATCCGACGTTCTGCCGGCCCGTTTATGTTGGATAAGTGAGACTCTACTGCAGGGGTCCCCAAACTAAGGCCCGGGGGCCGGATGCGGCCCTCCAAGGTCATTTACCTGGCCCCTGTCCTAAACTGTAGACTAAGGATTGACCTAAGTCTACCTGGTCTTTGGAGGTCTCTTTGCTTACTTATAGCCTTATGAGGTCATCTAGATGGTCTTTGAAGGTCTCTTTGCTTAGCTACGGTCTTATGAGGCCATCTAGATGGCTTTTGGAGGTCACTTTCCTTACCTATGTTCCTATGAGATGGTCTAGATGGCCTTTGGGGGTCCCTTTCCTTACCTATGGTTTTATGAGATTGTCTAGATGACCTGTGGGAGACCCTTTCCTTACCTATGGTCTTATGAGACCATCTTGATGGTCTTTGGAGGCCTCTTTGCTTACCTATGGTCTTATGAGATCGTCTAGATCAGGGGTCCCCAAACTAAGGCCCATGGGCCAGATGTGGCCCTCCAAGGTCATTGACCTGGCCTCTGTCCTAAACTTTAGACTTAGGGTTGACCTAAGTCTGAAATGACTTGAAGGCACACAACAACAACAATCCTAATTTTGGACTATTACATCATAGTCTGGCCCCACAACAGTCTGAGGGACTGTGAACCGGCCCTCCACTTAAAAAGTTTGAGGACCCCTGCTCTACTGTATAAATAAATTTCGTTGTGCAATACTACAATGACAATGAAGCTGTTCTATTGTCTTCTATTCAGAGTCATAGCCCAATACTCCAGTCATGGTGCCACACTGACTCCGACCCAAACGGCATGTTAATAACCACATGTCTCAGCATGGCAGAGTCTAATGTCCCAAGGATTGGTTGCAGTTGGCACTTTGGTCTTAATTGTGCAAATGCACACTGAGCATCCCATTCTTTACACCCACCATTTTTTTAAAACAATCATTTATTTAATGCATATCTCACCTTTCTCCCAATACAAGGGAGAGAATTAAGTTTGGCTTCTTCCAAAGCTGGGCTTCTTGATTTCCCCACATGGGCCAACTTCGGCCCTCCCTCCAGGGGTTTCGGACTTCAACTCCCGCAATTCCTAACAGCCTTCGGCTGTTAGGAATTGCGGGAGTTGAAGTCCGAAACCCCTGGAGGGAGGGCCGAAGTTGGCCCATGCCTGGTGTAGATGCACCCTTGGGACTGTATTTAGGAAAGTCCTGAAGTTCTCACCCCTCCCACCTGGAACCCTTCCCTCCTCGCTCCTGGGTTCTAAAGGCAGTGGGCGCTAAAGGCGGCACTCTGCCCGTGCTCAGAGGCTCCCTCCCTACTCCTTCCTTCCCTCCACTGACCTGCCTCCCGGGCGGCACAGCGATGCGGGGCTCCCGCAGCCCGAAGGCGTAGTGCGCGGCTTCGTTCGGGGAGGCCCGGTGGGCCCGAGGGTCCCAGTCCCACGTCCTGGAGGACAAGGGCGCGCCGCACACCTCCAGCAGCGCCATCGCCGGAGCCAAGGCCGCTTCCTCCTGCGGTTCCGAGAAAGCAAAAATGAAAGTGAAAGGAGCCTTAGGGAGGGGGAAGGAGCGCCTTTCATAGGGGGCGGGGGTCTCATGGTGGAGGAGAAAGTCTTCCATAGAATCATAGAATCATAGAATAGTAGAGTTGGAAGAGACCACATGGGCCATCTAGTCCAACCCCCTGCCAAGAAGCAGGAAATCGCATTCAAAGCACCCCCGACAGATGGCCATCCAGCCTCTGCTTAAAAGCCTCCAAGGAAGGAGCCTCCACCACAGCTCGGGGGAGAGAGTTCCACTGCCGAACAGCCCTTCTCACAGTGAGGAAGTTCTTCCTGATGTTCAGGTGGAATCTCCTTTCTTTCCTGTAGTTTGAAGCCATTGTTCCATTGTGTCCTAGTCTGCAGGGCAGCAGAAAGCAAGCTTGCTCCCTCCTCCCTATGACTTCCCTTCACGTATTTGTCCATGGCTATCATGTCTCCTCTCAGCCTTCTCTTCTGCAGGCTAAACATGCCCAGCTCTTTAAGCCGCTCCTCATAGGGCTTGTTCTCCAGACCCTTAATCATTTTAGTCGCCCTCCTCTGGACGCTTTCCAGCTTGTCAACATCTCCCTTCAACTGTGGTGCCCAGAATTGGACACAGTATTCCAGGTGTGATCTGACCAAGGCAGAATAGAGGGGGAGCATAAATTCCCTGGATCTAGACGCTATTCCCCTATTGATGCAGGCCAGAATCCCGTTGGCTTTTTTAGCTGCTGCATCACATTGCTGGCTCATGTTTAACTTGTTGTCCACGAGGACTCCAAGATCTTTTTCACACGTACTGCTGTCGAGCCAGGCGTCCCCCATTCTGTATCTTTGATTTCCATTTTTTCTGCCGAAGTGAAGTATCTTGCATTTGTCCCTGTTGAACTTCATTTTGTTAGTTTTGGCCCATCTCTCTAGTCTGTCAAGATCGTTTTGAATTCTGCTCCTGTCTTCTGGAGTGTTAGCTATCCCTCCCAGTTTGGTGTCGTCTGCAAACTTTTGTGTCGTCTGCAAACTTCCAACCTTATTTTTATTTATTTACAGCATTTATATATTCCGCCCTTCTTTCTCACCCCGAAGGGGACTCAGGGCGGATCACAGAACACATATAGGCAAACATTCAGTGCCTTTTAACATCGAACAAAGACAAGACAAACATAGGCTCTGAGCGGGCCTCGAACTTATGACCTCCTGGTCAGTGATCCATTGCAGTTAATTGCACTGGCTTTGCTCTCCCGTCTGCGCCACAGCCCCGGGCTTAGTTGAAAGCCTTAGATGAAACCCAAGATCTCTCCTGATGGATAAGCAAGGTTTCCAAAGTCTACACGCTCCAAAGAACCTCTCCTTGTGGATAGGTAGGCTTCAAATCCAAACTTTGGCTTCAAATCCAACATTAGGATCCCAAGATCTCATTGTGAAGAGGCAAGCAGCACTTCAAAAGGTTGCTGTGAGTTTTCTGGCCACGTTTCAGAAGCATTCTTTCCTGGCGTTTCGCCCGCATCTATGGCAGGCATCCTCAGAGGTTGCGAGGTATATACACGACCTCTGAGGATGCCTGCCATAGATGTGGGCGAAACGTCAGGAGAGAATACTTCCGGAACATGGCCACACAGCCCGAAAGACATACAACAACCCTGTGATCCCAGCCATGAAAGCCTTCCACAACACAACTCTTGTCTGTTTCAGACAAGTTGGAATGTTGCCATTGGCCACCTTGATTAGCATTGAATGGCCTTGCAGCTTCAAGGCCTGGCTGCTTACTGCCTGGGGAATCCTTTGTGGGGAGATGTCAGCTGGCCCTGATGGTTTCCTGTCTGGAATTCCCCTGTTTTCTGAATGGCTTTGATTGTTTCGTGCCTGGAATTCTCGTTTTCTTTATTTACTGTCCTGATTTTAGAGTTTTTTAAAAATACAGTAGAGTCTCACTTATCCAACATAAATGGGCCAGCAGAAGCTTGGATAAGCGAATGTCTTCGATAATAAAAAGGGATTAAGGAAAAGCCTATTAAACATCGAATTAGGTTAGGATTTTACAAATTAAGCACCAAAACGTCATGTTATTCAACAAATTTGACAGATAAAGTAGTTCAATGTGCAGTAATGCTACGTAGTAATTACTCTACAGGTATTTACAGATTTAGCACCAAAATATCACGATGTATTGAAAACATTGACTACAAAAATGCGTTGGATAATCCAGAACGTTGGATAAGCGAGTGTTGGATAAGTGAGACTCTACTGTACAGTAGAGTCTCACTTATCCAAGCTAAACGGGCCGGCAGAAGCTTGGATAAGCGAATATCTTGGATAATAAGGAGGGATTAAGGAAAAGCCTATTAAACATCAAATTAGGTTATGATTTTACAAATTACAGAATCATTCTCTCCTGATGTTTCGCCCACATCTGTGGCAGGCATCCTCAGGGGTTGTGAGGGAGGGATATCCCTCACAACCTCTGAGGATGCCTGCCATAGATGTGGGTGAAACGCCAGGAGAGAATGCTTCTGGAACATGGCCATACAGCCCGGAAACCACACAACAACCCTGTAAATGTTTGAATTGGCCACCTTGATTATTTATTTATTTATTTATTTACAGTATTTATATTCCGCCCTTCTCACCCCGAAGGGGACTCAGGGCGGATCACATTATATACATATAGGGCAAACATTCAATGCCCATATACACATAGAACTGAGACAGAGACAGACAGACGCAGAGGCAATTTAACCTTCTCCTGAGGGGATGTTCGATTCTGGCCACAGGGGGGAGCAGCTGCTTCATCATCCACTGTGACGGCACTTCCTCATTCCAACGTCGTAAATTAGTTAAATTCGCCTCCCCACTTTATAAGTGGTACCTTATTTCCTACTTGATAGTAGATGCAACTATATTTCGGGTTGCTAGGTCAGCAACGAGCAGGGGCTATTTTTTATTTTTTTAATTGACGGGTGCTCACCCCACCACGGACTGGCCTCAAACTCATGACCTCATGGTCAGAGTGATTTATTGCAGCAGGCTGCTCACCAGCCTGTGCCACAGCCCGGCCTTTGCAGCTTCAAGGCCTGGCTGATTCCTGGCTGGGGGAATCCTCCGTTGGAAGGTGTCAGCTGACCCTGATTGTTTCATGTCTGGAATTCTAACATGTCTAATACCTCCCCACAAAGGATCCCCCCCCAGGCAGGAAACAGCCAGGCTTTCAACCTGCAAGGTCATTCAATGCTAATCAAGGTGGCCAATTGCAATATTCACACTTGCCTCAAGGAGATAAAAGTTCTTTCTCCCACCTTGGGCATTACACAGATATATAAACAGATCTATAAGCCGCACTTGCCTGGTATTGTAAGGTTCTCTTCTTCCAGTTGTGCTGTGGGTTAAGGCTTCCCCAGAAGACTGCACCAAGACACACGCTGGGTAGATTCAAATTGTACGGAATACCAGAATCTTCTCTGTAGCCCATTTATATAGCCCCCCCCCCCCCCCCCCCCGCAACGCACATACCAAAAGGTAATTGAGGTTTTATGGCTGGCTGGTTTTATGCCAGTTTTTTTTCCTGCTTCTTAGCGGGGGGTTGGACTGGATGGCCCATGAGGTCTCTTCCAACTCTACTATTATATATACTAGCTGTGCCCGGCCACGCGTTGCTGTGGCAAAGTGGTGGTGGTATTGGTTAAAAATTGTTGTGTAATTTTTATTTGACGGTATTTGCATTTTTTATTAATTTTATTGGAAGTTATATTTTTATTTATTATATTTTATTATTTTCTTGTATTATTTTAGTTTTTTTCTGTTATTATAGTATTTTATTGTATTAATTTTTAGTGTTTTTTATTATTTTTATTGGGTTGCTAGGAGACCAAGTGGGCAGAGCTTAGCCTTCTAACTGGCAGCAATTGGATAAAAGCAATGATTCCTCTCTCTCTAATTAGGACTTTATTTTTCTTTTCTTTTTGTTGTATCAACCTAGAGGCGTGGATGATGGGTTGTGTTGTCAAATTTCGAGGTTGGGGAGCCTGTAGTTTTGTTGTTTTGTGGGTCGCCATGATGCCATCACTCTTTTATATATATAGATGTTCTTTGTCAGCGCTTGCTCTGTGTTTGGAAATGACATGAAATGGGGGATCATGACACAGACCTCACAACCTCTGAGGATGCCTGCCATAGATGTAGGCAAAACGTCAGGAGATAATGCTTCTTGAACATGGCCAAACAGCCCAGAAAACTCACAGCAACCCAGTGATTCTGGCCATGAAAGCCTTCGACAACACATAGCAAAGACTTTGTTTTTGCAGGACATCCAGGCCCGGGCTGTGGCGCAAGCCAGCTGCAATTAACTGCAATGAATCACTCTGACCAGGAGGTCATGAGTTCAAGGCCCGCTCGGAGCCTATATTTGTCTTGTCTTTGTTCTGTGTTAAAAGGCATTGAATGTTTGCCTATATGTGTAATGTGATCCGCCCTGTAAATAAATAAATAAATAAATAAATGTTGTAAATAAATAAATAAATGACATGTTTTAATGATATTTAACTGGAATTTTTTAAAATACTGTTTAGATTTAATCCTGTATTAATGTTTGCATATTTGTATATTTTAAATTGCATGTTGATGCTTTTATGTTAAGCCATATTGAGTCTCCTACAGGAAATATAAAGCCGGGTATGAATAAATATTATAATAATATAGTTTTTCAATGACTAATAATAATAATAACAAATACAGTAGAGTTTCACTTATCCAGGACTCGTTTATCCAAGGTTCTGGATTATCCAATGCATTTTTGTAGTCGATGTTTTCAATATATCGTGATATTTTGGTGCTAAATTCATAAATAGGGCCAGGCTGTGGCGCAGGCTGGCTAGCAGCTAGCTGCAACAAATCAGTCTGACCAAGAGGTCATGATTTCTTGGGCAGCCCGTGCCTGCGTCTGTCTCTGTCTCTGTTCTATGTTATGGCATTGAATGTTTGCTTTATATGTGTGCAATGTGATCCGCCCTGAGAATATAAATACTGAGAATATAAATACTGTGAATAAATAAATACGGTAATTACAACATAACATTACTGCGGATTGAACTACTTTTTCTGTCAGATTTGTTGTATAACATGATGTTTTGGTGCTTAATTTGTAAAATCATCACCTAATTTGATGTTTAATAGGCTTTTCCTTAATCCCTCCTATTATCCAAGATATTCGCTTATCCAAGGTTCTGCCGGCCCATTTAGCTTGGATAAGTGAGACTCTACTGTAATAATAAACTTTATTTATATTCCACCGTCTCTCCTGAGGGACCCAGGGCAGACTATCTCTAAGAGTCTCAACCAATTCAACCTAGTTTGTGGTAGCCGCAGAAACAAAGTTTCTGGAGTATAACAAGTACAGTAGAGTCTCACTTATCCAAGCCTTGCTTATCCAAGCCTCTGGATAATCCAAGCCATTTTTGTAGTCAATGTTTTCAATATATCGTGATATTTTGGTGCTAAATTCATAAATACAGTAATAACAACATAACATTGCTGCGTATTGAACTACTTTTTCTGTCAAATTTGTTGTATAACATGATGTTTTGGTGCTTAATTTGTAAAATAATAACCTAATTTGATGTTTAGTAGGCTTTTCCTTAATCCATCCTTATTATCCAAGATATTCGCTTATCCAAGCTTCTGCCGGCCTGTTTAGCTTGGATAAGTGAGACTCTACTTACTTTCAAAGTTAGGACTGCACAATTAAATAGGAAATAACACTTTCAAAACAGAAACAGAATTTTTTTCAAATTTTATTACACATTGTTATGGATAGACAAGTATTCCAAACTGTGGAAGGTGGAGGAATACTCTGTCCAACATTAGAGTCACATGACCTCATTATGAATAGCCAAATATTCAGAATTCTGGAGCGGGGACTCAAAATCCACAAGGCTTTGAATCACAAGACCTCATACTTTGAATAGCCAAGTATTCAATTTTTTAAAATGAGATATCTTGGGATCCAAAGTGTTTTAGATTTCGGATCCCCTTGCCCCCAGATTGCATGTCCTTAAGGAAAAATCTTGGAGATGGGACCCAAGTCTAAACAAGACATTCATTTTTAAGTTTCATATGCACCATATAGATCAGGCACGGGCCAACTTTGGCCCTCCAGGTGTTTTGGACTTCAACTCCCACAATTCCTAACAGCTGGTAGGCTGTTAGGAATTGTGGGAGTTGAAGTCCAAAACACCTGGAGGGCCAAAGTTGGCCTGTGCCTGATATAGATAGATAGTCTGAAGATTATTTTCTATATGCAAACACTCCTGGGGACACTTTGGCATTCTGGAGTATTTCATAATTCTGAATAAGAGATGCTCAACCTATTTTAATCATTGCAGTTATACTTATTGGTCAGTTCAATCAAATCAACTTCCGTTTAGTCATTTAGTTGTTTTTGTGCCATTCTGGCTTGTTATGGTTTCTTTTTCGGGGACCGAGAGTGTATGAATCATCCAAGGTTCACTCAGGGGCTTTCCATGGTTGAGCAGAGAAGCTAATTCTGGTATTCAGAGTTTAATGCCCAAACCACAAAGCCACATTGTTTCTCTTGTTTTTCTTACTCAATATTTAACAATGTATTATTTTAAATTTTACTAATAATTTCAATAGGGCATCATCATGCCACAGCAAACTGTGACTGTTAGTTTAACAATAATGTTAGTCTCATAATAATGTTTATTTTTCAGCTGTTGGTGCTTGTGGAGTGCTGTCAAGTCATCTTCAACTTCGACCCTATGAATGAGAGACTTCAAGATGAGGTTTTGCAAACTGCCGTGGCTTCCTGTTCACGATATGTGAAGAGTTGTGGCTTCCTGGATTGAATCTCTCCATCTGCGTCTTGGCAAAGTATAGGCCTGTAATGCTAACATTATCAGTTCTCTGCTGTTAACTACTTCCTAAAGCGTTTTGTAGTGGTTTGAGTTTGGACTATCACTCTGAAGACCAGGACTCACATTCTTGTTTAGGCTTTGGTTCCACTCTTTCAGCCTCAGAGGAAGGCAATAATAATAATAATAATAATAATAATAATAATAATAATAATAATAATAATAATAATAATTGACAAAATTACGATCTGCCAACTGCAAAAGGCCACCCTTCTGGGATCTGCGCACATCATTCGAAAATACATCACACAGTCCTAGACACTTGGGAAGTGTTCGACTTGTGATTTTGTGAAACGAAATCCAGCATATATATCTTGTTTGCTGTCATACAATAATAATAATAATAATAATAATAATAATAATAATAATAATAATAATAATATCCTTGCAGCCCAGGAGCAAGCCATCAGAACAAATGCAATTAAGGCCAAGATAAAAAAATCAGCTATGATCCAAAATGCAGACTCTGCAAGGAAACCGATGAAACCATGGATCATCTCCTCAGCTGCTGTAAAAAAATTGCACAGACAGACTACAAACAGAAGCACAACTATGTGGCCCAAATGATTCATTGGAACTTATGCCTCAAGTATCACCTCCCAGCAATAAATATCACAAACCTGCAAAAGTATTGGAAAATGAGCACGCAAAGATACTGTGGGACTTCCGAATCCAGACTGACAAAGTTCTGGAACACAACACACCAGACATCACAGTTGTGGAAAAGAAAAAGGTTTGGATCATTGATGTTGCCATCCCAGGTGACAGTCGCATTGACGAAAAACAACAGGAAAAACTCAGCCACTATCAGGACCTCAAGATTGAACTTCAAAGACTCTGGCAGAAACCAGTGCAGGTGGTCCCGGTGGTGGTCGGCACATTGGCTGCCGTGCCAAAAGATCTCAGTCGGCATTTGGAAACAATAGACATTGACAAAATTACGATCTGCCAACTGCAAAAGGCCACCCTGCTGGGATCTGCGCACATTATCCGAAAATACATCACACAGTCCTAGACACTTGGGAAGTGTTCGACTTGTGATTTTCTGATACGAAATCCAGCATATCTATCTTGTTTGTTGTGTCATACAATAAAATAATAATATAATAATAACAACAATTTTATTTATATACCACCCTATCTCCTCAACATAACAGAAAACCATACAATTTAAAACCATACAACAAGTAAACATAGTACAATAATGAACATAAGTACACAGGACATACAAATTGATCAATTAACACAGATTTAAGAACTAATGACAGATTTCTCCATCAACAAACCAAGATACAGTGACCAGGGTTCAATGTTGGGGTGGCCAAATATAAGGTGCTAGGCAGGTCTCTTCTGAACAAATCTTGCCAAGAAACCCTTTGTGATATGTTCACCTGAGAGTCAACATAAATCAGAAATATTTGGAAATCATACAACCACAAAGTCAGTTCGGTTCTTATGGCTCACAAGGTGGAAAATCTCGCCCAAACCTACCTGGCTATAAAAATTAATGTAGTGTGCATAACATCCTGCCATTTTACGTCACCGATAACATGCTCCCTGGGATACAGCTGCCCTTTGCTTGCTGTCAAGGCAACCTTGCTATATTCAAGGAAGTGCTGCTCAATAAGAATCAGGGTGCGTTGCCACTGAACAGGCAGGAATCCAACAGGCAGATATGTAGGCATGTAAATATATTGGATATAAAATGGTACAATCAAGATTGGCTTTCTGAATTGTGTGTGTGTGGAATTAAACCCGTGGAGGTTCAAACCCATGAGTGCAGGATCCATGGAAAGTTTATGGAGCTTTGAGGTGGATGAGGAACACTGGATGACGATGTACATTTCCTTAGCCTCAAGGAAAAGAATCCCTATGTTCCCTTTAGTGCTTTTCTCCTGAGTGATGTGATTTTCCTGGCAAATGACTTATACTTTAGGACTGTAAACTATAGTGCGCCTTCAGGAATGTCTTCATCTTAGGTTTTGGTTTTGGCCATGAGGAGGGACGTAGTTTTAAAAGCGAATTTTCAGGGATACTTCCAATGACTGTAAGTCCCATGTGTTCTGATTTCCTGCTATTTGACCCAATTTGCAAAGGCTCTTGTAAGGCCCAAGATTAAAACAAACACTGACAGTTTGGGAAAATGTTGCTGCAGAGAGGAAGGTACTTTTCAAGGATAAAAGTGTGGGGATTTGTAAAAAGGCACCATGGTAGGACCGGGCTGTGGTGCAGGCTGGAAAGCAAGCCAGCTGCAACAAATCAACAAATCACTCTGACCAAGAGGTCATGAGTTCGAGGCCAGCTCGGAGCCTGCGTTTGTCTCTGTCTTTGTTCTATGTTAAGGCATTGAATGTTTGCCTTTATGTGTGCAATGTGATCCGCCCTGAGTCCCCTTTGGGGTGAGAAGGGCGGAATATAAATGCTGCAAATAAATAAATAAATAAATGATGTGATGTGTTGGCAGCTGATTGGCTGAGCATGTCAGGAGCCAACATTGCAATTGGCTACTGACTCTAGCTTACTGCTGAGACAAACGGTTTTAACTGCCACTTTCACCTTTGAGAAAAAAATTGATTATTTCTAAGACAAGTGAGGCATATTTAAAGACTGTTTATTCCCTCCGTTCTCTGTATGAATTCAGAGAGACTGCTGTATATATTGTTGTCCTGTTTGATCTTTTGAACTAAAGTAAAGTTACTGTTACTTGTTTCACAAACCTGAGTGACACTTTATTGTACTGCAGGATTTATCTTGGCTCAGAAACTGTGGTAAAGCTTCTATTTATGTATATCCACAACCTCCAACAAAAAGTACATCAGGACAGAACTTGTTAGCTAGTACTCCCTAAGTTTCCCAGCCATTTTGGAGTTATGCTTGCAACAGAATAAATAGATAAGCCTGGCCTGCGAATACAATGCTCAGGGTCAGTGACATGAAAGTGCCATTGTCGAAAGAATCACATGCTGCTTTTTGCCTGTTAGAATGATAAAAAGCCAGTGGAAATGCTTATAAGCTAAGATGCTTGTGACATAATCCATTTTAGACCAAAGAAATGATTGATCTTTGAAGACCAATAAAAAAGTGTTTTTCAACTTTCTGTGAAAGTGATACAAAGCCTTGCAACCCTATTTCAGGTTGCGACAAAACCTTTGATTACATTCCTGTATGCATTTTTGTCGTTATTGCTAAGCTCACAATAAAGCCTTTATAGTGTGAATCCAACTTGTGGCCTCCTTGCACAGCTGCCTGGGCCTTTGTGGGGACTTCTAAGTCAATTGGAGTGCTGGTGAGGCCGTGCCCTTATATTTGTGCCCCTTCATATGGAACAAGGCAAAGGCAGAGCCTCATATAATCTATTTTGGAGAGTAGGCATAATGGGAGAAAAAGTCTGAATCCTACTTTTTCCATTCCAATTACTTCCTCCCAAAACTCCTTCTATTCCCCGTATAACAGAATGCATTTGCACAGGTATTTTGGCTATGCTTTAGGAATGAATGCCAGCAGTCTGTTTCTGACCCCAGATCAATTTACTACAATTTTTCCCATTTCCACCACCAGAGGATACAAGAAACAAGCATGAGTTGGCAGTGGAGGGAAACCTTCCTCGTTCTTGCCTTTCGCTGCTGAGTCCATCTAACAACAGATGACACCATCCTAGAACTCCGTACCTATTGGCTCAGTGAGAAGTTAATCTTTTCGGGGATTCCCGCTGGGGAAAAAAATCTGCTCATAGGTTCTTTCCACCGCCTTTTCCATTGGACCCAGCTTTGCTCATTGGAAACCCTTCCTTTCAAGAGATTGCCACTTTTCTATCAAGCAGGGCTCCTCTGCATTAAACTGTTGCACAAAAGAAGAAGTAGTCCAACAAGGGAATTCTCTTCCTCTTTGCATTTGCTACCTTTTTCAGCTGTACCAGATGGTCCCGTAACTTGTCCCGGTTAATATTTAGGCTCAGGAATTTGTACCAGTTTTCTAACACTCTCCAAAGGCAGCCCCACATAGAGTGCATTACAGTAATCCAAATGGTCAGAACCAGCTCTTCAAGGACTAAACACAGTTGGTGCAAAAACTGTGAATGTGGAAAAACACTTCTGGCCACCGCACAAACTTGGCCTTCCAGCATCAAAGTTGAATTCCAGGAGTAGCCCCAACTAACATAGGTTGAATCCATATCCCCTGAACTGCTTTATGACTGACTGGGGTGTATCTACACTGTAGAATGAATGCAGTTTGGCACTAGAGATGTGCACGAAATTTTTTCCTTCGTTTCCTTTGTGCTATCGTTGCGACCATTCGTCTGCGCAAAACGAATGACGACATTTTTGTAGGAAACGAGAGGTGACATGAGAGCCGCACAATCATCGTGCTTGCTTCATTTTCCTTTTGTTTGGGCCCAGTAACAATAAGCAGCTACTGACAGTGGGCTGATTTCCTATTATACCTGATGTGTACCAATGGGTGATAATAATAATAATAATAATAATAATAATAATAATAATAATATAAATAACAATAATTACTCTGGTACCCTAAGCTGAGTCTGGGAGAGGAGTGCCCCCCCAATCACATCCAATGTGTATCAATGGGTCTTAATAATAATATTTATATTAATAGTAAGAACAGCAGTTATTCTGGCACCCTAAGATGAGTCAGGTAGAGCAGTGCCTCCCAATTACATCCGATATGGAGCCATGGGTCTTGATGATGATGATGATGATGATGATAATAATAATAAATATCTGGGCATACTACAGCTGGACAACATCAAGCATGAACATGTGAAGACTGTGGTCAGTAAAGAATATACACAAAGGGTCAGAAAAATTCTCAAAAGCAAGCTCAATGGAGGCAACACCATCAAGGCCATAAACACCTGGGCCATACCTGTCATAAGATATACTGCTGGCATTATAAATTGGACACAGGTGGAACTGGACAATTTGGACAGAAAAACAAGAAAACTCATGACCATTCATCATTCACTGCACCCTCGCAGTGATGTTGACCGGCTGTATCTGCCTAGAAGATCAGGGGGCAGAGGACTCTTACAAGTAAAGCAAGCAGTCAAAGAAGAAGAACATGCCCTGGCAGAATATGTCAAGCAAAGTGAAGAACCTGCTTTGATTGAAGTCAAAAATCAGAAACTCCTCAAAACACAGCAGACAAAAAAACAGTACAAGAAAACCGCACTACAAACTAGAGCTGACAGCTGGCACAACAAAACACTGCATGGAAAGTTCCTTGACAAAATTGAAGGAAAAGCTGATAAGGAGAAGACCTGGCTCTGGCTCACGAATGGGACCCTGAAGAAGGAGACAGAAGGCCTGATCCTTGCAGCCCAGGAGCAAGCCATCAGAACAAATGCAATTAAGGCCAAGATTGAAAAATCAGCTGATGACCCAAAATGCAGACTGTGCAAGGAAACCGACGAAACCATTGATCATATCCTCAGCTGCTGTAAGAAAATCGCACAGACAGACTACAAACAGAGGCACAACTATGTGGCCCAAATGATTCATTGGAACTTATGCCTCAAGTACCACCTCCCAGCAGCAAAGAACTGGTGGGATCACAAACCTGCAAAAGTATTGGAAAATGAACATGCAAAGATACTGTGGGACTTCCGAATCCAGACTGACAAAGTTCTGGAACACAACACACCAGACATCACAGTTGTAGAAAAGAACAAGGTTTGGATCATTGATGTTGCCATCCCAGGTGACAGTCGCATAGATGAAAAACAACAGGAAAAACTCAGCCGTTATCAGGACCTCAAGATTGAACTTCAAAGACTCTGGCAGAAACCAGTACAGGTGGTCCCGGTGGTGATGGGCACACTGGGTGCTGTGCCAAAAGATCTCAGCCGGCTTTTGGAAACAATAGACATTGACAAAACCACCATCTGCCAACTGCAAAAGGCCACCCTACTGGGATCTGCACACATCATCAGAAAATACATCACACAGTCCTAGACACTTGGGAAGTGTTCGACTTGTGGTTTTGCGAAACGAAATCCAGCATATCTATCTTGTTTGCTGTGCCATACAACGTCGTTGTGTTGATAATAATAATAATAATAATAATAATAATAATAATAATAATAATAATAATAAGTATTGCAAAAGTATTGGAAAATGAGCACGCAAAGATACTGTGGGACTTCCGAATCCAGACTGACAAAGTTCTGGAACACAACACACCAGACATCACAGTTGTGGAAAAGAAAAAGGTTTGGATCATTGATGTCGCCATCCCAGGTGACAGTCACATTGACGAAAAACAACAGGAAAAACTCAGCCGCTATCAGGACCTCAAGATTGAACTTCAAAGACTCTGGCAGAAACCAGTGCAGGTGGTCCCTGTGGTGATGGGCACACTGGGTGCCGTGCCAAAAGATCTCAGCCGGCATTAGGAAACAATAGACATTGACAAAATTACGATCTGCCAGCTGCAAAAGGCCACCCTACTGGGATCTGCGCGCATCATCCGAAAATACATCACACAGTCCTAGACACTTGGGAAGTGTTCGACTTGTGGTTTTGTGATATGAAATCCAGCATATCTATCTTGTTTGCTGTGTCATAATAAAATAATAATAATATAAATAACAATAATTACTTTGGTACCCTAAGCTGAGTCTGGGAGAGGAGTGCCCCTCCAATCACATCCAATGTGTATCAATGGGTCTTGATAATAATATTTATATTAAGAACAGCAGTTATTCTGGCACCCTAAACTGACTCTGGGAGAGCAGTGCCTCCCAATTACATCCGATGTGGATAAATGGGTCTTGATAATAATATTTATATTACTATTAAGAACAGCAGTTATTCTGGCACCCTAAACTGGGAGAGCAGTGCCTCCCAATTGGATATGGATCCCGATATGGATCCATGGGTCTTGATGATGATAATGATAATAATAATAATAATAGTACTCTGGGGAAGACTCAAACGTTTTAAAAGTTGGTGGGCTAAAAGGGGTTGAAATGCCCCCCATGTGTGGCGATTTTCACCCCTCTAGCCAAAAAACTGAGCCGGGGGGTGAGCCTCAGAAACCCTCCCATTGCAACCAATGGTCCGAAAAAAATTGTTTTTTTCATAAGCCAGATGAAAATTCGTGTCATATAGGCAGCCCATTTTTGTTAGCAGGACACGAATACAAAAATGAGATGGCACGAATGAAACTACACAAAATGAACAGCAATTCTCCATGAATGCACACCACTATTTGGCACCACTTTAATTATCATGGCTTATTGCTATGGAATCCAGCACTCTTTGGCAGAGAATGCTAAAGACTTCATAAAACTACAACTTGCACGGTTCCATAGCGCTGAGCCACTGCAGTTCAAGTGGTGTCAAATTGGGTTAAGTCTGCAGTTTAGTAACTCTGTCTTGTCTTACTTTCAGTTTGTTTGCCCTTATCCAGTCTATTCTTGTCAACAGAGACCGGTTTAGGACCAAGGCAGCCTCCTTGGATTGGGGTGGAAAGGAGTAGTAGAGTATCACCTGCATACCGATGATACTGTACTCAGGAACTTCAGATGGCCTCTCCGAGTCCTGGAATATGCATCTGTTGTGGTCTGTTGCTTTGCAGTGTAGGAAAAGCGGAACATAGCTCTGCCAGCTGCAATTTACAGTATGCAAAAGTGACACCAGGTCTTGATCTCAGTTGTAATTCAAATTGGCACACAGGCAACACAGAAAAAATTCCAACGCTCTCCAAGAGAAACATCAACCAATAAATCAATACATTTTATTATATTTAATAATTTGATATCTATGTATTCCTTTGTTTGTCTTATACAGTATGTGAAAGATCTATGGTCTAAGTATTGAATAAACTAAAAAAACTAAATACACAAAGGAGACCCTATTCCTAATAATAAACGTTTTTAATGCATACACATGCCAGAAGATAGCCACCGCTTTCTCCATTCATAAGATACAGAAATATAACATGTGCAACAATATTTATTTTTTGCTTACACACACAGAAAATATCTCTGGAGAATACCAGTATTTCTGGTCATCACAAAGGTCTCGGATGAAGAAGAGTGCAATGAACACACTCCAATACTGTTGAAATGTATATTCACCTCTCCCTGTTCATACCTGGGTTTCTGTCTTCACATATCTCATTCAACTACATTATACAGCGTAAAATATAGGGGCTTGTTGTGTGTTTTCCGGGCTGTCTGGCCATGTTCCAGAAGTATTCCCTCCCGACGTTTCACCCACATCTGTGGCAGGCATTCTCAGAAGTTGTGGCGTATTTTGGGAAAACTAAGCAAGGAAAGTTTATATATCTGTGGAAAGTCCAGTGGGGGAGAAAGAACTCTTTGTCTGTTGGAGGCCAGTGTGAATGTTGTAATTAATCACCTTGATTAACCCTGTGATTCCAGCCATGAAAGCCTTCGACAACACAATATAGGGGCTCTTTCGAAGTACAGTACGCAGTTATCACACTTTGTATCCCCTTGAATCGCCATGGGTCTGCCCTGCAGCATCCTGGGCTTTGCTCTTTAGGAAGCACCAGTCTTGGGGTTTGTAAAGGGTCCTCCCAAAATCTCAAAGTCCTAGGATTTTACTGGATGGAAAGACAGAGGTGAAAGCGGAATTATAGTGCTAAAGGTTCTGTATTGTGAACATGCTCTCAGAACAACAAGCTTATCCAAGACATGTGTGGCATCTTGGAGGCAGAGACGGCAATGATCTGGCGATTCTAAAACACTGAGAATTCAAAAGCATGCATAATTTTTATTTTATTGTTTTTCATTTTAGACGTTTTTTTAAAAAATATTATTTTATTATTATTTACAGTTCAATTAGCTTCAACCCTATTGCAACCCAACCAATAAGAGACTCCCCAAACAACACATCTTCAACAGCCCTGCCAAGTCTTTGCAAACTCAAAACAGGTTTCCTTGGTTGTGTCCATCCGACTATCCATGTTGTCCTCTTTTCTTAATGCTTCTTTTAATAAAGGTCCTTTCCACCATGGATTTTGTTTTTATTCTTGTGGATCAAGATAGCCATCCTTGTTCTGGGTATTGGATCTTTGGTTTGCTCCCAGTATTTTCACAAAACACAGGAGTTACTGCTGGCAGTGTTTAGGTACACTCAAAAAAGACTCCTATGATATTTATTTATTTATTTACAATATTTATATTCCGCCCTTCTCACCCCGAAGGGGATTCAAGGCGGATCACATTACACATATAAGGCAAAAATTCAATGCCTTAACATAGAACAAAGACAGCGACAAACGCAGGCTCCGAGCTGGCCTCGAACTCATGACCTCTTGGTCATAGTGATTTGTTGCAGCTGGCTGCTGACCAGCCTGTGCCACAGCCCGGGCTATGCTACTTTTTAAGGGATTCAACAATTCAAAGCAATGTGCGGAACTTCAAATAATTCAGTCTTAAGGATTTGTGCATCATAAAAACATAAACCAAAAAGCCTGAGTTAATAAAACAGTCTTCTAATAATATGAAAAACAGGCACACAGTGTGTGGAGATGGACTGGCAAATGTATGGGGCCTAAGTGCCATGTAAGTGGGAGGCATCCTGCAGTCAAAGACCAGGACCCCACTACAAAAAATCTACCTGCAGGAGACAGCCGGACTGGTAGGTAAATCTTACTCAAGTACGAGTACCATCTCTGCAGCTTCAACGTTTTAAAAATAAAACCTGCACCTCCCAGAATCCACTAACCAGTAAGGTCCCGTTCTGATGGGAATTCTGGAAGTAGAGATACAACATCTAACTCACCTTCAAGAGGTGAGATTCTGGAGCCTGGGCCAAGATGCCTAGCTGTTATTTCTACCCTCAGAGAGGCCCATTGCCCACTTGGTGGGAGCCGTTGTTTCCTCCCCCTTCGGCCCCATTCTGCTGCCTCTGCACTAGCTGCCAATAGGCCCCCTTCCTCTCCATGAGTTCCTGGTGGGTCCCCTTCTCCCGGATCTGCCCCTCCTCCAGGACCAGGATGAGATCCGCACGTTCCACGCTGTGCAGCCGGTGAGAGATGAGCAGCACGGAGCGCCTACCACGAGCCTCCCCTTCGTAGATCTCCCTCTCCACCTGGAAGGAGAAATGGAATCAGTGATATTGTATCTTCTGAAATGACAGCTCCACTTTTCCTACTAATTGCACTGCATGGAACAATAAAACCCACAAAGGGAACATGTCCATATTCTGCCTGGTTCCTCCCCTTTCCCTTGGACACATGAAATTCTATTAACAAAAAAAGACAGATGACACACATGGTTCATGTATGCCACAGAGATCTGCAGAATTGATATGCCTGGAGATGTGTATGTGTGTGTGTATATATATATGTGTGTGTGTGTTGTGTATCTGTATATATGACTTACATGACTGTATAGATTTTTTTTGTGTGTGTGTGTATGGAGCTCCCGGTGGCACAGTGTGTTAAAGCGCTGAGCTGCTGAACTTGCAGACCGAAAGGTCACAGGTTCGAATCTGAGAAACGGAGTGAGCGCCCACTGTTAGCTCCAGCTTCTGCCAACCTAGCAGTTCAAAAACATGCAAATGTGAGTAGATCAATAGGTACCGCTCTGGCGGGAAAGTAACGGCGCTCCATGCAGTCATGCCACATGACCTTGGAGGTGTCTATGGACAATGCCAGCTCTTCGGCTTAGAAATGGAGATGAGCACCAACCCCCAGAGTCAGACATGACTGGACTTAACGTCAGGGGAAACCTTTACCCTATATATATATATATATACACACGCACACATACACATGTATGCATACATACACACACCCATATTACAATGTACAACTTTGGCGGGATTAGGTTGTTTTTGTCGCTCTTGTACTTTGTAAACAGCCTATCTTAGGACCCATCTACATAGGCCATATAAGTCAGCCTGGGAGTGACTGAACTCCATGGCATCCACACAATGAACGGGTTCCATCCTCCTTTACATGAGCAGTTTCACATCATCTTCTACATTTAAAAAGTCAAGGGATGCTCCAAGTATTGCCTGTATTTGGGGGGAAGTTTAAACAGTTGGGCCGCTTCCTACTCAGAAGTGGCCATAGCTATTCCGACTATCGTCCTGCTTTTCCTGGGCTCAGGCAGCCCAGACACAGGGAGGACTACTTATCTTCACTCTCATTCTAGCCTTAGAAGCAACCACAATGGGAGTGGTCACCACACTTGTAGTGATGCTAGCTGGAGCAATAAGGTGACTGGATGAGTGGGGAAAGGAGGGAGTGATCCCTTCTTTCCCTCTCCCCTCTCTCATGGCTCCAGCTATAATTACCACAGGCACCAAGTGGTGACCACCACAACTTTTGTGTTCAGTGGTCACCACTAAGGCCAGAAGAGAGGCGGGGTAAAGGCAGTGGACATCATCCAGCCAGTGGGCTCTCTTTGGGGCAAGCAATGTCGACACCCACCAGCTCTTGAACTGATTCAATGGCTGGCTGTGTGATGTCTCATGGGCCATGTAGTCCCGTTCCCAGTACTATGGTGGCAGATGAAGAGGAAAACTTGGGTTTCCCACCGTTTCAGCCAGAATTGGAGCCTTTGCACCTGCAAGATGTTTGCCCACAAGAAGTCAGCCAAACAAGCCTTGAGCAGAAATCTCCCCCATTTTCTCGCCGGGATTATTATAATCAAGATAGAAGCGCTCAGGAGGCGACTCGCCGGAGCGCCAGGATAGCTGCCAGACAATTAGCTGATTAAGTCTGCTTCCCTTGGGAAACTTTAAGGAGTCATGCATCTGGACAGTATAGGTTTCGTTTCTTGTTCCCCAGAGAAAGTGTTCCTTGGCGGGAAAACAAGATCCTATATAGATGTTTGTCCGCAAAGGAATCCTTGCGGAGTCAATTCGTCAGCTTCAGGAGTGAGATCGTGTGTAGACTTCGTACTCCAGTTCGCTGTTCCCCGGATCAAGTTTCCAGCCTTGCCTTGTTCCACGGACTTCTATGGACTCAGTTTTTGATTCATGTTTGCCTTGTCTCAAGTTTGATCTTGCCAAGATTCAAGTCTTGCCTTGCCTTGTGTTTTAAACCACGGACCTTGCTTCTCTGATTCAAGCCTTGTTTTCCAGTTTCCTTCGGATTTACCTTAAGCCTCAAAGACTATGGACAATTCCCCACACTATTGCTTGTCGAATAGTGTGTGTTTCGGTGAAGTGGATTATAACTTTGGACTTTAATATCTCATATTGGACATTGTTTCCCTGGACTATATTTGACCTTTCCTGAAAGGTCTACTTCTGAACTATATTCTTCACTTGTTTTTATTGACTTTATATATTCCTTTAATAAAGATATTAGATAGATTCTGGTCTCTGCGCATGGTTATTGGTGCTCTGCAGCCTGGGTCCTGACAGGCTGTCCAGCCGATCCCTTTCTGTGCAGAAAATTTCTCACATTCAAACTTTAGAAAAATTCTGCATAGATATACATGCATTTTTTTTCTGTGCAAAAGCATATACAATTTAATCGTATTAAGAAACAAAAGCATGCACTGTGATCTGTTTTCTCCACAGGAAACGTCTTTTTAATACAACATCCCTCCCACAAACACGCACATATATTTTTGCATAGAACATTCTTCCCAGAACATTTTGGCTTATTAGAATTCTGGAACATTACTCCACAAAAATCTTGCCACCGCACTATTATTCCCAATAGTTTTCCAAGTATCTGAGAACATGTTTCTCAACCAGGAAACACATAAAGAAGAATATCTAAAACAGGGTTATGAGAAAGGGTAGTCCAGGAACTCACAAAAACAGGAAAACTCTACAATGCCAACTTCCTCTTTCTGTCAACTCACCTCCCGCTGGCTTTCCGTGTCCAGAGCACTGGTGGCATCATCCAGGATCAGCACTCTGGGGTCTCGGATCAAGGCTCGAGCAAGAGCGACCCCCTGCCTCTGCCCCCCAGAGATCTGGCCTCCTGTTTGTCCAGCATCTGAAACATGTGTAGGGTTGTTGTTAACTGCCATCAAGTTCACTTAACTTATGGGAAACTTATGAATGACAGACCTCCAAACCACAGAAACATTAAGAGTCAGGTCTTACAGATTCTGGGTTGTGGCTTCCTTAGTTGAATCTATGCTACTTCCTACTGCCTTCTGCCTTACCACACATTGGGTGAAATCCAGAGCCATGAAATCCAGAGCTACATGCAAATAAGTCCTGGATCCTGGCTTATCTTATGGAAATATCTGGGGAATGATGAATTCCTAATTTATGTAGTTCAGTTGCCTAGTTTTCTTCCACTTGGACATCCTGCAATAGTAGCCCAGCAACACCGTCACCACTCCATCCTCTAGCTGGCAGATGAAACAACAGGCCATAGGCTTTACGTCCAGGCTGATATATTCTCCCACTATCCTGAGCAGGAGTAGCCAAACAGGCATGTGAGATGCATAGAGCCCACAGAGTTCCCATAATTCCCTCCAGCCCTGTCCCCCAATATTCTTGCCTCACAACCACTAAAGCAGCTCCAGTCCAAATCCCTGAGACACAATCTTCTCATGGCCAGTTATAGGATTCTTTTTTTAAAGGGGGGAGATCACTAACCAGGTATTCCACCACTATACTAGAGGTAGAGTCCATTTTGTGACTAGTTGGGGACTAGGTGGACCACAGCATGGAAGGGAGGGAGGGGGGCACCTACCTGTTTCGTAGCCGTGGCTCAGTCGGGCAACAAACCGGTGGGCTCCCACTCGCCGGGCTACCTGTGCCACTTCCTCCTGGCTCTTCTCCCGCAAGCCATAAGCAATGTTCCCATGTAATGATCTAGCAAAAAGCATCGGGCTCTGACTCACCAGGGCTACCTGCAGAAGAGGGAAATGAAGGGCTACTTTTTCCCCATATCAACAGCAGGGAAGTCCCAATCCTGGGTATGGATGCAGGAAGTGACTCTAAATGAAGAGTAAAAGTTAACCATAGAATTAAGCTGGAGGTCACAGAAATCCTCAGAGAAAACCATTTTGTTTCCGGTGACATGTAGAAGCAATCTATAAATAATCAAATCTACGAATGTTTAACCCAGGCATGGGCAAACTTCAGCCCTCCTTCCAGGTGTTTTGGACTTCAACTCCCAGAATTCCTAACAACTTACTGGCTGTTAGGAATTCTGGGAGTTGAAATCCAAAAGACTTGGAAGGAGGGCTGAAGTTTGCCCATGCCTGGTTTAACCCATAAATATAGATGGACCACTGGAGACATAGGACAAGTTCAAAGAAGAACAAAAGGGATGGTAAGAGATATGGAGAACATATCTCTACATATCTCTCTTACCATGGTCCAAAATATGGAGTTGGGCATGTTCAACCTGGTGCCAAGAAGACTGGGGGCGAAATGATTGACCTATCTGAAAGGCTGCCACAGAAAAAAAGGGAAAAGATATTCTCTGCTGCTCCAGAGGATAGGACTGGATCTAACTGTTTGAAGTTACCGGGAGCAGGGGGAGCAGGTTTGGATAGAACATTAGAAGGAACTTCTTGATAAGAACAATTTATCAATGGAACCATCAACCTAGAGAGGTAGTGGGGTCTCCTGTGGACATATTCAGAAAGATCTTGGATGGACAGCCATCTGCTGAAGCTGGATCTGGAGATCCTGCACTGAGCAAAGGTTGGACTCAAAGGTCAATGAGTCCTTCTTCCAACTCTACAACTCTATAGTAGTACCTCAACATCAGATCTTAATGTGAACTTCCAAAAACAAACCACCCCAAGACCTCACTGTGATTTCACGAGAGGAAGCCCTTACCTTTCGATGCAGGAAATGGTGCTCGTATTCCCTCAGGTTTCTGCCATCCAGCAACACTTGACCTTTCTGGGGCTCATAGAACCGTTCCAAGAGGGCCACAATGGTGCTCTTCCCAGACCCTGAAGGACCCACCAAGGCGGTCACCGTCCCAGGATGCAGCTCCAGGGACACCCCCTGAGAAGAAGGGAAATGTGGGAATAGGGGGGAAATGTAATGTCCCATTCCAGGCTCTGGACTTGGTGATTTCTTTCTGTGAGAGATGTCCATCATGGGAACCATCTAGGACTCCAAGCACTGTTGAATTACAACTCCCAGTATTTGCCACCACTAGCTGGGGCTCCTAGGAATTGCATTCCAAGAAAATCTAAAAGATGGCACTTTGTGATATCCCACTTGTTCCAATTTAATTCAATTAAATTTTTATTTTATTTTGTGTCTATCCCATCATTTCTCTGAATGGGACCCATGTTGATTATAACAAATGAAAACAAGGTACATGAATTAAAAAATCCATCAATTCCAAACAGTTTTAAAACAATCAAACAACACATTACATTAAAACATTAATACTTTTAATATGAGGAGAATGGTAAAAGAAAGCACAATTGAAGTCATTTTCAAATAGCCATTGCCCCACATTACCTTCAAATAGTCTTGCCCCACCTTACCTTCAAGACAAGGGAATTGTCCCGGTCAGAATAGGAGAAAGACACTTCCTTCAGCACCATGTGTCCCTGCAAATCTTTGGGGGCCAAGGTGCCGGAGGGGCTGATCTTGGGCACCCGGTCGATGTATTCGAAAACCTTCTCCGAGGAGCCAATTGCCTTTTGGACCCTGGGGTAACAATAGAGAAGGACCTGGCAGGAAGAAGAACAGAGATGCTCTGCAAGGAAGCAACCTTTTGCAATATACTCGCTGTATTTTTACAATGTACGCTACTTCTCAATAGAAACAGAAATAGTTAATTTTTTCAACAACAAAAAAACCTTACCCCTCAAACCCTGATGACTTGACTGTTAGCAACACAAGGCACCATATAAACCATATGACATTCCTCCTCCACTATTCAGAAAAGCCAAATTCCTATAACAGTAAAGGCAGCTAAAATGTTAGTTACTAGGGATGGGCAAATTTCTCGGAATCGTTGTTAATCATAAAAAATCGTATCTTTTTGAGTTCCGATGTGGTTTGGCCCTTAACCTTCCAATTTGAAGCGTTAGAGCTCATTTATTTAATGGCCTCGGAAAACCTTCGGATATATGAGAAAGCATTTTTAATTCAACCAGAAGCGGGCTAAGCCTCATAGAATCATAGAATAGTAGAGTTGGAAGAGACCTCATGGGCCATCCAGTCCAACCCCCTGCCAAGTAGCAGGAAATCGCATTCAAAGCACCCCTGACAGATGGCCATCCAGCCTCTGTTTAAAAGCCTCCAAAGAAGGAGCCTCTACCACGGCCCGGGGGAGAGAGTTCCACTGTCGAACAGCTCTCACAGTGAGGAAGTTCTTCCTGATGTTCAGGTGGAATCTCCTTTCCTGTAGTTTGAAGCCATTGTTCTATGTCCTAGTCTGCAGGGCAGCAGAAAACAAGCTCCCTCCCTCCTCCCTATGACTTCCCCTCACGTATTTGTACATGGCTATCATGTCTCCTCTCAGCCTTCTCTTCTGCTGGCTAAACATGCCCAGCTCTTTAAGCCGCTCCTCATAGGGCTTGTTCTCCAGACCCTTAATCATTTTAGTCGCCCTCCTCTGGACGCTTTCCAGCTTGTCAACATCTCCCTTCAACTGCGGTGCCCAAAATTGGACACAGTATTCATAGGAAGAAACCCACTGCTGAGCGTTTTCCCTCCTGGTTAGAGATTTGGGGGAACTTTCTTTCCCTTCCTCGGTGGCGGTGACGGCTCCTTCTTGCTCTTATTATTTAAAAAAATGTATAAAAACTTTGAACATTTGCCAAAACTCTGAGGATAGTTCAAACATTCTTAGATTTGGTGAGCTAGCAGTAGTAAATGTGTTCTACCACTGTAGCAAATTTCATTACGATAGCTCAAAAAATGAGGGAGAGAGAAGCCCCTCAAGTTTCCCCATTGACAATAATGTTTCCCTTCAGGCGCATGCGCATCCACCATTAATGAGACCCATACAAAGATTCAGAAGTTTCAGAAAGTTTTGAATTTTTTTGCTTCAAAATTCAGGAATGACTTTAGAAACAAAGCGCTAGCGGCTCCTACTTTCAAAGCGAGTATTGAACTAATTTTTTTATGGATTGCACATGCCTATCAGTTACAGCACAAAAGCAGTGAAGTCATGTTGTGATAAACCCAAAAGTTATGTCCTGATAGGTTACAAATGTAAACTAACTAAAGTTTTAGCAACTAAACTGCTGCAACGTTTCTGACCTCTAAAATGGTTTTAATTGAGAAGGGCCACAGGTTGTGCTGGCTGGCTTTAGACATTGAGGTGAATCCATGAGGGAAAAGGAGAACCAACAGAGTATATTCTGTCACTTGAAGCTGCAAACCAAGCATAAAAGTGTTGAAGATACTCTCTGTTCTATAGCATCAAATATCCAACCAAGGTTTAATGCTTCATGTAAAAGCACATCCATATAATATAAATAATTAAACTTTATTTGTATTCTGCCCTATATCTACAAGGGGACTCAGGGCGGATTCCAACATACAATGGCAAGCATTCAATGCCCCTATAAAAAAACATAAAATCCCAGAGAAACCCCACATATGAAAATAACGTTAAAACTTAACATCAAATTAAAACATAACGTCAGTAAATTAAAACTAAACATCAACAAATTACACTATACATAGTCAAACAAAATTATACAATAACATAAAATCTAAACAAAAATACACATTAATTTACAACAGCCAACTAGAGTTCACAAAACAGTGTAGGTTGGTTGTGTAGTCCAACAATGGTCATTGGGCTGGCGTGGACTAGGGAGGGTCTAAATACAAAATAGTTTTCAACCAGGGGCTCGTTAGGGCCGGGCTGTGGCGCAGGCTGGAAAGCAAGCCAGCTGCAACAAATCAACAAATCACTCTGACCAAGAGGTCATGAGTTCGAGGCCAGCCTGCATCTTCTCTGTCTCTGTTCTATGTCATGGCATTGAATGTTTGCCTTTATGTGTGCAATGTGATCTGCCCTGAGTCCCCTTCAGGGTGAGAAGGGCGGAATATAAATGCTGTAAATAAATAATAAATAAATAGTGATCTCTCATGATCTAATCCTTCTCCTCTCCATATGCTAGTGAGTATAAGTAGGTCTTCAGTTGCTTTTTGAAGGAGACTTGGGAGGGGGCCAGCTTTATTTCTTTAGGAAAGGAGTTCCAGAGGTGGGAGGCCACCACAAAGAAGGCCCTCGTTCTCGTTCCCACCAGCCGTACTTGAGATGGAAGTGGGACCGAGAGCAGGGCCTCCTCCTCTGACAGCAGTGCCCGGTCATCCATCCATCTCATTAGTCTACAAATTTGCTTTCATCTTTAATAAAATGGTCTAATGATATCCATCAGACCTAATTCGCTGTATGGTGAACGGCTCCATTGTCTTTAACAAAACCTTTGAAAGCTATGTTTCCTAAACTGTAATTACCTGTACACAACATGGATTCCGATTACATTCTCCTTAAAAATATCCCTCCGTCCTGTCCCATTCATTGGCTCACCTGCACTGCTGAGGAGAACTCCATCTGATACAGAAGAAAGGTGACAAGTTTGCCACTGGTCACTCGCCCCAGTGTGACAAGCTGGCCACCATAATACAGGATGCCAGCTTTGAGGGCCAGTTCCAAAAGCTGCAGGGTAGAAAACAGAGGTTGGGTCTCAGATACCAAACTTCCCCTAAGTCCCAGATACTCTCACACCATGATTGTGGGGAAAAGGACACCCCTCTCTATGAGGACCCAAGACATACGTTGCTGGTCCACATGTTGACCGCATAGGCCCCAGCCTCCTTCTTGCTGAGCTTGTAGGTCTCCTGAAGCTTCTCCTCATAGCTTCGAGCTGCGCCATCCTCGTTCGCAAAGCTGCGGACAGTCAAGATACCCTCGAAGTTCTCCACAGCCACCTCGTTGGCTTTTGCCAGAGACTCCTGGACCTCCCGAGCCAAGCGCTGGAAGGGAAGAATCAACAGATCATGACTTGGTCAACCAAAGTATGTGTACATTTGCTATTATCCATGGTTTTGTGTAACTCCTGGAATGAATTTCCCCAGTGATATGGGACTGAAAGACCCAGCATGTTGAATCCAAATGACCCCACAACCCATGCTTCTGCCTGGATACCTACCTGGTGAAATTTCCCCGTCAGCTTTGGCAGCAGGAAGATGAAAGGCAAGGCCACAGTGGCCAAGAGAGCCAAGGGCACCGAGAGCCAGAGCATCATGCCGTAGAGGAAGACCCCCCGCATCAGGTACCACATCAATAGACTCAAGTCCTCGTTCAGGGCCTCACTCATGGCATCCGTGTCAGATGTCACTCGGGAAGTGATGTCTCCTGTGGGCAGGGAAAGACAGAGTCAAGCAATGGAAGAATTAAGACCAGGACAGAACGAGTGACATATTTATTTCCTCCCTGTCTACCTTTTTACCTCTTCATATGGAGGATCACCATTATTCCTTCCAGCTGCTCCTTCTCAATTTCCTCCACCAATGCTCACCTTCTTGAGCAATCTTCTCTTTATCTTCTACAACCCATCTGAGATGCTTTCCATGCTTTCCACACATCTTGCTTCCACTCATGCGATTTTTTTTTGTTTGCAAAATACATTTCAGTCATTAGTTAGTTTTAGATGGTTTACCCTTTGATTAATTATGTCTGTTTGGGTTATGTTAAGTTTTATCTTTGGTTAATTTTGTTTGTCAGTTTAAAATGAGGCTGTTTATATTGTTAGATTGCTCTGTTTTGGTGTAATTTGTTTATATGTCTTTTCCTTGTTGGCATTGAGTGTTTGCCATATATGTTGGCAAATAGGGAAACAAGTTGTCCAGGAACACTTGGGCTCTCTAAACGAATTCAAGTCCCCAGGGCCAGATCAGCTACATCCAAGAGTACTGAAGGAACTAGCTGAGGTTATTTCAGAACCACTGGCAATCATCTTCGAGAGTTCTTGGAGAACGGGAGAAGTCCCAGCAGATTGGAGGAGGGCGAATGTGGTCCCTATCTTCAAGAAGGGAAAAAAGAATGACCCAAACAATTACCGTCCGGTCAGCCTCACATCAATACCAGGCAAGATTCTGGAAAAGATCATTAAGGAAGTGGTCTGCGAACACTTAGAAACAAATGCGGTCATTGCTAATAGTCAACACGGATTTACCAAAAACAAGTCATGCCAGACTAATCTGATCTCTTTTTTCGATAGAGTTACGAGTTGGGTCGATACAGGGAATGCTGTGGATGTAGCCTACCTGGATTTCAGTAAGGCCTTCGACAAAGTCCCCCACGACCTTCTGGCAAGGAAACTAGTAAAATGTGGGCTAGACAAAACTACGGTTAGGTGGATCTGTAATTGGCTAAGCGAACGAACCCAAAGGGTGCTCACCAATGCGTCGTCTTCATCATGGAAAGAAGTGACAAGTGGAGTGCCGCAGGGCTCCGTCCTGGGCCCGGTTCTCTTCAACATCTTTATTAACGACTTAGACGAAGGGTTAGAAGGCACGATCATCAAGTTTGCAGACGACACCAAACTGGGAGGGATAGCTAACACTCCAGAAGACAGGAGCAGAATTCAAAACGATCTTGACAAACTAGAGAGATGGGCCGAAACTAACAAAATGAAGTTCAACAGGGACAAATGCAAGATACTTCATTTCGGCAGAAAAAATGGAAATCAAAGATACAGAATGGGGGACGCCAGGCTTGACAGCAGTGTGTGCGAAAAAGACCTTGGAGTCCTCGTGGACAACAAGTTAAACATGAGCCAACAATGTGATGCGGCTGCTAAAAAAGCCAATGGGATTCTGGCCTGCATCAATAGGGGAATAGCGTCTAGATCCAGGGAAGTCCTGCTCCCCCTCTATTCTGCCTTGGTCAGACCACACCTGGAATACTGTGTCCAGTTTTGGGCACCACAGTTGAAGGGAGATGTTGACAAGCTGGAAAGCGTCCAGAGGAGGGCGACTAAAATGATTAAGGGTCTGGAGAACAAGCCCTATGAGGAGCGGCTTAAAGAGCTGGGCATGTTTAGCCTGCAGAAGAGAAGGCTGAGAGGGGACATGATAGCCATGTACAAATATGTGAGGGGAAGTCATAGGGAAGAGGGAGCAAGCTTGTTTTCTGCTGCCCTGCAGACTAGGACACGGAACAATGGCTTCAAACTACAGGAAAGGAGATTCCACTTGAACATCAGGAAGAACTTCCTCACTGTGAGAAGGGCTGTTCGGCAGTGGAACTCTCTCCCCGGGGCCGTGGTGGAGGCTCCTTCTTTGGAGGCTTTTAAGCAGAGGCTGGATGGCCATCTGTCGGGGGTGCTTTGAATGCGATTTCCTGCTTCTTAGCAGGGGGTTGGACTGGATGGCCCATGTGGTCTCTTCCAACTCTACTATTCTATGATTCTATGATTCTATGATTCTATGATTCTATGTTGGAAACCACCTGAATCTCTTCGGGGAGATAAGGCGGACTACAAATAAAGTTTATTATTATTATTATTATTATTATTATCCATAACTTATTCATAACAAATGCATTCCTCACATGTCATTTTAGTTGCTTTTTACATTATGTCTAAAAATAAAAATCAGCAAAGTTGTCCCAAACCTATCAAAAGGAATACCCAAGACTGATATTTGAAAAGTTGTAAGGCAAGAAGAACAATTCTTTTTAAAATTCATGGATTCCGCTATAACATTTCTTTCATAATTGAACTTTGCCCAATGGGCTCCAAGTAAGTACAAGTCATTTTGACATCGTATGTGTCATTTTGGAGTGATTCTTTGCAGTGCATCCACACGAGTCCTGTATCCCAACTCCAGTGGTATGTATACAGTACTATGTCCCAGTTTGAGAGTGCCTAATGGAATATTAATAAAATATGAGTTTAAAATGAAAGTTTAAATAATATGATCAATGTTTTCAAGGAAGCAGTAATTGTTGTTTTTTGAAAAAGAAACCCTGTTAAAAGCTTTCATGCTACTTTAAAAACATAGCTACACTATGTTGCCACTCAAATGTAAAAGGAATATGTAATGCCTTTTCTCAAGTCCTATGTGTGAGGTGTGGGACAGAAGGATAATGAGTTTAAGGTGGTGGTGGGGGGGGGGGGGGAAACGAATCAGAGGCCTCACCTGTCCGACTGGCCCGGAAGAAGCCTATCTCCTGGCGCAGGATGGAGGCGAAAACAGTGCTCTGGAGTCGGGTGTGGAAGCGGTTCATGGTAGTGTTGTAGAGGAGGTCACAGACAAACTCTGTCACGGCACTGGGGGCAATGGGAAAGGGTGTGGGTCTCTGACCTCCAGCACCCCAATTACCTCCCTTCCCTGCAAAATATGAATCCATCCCTCCCACAAATCCTCCCAAGTCCCCTGCCTTGCGCCATACCTGCCCACCGTGAAGACTGTCATCATCCAGAGGGCCTTCTGGAAGGCAGGAGTCCTGGCCTCGGTCACGATCCAGTCAGTCACTCTTCCCGTGTAATATGGGATGGCCATCTCCCCTACAGGGTGCAAGGAAAGGAGACTCAGGACCCCAGAGAAGGCAAAAGACCATCCCATGAGGCCATGGAAAGGAGCCATGGCAAAGTGTTCTCAAGAGGTATCCATTCCCCAGTGTTGATGCTCCAAAGGTCTCAACTCACCCAGGGAGGAGGCCACCAGGAGCCCAGCGATGGCCAGGAACCGCAGTGCCTCTGGCCTCATGCTGCTCACCAGACGCCCCAAGGAGGCCGAGGAGGCCCCTTCCTCCTTTTCCTGGTCCCCTCCATTCTGTGGGGGTCCTTTCAGGTGGTGCCAGAGGAGGGCCACGGCCACCACGGCCACATAGTGCAGGGCCAGGGTGTCCACTCTGCCCCAGGAGAGGGCCAGCCATGGGGCTCCTCCTGCGGGGAAGGAGAAGGACTGCAGGGTGGCACAGCAGGGGGGCAGCAGGGCCAGGAGGGCGGCCGAGGGCAGCAGGGTGGAGGTCAGGCCGAGAGGCAGACCTGGCCGGAGGAACAGCACCCCCAGGGTCAGCCCCAGACCCCGCAGAAGAGCCAGGACCCACAAGGAGGGCAGTGGGCCCCACAGGGAGGGCAAGGGCCACCGCTGGGACAGGCCCAGGGAGCCCACGTCCACCAGCAGGAGCAGCAGCAAGGGGCGCAGCAGGGGGGACATCAGGGAGAAGGGCTGGAGGGAGGCAAGAAGTCCTCTTCCTTCCTTCTTGCTTTCTGTCTTTGCTCCTTGCTTTCCTTCCTTGCTTCTTACTTTCTTTCTTCCCTGCCTTCCTTCTTTCCTTCTTGCTTGCTTTCCTTCTTTCCTGCTTTCCTTCCTTCTTACTTTCCTTCTTTCCTGCCTTCTTTCCTTTCTTCTTGCTTTCCTTCCTTGCTTCTTACTTTCCTTCTTCCCTGCCTTCCTTCCTTCTTTCCTTCTTGCTTGCTTTCCTTCTTTCCTGCTTTCCTTCCTTCTTACTTTCCTTCTTCCCTGCCTTCCTTCCTTCTTTCCTTCTTGCTTGCTTTCCTTCCTTCCTTTCTTCTTGCTTTCCTTCCTTCCTTCCTTTCTTTCTTTCCTTCTTCTCTGCCTTCCTTCTTTCCTTCTTGCTTTCCTTCTTTCTTTCTTGCTTTCCCTCCTTGCTCCTTACTTTCCTTCTTCGCTGCCTTCCTTCTTTCCTTCTTGCTTGCTTTCCTTCCTTACTTCTTGCTTTCCTTCCTTGCTCCTTACTTTCCTTGTTTCCTGTCTTCCTTAATCAGACAGGTTCAAGGAGAGAATGAAGCCCTGCTGCTCTTCTCATAAGAGTTCCTTTGACAGCCTGCCTCTAGAAATAGGCGCTTCTGATTGGCTAAGACGCGCGCACTAGAGAACGAACGCGCGCCCTCTGCCGGCCGCTTCCCGCAGTCGCGCCTTCCTTCTTTCACAAACCAGTTAAAAGAAGCGGCGCCTGGGTTTAGTTGGTTGGGACGAAATCGAGCCGGAATAAGAATGAGATCCAGAGGAATAGGGAGGCAAAGTTGAGGAGGGTGTAGAGGTCCGAAGGATTGACAGATTCCTCAGCTGCGCGGCCGGGAAGTCCCTCCCTGGGAAGCCCCTCCACCGGGTGCCTTCTTCCAAGAGGCGCGCTGCTTTCCGGGAATCCGAAAGTGAAACCGGTTCGCTTCTAAGGAGGCTTCGAGGCGTGGAAAGGGGCGGAGAGAAACAAGGGGAGTATTCAGATATGTATGCATAAAATATTTACTAGCTTGAGTCCCCAGCGGTGCCTGTGTTATTTGAAAAGAGCCTTGATTGTTTTCGGATGTTAGGTAATATCTGTTTGATCATGTGTTATGCTATCTCTTGGAAAACACTTTTTTATAAGAAAATACATAAGGATGAGGGTGAAATGCAATTCCCAAAATCTTGGGCCAGTCCTCCCCAAACTCTGCCAGTATTCACAGCTGGCCATGTTGGATCTGTGTGCCAAGTTTGGTCCAGATTCGTCATCTGCTGAGTTCAGTGTTCTCTGGATACGGGTGAACTATAACTCCTGGATGCCAATGTCAATCACCGCCCAAACCCTGCCAGTATGCAGAGTTGGCCGTGTACCAAGTTAGTTCCGGAACCATCTTTGGTGGAGTTTAGAGTGCTCTTAGATTGCTTTTGGGTCTGTGTACCAAGTTAGTTCCAGAACCATCTTTGGTGGAGTTTAGAGTGCTCTTAGATTGCTTTAAATAGATCCCAGTCCATACAACTACTATAAATCATGGTGAATTCTCCCCAAACTTCTCTCTCGAGTTATGTTCAGTTGCTGTGTGCCATAGAAAAGAATAGGAAAGGGTTAAGGGAGAGGTGGTAGGTGGAGTCATGCAAATTCCACACCAGGCGCTCACTGTAACCTGCAATGCCAGTGGAAGGAGGGCTTTGGTGGCTCCCCAGCACTGTGGTTTAAAGTTATTTGTGGAGGTGGAAGGCTATCTGTGTAAATGGACCACCCCTGCCACATATACACTTAAACATTTTCCCTTTTGTGTTGTCGAAGGCTTTCATGGCCGGGATCACAGGGTTGTTGTGTGTTTTCCAGGCTGTGTGGCCATGTTCCAGAAGTATTCTCTCCTGATGTTTTGCCCACACCTATGGCAGGCATCCGCAGAGGTTGTTAGATATATACAGGAGAGAATACTTCTGGAACATGGCCATACAGCCTGGAAAACATACATTTTCCCTTTTATTATGTGTATAAAAGCTAGAAGATACACACACACACATATATATGTATAGTGTATATAAAGTGGGCCAAAAGTCATAAAGGAATTTCAATATTTAATAATGCCTTCATTTATTTATTTACTTTGTGTGTGTGAGTGTATACACATACATATACATACATACATGTCTGTGTTTGTGCATAAATGTGCGTGAATGTGTGTGTGTATAATGACACCCAGGTTTTCCTTACTGGGCAACTCTGGTTGGATCTACACTGCCCTCTATCTCAGGATCTGATCCCAGATTATCTCATCCCAGATAATCTGGTGGTGTAGACTCATATAATCCAGTTCAAAGCAGATAATATGGGATCAGATCCTGGTATACAGAATCGTAGAAGAGATCTCACAGGCCATCCAGTCCAACCCCATTCTGCCAAGAAGCACGAAATCGCATTCAAAGCACCCCCAACAGATGGCCATCCAGCTTCTGCTTAAAAGCCCCCAAAGAAGGAGCCTCCACCACACTCCCCCCGGGGCAGGCTGAGAGTTCCACTGCTGAACAGCTCTATCTCACAGTGAGGAAGTTCTTCCTGATGTTCAGGTGGAATCTCTTCCTGAAAAGTTAGTGCTCATCTTAACCTACCTTTCAGAATTGCAACCACACAGTATTTGGAGAGGAGAACTACGAAGGGAAGGAAAAAGAGGTGCATAACTAACACACTGTTTTAAAAAAATATGATATGTATTTCCAAATAAAAATGAAAACCACAGAAGAAATTACATTGTGCCTGAAGTCTTGTGCTAACCTGCACAAGATCAGAATAATTCTTTACTTTATTATTTCTGGGTCTAGAAACACCCCCTGTATGTTTTGCGATGAAGTATGATAATGAAAGCCTTGGATTCAGATTCTAGAGACCAGCTGTGTTTTGACAAGGTCTTCTGCCTTCTCTGCCAGAGAGAGCTCCTGCTTCAAGAAACTAGAACTCCCAGCATTCCATAAGGTGGAGGCAGGGCAATCAAACTGCCTTCATTCTACAGTGTAGAAGTAGCCTTAGGTTTGACTGAGTGACCTTCGGCAAGTCACACTCTCTCAGCCTCAGAGGAAGGCAATGGCAGAACCTCTTCTGAACAAGTCTGGCCAAGAAAACCCTCTGGTGGCTTTGCCTTGGGAAGGCCATGGTTAGGAATTAATGTGAAAGAACACAATAACCATTATACATATATAGATGATATTCCCCGTAGTAACCTATAGATACAAGAGCTGGACCATAAGGAAGGCTGAGTGAAGCAAAATCAATGCTTTTGAACTGCGGTGTTGGGAGGAAAATCCTGAGAGTGCCTTGGACCGCAAGAAGATCCAACCAGTCCATTCTCCAGGAAATGAAGCCCAGCTGCTCACTGGAGGGAAGGAGATTAGAGGCAAAGTTGAAGTATTTTGGCCACATCATGAGGAGACAGGAAAGCTTGGAGAAGGGAATGATGTTGGGGAAAATGGAAGGAAAAAGAAAGAGAGGCCGACCAAGGGCGAGATGGTATCCTTGAAGGGACTGACTTGACCTGGAAGGAGCTGCGGGTGGCCATGGCCGACAGGGAGCTCTGGCGTGGGCTGGTCCATGAGGTCACGAAAAGTCGGAAGCGACTGAATGAATAAACAACAAATGTATATGTGTGTGTGTGTGGATATATATATATATATCTCACACCCAACAACACAAAATATTGGTGTTTTGTTTTTTAGGCCTGTTTCTGGGGTTATTTGGGCACTGATTCAGAAAATTATATTATATAGGTAGGGTTATCATGGTTTTCTATGCTGACTGGTAGATGGCATATGTTCTATATTTCAAAACTAGAGCTGATAGGGGACAACCTATGCCATCTTTTGGAATCAGTGGGTCAAATATATCCAGGAACAGGGCTAACATTTGAGGCACCAAAATGTATGTTGGACAAGCTATGCATGAGCCCTTGTAAAGGCTATGTGGCAATGTTATGTATTTCACTTTGTGAGCAAAAAGTGGATTCATCCAATGCAGGGGTCCCCAAACTAAGGCCCGGGGGCCAGATGCGGCCCATCGAAGCCATTTATCCGGCCCCCACAGGACAAGGACAGAAGGGGGTTGGGCTAAATGACCCAAGGGGTCTCTTCTTCTCTTACAACCCTTATTATTATTATTATTATTGACACAACGACGTTGTATGACACAGCAAACAAGATAGACATGCTGGATTTCGTTTCACAAAACCACAAGTCGAACACTTCCCAAGTGTCTAGGACTGTGTGATGTATTTTCGGATGATGCGTGCAGATCCCAGCAGGGTGGCCTTTTGCAGTTGGCAGATCGTGATTTTGTCAATGTCTATTGTTTCCAAATGCCGGCTGAGATCTTTTGGCACGGCACCCAGTGTGCCCATCACCACCGGGACCACCTGTACTGGTTTCTGCCAGAGTCTTTGAAGTTCAATCTTGAGGTCCTGATAGCGGCTGAGTTTTTCCTGTTGTTTTTCGTCAATGCGACTGTCACCTGGGATGGCAACATCAATGATCCAAACCTTTTTCTTTTCCACAACTGTGATGTCTGGTGTGTTGTGTTCCAGAACTTTGTCAGTCTGGATTCGGAAGTCCAACAGTATCTTTGCGTGCTCATTTTCCAATACTTTTGCAGGTTTGTGATCCCACCAGTTCTTTGCTGCTGGGAGGTGGTACTTGAGGCATAAGTTCCAATGACTCATTTGGGCCACATAGTTATGCTTCTGTTTGTAGTCTGTGCGATTTTCTTACAGCAGCTGAGGATATGATCAATGGTTTCGTCGGTTTCCTTGCACAGTCTGCATTTTGGGTCATCAGCTGATTTTTCAATCTTGGCCTTAATTGCATTTGTCCTGATGTCTTGCTCCTGGGCTGCAAGGATCAGGCCTTCTGTCTCCTTCTTCAGGGTCCCATTCGTGAGCCAGAGCCAGGTCTTCTCCTTATCAGCTTTTCCTTCAATTTTGTCAAGGAACTTTCCATGCAGTGTTGTTATTATTATTATTATTATTATTATTATTATTATTATTATTAACATTGAGGCTGGGTGGCCATCTGTCAGGGGTGCTTTGCTTGTGCTTTCGGTGCACAAAGGCAGAAGGGGATTGGACTCACTGGCCCAAGGGGTCTCTTCCAACCCTTATTATTATTATTATTATTATTATTATTATTATTATTATTATTATTAACATTGAGGCTGGGTGGCCATCTGTCAGGGGTGCTTTGCTTGTGCTTTTGGTGCACAAAGGCAGAAAAGGATTGGACTCACTGGCCCAAGTGGTCTCTTCCAACCCTCTTTATTATTATTATTATTATTATTATTATTATTATTATTATTAACATTGAGGCTGGGTGGCCATCTGTCAGGGGTGCTTTGCTTGTGCTTTCGGTGCACAAAGGAAGAAGGGGATTGGACTCAATGGCCCAAGGGGTCTCTTCCAACCCTCTTTATTGTTGTTGTTGTTGTTATCAATTATTATTGCTCGGTGGCCAACTATAGTCCGGCCCTCCAATGGTCCGAAGGATCGTGAACTGGCTCCCTATTTAAAAAGTTTGGGGACCCCTGATCCAATGGGTAAAAATGGACCTAGAAAAAGTAACCCAGGTGTGCTGTTGTCTCCAAACTTTCTTCCCACTTTCTAATATACGGGGAAGGGGACGACAGCACTTAACTCCCTGTAGTTGGGAAGGTTTAGTCCTTTGCAGTGGCTCAGAGGCAAATTCTCCAGCACAAAAGGGCCAAGCATGGAAGAAGAGAGAAAGTAGCAGTGGGATGCTCTGGAAGAGAGATGACCCCTTCCTCATGGTACCTGAGGCCTCCTTCTCTCTTCTTTTCTCCTTTTCCTATCCCATCACTCTGTCCTCCTTCCTTATCACCCCTCCCACTCCCTCCTTACCTCCTTCTCTTCCCTCTCTCCTTTTTCCCCCAGGTTCAAAGCTTTTCCCTTTTTACTCCTTAATCTCTGGCGGCCACTAGTGGCCAACAGCGGTACTACTTGCTTCTTTACTCTCGCTTTCGTTCTCACTCTGTCGCTTCGCTTCCCATTCAAGGAAGGACCTCGTCAATCCGTTTCCAAGAGGAAAGAGGGCTCCGCTATGGACCGCAATGGGCTTCCGAAGATCAGCCTGGGGGTGAGTGAGAGGGGCAGGGATGATTTTGGGGGTGATGGTTGGGACTGAAGCCCAACTTTGCAAGGAGATGGAGACTGAGCCTTGCAAACTGGTGCTCAAGTTTGGAGAGGCGAATAAGTGAGTGGTCCCAGGGCGAATTAAGTAAGCCATATTTTGTGGCAGATTGCAAGGCAGTGAAGGAATTTAATGCTCCCAATCCAGCACTTTCATCTTGGGCTTTGCAGCTGCAGGAAGGGAAAGGTCTTCTTGGCACAGAGAGAGCTTCTGTATACTTGAGAATTAATACATATTGACACTCCTTGAGCTGCCAAGGCTCAGGGCTATGGAAAGCATGGGAGATGTAGTTGGGTGTAGTTGGCAGGGACCAGCACTCTTTGGCAGAAGAGCTGCAAGACATTGCAAAACTTGCACGATCCCATTGCAATGAGCCATGGCCATGCAAGTGGTATCAAACTGCATTAATTCCCCAGTGTAGATGCACACTCAATCTGGAAGCTCGCCCAATGGGCCACTGACAGGCCAACTTTGCAGGGTTGTTGTGCATGCCCATGAAGATCATTGGGGAAAAGGCAGGATCTAAATGAAGTGAGGCATAAACACCTGGAGACACATCCACCCCTCCAATGACAAGCTGCTGTTATTATTATTATTATTATTATTATTATTATTATTATTATTATTATTATTTATGACACAGCAAACAAGATAGATATGCTGGATTTCATATATTATTATTATTATTATTATTATTATTATTATTATTATTATTATTATTGTGTTGTCAAAGGCTTTCATGGCCGGGATCACAGGGTTGTTGTGTGTTTTGCCCACATCTATGGCAGGCACATCTATACTTCACAACCTCTGAGGATGCCTGCCATAGATGTGGGTGAAATGCCAGGAGAGAATACTTCTTGAACATGGCCATACAACCCAGAAAACACACAACAACCCATTATTATTATTATTATTATTATTATTATTATTATTATTATTATATTATAATATCCCACTTTATCTCTCCCGACGGAGATTCAAGGTGGCTTGACATAAAAGCATCAGCACACAATTTAAAATATACAGATATACAAACATTAAAGCAGGATTAAATATAAGCAGTATTAACTTGACTGTAAATTTAATTCTGTTTTAATGTTTACATGTTTTTCATGTAAACAATATATTGTTTCGATTTTACCGTAAGCTGCCTTGAGTCTCTTTTTTTGGAGAGAAAAAGTAATATAATAATAATAATTACGGTACAACGTGTACTGCATTCTTTGGTGTAATGCAAATCCCTGCTTCCCCCCCCCCCCCCCATTTTGCGGAGGAGAAACTGAGGCATGGAGCTGGCCCTGCCCATTTCTAGGTGGAAGTTCACACAAAGTGGGGCTGGATCCGCATGGCTGCCACGTTGCCAATCCTCTGTCTGCTAGGCCAGACTTCCATAAGACAAAGGAAGGGAGCAGTTGTTGGACTCCATACCATAGGCAGGCCCTGTTAGTGTGGCCAGTGGTCAGGAATGATGGGATTTGCTGGCCAACAACTTCTGAACTCCTCACTCAGGCTTCTTTCAGGCTTCAGACCAGTGGTTCTCAACCTTCCTCATGCCGCGGCCCCTCATGTTGTGGTGACCCCCAACCATAATATTATTTTTGTTGCTACTTCCTAACTGTAATTTTGCTACCGTTATGAATCATAATGTAAATATCTGATATGCAGGATGTATTTTCATTCACTGGACCAAACTTGGCACAAACACCCAATACACCCAAATTTGAATACTGGTGGGGTTGGGGGGGGGGGATTGATTTTATCATTTGGGAGTTGTAGTTGCTGAGATTTATAGTTCACCTACAATCAAAGAGCATTCTGAACTCCACCAATGATGGAATTGAACCCAACCTGGCACACAGAACTCCCATGACCAACAGAAAATAGTGGAAGGATTTGGTGGGTATTGACCTCGAGTTTTGGGAGTTGTAGTTCACCTACATCCAGAGAGCACTGTGGATTCCAAACAATGATGGATCTGGATCAAACTTGGCACGAATACTCAATATGCCCAAATTTGAACACTGGCAGAGTTTGGAGAAAACAGGCCTTGACGTTTTAGAGTTTTAGTTGTTGGGATTTTTAGTTCACCTACAATCAAAGAGCCTCTTGAACCTCACCAATGATAGAATTGGGCCAAACTTTAAATACAGAAACTCCATGGCCAACAGAAAATACTGGAGGGATTTGGGCTATTTTATTTATTTATTTATTTATTTACAGTATTTATATTCCGCCCTTCTCACCCCGAAGGGGACTCAGGGCGGATCACAATGAACACATATATGGCAAACATTCAATGCCAACAGACAAACAACATTCAGTTTTAGACAGACACAGAGGCATTTTTAACATCTTTCCAGCTTCACGATTCCGGCCACAGGGAGAGCTGTTGCTTCACAGTCCATTGGTGGCTGTTCTTCCTCATTCTTTTCCTCGTGAGCAGTTTTATGGTGTTGTAGACTAGTTAAATTAGCCTCCCACATAAAGCATACCTAAATTTTCCCTACTTGACAGATGCAACTGTCTTTCGGGGCTGC
Source organism: Anolis carolinensis (assembly GCF_035594765.1). NCBI lineage: Eukaryota > Metazoa > Chordata > Lepidosauria > Squamata > Anolidae > Anolis > Anolis carolinensis. The sequence goes on from NC_085842.1 coordinate 6,411,715, forward strand.
TAGGTCAACAGCAAGCCGGAACTATTTTTTTTTTATGGTCAGAGGCTTAACCCGACCCGGGTTTCGAACTCATGACCTCTTGGTCAGTAGTGATTTATAGCAGCTGGTTACTAGCTGTGTTTTCTGATGGTCTTTGGTGACCCCTCTAAACCCTCATGTTGAGAAATGCTGCTGTAGATCAATCGGAAGAGATGAGAGCAAATGGAAAAACCACGTTCCTTGGACTTGGATTTGGCACTGTTCCAAACAACCGGCAATCTGTATCCAAAAAATAAAATAAAAATCTGGTTTCCAAGGCCTGAAAAAAAATATTTTTTTTTTAAGAAATAATTTTTAATCATAAAGAATTGTATAACTTTTTTCTAGCAGTGATGGAGACATTTTTAAAATGTTGATCCAAGGCATACCTTCCTCTGCTTCCCGTTCTCTATGTCTATAGAGGCTGTTTTTTAATATTTAAAAAATTCAAAGAGCTGTAGGAATTTGTATTATGTTACCAACATACTCAGCATTTTTACATTTGAATAGACATACAGTTAATATTAAGAGTAAATTAAATCTTGCAACTAGAGACAAAATGTATTATGAGTTCATCTACACTGCAGAGATAATGTATTTTAACTGCCATGACTTAACACTATGGAATCCTGGGGGTTGTTGTTTCACAAGGTCTTTAGCCTCCTTCTCTGTCAAATAGAGGCTATTTTTAAGACAAGTCATTTCTGACTTTCCCCAGCCAGATAGTCAATTTATTTATTTTACTTATTCAGTAATTCAATATTAATTTTAATTATTCTCACCTTGTATCAGAACTTCCAATGAGTTCTGTGATCAGATAAAACCTTAAAGATCATTGTAACACAATTAAGATTGTAACACCAAAATAGCTATAGTAGAACTAGGAAAAATTTATATTTTGATTCTTAAAAAAAACAACCCAATGCATTCCATTTGCATAAGCTATTCTATCAGTGAGGGTGAAGGAACTAAGCAGTTTCAACAAAGAAATATCTGTGGGAGTTTTCTTGTAATTACTTGCTTCCCCTTTTTATTTTTTTGGAGATTTAATGCTTCAAACAGCTGTAGTGATCTATCTTAAGTTAACAATGAACCCAGCCCGTCACATTGGCATTTCAGCCAGTGTTGCTTCCTATCTCCCATGAGTCCAAAGCATTGAAACGTGGCAGTTCAAAGTGCTCCCAAAATGCATTAGTAATTAATTTAGTTAATTAATTTTAATTGGTTTGTATTGTATTTTATATTTTTATATATGTGTGTTTTATTGTAAGCCGCCCTAAGTCCCCTGTTGGGTGAGAAGGGCGGGATACAAATGTTGTAATAAATAAATAAATTAGTTAGACAATGTAGATGCACCCCGAATTGTTTAAACATAATCCTTGGTCCTTCAAACCCTGTCTAGTGTCCTGGGGATGAAATTGCAAATATTTTACTATTTTTTGTATATTGTTTAATGTACTTATGCTGTTGTTTTTGTAAATTGTGCTAGTTGGGCCTTGCCCCATGTGAGCCACCCCAAGTCCCCATGGGGAGATGGTGGCGGGGTATAAATAAAGTATTATTATTATTATTATTATTATTATTATTATTATTATTATTATTATTACATTATATAAATGGAATGGGCCTCTCATCTCTTGCATACTACACCCCTGTGATATGTTTGACGGAGCGTTTTTTCATGGTTGAGGAACTCAATTCAGTTGGGAAGGAGCCAACGCTCGGTGGAAAAGTACCTACTTTCTGCACAGAAAGTCCAAAGTTCAGTCACAAGGAAGGATCTCTCCTAGTGCTACAGTCTTTAAGGGGGGAAATCGGCTCCTTTGGCAGAGTTGAGTTGGAAGAATGCATTGTCTGTCCATAAGTATGGGTGAGTCAAGTCCAAGAAGAAGATGATGTGCACATTGTCCATTTTTGGGATGCAAATCTCCAGCTCAACGAGGCTTCACCAATGTCTCTAGGCCAAGAATGCCATTGTACCTCTTGTGTTTGTGTAGGGATGTGAAAGTTGGACAGAAAAAAAGCTGATGATGCCAAACATGAACCCATTTGAAATGTGAGTCCAGGGTAGAGTACTGTGGCCGCTACGGTCCGTCATACAAATGCATGCATCCCGGAGCCAACAAAGCTCGAACTCTCCCTGAAAGCCAAAATGATTGAAGTGAGACTCTTCTTCTTTGGGCATATCATGCCTTGACATGTCTCACTGGAAAAGACAATAATGCTTGATAAGCTGGGAAAACAGAAAACAAGGGAGGTTGCTTTAGTTAAGGAAGCAACAGCAACAGAGTTTGCAAGACATAGCTTATCAAGAAGAAGGTCTCTTGGAAATCTCTGCTGCCATAAGGCAAAGCTGACTTAGCAGCAAAGAACAACAAAACTTACATATCTCTCTTTAAAAGTTTCTTCTGAGTAGTGCCACATGAATCTTGGAGGTATCTTTGTATGAATCTTTGTATTAGAGCACAACCACTATCAGCCCTGACCACTACAGCTCCCATTATTCAGAGGAAGTACGCTTGGTAGAATCTACCACATTTCTCACTAGAATCCTCCAACAGGAACCAAATTCAAAATATTGGTTCCTTCTAGGTCAGCCTAAGAATTTATTTTCCATTCCAAAAATGGAGTTGCCACAAATGTCTTCTCAAAAGGACAGGTGTCCATCAGGTGCTTTAAAAATAGTTCAGCACCTTAATTTGGGCAGAAGGGGATTATTGTTGGTAATAATCCATTATGTTTAACTCTACCGCAAATTCCCTGAAAGTCATGTTGCTGCGAGTTCTTTGGGCTGTATGGCCATTTTCCAACTGCATTCTCTCCTGACGTTTCACCTGTGGATGGCATCTTTGGATGGCATCTTTGGAGGTTCCATTGGCAGTGAAGCAAGTGGAGTGTATATATACCAGTGGAATGTCCAAAGTGGGAGAAAGAGCCCTTGTCTGTTTGAAGCATGAATGTTGCCATTAGCAAGCTTGAATATCATGAGTAGCCATGAAGGTTCACAGTCAATCAGTGAGAGTATCTGAAAATTGATTAGCACCTTAGAATCTCATATCTTTTCCACTTTCTTCTGCCATAGAAACACCTGGTCAGACATAATGTAAGTTATAGCATCTGGAGGGCCATTGATTATACACACCTTTTAGAAAATAAGCAGGGACCAACATATGTGTAGGAATTTGTTAGGATGTGTTCAGAACCAGATGTCATATATATATATATGTAGACTATTTACCCTACAAGGACAGTTCGCCTCCTCCGTCACTAACCAAGAGCTTCCTCCAATTCCTTTCCTCCTCCAGACAACCATAATGGCTGTGGAGTTTGACGGAGGCGTTGTGGTGGGCTCCGACTCCCGAGTCTCTGCAGGGTAAGGACTTTGTGTGAATTTTTCCATGCTTTCATGCACATGTATACATATACAAGCAGTCAGTTGGGATGTCACATATTTGGTCACTCTTTCATCCCTGGTGGAAGAATCACAGTGGGAAAAGTATTTGTAAGGACTCTCTACCAGAGCCATAGTGGTGGTTTGGTGAGGTCTCTGGAGACCAGGATTCAATTCCCTACTTGGCCTGGAAACTCACTGGGAGGCCTTGGAAAACCATACTCTCTCAGCTCAGAAGAAGGCAAGGTCAGCCCATCTCTGAACAAACCTTACCAAGAAAACCCCATGAAAGGCTTACCTTAGGATCAACATAAGTCAGAAATAACTTGAAGGCACAAAACAATGATATGTTGTGGAACCAGATTGCCTGAACATTTGCTCATGAGAATAGTCCTACCCAAACCATTCTCAGGAATTCTGTTCCCTGTGTGCTTTGGAAATGAAAGAAGGTTAGTGGCAAGAACAGGGCATTTTCAGTGGTGGCCCCACAGTTTTGAAATGGTACTATCTTCGGAGAGACCCACCATTATGGTCCTTTCAGCTTCACGTAAAGACCACTTTTATTCCCTGTTAAAGTATGAGTCCAATGAATGATGTAATGAATTATTGTGTGGTATATGATGGTTGACTGAAAGGCATAAATGTCTTTCTTGGGATGGACCTTCTGAATTAGGTCAGGGGCTACTAGGTGTTGATCCTGTTGTCCTGCCACACTTTCTCTCTTTCACTTTGGGTCAAAGTGGAATTTACAAATTCCTGCCGTCCTTTCTCCAGGGAGGCCGTGGTGAATCGGGTCTTCAACAAGCTAGAGCCCCTCCATGACCGGATTTACTGCGCGCTCTCGGGGTCAGCGGCTGATGCCCAAGCTATTGCAGACACAGTAAACTACCAATTGGAGCTCCACAGGTGAGGAAGGAAAGGGAGTAAATCAGTTGAATGTGGCCAGACTCTGACTGTGACCACCACCATCCTGTAAGCTACGTGCTACCTTGTTTCCCCCAAAATAAGACAGTGTCTTATATTGTGTTGTCGAAGGCTTTCATGGCCGGGATCACAGGGTTGTTGTATGTCTTTCGGGCTGTGTGGCCATGTTCCAGAAGCATTCTCTCCTGACGTTTCGCCCACATCTATGGCAGGCATCCTCAAAGGTTGGCACATCTATGCCTGCCATAGATGTGGGCGAAACGTCAGGAGAGAATACTTCTGGAACATGGCCACACAGCCCGAAAGACATACAACAACCCTGTCTTATATTGATTTTTGCTCCCAAAGATGCGCTAGGTCTTATTTTCAGGGGATGTCTTATTTTTCCTTGAAGAAGAATTCACATTTATTGTTGAACAAAAAAATGAACATTTATTATATACTGTACAGTAGTTGTCATCACAAACCAGCATAACCAGACAAACTGTGAATCCTATCAAGAATTTCTTGTTACTACCAATATTTCCATGTACAACACTCTATGGTAGGTACATTTACCAATCCTGGATGCTCTGGTGTTCTGTTTGGCGGGCATGCTTCCAAACAAAAACTTTGCTAGGTCTTACTTTCGGGGAAGGCCTTATATTTAGTAATTCAGTAAAACCTCTACTAGGTCTTATTTTCTGGGGATGTCTTATTTTAGGGGAAACAGGGTAGAGGGAATAGCCATGTTGTAATGGAAACATCCACAGCTTTTGTGGCACCACAAAAGGAGAGCACACTTTTTGTGGCATGAGCTTTTCATGACAAGAGCCTGTATTGACAGGTGTGTAAGAGAGCAGGTAGATCGAGAACAAAAAAGAGGAAGAAGGTGATATAAAAATGCATGTAGTAACTACATTCTGTTAGTAGGCAAGATTCCCAACCAAATTTTCCTGCTTCTTGGCAGGGGGTTGGACTGGATGGCCCATGAGGTCTTTCCCAACTCTATGATTATATGATTTTAAGATGATCTGAGTGACCTTGGGACAGTCACATACTCTCAGCCTCAGATAGGAAATAACATGAAGGCACACAACAACCAAGCATCACCCATGAAAAGATAATTCAGCTCCTCCATCTTAAATCATTGTGGGATGAAGACATTTTTTCCCTAACTGATCCATTCTCCCTAACTGACATTGTTTTATTGCCGATTTTGTTTTATTGTTTTATTGCTGTTATTGTATTGTTGTCGGGCATGGCCCCATGTAAGCCACTCCGAGTCCCTTCGGGGAGATGGGGCGGGATATAAAAATAAAGTTATTATTATTATTATTATTATTATTATTATTATTATTATTATTATTATTCTCCTCCTATAGAACTCTTAAAGACACAAGTCCGTTCTTCCGATGTGGAACAATTTTGCAGCCTAGTCCTGAATTTTTCAGGACAGACCATTGGTTGTCAGTGGAGGCATTGAGGTTAAGAGCCAGCTAAAAGTCTAAATTAAGGACTTCATCAGACGGTTTTCCTCCGCTGTTTCTACACGTTTAGAAGACTGTTCAAAGAGGGACTCCCATGGAGCCCATCAAACGACGCTAGACTACTTCTGGTGGTTGTTGTGGGACTCTGGCTCTGCAGCACGTAGAAACGGGAGGATTTCTAAGACAGACACACATTGAGTCCACTCCATCAAATACGGGTAGAATCACCGAAAAACAAGTATCAGTCTGTGGGATAGGAAGTGGTGGGTTTCTCCGTAACACTCCGTTTTATGAAGTGCCCCTCCATGATTTTTCTGAGCATTGGTGGTTTAAAGACAGCATGGATCCCATTGGTAGAAATGTTTTTAAAGGGGTGCTTGTCTCCTCTGGAGAAAAAGGGGCTTGAGAGGGAAAGGACCCCATAAAAATGGTATTGTAAGAATGATGCCCTGTGTCTACTTTAAGTGGATGATTGAGGTAGAAGTGGAAGGAGGCAATCCTGTTTGATGGGGATAAGTAAATTTGTCTTCTTTGCATGGCATTTAATAGGATTCTGTCTTTTAAAGAAAAGACAGAATCCTATTAAATGCCATGGAAAGAAGACAAATCTCTCCCCTTGTGGGATGAAGTCCTAAGGTGCAACATTCTAAAATATATGTTAGGAAACATGAATGATAAAATACCGTATATACTTGAAGTAAGCTGAGTTTTTCAGCCTTTATTTATGAGCTGAAAAAGCCTCCCCCGGCTTATAATCGGGTCAAGGTCAAGGCCAGCAATGGAGCCTGCAGGCTATTGCTTGCAATATGTGATCTATTTCTCTCTTCTCCTCCCTTATCAGTGTGTTTACTTTTGCAAAGTCTCCCTCGCTCTTAATCAAGGGAATGTTTTGAAAAGAGAGACATCCTTGCAAGTCAGGAAGAAGAAAAATATATATTCATTAATCTTATGAAAGCATTTTCCCCTGAAATATTTGTTAAACTCTCCTACAGATATACAGGCATTAACCCCTTGCAATCCTTTGCAATCTCTATGTACTTTTATATGTGTATCTATCTATATACATTAATTTTATATATGAATTTCCCCTCATATGTTTGCAGGTCTTTGCAAATCCTTTATACATATAGATCCATGTACCTGTAGCCATACATATAAATTATTTTTATATATGAATTTACCCTCGTACATTTGCAAGTGTCTGCAAATATCTATATAAAGAGAGATGTCTGGATAGATATGAATATATTCTTACCTACCTATATACAGGGCTTGCAAATATTACAGGAGGGAAATGAACACACATATATAGACATGTCTAGATCGATATGACTATATATAGGGCTTGCAAATATTGTAGGGGAAATGCACACACACACACACACACAGAGGGATTTGCAAATGTTTCAGGGGGAAATGCATATGTGAAATTAGTATCTATAATTATAGATCTATATCTAGCTCTGCATTGTTTTATAAGCATTAATGTCTGCCTGTTACTATGTTGGAAACCAGCCTGAGTCCCCATGGGGAGATAGGGTAGGATTGAAATGAAGTTTTTATTGTTATTATTATTATTATTATTATTATTATTATTATTATTATTAGGTTATTGTTGATAACATATTGCTTTTGTTGCTCCTACTTTTCCACTTGTAGAGCTAGTTTATTGCTTTTCTTTGAAATACGGTAAATATTCAAAAACATTTAACCTACTGATGCCTCGATTAACGAAATTTTATTGGTATCTATTTTTATTTTGAAATTTACCCGTAACTGCTGCATTTCCCACCCTCGGCTTATACTCTAGTCAATAAGTTATCCCAGTTTTTTGTGATAAAATTAGGTGTCTCGGCATATACTCGAGTATATACGGTAATTCCACAGATTATTTATTTACTTATTTATTTATTTATTTACAGCATTTATATTCCGCCCTTCTCACCCCAAAGGGGACTCAGGGTGGATCACATTACACATATAGGCAAACATTCAATGCCTTTTAACATAGAACAAAGACAAACAAGCATAGGCTCCGAGCGGCCTCGAACTCATGACCTCCTGGTCAGAGTGATTCATTGGAGTTAATTGCAACTGGCTTGCTCTCCCGCCTGCACGACAGCCCGGGCCCATACATACACTCTGCTTGCCTCATTTCCAACAAACCTCTGCACAAACCTCTGAGGATGCTTGCAACAGATGCAGGTGAAACATCATGAAAGAATGCTACTGGAACATGGCCATACAGCTTGAAAAACTCACAGCAACCCAGTTACAAAATAGATACTCAGATTTGTCTTTGTATCAAAGATACCTGGAAAGGTTTCAAGCTAGGAAGCCAAGTCATGTTTTTTTCCCCATCCGAGATGACAGCTGACAGTCCTGTTTCTGCAACTCTCCCACAGAGACCACAAATAAAGAGGGAAGTTATAGTTCCAATTGCTGTTGCAAATAGTGAAGGGAAAACTTTATTTGTTTGCAGGAGAAATCTTTTTCTGGTGAAACAGCGCCCCTGGTGGCCCAAACGGGAAGAGGCGCTTCTCTTCCATGGCCTGATTTCCCAGAAAAGGCAGTGCCAGACGAGATTGGCAGTTATTGTCTTTGGCCTGATTAAAGTGTTTGATGAAAGACACACGTGGCCCGTGTTTGGCACTGGAAGTGGGAATTCCCCAGATCTGCAACTTAGACAGCCCTTTGGCACCAGCGGGCATAACAGAGAGCAGAGTGTTTCCTGAAATGAGCTCAGTTAGCAACATTTCATTTTGGCAATTTCCGGCTTCTCTCAACTCTGCTGTTTTTAAGCTGCACTGCTTGTTGGACACATTTTCTCCATTATTATGTGTCTGCTCATATATAGAAGTCCTGATTTAGTTCAGTAAAACTTACTCCTTGCCAGCATAGCTTATGTTGGACTACTATGTTCATTAGTCTTCTTTGTGAAGAGGAAAAACAGGGTGTATATGAACATCATAATAATAATAATAATAATAATAATAATAATAATAATAATACACCACACAGTCCTAAATGCTTGGGAAGTATTCAACTTGTGATTCTGTGATACGAAATCCAGCATATAGATCTCGTTTGCTGTGTCATACTATGTCTTTGTGTCAATAATAATAATAATAATAATAATAATAATAATAATAATAATAATAATTGTCAGAAGCTTTCATACCAGAATCACTTGGTTGTGAGTTTTCAGGCTGTATGGCCATGTTCCAGTAGCATTCTCTCCTGCTGTTTCGCCTGCACCTGTGGCTGGCATCTTAAGAGATCTGTTGGAAGTGAGGCAAGTGGAGTATGTATATAAATATATAGATATATACCCGTGGAATAATGTCCAGCGCGGGAGAAAGAATCCGTGTCTGTTTAAAGAAAGTGTGAATGTTGTGATTAGTAAGCTTGAATTAGCATTTGAGTAGCCATGAAGTCTGCAAGGTCAATCAGTGAGGGTATCTATAGCTACCTCTATGCAGACACCCTTACTGATTGACTTTGCAAACTTTGTGGCTACTCAAATGCTAATTCAGACTTGCTAACTGCAACATCCACGCTTACTTTAAACAGACAAGGGTTCATTCTCCCACCCTGGACATTATTATACACTCCACTTGCCTCACTGTCAACAGAACCTCTGAAGATGCCAGCCACAGATGTAGGTGAAACATGAAGAGAGAATGCTTCTGGAACATGGCCTTACAATAAAAAAACCTCACAGCAACCTCTTGATGATGATGGTGATGGTGATGGTGATGATGGTGATGGTGATGGTGATGGTGGTGATGGTGATGATGGTGATGGTGATGATGTTGATGGTAATGGTGATGATGATGATGGTGGTGGTGATGGTGGTGATGGTGATGATGATGGTGATGGTGATGGTGGTGATGGAGGTGATGATGGTGATGATGATGGTGGTGATGATGATGATGGTGATGGTGATGATGATGGTGATGGTGATGATGGTGATGGTGATGGTGATGATGGTGATGGTGATGATGGTGATGGTGATGATGGTGATGGTGATGGTGATGGTGATGGTGGTGATGATCTCTACTTGGCCATGAAACCCACTGGGTGATCTGGAGCAAGTGACAAGACTCCCAGTCCCAGAAAACACTGTGATAAGTTTGACTTGGGGCCCTTCCATACAGCCATGTAACCCAGAATATCAAGGCAGATAATCCCACAATATCTGTTTTGAACTGGGTTATCTGAGTACACACTGCCATATATTCCAGTTCAAATCAGGAAATGTGGAACTTTATTCAGCTGTGTCGAAGGGACCTTAGGATTGCCATAAGTGACAACAAAAGCAACAAAATGTGTCATAGGGTCATAATTGTTGTGGTTTTGGGGACAGGGCATTTCTGCTGCACTGCAACTAAGGAGGGCTGCCAGATACTCAGTCTTTATCCTGGCAAACAGTCAAGGCAGTGGCTTCAACTTTGGTTGGGAAACTCTCACATTTTTTTGGCTGGGAATCTTGGGGCACAGTATGTTGTTCTTGTTTAATTGCTCTGAATGAGTTGATCTTCATAGTGGCATTGTTGTGACAATGATAACCGTTATACCCATTTCACTGAAGCACTCCTCCTGGAGTACAAAATGCATGCATGCCCACCTAAGTAGGAAAAGTTTACCACTCTTCTTTAGGGTTTCGGCTGAATTCTTCTTCATGAGAGAGTCCAGCCTTCACCTAGTTCCATGTCTCATGCCAGCTATGCATTTTGAAACAGAATTCAGGGATATCTCCTCCAATTTATATCAAAATAATTCATTTGAAAGCCTTTCCTTATGCTGTTAAAATGGCAACCGCTGGGCAAAAGAGAGAGGAACCAGCCAATCTGGAGTAATCCCAAATTTTGCATAAGTAATCAAGTGAATGGGAGAGAACTTGGGAGGTTTAGTATGTTGTCCAACACTCATGGAATTGTGATGGGAAGAAACAATCAAAAGAGGAAAAGAGAAGAGAAGGCGGAGAATCCTGGAAATAAAGTAGATGGGGAATAAGACAGAACGGCTGGCAGGAAATGGAGACTGGAAGCAGAGATGGAAATATATAGAAAGGATCTAGAGATAACTGTCCAGCTCCTTGATCTCTGAGCTGTTTTTAAATCTTCCCAGGAAGACAAGTGAGAGAATCTTGTAGAAATCAATTGAGAGACCCAAAGCTTTGAGATTAATTATTTGTGGTTCACCCCAATCTCTTAATGTTCCTCGAAGAGGGATACATACCCTCCAACAGTTCCGATTAAGAATGGATAGTTCTTATTAATCCTCTGACATCTCATTTTTATGTCCTGGTTTCTCTCTTCCGCATTCCTCCTTTGTTCTTGTCTTATTTCCATTGCTGGAGACTGAACTCAAAGTGTTATAGTAGCTTGTATTCAATTAACAAAGCAAAGCAAAACAATCTAGTCGTCTTTGGAGACTCAGGCAAAAGCAAACTGCTGTAGTTTCCCCTGACTTGTATGTTTCTCCTCATTATTCCCATTTGCCATCTTGACTGCACTGTGTTGTTGCTAGGCCATAATTGCCCTGGGTTTCACATGCAAAATGTTGTGGGTTATGAGAATATTCCCCTAACAGAGGTGTTCCGTCTCCCAGGGTTTTGATTTTACAGGTTGCCCATAGTTGCAGGAATAGTACCTGTTTGCATTTCTTCCAGGGCTGTTGCAGATTCTGAGACAACCTGATAGTTTAGCCATTAACAGAGTTTGTAGCCAGCTCAGCAAAGTCTTTGCTGCTGTAGGCTTGCAAATGTATCTTTTTGTTCTGGAGACCGCCCCTTTTTCTGGGGTAAGAAGGCTCCATTTTGAGAAGTCTCTTGCCTGCCTAGACTGAAAAAGAAACAACTTAAATCTGCTTGTGTGGCAAAGCCAGGCCAACTCTGACAAAGCCATCTAAGTATTGACCTACCTTTAAAACCAGTGCTGAGCATAAATAGGGAAAGACCTGCTCTTTCTAAAATTAGTAGCTTAGCACTGGGGCAGAGAATATCTCAGGATTTCTCTGCCACTGGAGGAAGTTCTACCTACTTCGCCTCAAAAACTAGCTTGGAGCTTAGATAGTTATAGACCTGCTCTTTCTGATAGCTCAGGGCTAGGGTAAAGAGGATCTCAGGATCTCTTCACCTTTGGAGGAAGTAAACCAGCAGCTAAAGGGGAAAAGCAAGAAAGGAACATCTGCAAGGTTTTATAAGTTGACTGTTCAGATTTGCAACCTTAGCTACATGTGCCAAGTCTGCCATGGACTTTGTGAAAATAAAATTTTGTTTGATTGTTCAAGCTTGAAGTGCCTTTGGTTACTGGGATTTCAGAGCTTCTAAGTAAGGCCCCCACAGTTCACCTGGACAAAAGAAGAAGCACATCTTAAAGCTTTAAAAGGTGCCTGGGTGTGACGGCATAAGAGGACTGAGAATGTCTATTGTGGAAAAGGGAACAGAAGATACAGAGGAGCAGGAATAGAACAAACTCACCTGGCAACGTTTTGTTGCAGAGCCTAGCCACACTTGCATTTTTATTTATTTCTTTTTCTTCATTTTTCATTTTTGTCTCCTTGGCAGCTTGAACATGGACGAGCCTCCGTTGGTCCTGGCTGCAGCCACGTTGGTGAAAAATATCAGCTACAAGTACAAGGAGGAGCTCTCGGCTCACCTGATGGTAGCTGGATGGGACCCTAGGAGAGGGGGGCAGGTAGGTTCAGGGAATCAAAAATTGGAATACATCTCTGATAAAGGAGAGATTTTACTTACTGTGAGAAATCACAATGGCGGTTGCTTCCTGACCATATGGCTGGCTAATGTGTCCATGGAAGATGGATACATAAGATTTATGTAGCACTAGGTCTGCCTGATGGTGTTTGATTCCTGGACTAGGACTCTGAAAATCAGGGTTCAGATCCCATCTCTGCCATGGAAACCCACTTGGTGGCCTTGGACAAGTCCCACTCTCTGAACCTAAGGAAGGAATTATTCTTGCCAGAAAACCCCATGATATGCCTTATGGTCACCATAAATTGGAAATGACTTGAAGGCATCAATAGCAGGGTTGCAAGTGGACAAGCATGGATTTGAATCCTGGGCTCCAGAGTCCTAGTCCAACTCTCAAAACACTATTCCATTTTTGGTCTCCCTTCCATACCAGCTATTCACTTTATATATGTATGTATGTATGTATGTATTGGTTGTATTTGTATGCCATATTTCTCCCAGATTGGGACCCAAGCTATTAAGATTTGACCATAATATCCTCTGGCATGGACTGGTCCATGAGGTCACGAAGACTCGGAAACAACTGCATGAATAAAGAAGAAGATCCATAATGACACCAGACCCCATCCATCTGGTGCCGGAGAACGTGTTCATTACACCTCCATTGAAAGCTTGTTGTGAAGCAAAACATGGTTCTAACTATAGCTTTCACATTAGCCTTCTACTTTTCAGATTGCTTTGTGCCTTTGAAGATGCCTAAGGAATAATCCCCCTTCTTTTCTGGACCCTTCCCATCAGGTCTACGGGACACTTGGAGGGATGCTCACCCGGCAGCCCTTTGCCATTGGGGGATCAGGGAGCACCTATATTTATGGTTATGTCGACTCTGCCTACAAACCCGGGATGGACCAGGTGGAATGCCGGCAGTTCACCAAAAATGGTAAGCTTCCTGTGGTCTGAAACTGCTTTGGCCAATTGTTTGTAGGCAAGGGAAGCAAATGGTTGCCTTCAAGTAGTTTGACTTAATGGGACCCAATAGTGAACCTGCTCCAGGGGTTTACCATCACCTACCTCTGAGGTTGAAAGTGTGTGACTTGTCCAGGGTCACCCAATGGATTTCCATGGTTGAGTAAGGATGCAAACCATAGTCTTCCAGAGTCTTAGTCCAATATAGAAGGAAATACCCAAAGTCAAGAAACCCGGTGGCTTCCATTCTGGACAGTCAATGCTGATTCTTGAGTAAATCTGAACTGGTTCAGGAATCTTGAAATCCCAATTTGTGATACCCCAGTTGTGAATTCTGTAACTTGTAGACATTCATAAGTCTGTCTATACAAGCCCTGGATAGGAAATGCATGAATATTCTGTTACAATTCATCACTTGGTGGGATAACTCCCAAGTTCCCCCCCCCCCTATTTAGGGTGGAAATTATGTAACATTTTTTTAAAAATCCTATAGTGGGACAGTCTAAATTAACATCCAGGTCCAACATCCAGGGGCCGGGCTGTGGCGCAGCTGGCTAGTAACCAGCTGCTATAAATCACTACTGACCGAGAGGTCATGAGTTCGAAGCCCGGGTCGGGTTAAGCCTCCGACCATAAAAAAAAAAATAGCCCCGGCTTGCTGTTGACCTAGCAGCCCCGAAAGACAGTTGCATCTGTCAAGTAGGGAAAATTTAGGTACGCTTTATGCGGGAGGCTAATTTAACTAATCTACAACACCATAAAACTGCTCATGAGGAAAAGAATGAGGAAGAACAGCCATCAATGGACGGTGAAGCAACAGCTACCCCTGTGGCTGGAAATCGTGAAGCTGGAAAGATGTTAAAAAATGCCTCTGTGTCTGTCTAAAACTGAATGTTGTTTGTCTATTGGCATTGAATGTTTGCCATATATGTGTTCATTGTAATCCTCCCTGAGTCCCCTTCGGGGTGAAAAGGGCGGAATATAAATACTGTAAATAAATAAATAAATAAATAACTTCTGGGGCTGCATCTCTAAGTATTCCATGAAGTTAAATGTGAATTAAGGATTCAATTTTTAAAACTTAAATTACAGAAGTTATTTCCATGCTAGGAATACTTGTACTCCTGGGATGAACAGATAGAAATATTGTGTGAGTGCGTGCGTGTCTTCAAGATCCATGACTTTTTCAAAATAGACATAATTCAGATTATCCCACACTTCTGGGTCTGACTTGGCTTTCTTGTTTCTCTTTCCAGCCATTGCCTTGGCCATGGTTCGGGATGGGTCCAGCGGGGGAGTCATTTACCTTGTCACCATCACCAAAGACGGCGCCAAGGAGGAAGTAGTTGTGGGGGACAAGATCCCCCAATTCTATGATGAATGAATTTGTTTCCTTTCCATTTTTAATCCAATAAATGCTGCTGTGATGGAACTGTCTCTCTCTGCGTGGTCCGTTGGAGCAGAAGGGATCTCACTTCTGGGGGGGAATCTCTTCCGGCAACACCATGGTCACCAAGATGCTTTGTGAAGATCCAAAAGGAAAAGGGAGACCATGTTGTCGAAGGCTTTCATGGCCGGAATCACAGGGTTGTTGTGTGTTTTCCAGGCTGTACGGCCATGTTCCAGAAGTATTCTCTCCTGACGTTTCGCCAACATCTATAACAGGCATCCTCAGAGGTTGTGATGTATATGGAGAAACTAAGCAAGGAATGTTTATATATCTTTTTAAGGTCCAAGGTGGGTTTCTTAATATGTTTAGAAATAGTCCCTGACTTTCTCCTATGTGTATGGTAGCCAATATTTATCAAGTAGCCAAAAGTTATTATGAGTCCAGGCCAGTGAAGGTAATAAAAACCTCCTAGGCCAAAAACTTGGCAAAATTGCCCCAGACAGCAGCTTTGGGTTCCATAGGAGGATATTATTATTACCAACACTGGAATCCTGTATCCTTGATCTGCCAAATTGCCCACCTCAGTTTTAAATAAGAAGGAAATTGCTCCCTGCCATGCAGGAAAAGCACAATCAAATCACCCCTGACAGATGTTAAGACCATGCCCCATCTCCAAAATATCTCATTATGTACGCATATGCAATATGTGTTCTCCTAATTCCACCCAAATCCAAAATACTTCTGATTCCCAGCATTTCAAATAATGAAACCTTCACCTGTTATTAGGCCTGACAATGTTTTAATTTCCAAAACCTTATCTGAATTATGTGATGAAGTCCTATAAAGCTACCTACATGCTTAGCCTTGGCATTACACACATGATGACATACTGGATTGAGCAACAAGGCGTGAAAGCTGGGAAACTGCAACATGTTTCCCTTGCTTGCAGCAATTCTTTAACATAACCTCAGTCCAATTTGCTTCACTTCAATGTCTGAAAACACTTAACAACCCTAGTAATAGTGCCATAGCTCCCATCATTGTTACGATAAAAAAAATACACAGAGAAAATGGATACAGAAATTGTGGGCCCTGCTCATTTATTTCACTCAAACAGTTCAGAGGGAAAAAATAAGTACATCCAATGTATTCAAAGAAAAGTTAAAATGATGCAAAAGTAGCAAGCAATGCAAGTCATAAATGCATTTTATGAATGTTTTATGTAAGTTAATTTTTTAACTGATTTATAGTGTATTGTACAGTTTTTATATGTCTGTTTTATTGTAAGCCGCCCTGAGTCCCCTGTTGGGTGAGAAGGGTGGGATATAAATATTGTAATAAATAAATAAATAAATAAATAAGTCTAATTTTTTTTACAGCAATTCATGGCAGGAGCCCATATAATTATCAGAGCCACATGATGATCCTAGGCACTTTGACTTTGGAGTAAGCCCAACAAAAACTATTTCTGAGTCAATGTGTACAAGGCTGTGTTAAAAATACACATTTTGAGGGCCAAACCCTCATCTGGAGCTCAGAACTAGAGATAAGCCTTCAGAGCATCCCATGATTTCCAATCTTTAATCTTCTAGATCAGGCGTGGGACAGCTTGGACTTCCACAATTCCTAAAAGCCTACAATGCAGTATATTTACAATATCTTTCTAACTCAAATGAAGGATTTCATACAAATTAGGGAAGAAAGGAAACAATGCAGGAGGGAAGCTGTGGATTACCAAAACCCAGATACTATCAAAATCATTGCAGTTCCAAAATGATGAATCTCAATCTTTAAAAATTTTATTTATTTATTTATTTACAACGTTTCTACCCCACCTTTCTCACCTTTCAAAACTGGCAAAATTCAATGCTGATAATATAAAGCACAGTAATAAAATAAAGCATAAACATTTAAGCACCTAAATATAATCAAATAAAAACAGTATACAAAATTTAAAACATAATATTGCTTAAGTCTGTATTTTAAAATATGTGAAGATATGTGGTGCCATTTCCATTGTTTTTGAAATTAAAGTGTCAGCTCGTGAACAGCAGGATACATTATTTTTTAAAAAAAATCCAAGATCAACATTTTTATAAAAATATTTGAATTCAGTTCATACACAATAAAACAAATTAAGCAGTGGGATAACAAAGTTTCAAACTTGATGGAGGGAAGTCCAACAAACTAGAGCCTCGCCAATAAGTATGGTAATCTGATTGAGGCATCAAAAGAAAATTTGTAAACCATATTTTGGGCCTTTACTATTGCTCTCCAGTAACTGTATGATCTGAGCACTCTACATTTTAATAACACATTATAGGATATTATTTATTATTTTCATGATAGATGTTATATACAGCTGAATAACTTCACATATTTACTGCTGATTCAATTTATGGTGGGCTTATAAAGCACAGCAAGATATTTTCTATATTTATTATCATGAAATAATTTGGATGGAAATCAAAGTATCATTCTGAATAGTGTGCTGTTGGAGCCTTGTAATCTTAAAACTGCGTGTTTTGTTGCAGATGTTTGGCACATTTCTGAGCAAAGCGAATAATAATAATAATAATAATAAGAAGAAGAAGAAGAAGAAGAAGTTGTTGAAGTTTATTTATACCCCACCTCCATCTCCCCAAACGGGACTCGGGGTGGCTATACACATTATTAATTCAAAAGAATTGGGCCTGAACCCATCAGAAATTAAATTTCACTTCAAATCTAAGGCAGTCTATTAGTTGGAATTGGTATGGCAGGACCAGAGTCTGGGTAAGACAGCACACCAGTCAGCGGCTATAGCAGAAGTTCTTTACATATGAAATTTGCAGCAAAATTTCATCAGGCATCTTCTGGTGCCACCTCACTGGTCAATAAGGTCTCAGGCTGCAGAAACAAAGGAAAATGAAGAGTTCAGAGTTTAGCCAATGTTACAGAATTGCCAGGGAAAGAGACAACACCATCCCTGAAGTAACACAGCTAACAGGAAATGTCCTCCAGGCAGGGACCAGGAGGTGTTGGTGTAAAACATCTCCAAACACCGACTCAAACAGGTAAGTAAAACAGCCACAGATTAGGGCACTAAAGATGACAGGTCAGTGGAGAAGCCGTTAGTTAACCCACAAAAGGGCTTTGGTTTAAGCTTTGTGCAGAACCCATCCCTCAAAGTAAGGAAAATAGCCATTGATGTTCAGATGGTCTGACTGAACAGGTGACAAAAGATGTTGAACATGTGGCAAAACCTAGTCACTTTGGGTTCTTTTTAGAGAGAAAAATCTGGATATAAATTAAGATATTATTAAATAATTACAGTAGAGTCTCACTTATCCAATATAAACAGGTGGGCAGAATGTTGGATAAGCAAAAATGTTGGATAACAAGGAGGGATGAAGGAATAGCCTATTAAACGTCAAATTACATTATGATTTTACAAATTAAGCATCAAAACATCATGTTTTACAACAAGTCTGCCACTTGCTTGGGAGTGTGGCTGTACTTGTGTTTTTGTTTGGTGTGTTGACCCGTTGTGTGTTGCTGCCTAGAGAAACAGCAGTGGGAGGCAGACTGCGTTGGATAATACAGAACGTTGGATAAGTGAAGGGTAGTTAAGCGAGACTCTACTGTATGATGTTATTATTCTCATAATACAGTAGAGTCTCGCTTATCCATCATCAACGGGCCAGCAGAACGTTGGATAAGGAAAAATGTTGGATAATAAGGAAAAGCCTATTAAATTATTATTATTATTATTAACAACATTTTTACCCCGCCTTTCGCACCCGAGGGGACTCAAGGCGGCTTACAACACCCGGCAAGATTCAATGCCAAACAATCAATAAAATTAACAACACATTTAAAACCATTAACAGTAATCAATAAAAATACATTATACAAGCATTAAAAAGCATTAAACATCAAATTACATTATGATTTTACAAATTAAGCACCAAAACATCATGTTTTACAACAAATAGACAGAAAAAGCAGTTCAATACACAGTAACGTTATGTAGTAATTACTGTATTTACAAATTTAGCACCAAAACATCGCAATGTTTTGAAAACATTGACTACAAAAACATTTACGACTAAAAGGCAGACTGCGTTAATACAGAACATTGAATAAGCGAAGGTTGGATAAACAAGACTCTACTGTACTTTTAAAAAGGAATCCACACAATATGCTTTTCCTGTTACTGCGCTGCGGGAAGCTAACTTGATAGTTACTTGTAGTCAGTATCTCAGCTACGATTACACCACTCTGGCCAATTCTGACCTGGGACCTTGAAAGGTCTGAGAATAAAGCCATTATTACAGACTATACTGCAAGGGTGAAGACTGTGGGAAGTGAGGGACTACATAATCCTGTTGCAGACTTGGGGCAGGGAGGCATATTGCATCATACGGAACAAAGATTAAATAATGCTCTCTAGGAGCCCTGGGGACAGCCTTTTTACCATGATGTTACCCCTTCGTGACTATTTTAATCCAGGAGAGGCCTTTTGATTTTCAAAACAAGACTAGAAGTCAATTCCAGTTTTCTTCTAGTTTTCAAAGAAGTTGTTCCTGGGCCCTAAGGAGCCCTGAAGGCCCCTAAGATTTGCAAAAATGCCCCTATCTTGAGGCTCCAAAAGTTGGAGGCAACACTTTGCCCCTTTCTGCACCACCCCGTGACACTTCCTCCTGTCTGTCCACATTTCTCAGACCGAGTCGGCACATGTACCCAGTAAGGAGTAACAGGGTGGCAACCTGTTCCCACTTCACACAAAAAAAACCCAAAATATTACAGACAAGCTGGGGGGGGGGGGGGGGAGGAGAGAATGGGCCCTCCATTACTTGCAAAAAATAAATAAGGAATCAGCTCTAAAACAAACTATGAAACTCCTGGAAAGACCCAAAGTATGCGTTAAAGGAAAATACAAGCCCTTTTAAACTGGCCTAGGAGATCTGGAGGACAGTTCCCAAATGAGCCTGCTGATAACTTTGTCCATCATCTGGAACAGGACCCTTTTCTCAACTGGCACCTTTTCTCTGAAATCACTTCCCATGGAAATTAAGATGGATTTCCTCATTTACTCTGAGGTGGATGCCTCACATACACAGAGCTGTCAGAGCTCTTGTCACTTACTGCAATTAGGAGAAGAAAAGAGATTTAGCATCAAAGACTGTAAGATGAGTAAGGAATGTTTACCTCCACAGGTCCCTTCTTTTCTACTCCATTCCCCGCCAAGTCAGTCTTCACTTCCCCATCAGGCCAGTCTAGGAAAAGCTCTAGTCAATCACAAAACATGAAGACTGTTAAGTAGCACCCAGACAGAGAGGGCTCCAGAGACATCTTTCCACATGGGTCACAGGGAATGCTTGAAGGCCTGCAAAAGGCCAGACTTGGAAACAGATCTTGTTGCTTGGATGCTGGAAGTTTGCTTGAGATCACGTTTTAATGCCTACCAAATATTTCTCCTGTCTTTTTTCTTACCATAGAAAGTGCATTAAGGAAAAACGGAACAGTTCTTCAGCTCCATTGGAGTCTTCTATCTAGATGCTGCAGCTATTGCTTGGATGCTGGAAACTTGCAGGAGATGACATGTTGAGGTCTTCCTGATTTTTCCAACCATTTCTCCATTTTTTTTCTTACCATAGAAAGAATAGCTGTTCAGCTCCGTTTCATTGTGCGTTGGAGGAGTATTCAATCTAGATGCTGCAGCTATTCCCACAAACCAGCAGATGGGAGCTTTCCAGACATTTCTGGAGTCCCTGCCGCCCATGTTCCCAGGCAAAGGGAAATCTCCCTGTGATCATCTACAGCATAGCTCCTTAGTCATGATATCCAGCCATGAAAGACTCAAGAATTAATGGCATCTTCTTCAACCTGATTCCTTCCAAATGTTTTGGAGAATTCCCACAATCCTCAACCAAGGAATTGGAGCCTCCAATATTTGGATGGGACCAAGTTGGGAGAAGCTTAGCAAGAAACTGAGCCAAAGACTGGTTGTTCCCTGTAACTACTCCTTCCCCACTCTGACTGGTTAGGTTGCTATTTTGTCATGGAGTATTATCTATAGCCCATTTAACTAGCTCAGTGTTTTAAGGTCCCACATTTCACCCCTTTGCCAACCTAGCTGGGAAGGAATTGTACAAAATCAGGCATCAGGACTCTGTAATACCCTGATGCTCATGCTTTCGGTGAGTAATTTCTGTTATATATTTCTGTGTTACTCCCCCCCCCCCCCCCGAACATCTATCCTCTAAACTGCCCCACTTTCGTATGTCCCTGTCCACAGTGGAGTACCCCTCTGTCCCTCTCACTCCGGGTTTTATCTTTGTGTTCATGCGGCCTGCTCTTGTTTTACTGTTTCTTGATTCCTTGATGTGATGTTTATTATTATCTATTGTATTACTTTTAATTATGCTATGATATGTTGTTTTTATATTTTATTATATTGTATTGCTCTGGGCATGGCCCCATGTTAGCCGCCCCGAGTCCCCGCTGGGGAGATGGTGGCGGGGTATAAATAAAGTATTATTATTATTATTATTATTATTATTATTATTATTATGTGACTAAACTTCTCACACAAATCAGCAGCTGTGCTTCTTTTTATCTACCTGTAAACAACATGATTCAAAACTTTAAAACTCGTTTTGAAATGGAGTCATCACTCACTTGGTTTTGCTTCATATACCTTCTCTTGCTTTTTGTCTGTAAAGAGAGAAATAATTTATCAGAGGTGGGGGGGGGGGGGGTTCATGCCAGAGATAATGCAGTTCCTTCTTGTCCACCTTGGCAAAATGTTCGGACCCCCAACCCTGCCCATATTTACTCAGAAGGAAACCCTAATGTGTTCAAATAGACTGGGGGGCTCATTACTTAAAACTGTATTCTATATATTTCGAGTCTATTTTTCAGTGTAGAAACCACTGCAGAGCAGAACACAACTTAATTGAAAATAAAAAACAGACAATAAAGCCCATAAAATAATAACCAATGCACAAGTATTTAAGATGAAAATGAAAACATTACACCTAACCCTTAATTCAAAACACCACAATTATAATCCAATGCAGTCTAGAATAAATAAGGCTTTTTATGCTCCTGGTAAAAGCCAGCCAAGAGGGGTCCATGAGCACTTTCTCAGGGAGAACACTGCAGGGGTGTGGAGACATCACAGAAAAGGCTGTACATTCCTCCAGCCTATAATCCATGTCCTGTGATTACAGCCTTCTTATGGAAGAGGTAGATAGTTCTCTCTCAGAAACTGATGCATGGGAAAAACCTACACCAAACAGACTCCCTCCCCAATTTCTAGTAGTACTGCCACCAATGGAAAGAAATGGAAGGCATCAGACAAGCTGCAACCAAAATGAGACCCCCAAATCCAAGGAATTCAGTTCCCACCATTACCAGACCCTTCCAGATGCTGCTAGACTATAACTCCCTGTAGCTCTAGCCAGCATAGCCTTCGGTGAGGAGTGCTAGAAACAGGTTAAACAATATATGGAAGGCCTCAGGACCTCCACCCCAGAAGGAAGGTTTGGGATCTTCCAAACCTAGAAGGAGGGGTGCAGCCAGGTTCAATAGAGCCCTCCAACCCAGGAGTTGCCATAACAGAAAGATAAAGGCATTAGAAACAGAATAATCAGGACAAGATGGGATATAAAATAGTTAAAAGCCAATGGAACTTAATCCTACATAATCACACCTGTGGTAAAGGTGAACATTTGGATAATTAAGATGATAATACTGAGTTGTATTCCAATCCTGAATAATGTAGATTTGGGAATTTAGACTCCGTCTGTTAGGTAGCAGATGATAATTCTACCTCAAATAAACGAGCTTCCAAAATAAACTGGTTGGGAGGGGGTAATGGATTTAGGTCTACTACCAGTGATGCTGTAGATTTCTTATTCAATGTGGCTGCATTAAAGATGGCATGCCAAGGATACAGGGCTTGTTTGGAGACCAGTTAAATGACCTTGAGGTACTTCTGATTCCATGTTTAGATTCCTTCAAAGGGAGAGGGGCTCCTGGAGGTCTCATGGAAGATTGGGTCATTTATGCCTGCAATATTCTACAGAAGACAATACCAAAGAATGACACCCAGGAAAAATATCCATGTGCACTTACTGCGGATGAAGTAGATCACAGCAGCTATCACCAAAATTGCTAGGACTCCTAAGATGGCTCCCACAATAACTCCCATGTTGACTAAAAGAGAAGAAAGATATCTCTGTTCAGACAAGCACTTCAAGGCCACCACCTGAGATCCCTGACCGAAACACAGTGACTAAACCTCCCAATGCAATCAACTTCCTTCAACTTTTTCATGAAAAACTTTCTCCCCCTCAGTCCCAGCATTAAAGGCTTTAGAAATACAATTTAATTTTAAGAAGGTGCATATATTATTTTAGGCCATGTCCATGCATCCAAAGTCAGCAATAAAACCATATTTTTGTGGATTCCTTCCACCAAATATGGGCTCATACTTTCCAGTATTGTTCTTCTGCCTCCTTTATCAAGCACCACACCATCCTGTTCCCTGAGGACTGCATCTCCTATTTCCACACCTAAACATGTTCACAGAGACTCCTGAAGCTTTGCCTGTGTCAGTCACTGCAGGAGTGTGTTCACCTCCCAGAATCCCCCCACTGACCAAAATTTAGCTCCTGTAATCCTGACCATTAAAGCCTTCGACAACACATTAGCTCCTAGAATCCTCCACTGAGAGGCCGATTCTTTGCACCCCCTAAAATCTCTCACCACCAGACTCTTCGTAGGCCAGGACCATAGGCTTTGGCAGGCTGGCATGCTCCAGATGGCACCGGTAGAGGTCCCTCTCCTTGGGATCAATCTCGATGCTGAGCCAGGTGTGGTAGGTCCCATCGGAGTTGTGAGCAATGTTCCTACGGAAGGTCTCATGGTCCATGTTCTCCTCCCCCTTTGTCCAGGTGGCATCGATCTCTCTGGGGTAAAAACCGTGGGCCTGGCAGATAAGGGCCTCCTGGCCATCATTGGCTGCCATGCGGCTCACCTTCCCCACAGGGCGCTCTGGAAGGAAACAGCAAAATGAGACTAATGCCTTTCTCAGAACCTTCCGAGTAAGCACATTCAGTTAAGATTCCTTTGCAGAAGGTTGTTGGTGTTCTTTGTACTGCCTCACATCCAACCGATGATTACAAATGTAATCAGGGCTCAGGAGAGTTATGCCTCCAAAGCAAAGACAATGGAACTGCAATTCTTAGAGTTATTTCATCTTTTTAGGGGCTTCAAGTGTAATTTTAGCAAATAAGAAAAACAAAATTGGTGTGAAGGCAGAACAAGACCTTCTCTGCAGATGCTCACACACTCAGGGGTTTTCATCATATGCACTTCATTCGACACTGTCTGCAGTTTGTAAGCTACACTGACTCCCAGTCTTGGAGAAAGATGGGATATAAATAAAGGGATAAATGGATTGGAGCACATTGTCTCTGCTTTGTCCTGGCTGCTCTGCATGGGGATTGATCTGAGAATATTAACCCACCTCAAGTCAAAAGAAGGAAAAGAAGTAGAATAAGCACAATAATAAATATAAATGCTACAAATAAATAACAAAATCCTGCCTGGACAATATTTTAAAGTCGAAGGAAAACACATAATGCTGTTGTTTTGAAAGTCTGGCTCTGTTGAGAGGTTATTCTCCAGGAAACCTTGGCTTTTCTAAGACACTAAAATAAAAAGAAATCATATTCTTCTCTGTGTAAGGGAGCAACACAATTCAAGTTTGACCTTAATGACTAAGTACGTTCGGAGGCATCTTTCTTTCCATCATACTTTTAGAAATTGACTGTGGTGGACTCCTAATATACCCCTGTGCTGTTTTGTTTATAGGCTTTGAAAAATGAATTTGAACTGTTTTAACTCTACACACTGTTTTAAGAATTTTTAAAATAACTTTGATATTTATACTTTTATTTATGTCTCTGTTAGCTTGTAGTCCATTCTTAATACATTTTGAGCTGCTTTGAGTCACTTTGTTGAGAAATGGTCAGACTATACATAAACCAAACAAATAACACAATACAAAATCTGTCCAGCGTGGAGGGGGAAGTCAAACACAAGCCCACCCACATCTATAGTGCAATGGTCAGGACTATGAAAACATTTGACTGTATTTTTGGAATACAGTTTCAATGTGAGAAAAGGGGAAAGTATCCATGGTTGGTATATTCAAGTGTCTAGCTAAAGGATCAGCCTCCCTAAATGTTTCCCCCACCAAGGAAGGAAGAGAGAGCAGACTTCAATATTCTCAATTGTTCTTGGTTGCTGTTGCGTGCCTTCAAGTCGTTTCTGACCTATACCAATCTGAGGTGAAGCCCTCACAGAGATTTCTTGGCAAAGTATATTCAGAGTTTTGTCTTTGCCCATTCGCTGAGCAGGGGAAATGTGACTCACCCAAGGCCAAGGCATCTTCATTGTAGAATTAATGTAGTTTAACACCAGTTTAATGACTCTGGATCAATGCTTTGGAATCCTGTGAGTTTTTGTTTTGCAAGATCTTTTATGTTCTCTGCAAAATAGTACCAGTGCCTCATCAAACTACAAACCCCAGGATCCCATAGGACTCAGCCAGAGCAGTTAGGGTGGTGTCACACTCCATGAATTCTATAGTGTAGGACCAGCTTGCGTGGAGTTTCAATCCCTGGTGACTCAGGTCCAAGACCTTTTTTTCTGGAAACTGGATATGTTATATATGTTTTGTTATGAAAAAGCCAAGGTATATGTCCATGGGGAAGGGGGCCAGCGGGGCTGAATGCTCTGTCCTCAGTAGCAGGGTCCTTCCCTCCTTCACCCACCCACAGGACTCACCTGTCCTCAACAGTGTCTCCTTCCCATAGTCCAGGTATTTCTGCAGCCACTCAATACAGGTCTCCTCCAGGTAGCCCTTCTGGAATTGGGCTTCATTTGTCTCCTTCTCCCAACTCCTCTTGGTGACCTGAGCTGGGACATCGGCTGCCGTCCAGGTGAGGGTCTCCTTATCCAGGCTGATGAAGTCCCTCCCGTCATAAGCGTATTGCATGTGCCCTGCTTTGCTCCCATCTCTCCGCAGCTCACAGCCGTACATCCACTGCCAGGTGTGAAATCCTGAAACAGATGCACAGAAGATGAAGGGTGGGGTTGCATAAGCAGAGGGAGAGCAGCCCCTCCCTCCCTGCCCCACAAAATGGGATTAGACAAATTTGTTTTTCTTATTTTACCCAAGACTGAAGAAAGAATCAGAGGCTATCCAAAGAATGGTGATCATCACTAAAGAATGGATGCAACGAAGTATTTTATCTTATTAACAACTATACTTTCCATGGTGTGTATGCCTCCCAGAGAAATTCTACCCTACAATCCTCTAGTCCCCTCCTTGGGAAATTATGTCCCTCATTATTCCCTCCTTCCATGCAGACTGAGCCCTTTGCCTTTCCCCCTTCACCTCCTAAATACCTTCATGAAGGTGCCATGGACGCTCCCTACAGCTTCTAATGGACAGAAAAGGTTGTACAGCAAGGGGGCCTTGGGAGATGTTTCCGCAAGAAACAGGACTAGTGATCGCCATATGTCATCCCTCCTTCTCCCCAAGACTCCCTCAGGGCGACAGGGGAAACCCCTCTTCTTCTTAACCCCCTTCCCCAAACTGCCTGCTGTTAAAAGCAAGAAGGCCAGCCATGTGGGACTTGCAGGGAAAGAGAGCTGCTCCCCCCCCTCCCCCCCGCCCAACTCAAGTGAGTTGTAAACATGCCAGAAATGAGGCAGAGAAGACCTGTCTAGTTTAGGCCAGTCAACTTTGTTCTTAAATAAAAGACAGAAGAGTAGAAAAGTTAATTCTGTTCTTTCAGACATTTGGATTTAGCTGTTTCTCTTCAAGAGACAGAAACATAATTATGATCCACCCGTTACATAATTTTAGAGAATGCCACCCACTTCCTTCTCCATTGTATTGCAGGGAATGTGCCTGGCCTTTTTGTGTAGCTCTATCTTCAAAGGTTCCTTGTTGATTCTTTTCTATGCTGAGGCAGTGAGTTCCGCCAGTTCACAAAAAATGTATGAAAAAGCGGGCACCTTGGAAGGAACTTGATATGGGTAAATGCACTTTGGCAACCTCTCATTCCTCCTTGTCCATCATTGGTTTTATACATTTCAACCAATGCTTAATCCCAAAAGTTTTATTGGCTCCAAATTACTGTAGATATAATAACATCCACACAACTGGCAACAGTGTGGGTTTATTTTTATTTTATTTTATTTTATTAAAATGAATTAACAAACAAAGGCTTTAATCTAGATAGGAAGGGAGGAGGTGAGCCCTTTGCATGCTTTGGATAATCCACTCCTCCCTGGTTTTGCTTGTGGATCCTGATAATCTACTGGGCACCAGGAAATTCACAATCATCAGTTTATTTTACAATACATACAAGTGTTTAAATGGGGCCCATGATGGAGCAATGGGTTAAACCCTTGTGCCAGGACTACTAACCGAAAGGTCAGTGGTTCAAATCTGGGGAGCAGTGTGAGCTCCCATCTGTCAGCTCCAGCATCTCATGTGGGGACATGAAAGAAAGGGTAAAACATCCGGGCATCCCCGGGGCAATGTCCTTGCAGGTGGCTAATTTTCTCACACCAGAAGCAACTTGCAGTTTCTCAAGTTGCTCCTGACATGGGGAAATCTGTGAACAAATCATGTTTGTATTTGATCCTCTGTTACTAGCAGAAGGTTTGTCCTGTATTCCAACTGAGCCATGTTTTATAATTTGAATAAATATATCATTTTATCAGTTCTAAAAATCTTAATCACACCTCCTAAGTAACTAAAACATGATATATAGTAAAATGATGTAAAAACTAAAGATAAAGTACAAGCAGGAGAACAATCTGCATATTTATTGCTCTCTTTCAGAGCATGGAAAAGTTACATTTTGGACTAACTGCTGGAGGAGATCCAACAGCTAAATAGAAAAAATAGAAGAATATTTTTTAAAAAATGGAAAAATAAGAAATGAACTAGAAATTACTGATAATTATTGTAAGGGGTAAGAATGGAAGATTACTTCCCCTGTTTGATGTATTCCCTCAACCCCCTTTCCCTGACTGTTTATATTTCCTTCCCCCCCCCCTTCACCCCGCCCCCTTCCCCACCCCACCACTTGTTCCCTATACCCTTTTCCCAACACTTACCCCAAGTTTTTAACCTTGCACTGTAACTGAAAAGCAATTAATAAAAATTATTCAAGAAAAAATGGGTTGTGGGAATGCAAAACACATCTCAAGGCCTATTCCTTCTGGCATGCCTAGCCAGTCAGTTTTAATCATGAATATTAAACTGGTGTCTTGTGTCCAGTGGCCACTGATGGAACCACAGTGTATTTACTGGTATTCTGTGTATAGTTCTAAATTTGTATCATCACAACTGGTAAGAAATTACCATTGTCCAGTCATGTTCAAGACTCAAGATGTGACTTTCACAATTACTAACCAACCTCATGCTGCAAAACTAATTTCCCTGGAATCGCAAGAGATATTTGCTTTCAGGCATCATTAACCCTTAAAGCTCCTCCTTCTCTCTCAAGCCCTTTCATCTCCCCAAAGGCTGAGATTAGAGATTTGCAGAAAAAGCAAGAGAACTGGATCCTGAGTGAATCCCATCCTAAATGTGGGCTCCCCCTCAGCCCCTGCCTGGGATTATAGGGCCTTCCATGAGCTGCAACTGCCAGCACTCCTTACCAACTGCAAGTGCACAACAGAAAAGGGAAAAAAAGAGCACCAGCTATTGGAATACTCTTGGATGTTAGCTGCATCTCTGGCCAAAAGAGAAAAGGGTGAGAAATGCTGGGCGTTCAACATTCAGAGGGGGCACAATCGCTTCCTCTTGGCTGGAGACCTTACAGAAATTAAGATGAACCTATTTTCCGAAATTCTTCTGGTTCAATCACTTCAAACCCTTCCCTCCCTCTCCCTCCCGGCAGTCCCCTCCCTTCACTTCCTTCCCCTGGAAAAAAAAACCCCCAAAAATAAAAGGTGGGAATGTGCTGGGCTCCTCCACCCGACCACTCACCTCCAGTCTGGTTGTAACGCTCCCGCAGAGTTGCCAAATTCACTCTGAATAGAGCTTCTGCGTTCTGCAATCTCTGAGTGTTCCAGACCCAGTACTGAGGATCTGCCTCCCCCGCCTTCTCCATCCAAGGGACTCGACGTACAGCCTTCCTAGTGTGGGCATCATATTGAATGAAGAGCTGGTCGTCCACGTAGCCCACAGCGATGAAATGTGGCAGCCCCGGGCTGGACTCCGTCAGTGATGTGTAGAAGTAACGCAGGGAGTGTGAGGAGGCCCCTGGGAAGAGAGAGGGGAGGGTTGAAGGGTAGGACAGGCAGAAGGGAGACTCTGTCTCGAAGCCTCCTTCCCCGCTCCTCACCTGGAGGCATCTCTGGCGCGGCGGTTCCCTTGGGCAGGGCAAGTACGGGGTCACCGAGGAGGACGAGAGAGAGGCAGGCCGGGCCCAGGAGAAGCCACAGAGACAGCGCCATCGCCCCGCTCAGAAACGACGCCAAATGAGGCAAACCAAAAGCGAAGCGGGTTAGGAAATCCCCAGGAAGGGCGCGGATTGGGCCAGGAGGAAACGCCCAGCCAATGGGAAAAAGAGATTGCCGTGTCGTCATCAGTTGCCAGGCATGAGGCAGAGCGCCAGCCTGCGAAAGTTGGAAAGAGAAAGTCGCTCCTGCTGGGAATCCTCGCCGAAGGGCTTCTGCTCACCTTTAAGGCTGAGAGAGTGTGACCCGACCCCCAAAGCCCCCCTGTCAGTCATGTTGTTTGTTCATATTTCAAAGAAATACAGGGCTAAGACCCCCGAAATCTGAATAATATTCAATCCAATCTTGGCAGGCTTCGCATTGGGAAAACGAAACCGTGGGTTACAGCGCCCCCTGCTGGATTGGTTCTAGATAAATGTTTTCCCTTGGCATTAACTCTGACTCTAACCAATTTACTACATATTTTCTCCTAAAATCCTTTCTAAAGCAGTCTTTCCTCCTCTCCAAATGCGATTTTAAAAAAGCATATATATAGCTTCTTGTGTTTTATATATTTTAATCTTTGTTCTATGTTTGTATGTATACTGTGCATTGCGTGTATATTGTGTGTTTTGATAAGGCCAGCTGGCTGATCGATAAACATTGTTTTGTGTATTTTATATAATGTTCATAAAGATGGTGATTTTTTAATTATGTTGTAACCTGCCTAGAGCCACAAGAAGTATAATAATAATAATAATAATAATAATAATAATAACATAAAAAGTATTTCCCTCCTCCCCTTCAGAGAAATGTTAACCACATCATTATGTGTTGTCCCAATTATCATGCTACGGTATATACAATTTTCTCCTTGTTTCCTAATTTTATTCATTTCTATGAATATATATATATACAGTAGAGTCTCACTTATCCAAGCTAAACGGGCCGGCAGAAGCTTGGATAAGCGAATATCTTGGATAATAAGGAGGGATTAAGGAAAAGCCTATTAAACATCAAATTAGGTTATGATTTTACAAATTAAGCACCAAAATATCATGTTTAACAACAAATTTGACAGAAAAAGTAGTTCAATACTCAGTAATGTTATCTTGTAATTACTGTATTTACGAATTTAGCACCAAAATATCACGATATATTGAAAACATTGACTACAAAAATGGCTTGGATTATCCAGAACTTGGATAAGCGAGGCTTGGATAAGTGAGACTCTACTGTAGCTGTAGAAATATGTCTTGACATGTGTGTTTTATATAATGTTCATGATGATGCTGTGCCTTTAGCTATGTTGTAACCTGCCTCGAGCCACAAGAACTATAATAATAACAATAATAATAATAATAATAATAATAATAATAATAATAATACAAGAACAATATAAAATCTATTTCCCTCCTTCCTTTTAGAGAAAGGTTAAGTGCATCATTACGTGTTGTCCCAATTATTAAACTACAGTAGAGTTCTTTGTTATACTTAAATATTTGCTTGTCTTGAAGTTTTCTACTTTATTTTCTTTGTCTTCCTTGTCTTCCTTATTATTGTTTTATTTTATTTTATTTTTCCCCTCTTGTTGATTTCTATATATTTTGTTATTTTTAATTGCTTGGTGGCATTCCCAAACTTAGAGCGCTTATTTGTTTGCTCCGTTTGTTTGCTCTAATTTTGACCTTTTTGTCTCTTTGTTGCTATGTGTAGTGGGTTGTTGCAATCTTGATTGGTTTATTTATTGCTTCCCTCGCTTCCCAATTCTTGATATTTATTTGTATTTTATTTTGTTATATTTTATTTATTTTGTTTGGTGGTCCTTCTTCAATTCTTCTTTGATTAGCTATTTTACTCTATTTTCCCCTAAAATGTCTTGTAGAGTCTATTTGCCTTTATTTCTTGCTTATCTTTGGATCTTCTAGTTATTTTTATTATTATTATTATTATTTTGTTTTTTGTTTTTTATTATTTATTTATTATTCTGTGTTATTATTGTTTCTATAATATTATTAATATTATTATTATTTTTCATGTGTGGGATTTTTCTGCCCCTACTGTTTTCTAGTTTCATTCATTTCTTTGTAATCTTCAATCCCCACAAGTAACCTTTTTCAAGAATGGCTGTGGTTTTACGTGTTTTCATGGATTTAATCTTAATTGTTTTAAACACTAGTGACGTTTAATGCTGATTTAATATTTATGTATGTCAAATTGTATTGTAATGCTTTTAAGGTTAGCCGCTTTGAGTCTCCTTGTGGGGAGAAAAAGCGGGATATAAATAAATGTATAACAATAACTAGTTTTGCCCAGCCACGCGTTGCTGTGGCAAAGTGGTGGTGGTATTGGTTAAAAGTTGTTGTGGAATTTTTATTTGACGTTATTTGTATTTTTTTAATTAATTTTATTGTAACTTATCTTTTTTATTTATTATATTTTATTATTTTGTTGTATTATTTTTAGTTATTTTGTTATAGTATTTTATTGTATTAATTTTTTAGTGTTTTTAATTATTTTTATTGTATTATTTGTATTTATTTTATTTTTTATTCTTTTATTAACACTGGGCTGAGTGGGTTGCTAGGAGACCAAGTGGGCGGAGCTTAGCCTTCTAAGTGGCAGCAATTGGATAAAAACAATTATTGCTCTCCCTCTAAGTAGGACTTTATTTTTCTTTTCTTTTTGTTGTATCAACCTAGAGGCATGGATGATGGGTTGTGTTGTCAAATTTCGAGGTTGGAGGGCCTGTAGTTTTGTTGTTTTGTGGGTCGCCGTGATGCCATCACACATTTATATATATAGATAGGGGGTGGCCCTATTTGGGGGTCAGATAGCAGCAAATGAAGGCCTTTGGGCCTGAGAATAGCCTGACCATGGGAGACCTACAAAATGCTTGCAGAGGCCTTATATCGTCATTAATAGAAATGTCGGCAGGAGCCGAACCATCTATTCATTTGATATTGAAGCAAAACCTACTTGTGGTTACGAAGGATGTGGAAAAAGTGCCCCTGAGCCTGTTCAGAGTGCCTTGTCTTCCTGAGAGAAGGGTTAGTGTAGAAACATGGATGCTCTGAGCATGTGCAGAGTGTTCAGGCGATGAGACATTGTACATTAAGCAATATGAAGGAAGGCCTCCATCTTTTTCCCTGGCAAATGGAGGGTGTTGTGCTGTGTGTGTCTCTTAGGATGGTGGCAGAGGGCACCTAGTCAGCTTTGACCTATTAAGCATAAAAATGTCCAAAAGTGTTGAATAGTGTGAGAGGATTTTTCTTCTAAAGAAGCCCCTCTGAGGCCGAGGCTTCCCTCAGGGATCCGCCATTTTGTGCTCTTCCCTTCCCTTCTCCTCAGCACGGCCGGGCAGCACAAAATGGCTCCTCCTCAGGCCTCCCTTCCCCTCAGAACAGAAAGAAAGATAGAAGGAGTTTTGCCTTTGGAGGGAGGCCAGGCCACGCTTGCCGAAAGCGAAAGCCACACCGAAGCAATAATAAGTAATGTGAGAATCCTTTCACAAGATCCGTTGTCAGGAGGCCAAGATTTCGAGTCCCTCAAGGTTTCTTCATGCGGCAGCAAAGAGGCATTGTGTTTGGCGTCCATTTCTCAGAAAGACATTTAGGAAGCCATTGTGAGAAGAACAACATGCTGCTCCTGTATGGCTGCCGCACAGTTCTTTACATTTTTGGTAAATACTTGTGAACATATTGTGGAAATTAAATTCCCAAAACACCTGGAGGGAGGGCCGAAATTGGCCCAGGCCTAGATTAATTGAACAGATTTTAACAGGGGGTGCTGTGATTTTTAACTTTGAACACATTTTAATGGGTTTTTAACTGGGAATTTTTAATACTGTTTATATTTAATCCTGTTTTTATGTTTGTATACAGTAGAGCAGGGGTCCCCAAACTAAGGCCCGGGGGCCGGATGCAGCCCTCCAAGGTCATTTACCTGGCCCCCGTCCTCAGTTTTATAATATAATATTTTATATCAGTTTTAATAATATAATATATTGCATATACATATAATATTGATAATAATATTATGTTATACAATATAATACTAATAATAATACCATATAATAATATTAATTATATGTTATATAATGCTTTGAATGCGATTTGGGGTGCTTTGAATGCGATTTCCTGCTTCTTAGCGGGGGGTTGGACTAGATGGCCCTTGAGGTCTCTTCCAACTCTACTATTCTATGATTCTATGATTCTATATATTACATATT
The DNA here is from genome assembly GCF_035594765.1 of Anolis carolinensis. NCBI lineage: Eukaryota > Metazoa > Chordata > Lepidosauria > Squamata > Anolidae > Anolis > Anolis carolinensis. The sequence continues at coordinate 6,445,354 of NC_085842.1, forward strand.
ATATAATAGTATAGTGGTATAATTCAATATATTTATATATAATGCTAATATTGTGCTATGCTAATAATATAATGTATTGTATGTACATACAGCTGCTCTGAGTCCCCTTCTGGGTGAGAAGGGTGGGATATAAATGTAGTAAATAAATGCAGTAAATAAATAATTAATTTTAGACTTAGGCTTGGCCAAAGTGAAATGACTTGAAGGCACACAACAACAACAACAATCCTAATTAACTTGACTATCTCATTGGCCAGTAGCAGGCCCACACTTTCCATTGAAATCCTGATAAGTTTATGTTGGTTAAAATTGTTTTCATTTTAAAATATTGTATTGTTCTTTCATTGTTGTTGTTGCACTACAAATAAGACATGTGCAGTATGCATAGGAATTTGTTCGTATTTTTTTTTTCAAATGATAATTCGGCCCCTCAACAGTCTGAAAGATAGTGGACCGGCCCTCTGCTTCAAAAGTTTGAGGACCCCTGCAGTAGAGTCTTGCTTATCCAACCTTCACTTATCCAACATTCTGTATTATCCAATGCAGTTTGCCTTTTAGTAATCAACTAGCTGTGCCCGGCCACGCGTTGCTGTGGCTTTTTTTAGGTGGTTCCATGTCTTAGAGGGGGGGAATCCTTTGTTGGGAGGTGTTAGGTGGCCCTGATTGTTTCCTGGATGGAATTCCTTTGTTTTCAGAGTGTTGCTCTTTATTTTGTGTTTTGAGATGAAAGGGTGATGAGTACCGAATGGGTTTGGACCTTCAAAGAGTGGATGTTTCCCTGTTTGGGGGGGGGGGGGGGGGGATCCTTTGTTGAGCATAAGAACGTAGAGACGTGAATGAGGAGTTGTGTTGTCAATTTCCTAGATTGGGGGGGGGGGGGCTTTAGTTTTGTTGTTTTGCCCCGTGGAGCGATGCCATTATCCTTTTATATATATAGACTAGCTTTGCCCAGCCACGCGTTGCTGTGGCTTCTGGGAACCCTTTGTTGGCCAGGTGGAATAGCAGTGAATAGCCTTGCAGTCTCAAAGCCTGGCCGTTTTCTGGAGTAGCTGGAGCTTTTGGTTGTATGAACGTAGAGGCATGGATGAGGGGTTGTGCTGCCAAGTTTAGTGTTTCTGGGATGTGTAGTTTTGTTGTTTTGTCCTAGGCCGAAATTTCATTACGCTTTTATATATATAGATAGATGTTTTTGTAGTCAATGCTTTCAATACATTGCAATGTTTTGGTGCTTAATTCGTAAATACAGTAATTTCTACATAATGTTACCTTGTATTTTTGTGTGCTTAATTTGTATAATCAAAACGTTTAATTTGACGTTTAATAGGCTTTTCCTTAATCCCTCCTAATTATCCAACATTTTCACTTATCCAATGTTCTGCCGGCCCGTTTATGTTGGATAAGCAAGACTCTACTGTATTTTAAATGGTATTGAGGGGGGAAACTCTGCACACTCTCAGAGGCTCCCTTCACTTCTGCTCTCAAGGGGGCAGCACAGTGATGGACACACAAACGAGTTGAGACAAGTGAAGATAACTTTATTTGCTGACCAGCAAGTGGCTGGTCTATTATCATTTACAGTGAATCAAATAACACAGTTTTTGATTACTGTTTACCGTTTGTCTCTTTCATTGATTTATGATTCACTCATTGTATTTATTTATTTATTTATTACATCATTTCTACCCCGCCCTTCTCACCCATCAGGGGACTCAGGGCGGCTTACAATATACATTAGTATTTATACTTACAATATACACAATAGTATTCTAATTGGGTCACTATTCTATCCACGCAAACAGTTTAAGATGGAAATTTTGCTGGAACTTCATGTCTCTAGGCTGACCCTGACCAACACTGGTCTTCTAGTTTCTCAGACCAAGAATTTGGGAAGAAGATATTCTTCTAAAACTGCAGCATCTGCTCTTTTCCTTTCAGGACTACAATTCCTATTATCCATTTTCCAACTACAGCCCCTACAGTATGCTGATGTTTTTATGTTAAGCTGCTTTGAGTCTCCCTTAGGAGAAATAAAGCGGAATAATAATAATAATAATAACCGTGTATTGAACTACTTTATCTGTTGATTTGTTGTAAAACATGATGTTTTGGTTCTTAATTTGTAAAATCATAACATAATTTGACATTTAATAGACTTTTCCTTAATCCTTCCTTATTATCCAACATTTTCACTTATCCAACATTCTGCCGTCCCGTTTATGTTGGATAAGTGAGACTCGACTGTGATAATAATACACAACCTTCCTACTATCCAATATCTCTTATATGAAGGGTTCATTAACCACATAATCTTCTATCGATATCTATATCTTCTATCTATCTATCTATCTATCTATCCACATAATAAAAGTGAAAATTGGTATGTATGTGGCACGTTGTAATGTCTCAGAGACCCTCGAGTCAGGACCCCGTAGCCATTATGGATCAGACCAAAGAAGATATGGGGTTTGTGTCGACTCAGCAAGATTCAGCTCCCTTCCAGATGTCCCCTGTTGACAGTTTTAGCCCACAGTTAATTACAAAAGCCCTTGAATCAGAGCCTGGTTCCCCGGAGAGCACTCCTTTTGATAGAAAAATTGTTTTGGGAAACATTCCGCTCTGAGAAGAGGAGAAAAAGCGCTAGATTAGCGGAGAAAGCAAGCGCTAATTAAACCAGTTTCCTTGAGAGTTTCCAGGGAGGTTTGCATCTGGCAAGTTGTTGTGTTCAGTCCACTTTTCCTTGGGAAAAAGTGTTCAGACACCTGGTTTAAGGGGAGATTTGAAGTCCCATAAAAGTTCTGTGCGCGGGCTGGCCTTTGCGGTGTCAACGTGTCAGTTGAGGAAATCACATCGACTCTAGTTTCTGTGGCGCGCTACTCTCGAGTAGACCGGGCGTTGCATCTCGTCTCCCTGCCAAGCCTGGACAGCAATTCAGCTCTACCACGACTAACTTTGCCTTGCTTTGTTATCCTAGCCTCGGACTTGAAACCTGGAACTCTTTGACAGACCTTGCTATATTCCCCACTCAAACTGCTTAGAAGTTTGAGTGTGTTTCGGTTGTTGGATTTAAAACTTTGAACTCTAATACTGGACATCTACTTTCACTTTACTGGACTATATTTGACCTTTCCTGAAAGGACTATTGCTGGACTATATATTCTGCTTATTTTTGTTTGACACCATTATTTCTTTAATAAAGATATTAGATTGTTTATTGGCCTCCGTGTCTGGTTCCCAGTGCTCATGCTGCCTAGAGGCGTCACAGACGTATGTCTGCTCACAAAGATAGCCTCTGGCCTCCACAAATGGGCTATAGTTCCCAGTGCTGTGTAGCCACCAAGTCACTTCCTCTTAGGACATTGCAGGTTACAGCGAGCACATCCCAGTGTTCCTTTCTCTCCCCATTTGCATGACCCCACCCACTGCCTCTCTCTTAACCTTTTCCTATTGTTTCCTATGGCACACAGCAAACAGAGAAATTGATCAGCAACTCAACATGCTGGAGAGAGAGGTTTGGGGAGAATTCATTATGATTTATAGGAGTTGTAAGGACTGGGATGTATAGTTCACCTGCAATCTAAGAGCACTCTGGACCCCACCAAAGATGGACCTGGAACTAACTTGCCACACAGACCCAACATGGCTAAATTTGCATACTGGCGGGGTTTGGGGGTAATTGACCTTGGCATCTGGAAGTTATAGTTCACCCATATTCAGAGAATACTGAAATCAACAAGTGACAGATCTGGACCAAACTTGGCACACAGACCTAACACAACCAACTTTTCATACAGGCAGTGTTTGGGGTGATTGACATTGGAATCAGATAGTTATAGTTCACCAGTATTCAGAGAACCCAGCAGATGACGGGCACACAGACCCAACATGGCCAATTGTAATTATTATATTAATTATATATTTTATATTACATGTAATATTACTAATAATATTACAATATATTGATATAGTACAATATAGTAATTTAATGCCAGTATTGTGCTATGGTAATAATATAATATTGTATGTAAATTTAATTTGTAAGCCGCTCTGAGTCCCCTTCGGGGTGAGAAGGGCGGGATATAAATGTAGTAAATAAATAAGTAATAAATAAATAAATTGTGGATACTGGTCGAGTTTGGGGAAGGTTGACCAAGATTTTTTGGGAATTGTAGTTCACCCACATCCTTATGCATTTTCTATATAACCTGGGCATTGCGGGTCCCCAAGGTAGTTTAAAACATACATGAATCAGTACTCAAAGTTTAAACCACCAAGTTAAAATGACATCCTTCTTGCTCTTATATTGCCAAACTTTCTCACACTGTCATGTATTTATTCTGAGGCAAAAGTATGGAAGTGGTATGATAACCGACGCCCCCGCTTTCAAATTGATTTGAAAACGCAGCAGAAAGTTCCATAGATTACTCTCCGAAAGAACGGAGCGGGACCGCAACAGACCATTATTAAAAGACCTTTTTTTTCCTTCATTTTCCCTTTCCCTGAACTATGTAACAAATCCCCCCAATAAAAGTAGCATTTATTTTAACAGTAACACTCTCTACCTGGTTATTTTGTATCTCCCTCTGACTCCTTCCTTTTTGCATGCGGTTTCTCTCCCTCCTGTCCTTTAACTCCGGCTGAGGTTCTCCGCCATAGATTAACATGGCGGACGATATAAATTGGCTCATATCTCTATCAAAATTACCCCTAGAACGCTCCTCTTTTAGTCTTAACCCTTTCTAAGGCTCCTGACTCGAAGACAACCAGCAGACCCGGAATCGGTCCAGTTTTCGGCATCTCAACAGCTGACTGTCAAACAGAACCGCGTTTCTTTCCAAGCCAAGTTGCTGCTTTATCCCGGGGTTTTCTCTCCCCGCGACTCGCGGAATGGTTCTCCCTGGCCCCCTTCTGTGAAATGGGGATGGGGGGGATCGCTCTCTCGCGGGGGAGACATAGTTCACCAAGGACCCTCACCCTCTACAGCTGCCAAGGGATGCCCGGACGGGGGCCCTCCACGTTTCATTCATAATTTCATAATTTTATGAAAGAGAAGAACACTCTTCCCCACACCTACCCCTTGGACTTATGAAATCCTATACCTCCAAAGACTTACTAACCCATATGTGCCCCTTCCCCATGCCATCTCAATGAATTCCTTATGAACTCTTTCCCCTCATGTATTTGTGAATTTTTATATTCTATGTACATGACTCACTGTTGTATGAATTTCAAACTGTTGGGCTAACTTCATGGATTGTGAAATCATGCTGCTTGAACCCTACTTCTATGTTGGATTCCCCAGATGTTGTGAACTTCGTTCCTATCAAATGTTTTCTATTGCTCATTTATATTGTTTATATCATTCATGATTCCCCTTTATGCAATGTCACCCACCTTTATGGATTCTCCTTTATCTACCTATCTGCCTATATGTATTTACACTCTTTGGGATCCCCGGAAAATATGTGTTTTTCCCTGCTGGGTTTATGTTCCGACTTTATTTATAATTTTCATTTTATCCCATATAATTGTCAGATCATGAAATCAAATGGGAAATATTATGACCCCAACCTGAACTCTAGCCCCATGACTCAGACCTCCCCTTCCCAAAAACAAGAGGATAATCTGCCACAGTTTAATCCCATCTCACTCCGATCGCATGGACAATATAGGGCGAGTCACCAAACTAAAGGTGACTCGCCCCCAAGGCAAACATTGTCACATCGCAGGCCAGGACGCCGCAGGAAGGCACCCTGTGGGGCCGTCAATGATGGCTCATCAAATCACCACTTCCCGTCTGACACCCCAAAGACATATCTAAAATCTGCGAACGTGACAGGACCCCGGACATCCTTGATGGGTGTCATTAATTCCTTTAGAAATTGGCTGGGCCAGAATTAATCCGATGTTTCCTGTCCGGTCACCGCATTGTTTCTATAGCTCCCGCCTCCTCCTCTCTGATTGGCCCGAGGGGGGACAAAAAACAGCTCCCCATTGGGCCAGCAGGGCAAGGCGGGAAACGAAAGCCCGCCTCGTTCAACCTCTCAGCCTATCCGCGATCAGATGGGCAGGGAAGCGGGGCGGGAAATTCAAAGGGCTGTCAGACCGAAACATTGTATAAATATGACTTTATTTGAAACATATGTTACGCTAGTAGATTGAATGATCGCTATTAGCGTCCTTTTCAGCTGAAATTGCTAAATAAAAAACTCCTTGGCGGATTTTCCTTCAACTTGGCGGACCTTCTTCATTCCAGGCTTCAGGTTGTATTGCGGCTTATATTCTTCTTTTGGCTTCGCCAGGGTCCGTTCCCTCAGGACCGGGTCGGCTCCCTCCTTAAGGGACCCGATCCCCCAAACGCGGTCGACAACATAATTTGGCTTTACCACGAAGGGACTTGCTTGGAAGTTCCAAAAATCAATTTTTTTAGGCTAAAATTCCAAGCGGCGACCTTGGTCCAGATATTCTGGGACAGGTTGGGGAGAGAAACGGCTGCAAGGAGGGCCCTCCGACCAACAATTTGACCTCATTTCGCATCCAAATTTCTCTGGCAGCCCCTTTCTCTCTCTAGATCTGATTCAGGGTACTGAACAAAGGAGCCAGATAGGAGGAAGCAGATTTTTAGCTCCTCGAAGGAAAAGCGCCAACGTGAAACAGGGGACGCCCTGTAAAAAATAAAAAGGGAACCGGCCCCGTTGTTAAGACCCAGGTGGGCGGAGTTCTGGAGGTATTGCACTTCGGATCAGGGCTCGGTAACAAATTCCTGGTGAAACGCGGGAACATCTGGCGCCCGGTGGTGTGCGAGAACAGTCTGGCTTGTGAGATTACAGGTTCTAGGATCGTGGGGAAGGGGAACGATTGTGTTCCCAGGGCACCTACGGATCCCAAGAACGCCAGCCATTCAGCCTTGGTGTAGGGAGAACTCTTGAAAGGATGAGTGCATCCAGCCGGTGGGTGAGTCGTTACTCCATTAACTGTCAGGTACTGGGCAGGGGCTGAGCCAAGGATGGGTGTTTGTTCCGCACGCCTAGGGTGTCCCACCCCAGCAGACATCCCCAAGGATTCTCCTTTGGGCAAGATCCTGGCCGATTGGGGTGGGTTTGCATCGAAAAACATGGTGCAGGCCAGGTTGGTCCGACTAAGCAAGCGTAAGTGGCCCCTCGTGGCCCTTGAAGGAGGAGTCGCCTGGCCTCCACATGGCAGTGAGGATGAGAGTCTCATTTTGAAGCTCCAAAGCCATTGCCATGGGGAGGGCAAGTGGACCCAACTTGCTTATGCTGCAATGTTCATGGCCTTAAGCCAGAGGGAGAGTGGAAGGGGAGAGGGGGTCCAAGTCTTCCCATGCAGGGACGTGGGCTCCAAACCCACCCTCCTCAAAAGCTCCTCTCTAGACCTACTTCCCCTCCCACCTCCACCAGAAGAGGAACTTCTGGAGACATTTGCTTGTCCCCCACCGTACCAACCCCAATTCCCATCCCTTGCCCCACCTCCTCCCCGACTTTCTCCTCCTGTTCTGAATCTTGCACCGATCCAGAACTCCCAGATTGACCCCTCAAGGGAACCTCTGCTTCCCGGGATCCCCACTCTCCTAGATTCACCCTCCCAGCCCCCTACCCTCTCGCCCCATCCCCCTTCCGCTCCCCAGCCCTCTCCTTTCTCCCAGCCCCATCTCCCCTCCGTTTCCCAACCTCCCATTCCCTCTCAGCCCCCCCAATCCTCCCTCCTCTCTCCTCCTCCCAACCCCCCCATTCTCCAATCCTCTTCTCCCTCTCCTTCCCAATTTCCTTTTCCATTCTTTAATGGCTATCTTCCATACATGCTACCTAGAGGATCACCTTTCCCGATCCCAGACCCTCTCGCCTCTCAGACTTTCCACCCTCTATTGCTCCCCTCTGCGCCTCCTGCGGGGACCTCCCTCGTCTCTTCAGCACCCTCAGCTTCCCAAACCACCCCACCAGTTCCCCTAGCGCCCAAAAGACCCAGCCCCAACTGTCCCCCTTCCACTCCTTCGTCAGGAACTTCATCCCTCCCCCCTCAAAGGGTTTCCCAAACACCAGAGGATCCCTTTGAGCCCCTCATCACCAAAAATAGCCTGCGGACCCGCCCCGCCACTGTAATGGCCCCTCTACGGGAGGTGGTCGGGGCAAGGGGAGACCCGGTCCTCATTCATGTCCCTTTCAGTACCACAGACCTCATTACCTGGAAGAAGACAACTGCACCACTTTCCCAGGACCCCTCAGAAATGACCGAACTTTTTAGAACCATTTTTCTAACCCATCGCCCCTCCTGGGCAGATGTTATGACTCTCTTGGGCTCTCTCCTTACTCAAGAGGAGAAGCGCCGCCTACTGGCCGCAGCTCAGGCTGAAATCATGAAGGCCGATGTAGATGACGGTAGAGATGCTGAAATTATTTTTCCAACAAAGGAAGACCCCAGTTGGGACTACAATACCAACGCTGGTATGATGTCTCTAAAGGCCTTCCATCGTGCCATCTTGGCTGGCCTACCGTTGGTCTATCCTCGCCCCATAAACCTTTCTAAATACTATGATATAAAACAAACTCCTGAGGAAAGCCCCTCTGATTTTTATGATCGGTTATGTCGCACTGCAAAACAGTGGACACACATTGACCCCTCTGACCCCCAAAATGCATCCTCTTTAAATTCCCTGTTCATTGGCAGATCTTGCAGGGACATTCGGCTAAAACTCCAGAAACTGGAAGGGGGAGCAGGCATGCCCATCTCCCAGTTAATCAACATTGCTTTTAAGGTGTTCCACAACCGGGAGGATGCAGCAGCCCAGAAGGAAGAAGATGACCGAGAGGCTCAAGCACAGGTCCAAGCAGCCAGTATGGTGGCTGCACTGGCAGAACGTGACAGGGGACGGGGAGTTGGGGAGAACAGAGAAAGGCCAGTTTGGAGGGACAGGGGGCAAGGAAGAGAACCACCAAGGGAACTCCGTTGTTATTACTGCCAGCAGAGGGGGCACTACAGGAGAGAATGTCCCGATCTCAAGGATAAGGGACCAGAGAGCCGGGTCATGTGACTAGGGCAGCGGATCGTCTTGGCTCCCAGTGACCCGTTGGTGCCATTGAAGTTAGGAAAAAGAACTGTGGATTTCCTTCTAGACAGTGGGGCCACCCATTCAGTGGTCACCGAAGGGTTTCGGGGAACAGACATGGGAGCTAGGAAGACTCAGGTAGTGGGGGTCTCAGGGAAAGAGGCAGAGAGGTCTTTTCTCAAGCCCATGGAGTGTGAGGTGGGAGGGAAGACTCTGTCTCATGAGTTCCTGTACATGCCTGAGTGTCCAGTTCCCCTTCTGGGCCGAGACATCCTTTGCAAAATCAGGGCGCAGGTCACCTTTGGGCCAGAGAAGATCATCTTGGCTGTCCCAGAGGAGGAGGGGTGGAGGATACAGGCTCTCCTGCTTCATCAGCCCAGCCCCGAGGCTGACCTGATCCCTTTGGCCATTCTGGAACAAGTCGACCCTGTTGTGTGGGCCGATGGGATTCCAGGGAGGGCCAAGAACGTTGCCCCAGTCAAAATTGCCCTAAAACCGGACATCAGGCCTCCTAGGATTCCCCAATACCGCATTCCCCTCGAAGCCAAAAAGGGCCTCCAGCCCATCATTGAAAATTTTCTGAAGCACTCTCTGCTGAGAGAGTGCGCCTCCCCTTACAACACACCTGTGCTGCCAGTCAAGAAGCCCAACTCAGATGAATACCGCTTTGTGCAGGACCTCAGAGCCATCAATGCTGTTGTGGTGGACATTCATCCCGTGGTGCCTAACCCCTATACTCTTCTTTCCACTATCCCTCCTTCCTGCTCTTGCTTTACTGTTCTGGACTTAAAAGATGCCTTTTTTTCTATCCCTCTGCACATAGATAGCCAAGAAATATTTGCCTTTGAGTGGGAGCATGTGGACTCGGCCAGGAAGGTACAGCTCTGCTGGCAGGTTCTTCCGCAAGGTTTCACCTGTTCTCCTACGATCTTCAGCCAAAGCCTTGCTTCGGAGCTGGACAGGTGGCCGGATCGGGACCAGGGGGTCCTTCTGCAATACATTGACGACCTATTGCTTTGTTGTGAGGATGTACCTACCTGTGAAAGACTTACCATCAGTCTCCTCAACTTCCTGGGAGAGGCTGGCTTCAAGGTCTCCAAAAAGAAAGCTCAAATCTGCAAGGACACTGTGCGTTACTTGGGGTTTGATGTCTCTCAAGGACAGCGGGCTCTGGGGCCGGAGCGGAAGGAAGCTATCTGTAAGGTCCGAGAGCCCAAGACCAAGAAGCAACTGCGGGGTTTTTTGGGCATGGCTGGCTTCTGCAGAATCTGGGTGCCCAACTTCGGACTGCTCGCCAGGCCTCTTTATGAGGCAACCACCGGACCGGAGACTTTCCTCACCTGGACCGCAGAATGCAGGACAGCCTTCGATGCCATCAAGAAAGCCCTCATGTCTGCACCAGCCTTGGGACTCCCTGACATGACCAAGCCCTTCTTCCTTTATGTTCACGAACGTCGGGGGGTGGCAGCGGGGGTGCTGACCCAACCACTGGGCAGCGCCAAAAGGCCAGTCGCCTACTTCTCTAAGCGACTGGACCCCACCAGCCTTGGGTGGCCAGCCTGTCTTCGTGCCGTGGCTGCCACTGCAATGCTGGCCGAGGAGGCCCGGAAGCTGACGTTGGGCCAACCAATGACTGTCTATGTGCCCCATAGCGTCCTGGCAGTCCTGGATGCTAAGGGGACCAACTGGCTGTCAGCAGGACGGCTCACTCGCTACCAGGCTTCGCTCATCGACCAGGGAGACCTCACCCTGGCCACCACCAACTGCCTCAACCCAGCCACCCTGATGCCCATCGAATCAGCCGAAGGGGACGACCAGGAGCCACATGATTGCATCGCCACCATTGAAGAAGTCTACTCCAGCCGGCCGGACCTCAAGGACCAACCGCTTCCCCAGGCAGACTTGGAATACTACACTGATGGGTCGAGCAGTGTCCATCAGGGCGTGAGGAAGGCGGGCTATGCAGTTGTTACTCTGTGGGACACCATAGAGGCAGAGCCATTGCCAGCCGGTACCTCCGCCCAAAAAGCAGAACTCATCGCCCTCACCAGAGCTCTGGAGCTGGCAGCAGGAAGGACTGTCAACATCTACACAGACTCTAAGTTTGCCTTCAATGTCCTGCACGCCCACGGAGCCATCTGGAAGGAGAGGGGACTGCTGACCACTGCAGGCAGCCCAGTCAAGCACCAGGCAGAAATCCTGAGGCTGTTGGACGCCGTCTGCAAGCCCACTGCTGTTGCTGTCATCCACTGTCGGGGACACCAGGCAGGAGACCAGGACGCTGCCAGAGGAAACAGGAGAGCAGATGCCGCGGCTAAGGGGGCCGCCAACAAAACGCCCACCTTCCAGGGAGCCCTCATCCCGGACACCACCATCACCAGCCTCCCTCTGTATGGGACTGTGGACGATGAGTTTGCTAGGAAGGAAGGACTGACACAGGATGGGGGTTGGTGGAAGGACAGCCAAGGCCGTCTGCTCCTCACAGATCCCCTGATGCGTGAAGTGGCCCTCCGCCTTCACAAAAGCACCCACTGGGGTCATGATGCCATGCTGGAACACCTCAGATCCTTCTTCATTGGACCACGCATGGCCCAACAGTCTATCTGGGCCTGTAAGCGATGTCTCCTCTGCCTAAAGAACAACCCCAAGATCCAGAAGAAGCCAGAAGTGGGGCATCTCAGGGCAGGACTGCAGCCAGGACAGGTATGGCAGGTGGATTTTGCTGAATTGCCCTCCAGTAAGAAGTACAAATACCTGTTGGTGTTTGTGGATTGCTACAGCGGGTGGCCTGAAGCTTTCGCCTGCTATACTTGTACTGCCAAAGAGGTCTCTCAAGCCCTCCTCCATGACATCATCCCACGTTTCGGCCTGCCCCTCTGCATTTCTTCGGACAACGGGAGTTCTTTCATCTCCAAGGTCACCCAACAGGTCTCTCGGGTCCTCCAGATCCGGTGGGACTTGCATTCCAGCTGGCACCCAGAAGCAAGCGGCAAGGTTGAAAGGATGAACCAAACCCTTAAGAGACAAGTGGCGAAAATCTGTCAGCAAGCTAACCTACCTTGGCCAGAGGCTCTTCCACTCGCTCTCACTCGAGTCAGGGCTGCCCCTAGGGGCAAGTTAAAATTAAGTCCTTTTGAGATTCTTTATGGTAGACCTTTTCCTTCTTCCCAGGTTCCCTTGAAGGCTGAACACCTACATGAGGTGGGCTCCGAAAGCCTTAGAGCTAGGCTGTCTTCTCTTACCTCTGTCCTCTCTTCTCTAAACAGGTACCTACTCTCCCACCTTCCTGTCCCCTTGGATGCTCCAGTCCACGACTTTTCCATTGGAGATTGGGTCTTCGTGCGGACGTGGCGACCGGAGCCTCTGACTGAGAAGTGGGTCGGACCTCACCAAGTCCTCCTGACCTCCTACACCGCTTGCAAGGTAGCTGGAATCCGTGCCTGGATCCATCACACCAGGCTCAAGAGCGCTCCTGAACCTGAGCCAGCCCCCACCAGCGGTGAGGAAGACAAAGATCTGTGGACAGCTGAGCTGGGAGACGACCTGAAGGTGTTGTTCCGGAAAACACCTCCTCAGGGACCGCCGCCCGCGAACTGTCCTGACCCACACCCTCCCGAGGCCCGGAGAAAGACCAAAAGCCAGAGACCAAAGCACAAGACCCTCTCCAAGGACCTCTCCAAATTTCATCCTTCTAGCACCACGGGAACACCCCCATTTGGACCAACAAACATTTGACAGCTCGCTTTGACAGCTGTCAAATCGGCCCTCACTTCAACCCCCGCTCGGGAGAACTCACACCACGATTCCACTGGGAGCTGTCCGGCGTGCTGAATCAGGAGCCGTGAGTCCTAATTTCCCCTCTAGTTTTCTCTCTGCTCTCTCCCTGTCTTTCCCACTAGGAGCTGTCCCAGGTGCTTAACCCTAGAAAATGCTAACCCTAATTCTCATCTTCTCTTTGACTCTCCCCACCAGTTCTAGCCCGGTGTTGTATGAATGGCTTTCCTCTAAAGTAAACTTCTGGCAGCAGTTGGCCACAAAAGCCTTAAATGTCTCAGATTTTTGCCTGTCCAGTGGAGCCTCAGCCACAGACCTGTTTTCCACCTGTTTAATTGGCATTCCAGAACCTCTGGAAATTTTTAGAAATTATACCATGTTCCAAGACATCCCAAAGGATATGTCTTACAGAGACCTCTCTAACTGGGGAAGAGTCTCCATGGATAAGTTGCCTGGCATGGCTGCCATCCGCCTTGCCCATGTTCCTCAAGCAGAAAATTGTTTTCAAATACCCACCTGCATCGGTGAGTGCCATCAGCTTCCCATTGACAACTCTCTAAATTGCACCCATATAGAAAAACTGTCTCATTTGAATGCCCATTTGGTCCTGCCCCCAGGATGGTTTTTCCTGTGTGGACAGACAGCCTATGGTTATCTACCTGCCAATACCTCCATGGGGAATTGTGCATTGGGTAGGCTGTCTCTTTTTATGCCCTCCAAGAACGACTTAGAGTTGGCACACTCTTTGGGTCGGAAGGCAAGATCCATTCAGAACTTGGACCCGAATTGTGACCCCTCAGTAGTGCTAAAAGGTATCCCACAATTTGTGGCGGCTGCATTGTTCACTCCTGGAGTGGCCTCAGCCATGAATTATAGGGCCATAAAGCATCTGGCCTGCGCTCTGGTCAAAAACATCAATTATACCTCTCAAGCCTTGGCATCAGTGGCAAAGGAAATGCATGAGCTGCGGGAGGCTGTATTAGATAACAGGGCAGCTATTGATTTCCTCCTATTGAAAAACCACTATGGCTGTGAGAGTGTAAGGCACATGTGCTGCTTTAATTTGACAGACCAAACTCCTATGATTCGTAAATCCATCAAGGGTTTGGATGATTTGGCCTCAGGAATTAAGGAGACGACTGGATTCGACCTTAGTTTTCTGACCGATTGGCTCCCCTCTTTAGACTGGTTGAGGAAAGGTTTTCTCCTCTTTCTAGCCGTAATCCTTTTCCTTTTAATAATAAGCTGTTGCTGGTCGCATTTGCCCGCTCTGTTCCAAATTTGTCGCAAAAAGAACCATTCGAATCCCTCTCAGCAGATGGCCATGCTGCCGCTAAGAGGTTATAACGCTTATGCGGTAGGGCAGGGGCGAAATAGGCTCCGCCCATCTCGCCCCGCCCTCCCGAGTGGGGGTATGATAACCGACGCCCCCGCTTTCAAATTGATTTGAAAACGCAGCAGAAAGTTCCATAGATTACTCTCCGAAAGAACGGAGCGGGACCGCAACAGACCATTATTAAAAGACCTTTTTTTTCCTTCATTTTCCCTTTCCCTGAACTATGTAACAAATCCCCCCAATAAAAGTAGCATTTATTTTAACAGTAACACTCTCTACCTGGTTATTTTGTATCTCCCTCTGACTCCTTCCTTTTTGCATGCGGTTTCTCTCCCTCCCGTCCTTTAACTCCGGCTGAGGTTCTCCGCCATAGATTAACATGGCGGACGATATAAATTGGCTCATATCTCTATCAAAATTACCCCTAGAACGCTCCTCTTTTAGTCTTAACCCTTTCTAAGGCTCCTGACTCGAAGACAACCAGCAGACCCGGAATCGGTCCAGTTTTCGGCATCTCAACAGCTGACTGTCAAACAGAACCGCGTTTCTTTCCAAGCCAAGTTGCTGCTTTATCCCGGGGTTTTCTCTCCCCGCGACTCGCGGAATGGTTCTCCCTGGCCCCCTTCTGTGAAATGGGGATGGGGGGGATCGCTCTCTCGCGGGGGAGACATAGTTCACCAAGGACCCTCACCCTCTACAGCTGCCAAGGGATGCCCGGACGGGGGCCCTCCACGTTTCATTCATAATTTCATAATTTTATGAAAGAGAAGAACACTCTTCCCCACACCTACCCCTTGGACTTATGAAATCCTATACCTCCAAAGACTTACTAACCCATATGTGCCCCTTCCCCATGCCATCTCAATGAATTCCTTATGAACTCTTTCCCCTCATGTATTTGTGAATTTTTATATTCTATGTACATGACTCACTGTTGTATGAATTTCAAACTGTTGGGCTAACTTCATGGATTGTGAAATCATGCTGCTTGAACCCTACTTCTATGTTGGATTCCCCAGATGTTGTGAACTTCGTTCCTATCAAATGTTTTCTATTGCTCATTTATATTGTTTATATCATTCATGATTCCCCTTTATGCAATGTCACCCACCTTTATGGATTCTCCTTTATCTACCTATCTGCCTATATGTATTTACACTCTTTGGGATCCCCGGAAAATATGTGTTTTTCCCTGCTGGGTTTATGTTCCGACTTTATTTATAATTTTCATTTTATCCCATATAATTGTCAGATCATGAAATCAAATGGGAAATATTATGACCCCAACCTGAACTCTAGCCCCATGACTCAGACCTCCCCTTCCCAAAAACAAGAGGATAATCTGCCACAGTTTAATCCCATCTCACTCCGATCGCATGGACAATATAGGGCGAGTCACCAAACTAAAGGTGACTCGCCCCCAAGGCAAACATTGTCACATCGCAGGCCAGGACGCCGCAGGAAGGCACCCTGTGGGGCCGTCAATGATGGCTCATCAAATCACCACTTCCCGTCTGACACCCCAAAGACATATCTAAAATCTGCGAACGTGACAGGACCCCGGACATCCTTGATGGGTGTCATTAATTCCTTTAGAAATTGGCTGGGCCAGAATTAATCCGATGTTTCCTGTCCGGTCACCGCATTGTTTCTATAGCTCCCGCCTCCTCCTCTCTGATTGGCCCGAGGGGGGACAAAAAACAGCTCCCCATTGGGCCAGCAGGGCAAGGCGGGAAACGAAAGCCCGCCTCGTTCAACCTCTCAGCCTATCCGCGATCAGATGGGCAGGGAAGCGGGGCGGGAAATTCAAAGGGCTGTCAGACCGAAACATTGTATAAATATGACTTTATTTGAAACATATGTTACGCTAGTAGATTGAATGATCGCTATTAGCGTCCTTTTCAGCTGAAATTGCTAAATAAAAAACTCCTTGGCGGATTTTCCTTCAACTTGGCGGACCTTCTTCATTCCAGGCTTCAGGTTGTATTGCGGCTTATATTCTTCTTTTGGCTTCGCCAGGGTCCGTTCCCTCAGGACCGGGTCGGCTCCCTCCTTAAGGGACCCGATCCCCCAAACGCGGTCGACAACAATATCTCAGTAATATTCTCACTCCCTTTTGCATTTCTCTTTATTGTTGTTGTTGTTATTGTTGTTAATAATAATAATAATAATAATAATAATAATAATAATAATAATAATACTCTGCTTTATCTCCCCAAAGGGGACTCAAAGCAGCTTGACATAAAAGAGTATACAATTTGTTGTCAAAAGCTTTCATGGCCGGGATCACCGGGTTGTTGTATGTCTTTTGGGCTGTGTGGCCATGTTCCAGAAGTATTCTCTCCTGACGTTTCGCCCACATCTATGGCAAGCATCCTCAGAGGTTGTGAGGTATGGATAAACTAAGTAAGGAAAGGAAATAATATATATCTGTGTAGAGTCCAGGGTGTGGCAAGAGTCCTTTGTCACTGGGAAGCCAGCATTAATGTTTCAGTTAATCACCCTAATTAGCATTGGAAAGGTTTCGACCACAAAGCCCGAAAGACATACAACAACCCAGTATACAATTTAAAATACACAAATAGGCAAACATTAAAACAGGATTAAATACAGGCAAAGAAGTATTCAGAAGGGGAAATCCCATCAATGGCCTGGCCATACTGGTTCCACAGGACCAAACATTTCCCTTTCAAGTAAAGTAAGTATTTTGATACAACTACGAAGATTATCCGGAAAGTAAGGTTGCAAACCACGTAGCTCTAACGGGGAATTTCGCAGGGGAATTTGGTATCACTGCCATGTAGCGGAAAGCCAGCGGAAATGAACGAGCAGTGCCACTCGTCAGTAGCTCATTGACTGGCATTGTGCTGAAGGTTAGAGATGAGATGAGCATCCTCATTCTGTTTCCCCCCAAGTGCAAAGTTCGCACTGTAATATGCTTCCTAAATACTAAAGGTATGAACACCACTGCGATTCATTGTGAAATTGTTTCAGTTTATGGAGTTTATTGTATTTGTTGTACAATGCTTTTGACACGAAATAATAAAAGTTTATGGAGAGGATGTAATGTGAAGATGGCATGTGGCAAAATGGGTATGGAATTTCAACTTCGGAATGATGGAAATTTCCGATGATGACAGAAGTGGATGGCCGTTTGTTGTGACTGATGAGGTGGTGCAGAAAATTGAAGAAAATCTCTCTGATCACCGTTCAACAATTGACGACCTGCATTAACTTTGTCCAAACATTTCACAAACTGTTGTTCATGAAATCGTAACTAATCAACTGAAATATTGAAGATTTTCTTCAATTTTCTGCACCACGTGACGATTTTGCAATGAATTACAGCAGCGTTCATGATGCCTTTAGCATTCAGGTAGCGTATTACAGCACGAACTTTCCACTTGGAACGAGGACACATCTCTAACCTTCACAATGCCAGTCGATGAGCTACTGACAACTGACACTATTTTGCTTCCACTGGCTTCCCGCTACCATTTCGTAACCATTTGGCCTCCCAATGTTCAAGACCAACATACTGCATCCTGACAGGCACTTTCTAGATATTTATTTTCTTAGGATAACACACTGCATTTATATTTTCCTCATTTTTGCAGTGATTGTCCAATTTCAGTCCCGCTGTTGTGAAGGTTTCCCTGCGATCCTCGGTTGCCTCCTGCTGGACATATTGATTCCTCCACAGAAAGAAAACCAGGTGGTTTCTGAGAAATCATGCCAGGCCTGAGCCAGTCCCAAGGAATGAGATAATCTTCCCTCCCACACAGAATGTAACAGGCTAAATCTAGTGCTGATCTGAGAGACGCATCCGTGTTTGTGAATACTGACTGTGCAAAAACGGCTTCCGCTCAAAGGTTGGAAAGACACCTATTAAATCATATGTTGCTCAATTACTGGTATAATTTTACTGCTTCCACATTAAAGTGTATTTCATACACAACTATTGCAAGATGTTTCTCCCCAGAAATAAATATGACTGGCTTCCATTAATGTACAGTAGAGTCTCACTTATCCAAGACTCGCTTATCCAAGTTTCTGGATTATCCAAGCCATTTTTGTAGTCAATGTTTTCAATATATCGTGATATTTTGGTGCTAAATTAGTAAATACAGTAATTACTACATAACATTACTGCGTATTGAACTGCTTTTTCTGTCAAATTTGTTGTAAAACATGATGTTTTGGTGCTTAATTTGTAAAATCATAACCTAATTTGATGTTTAATAGGCTTTTCCTTAATCCCTCCTTATTATCCTGAAGGGACCATAAGCCAGAAAGTAGTAAAATATTGCCTATGTAGTTTTGCCTCTGCCTATAACCCTCCCTTCCTGTGAACTGGTGCCTTCCTTCAAGAAGTTCCAGAGAGAGAAGAAAGCTCAGAGTAAACAAGTTAGGTCATTGGTATCACTGGTGCCAAAGTAGGTGTGGAAGGTGAGGAAGACCCTCAGGCATTGGTCAATTCCAGATAAGCCAAAAAGGTATACATTCTTTGTTTGCTGCGCACATATGGCGGCAGCTATTTGCAAGTACAAACCTTTTAGGGTGTGTATGGCTGTCTTGCCTTCTCATAGCCATGTGAAAATAAACTTTGCTTTTTGCATCTCTCACGAGACTGCGTTTGTCTACCTGATTTCCCTCCTGAGCCAGGACCCTTTGAAGGTAATTGTCTTACAATCCAAGATATTCGCTTATCCAAGCTTCTGCTGGCCCGTTTAGCTTGGATAAGTGAGACTCTACTGTATATGACTACCTCGTGTTAATATCCCCTATGTGCATGCTATTTCTTTTTTTGTCTCTCTAGTCATTTCATTAAAACCTAATCTAATTATTACAATTAATATTGTTGCCTCCCTAACCTGAACTCAAGCTTTTATTCCCACAAAGCCTTAAATGCACCCTACATTGCAGTTGTTCTTGCAAAATTAACTTTTGCCCTTCCTCCTCCTCCTCCTCCTCCTCCTCCTCCTCCTCCTTCTTTTTCTTCTTCTTCTTCTTATTGTTGTTAGACTTGCTACCTGGGGCTCCTTCTACAAGATCCCTATATCCCAAGATCTGACCCCAGATTATCTGCTTTAAACTAGATTATCTGGCAGTATAACCCAGAGGCGCAGCAGGCTAAACTGCTGAGCCGCTGAACTTACTGACTGAAAGGTCAGCAGTTCGAATTTAAGGAGCAGGGTGAGCTCCTGCTGTTAGCCCCAGCTTCTGCTAACCTAGTAGTTCAAAAACATGCAAATGTGAGTAGATCAATAGGTACCACTCTGGTGGGAAGGTAAAAGTGTTCCATGCAGGCATGCAGGCCATATGACCTTGGAGGTGTCTACGGACAACACCGGCTCTTCGGCTTAGAAATTGAGATGAGCACCACCACGGACATGACTAGACTTACCTTATAGATTTAGATAATACAGTTCAAAGGAGATGATGTGGACTATTTGCCTTGATATTCTGGAGTAGACGGCAGTGTAGAAGGGCCCTGATATAATCCAGTTCAAAGCAGATAACCTGGGATTAGATCCTGGGATATAAGACAGTATAGAAAGGGCCTGGCTTTCCTCTTAGTTAGAGATATAAGGCAACATGGAGAAAACACTCAAATAAAAAGTAATGCAATGAAAATGCATATACACATAGAATAAAGATTGACGCCAATACTAATAAAATGTGAGTTTATTGAGAGATTACTGGACTACTTTCTTACCCCATGGGAAAGTAAATAAACGATAAAATAAATGAAACAAAGGTTATGCCTAAATACTCAAATTATGACTGTGTTCCCGGAGTCTCACATTTCTAAGCAAGTTACCAAGTGTGCCCATGCCTGCCCTATCCGCACACCTTTTCAATACCCTAGATTTAGATCAGGAATCCTCAGATCAGCACTTCCAAAGTGCTTCTGCCTTGTTCAAAGCAGCAGACACTGACCTGGTTTGCAGGGTCATGTAGCCTGCTCATTATATCTCTAAATTTTTATTTACAGAAAGAGAAACATGTTTTTGAAGCAAAAGGAGGCACTTAGGTTTCCTTGCCAGGATTAATCTTCTGTTTTTTATGGGGAGGTTCCGATCCCTCTCCTTCCGTCAGAGCTGGTTCAGAGCCAGCGAGAGACTGCCCAGAACTCTCTGCACAGGTTTCCTCTCCTGGCTCCTGTGGGTCTTGTCTTTGGGGTCTATCCAGGCTGGTGGTCTCTGGGATCTGGAGGACTATGTCTGGATTGTCTGGCACCTGAAGTCCTGAAGGAGGCCTCTCCTGAGCTGCAGAAAGGGAAAGACAACTTGGCTTTAAAGAAAATGCAACATGTGAGACTCCTGAAAAGCAAGACTGCAAAACCTCCATATTGTTACGTATATTAGCCAGTAGCACAAGTGGCAAATGCAACGACTTGATGATCAACCGGTCTTTGGCCAAAAGGACTTTCCAATGTTCTCAATGAGTAGGGCTCCTTCCAAAGACACAAGGAGTCAACATGGGCAAAGAAAAGCCCACGGCACCATCTAAGCTCCTCAGTCCTGAGGTTGAAACAAAATTGACTTGTCTACAGTAGACCTCAAATGATGAGGCTGACCTACACTCATGTCCTCTCCTGGGATTTTCTAGGACCTTTGGCCAATTTTATGGCATGCTTCTGTCAGAAGTTACCACAGGAGTGTCCTAAATTACTTCTCAAATTTCTCGAGAGGATATCTCTTTAAGCATTTTCTAGGTAACTCTATAGTAACATCAGATGAAAGTCATCCCTCTTGTTTTGAATGTATGTCCCAGATCACAGATTTTATCCTATAAAAAGAAGCTCTCACTCAACCTGTTTTAAGTATAGGCAGGGCCAGATTTAGGACCAATGAGGCTCTGTGCTTCTTAAGTTACAAGGCCCCTTCCTTGGGCTCTGAAGGAGGGACACCTGGTCTACATTGTCTGCTTTGTGGCACATTCCCATAGACTATCAACTCTATCATTATGCCTGGAGTCACTCAAAACAGAACACCTTCAAATTTAGAATTGCACTGTTGGAGACTAGCCCAGAGGGGAGGTAAAGGAGAGAATTCCAGGAGAGCAAGAAAACAAGCCTTTTATTATTATCACAGCTGATGATAAGACAAAACAGCCGTAGGTACCCACATTTTGTGGGTCCGTACCATGCAAATGGCCGCCGCAACATGTGCATAGCAAACAAAGAATTTTATATCTCAGCTTATCTACAATTGACCAATGGCTTAGGGTCTTCCTCACCTTCCACACCAACTTGGCACAAGTGATACCAATGGCCTAACTTGTTTATTCTGAGCTTTCTGCTCCCTTTCGAACTTCCTGGAGGAAGGCACCAGCTCACAGGAAGGGAGGGGTATAGGCCCTGTGTTGCACATACTACTTTGGTTCATACAAAGTTCTTATATTGTCTATATAAAGGCTATATGATATATGCAGAGGCAAAGCTATATAGGCAATAGTTTACTATTTTCTGGCTTATGGTCCCTACAGCACCACATAAGCAAAATCCATCGCAAAATATTTTTTGGCAGGAAGATGTCCACCTCCCTCCAGCTAACAGAGCCCTGTGCTTAGGCGCAAAGGGAAATCCAGCACTGGGTGTAGGAATGTGGCTCAATTTCTGGTAATATGCAACCAAATCCGGCACTCATGAATGATTTGATTCCCTCCTGCTGTTGACAGGTTGCCAGCCAATCCTCAAATAAAATGCTGTATGTAAGGAAAGACTGCTACCATCTGTAGAGAGAAACTACAATTTTTGCAACTCTGGCATTGAACAGAAGCAGGCCTGTAGCAAGGGGGCGGTTTTAGGGGTTCAACCCCCCCCCCCCAAATTTTTCAGGTTATAAAAAAAAACCTGGTTTACTCATGAATTTTAACTGGTTAACCAAATCCCCATGCTAAGTCTATGAGACACAAAACATTAAGAGTCCGTCCAGGCGCTATCTCAAGCAGATATTGACAGGTTTGTAGCGGGGAGGGGTGTGTGCTAGGGGTTAACCCCCCCCCCCGAAATTTTCAAACCCCCCCCCCCCCCCCGAATTTTTTTTCTGGCTACGGCCCTGAACAGAAGCATTACTTATTCCAGAAGAAAACTGCTGGATTTGGACCAGCAGTTAAATACTCAACCCTTGACAGATCAAAAGAAGCAAAACTAGATAAATTATAGTCAGCAAACAATGTAAACAATTCTTAAAGATTTTGCAAGCTATATCGGATGCCTTGGAGGGAAAAATAAAAATAAAAATGACAGGTAGTGGGTGAAAAAAGGAATCAGCAGGGAAAATCAATCTAATGGAATAGAAAGTTTTATTATTTCTGAGCTTCAAGAAGACTTAATAAAATAGTTAGCATTTCACACATGAAAAGGAATGAGGAACTCATATGGGAGTAATGAGGTCTGTCAATTGTTATTTTTATAATGGAATAGAGGAAGAAGCAAGACCTAAAGATATTAGTTCCTACATGGTACAAGGCACGTTTCAAGTCAGCCAAAGCATATCACAGATACTAATCTAAATCCAGCCTTCCCTCTGAATTCTATCTAAAGACCGGCCATGCATAGACTTTATGATGTAAACATCAACCATCCTCCGCCCTCCTTCAGATATGTTTTTATGGTGCTGGCAATAATCTCATTATGAAATATAGGAATCTTGAACGTTCGCCCATACTTGTAAAATCTTTGAATAACTCTAGTAAAATATCACTCAACAACAGATTTTTGAATCCTTCTGACAGCAATAATCTGGCCTATTTTATCTTCTGCAAATAAATATTTAGGAACATGTGCTTCCAACTCTAGTAAGAGCCACCAATGAAAAAAGCTTCTAGGGAAACATACCTTCATCTTGAGCATTCAACATCTCTGAGAATCCTGTTTTGTCCACTTGCATCACTTCATCACCTTCTTCAAGGGGAGCACCCGCATTCTGGGGGACATTTATCTTCTTCTGTAGGGCATTCATTTTCTTTTGCAGGGCATTCACTGTTCCCTTTAGTGGGTAAGTTTCAAATACCGTCAGTTCTTCCAGGTCCCCTTTTAATTCCTTCAGCTCTTTTTGCAGCTTGCCCTTCTGTGAAGAATCCTTCAGGGAACGCAATTTCTCCTTCAGGAATTTCAGCTCTTCCTCCAAGGGCTTCCATATTTTATTCTGCAACACATCCACCTTCCTAATACATGCCCTCACTTTCTCTTCCAGCACCACCAGTTTCTCCACAGGGATATCATGAAGCATGGCATGCAAGGCAGTCGCTTTCCGCCACAGAAGGACATCCTTCAGGTGAACTTTCAGGCTAACTACATGATCACATGCTTTCTTCCATATGATGTTCTCTTCTTTTGTGGGACCTGAGCACAATTTACAATATAGCTTATATGCCATTGCCAGCAAGGCCATCATCTCCTTGAGGGGGACTTCCCATAGGAGACCCATCTGTTTCTGAAGAGCGCTCATCTTCACCTTCAGTTCACCTGCCTGCTCTGGAGAGATACCCTGCACAGCGTCCACCTTCTCCTGCAGGGCAGTTGTCTTCTCCTGACCCTCCTTCAGTAGGACACGCAACAGCGCAGAACACCAGCAGTCCATTTCCACCTTTATAACATCCACCTCCTTCAGTGGGTCATCACATGTAGGGCCCACCTTCAGCAGAGGGAGATCCCGCAGAGCATCCACTGAGCAATAAAAGTCAGTCAGCTTCTGCAATGTATCTAGGCCCTGGGCAGCTTGCAGGAAGCCCTGAAGCGAGTCAGACTCTGCTTTCAATGAAGCCACCTCCACTGCTGAGAATTGGCTCAAGGTTTCCTGAAGGGCAGTCACTGCCTGTGATGAGTTAAGCCATAGGGCTGACCACAAGCCCATCACCTTCTTGTTTAGGGCTGTTTCCATTTTATCACGTCGGTAACAGTACTCAGTCCTGGAATGTTCCACCTCCTTCCTCAAGTCGTCCACCTTTTCCTGCGAGGGATCATGCACTGCATCTATCTCCTGCTCCAGTTTCTCCATCTCTTTCAACAGAACATCACAGATTGTGTTTTTGTCAATTTCTTCATCACTGTCCTCTCCCTCACTCTTGTCCTGATCCTCATCTCCATCAGGATCCTCACCTCCACTGTTCCCAGTGTTGTCTCCATCACCTTCATGACTGTCATCTCCGTCACTGTCGCTCCCATCATCACCTGCATCAAGGTCATCATCATCTCCAGTGTCCAAGTTGCCGCCTTCATGCCATTGGAGCTGCTCTTCCTCTTGGTCCCTCTCGACCCTCAGGGCCTCACACCTGAAGCCTTTGTCCTCCTGGCAGCCCTCTGCCTTCCTGCCCTTATCTTGACCACCTTCATCCCCTTTCCCAAGATCTACATCACCAATAGGTTGTGGGTCCATCACCCTTGGGAGCAGCAAGGGGCCCCTGCCCTCTTCTTGGGAAAGGTTCTTGTGGGGAGCTGGGAGAGGATGCTGTGGCTGTCCTTCCAGAGAGTGGGCTAAGGGTCCCGGGTTTCTCCTTGAAAGGGCTGCTTCCTCTTCTTCCTGACCCCCACTCCTGCCTTGAGACATGCCTCCCCACTGACCCAGCCTCTTCCAAAGGGGCTTCAGTCCCGGCGGGGTAAGGTGCTCCTCCAGCACTCCAGAGCTTATCATGATGCCTGGCTTTCCCTTTCTCCTTCCTCCTCCGCAGCTGAGAGGCTTCCAAACGGCAGGGAGGTCCTTGTCTCTCAGTGGCTCTGGGTGAGACTGGAAGAAAGAGAGGGCCAACGCCCAACTTTTCGCATAATACCAGGTGGACTTTACTCTGCCTTCCCTTCCTTCCCCTTTCTGCAATCTCTTGAATGTAGGGTATGTAAATAATACAAGATATATCCATAGTATTAATTCTGCTTTGGTCATCTTCCTCTGGTTCTTGATGAATTCCATAAAAGGTTTCCATTCTTCTTGAATCTTCTGTGTGTTTGATAGTTGTAAAGCTGTTTAATTTGTCCATTTTGACTGTTTCAAAAACTTTCGTAATCCAATCTTTTGATGTTGATATATTTTGTTGTTTCCATAGTTTTGCATATTCAGTTTTTGCTGCTGTTGTCATATGTATTTATTTACTAGCTTGGGGACCCAGCAATGTCCGAGTTATGTGAAAAAGGTATTGTTTGTTTTGGGAAGTTTGGTAATATCAGTTTGGTAATGTGTAAAGCTATGTGTCATTCTTTTTGTTTTTTTATGAATGCTCCCATTAGAAAATGCATAAGAATGTGAGTGAAGTACAGTTCTCAGAATCGTGGTTCAATTCTTCCCAAACCCTGCCAGTATTCAAAGTTGCCCAAGTTGGGTCTGTGCGCCAAGTTTGGTCAGATACATTGTTGGCTGGGTTCAGTGTTCTCTGAATATGGGTGAATTACAACTCCCAGATTCCTAGAATAATCACCCCAAACCCTGCCAGTATTCACAGTTGGCCATGTTGAATCTGGTCCCAATCTGTCATCGGCTGGATTTAGTGCTCTCTGGAAAAGGGTGAACTACAACTCCCAGATCCCAAGGGCAGTCACCCTCAAACTGTTCCAGTATTCACAATTGACCATGTTGGGTCTGTGTGCCAAGTTTTGTCCAGATCCATCGTCAGTTGGGTTTAGTGCTCTCTGGATAAGGGTGAACTTCAACTCCCAGGTTCCCAGGGCAATCACCCCCCAAACCCTGCCAGTATTCACAGTGGGCCATGTTGGGTCTGTGTGCCAAGTTTGGTCCAGATCTTTCACTTGCTGGGTTCAGTGTTCTCAGAATACGGGTGAACTATAACTCTCTGATGACAAGGTAAATCACCCACAAGTGTCAACAGTATGCAAAGTTGGCTGTGTTGGGTCTGTGGGCCAAGTTTGATCCAGATCTGTCATTGGTGGGGTTCAGAGGGCTGACAGAATATAGGTGAACTATAACTCCCAGAGTTCAACATCAATCATCCCCAAAGTCCACCAGTATTCACAGTTGGCCATGTTGTATATATGTGCCAAGTTTGGTCCAGATCTGTCATCACCTGGGTTCTGTGTTCTCTGCATATGGGTGAACTATAACTCCTGGATGTCAAGGTCAATCACTCTGAAACCCCGCCAGTATGCAAAGCTAGCCATGTTGAGTCTATGTGGCAGGTTTGGTCCTGATCCACCATTGGTGGGGTTCACAATGCTCTCTGGATATAGGGTGATCTACAACTCCCATTTGGGTGGGTCATCCTCTCCCCCTCCAGTATGTTCTGTTGGTCACCAGGGTTCTGGGTGCCATCTTTGGTCCAGATCTGTCATTGGTGGGGTTCACAATGCTCTCTGGATGCAGGGTGAACTACAACTCCCACGCGGGTGGGTCATTTCCCCCCAAGTCCCTTCAGTATGTTCTGTTGGCCACCTGGGCTCTGGGTGCAAACTTTGGTCCACATCTGTCATTGGTGGGGTTCACAACTACAACCCCCATGTGGATTGGTCAGTCCCCTCTAAACTCCTCCAATATGTCCTGTTGGCCATGGAGGGGGGCATGTTTGGTGACGATCCACCATTCATGGGGTTCACAATGCTCTCTGGATGCAGGGTGAACTACAACTCCCATGCGGGTGGATCAATCCCCTCTAAACCCCTCCAGTATGTTCTTTTGGTCACCAGTGTTCTGTGTGCCAAGTTCGGTGAAGGTCAGTCACTGGTGGGGTTAAGAATGCTCTCCAGATGCAGGGTGAACTATAACTCCCATGTGGGTCGATGAGTCCCCCCCTTACCCCTCCACTATGTTCTGTTGGTCATGGGGGGCGGGGTCTGTGTGCCAAGTTTGGTTGAGGTTCATCATTCATGGGGGTCACAGTGGTCTCTGGGAGCTGAATTGAGTGAAGGTCCACAAATCCCATTGTCTATGGTCCATCCTCCCCCAAACCACACCAAGATGGAAAGTGGGTCATGGAGGGTCTGTGTGCCAAGTTTGGTCCAGGCCGTCATTCGTGGGGGTCTCAGTAGTCTCTGTGAGTGGGTGAGTGAGTGAAGTACTGCAAATCCCATCTTTCTGGGATCCTTGAAAGCCTTTTGCCTCTGATGTAAAGTGATGGACTTGGTCTTCTACTTTGTGAAACTTGGGCTGACCACAAGCTTCTGTTGTCCCTGGGACTGATGGTATATGGAGAGTTTATAGTGCTAAGGATGCTTATTTGGATTGCTAGGGCCTAGGATTTCCAGACAACATCCAGACCTTTAAACTCTGTATCTCTATTGCAGAAAGAAAAGAGGGCCTCGCAAGAAAGCTCTGTGCAAGTAAATGGACTGAACCAACTACGGTTGGCCAATACAGGGGTTTTGAAGCTCCACGCAAAGACTAATACAAATGGAGACATCTACACTATTGGGGAACCTAAACAGAGGGAACTGAAGCAAAGGAGAGGAAAGGCAGAGCCAAGGCTTCACAGCAGTGTAGATCCAGCCATAGACTCAACGGAGCAAAGGATTCAAATTGCAGGAAAAGAGATTCAACCTAAACATTAGGAAGAGATCCCTGTTTGATAGCAAAGTATGCTTCCGCCTCTAATAAAGCCCTCTACACTGCTATATAAAATCCAGATTATGTGTTTTGAACAGGATTATATGGCAATGTAGAAGGGGCCTCAGACTGGATCTACACTTCCATAAAACCCAGATTATTAAAGCAGATTATCCGCATCTGCTTTGAATTGGATTGCATGAGTCTACACTGCCATATAATCCAGTTCAAAGATGTTAATCTAGATTTTATCTAGCAGTGTGGAGAGAGCTTTAGGCCCCTTCCACACAGCTGTATAACATCCACATTGAACTGGATTATATGGCAGTGTGGACTCAGATAATCCAGTTCAAAGTATATATTGTGGATTATTTGCCTTGATATTCTGGGTTATATGGCTGTGGGGAAGGGCCCTGAGATGTGAAATGGTTAAAACCTACCTGGTGAGCTTCATCAGAAATGAAGAACTCTCGCCTACGTTATCCTGGGAGGTTCCCAAATAAAACTTTGCCCTGTGCTTATCATAACTGTCTATGCTATGGAAATAACCCATGAGGCCCAATCTACATTGCCATTTAAAATCCATATCATCTGCTTTGATAATCTGGATTATATAGCAGTGTACATCCAGCCTGATTCACGCTGGGAAGTCCCTTCACAAAATATTTTCTGTTCCTGGTTTCAAATTATTATTTCCTGGTTAATTATGCGGTCCTTACTTTGAAAGTAGTTGGTCTACTCTATAACTTCCTTTTTGTGGTTGCCACAAACTGGTTGAATTAGTTGAGAGTATTATGATGAGATATTCATTAAAAATTATAGTAAAATGTTATAGTAAAATTATAGTAAAAAGTTTTTGCAGTTTGATATACATTTTCCATTATTTCACGATAGATCCAATTAGGAAATGACATTTATACACCCAGGAACAAAAAATGGTGTTACATAGGCCTCTTCTACACTGCCATTTAATCCAGTTCAAAGCCAATAAAATGTATTTTGTTGTCGAAGGCTTTCATGGCCAGAATCACTGGGTTGTTGTGAGTTTTCTAGATTGTATGGCCATGTTCCAGAAGCATTCTCTCCTGATGTCCAGAAGCATTCTCTCACCCACATCTATGGCTGGCATCCTCAGAGGTTGTGAGGTCTGTTGGAAACTAGGCAAGTGGGGTTTATATATCTGTCCAAAGTGGAATGATGTCCAAAGTGGGAGAAAGAACTCTTGTCTGCCTGAGGTAAGTGTGAATGTTGCAATTGGCCAACTTGACTAGTACTGAATAGCCTGGCAACTTCAAAGCCTGGCTGTTTCCTGCCTGGGAAAATCCTTTGTTAGGAGGTTTTAACTGGCTTTGAAAAAGGAAAAAGTTTATTCTGCTTTTGAAGCAGAGACACTTTTGATGGTTCACAAGTGTCCCCTAGTGTTCAGAAATGACACATCATCTTCTTAATTTTTACATGATTTCCTAGAAAGGGTAATGCCCAATAGGCAAGTGAGCCTTGGCAGGAAAGTCCCTTCAGAGGCAGCTAATATTGGCTTAGTAGGCTTAGGAGTTGCAAAGTTGGGCCATGACTCCGGAGACCAAGATTTGATTGTCGGTTTTACTGTAAAAACCCAAATCACACTCTTTCGGCCTGAGATCTCTGTGACAGATTTGTTTTAGGGTTGCCGTAAACTGGAAACATCTTCAGGCACACAAGACATAGCCAAGAATTCAATACCAATGCTTTGTTTACTTCCACTTGACAGATAGGACTCAACAACACATCTCTCCCGAACTGAGACATTTGTCGATGGCGAAACCGTATCTGTTGAATTTCTACCAAAGTAAAGGTAAAGGTTTTCCTCTAACTTTAAGTCTAGTCGTGTCCGACTCTGGAGGTTGGTGCTCATCTCCATTTCTAAGCCGAAGAGCTGGCGTTGTCCGTAGACACCTCATAGGTCATGTGACCACTGGCATGACTGCATGGAGCATTGTTACGTTCCCGCCAGAGCAGTACCTATTGATCTACTCACATTTGCATGTTTTGCTGATGCCAACAATCAGTGCTCATTCCGCTCCTTGAATTCGAACCGCTGACCTTTTGTTCCGCAAGTTCAGCAGCTCAGTGGTTTAACCCACTGCGCCACCAGGGGCCTCCGACTAGGAATTTCTACCTAGTCAACTGTGTTCCTCTTAGGTGCCAAATCTTACATACAAAATCCTGCCAGAACCAAGAATATGAGTCTGACCATTGCTAGTAAAGAAGAGAGAAAACCCAGCCTTCAGTGGATCTCCTTTGGCTCTTTTCTTGCAAACCAGATGGACCAGATCCTGCTGCAGAAAATGAAAATAAAGAGAGCCCAAAATCAAGCCTGTTGTTTCCGGGACTAGTTGCTCTCTATGTCAGGCCACAACAATGAATGACCCTCTTGCCCTCTTGAATGTCCAATTAAAGGGCTAAAAGCCTTTTTCCTTAAAAACAAAGCAGCTGACTAGGGTTCATAGAATCATAGAGTTGGAAGAGACCTCATGGGCCATCCAGTCCAACCCCATTCTGCCAAGAAGCAGGAAAATCACATTCAAAGCACCCCCAACAGATAGCCATCCAGCCTCTGCTTAAAAGACTCCAGAGAAAGAGCCTCCACCACACTCTGGTGTGGAGAGTTTCACTGCTAAACAGCTCTCACAGTTAGGAAGTTCTTCCTCATGTTGAGGTGGAATCTCCTTTTTTGTAGTTTGAAGCCATTGTTCTGCATCTTAGTCTCCAGGGCAGCAGAAAACAAGCCTGCTCCCTCCTCCCTAGGACTTCGCTTCATCATATCTCCCCTCAGCCTTCTCTTCTGCAGGCCGAACACACCCAGCTCTTTAAGCCGCTCCTCATAGGGCTTGTTCTCCAGACTGTTGATCATTTTAGTCGCCCTCCTCTGGACACATTACAGCTTAGAGTTAACAACTCCCTCAATTGTGGTGCCCAGAACTGGACACAGTATTCCAGGTGTAGAGGAACCCCTGGTGGTGCAGCGGGTTAAAATGCTGAGCTGCTGAACTTGCTGACCGAAGCTGTCATTGGAAAGGTTTGTCTCTTGCCTGGGGGGCATCCTTTGTTCAGAGTCATTAGCTGTCCTTGGGGCTCCTCTGCCCTCAGAGTGTTGCTTCCCATAACTGTTCTGATTTTTGAGTTTTTTAATACTGGTAGCCAGATTTTGTTCATTTTCACGGTTTCCTCCTTTCTGTTGAAGTTGTCCACATGCTTGACCACTCCAACAACTATCATGTCAGACTACACAGAGAAGCCATTGAAATCCACAAGCATGTGGACAACTTCAACAGAAAGGAGGAGATGTTGGCAAGCTGGAAAGTGTCCATGAAAATGAACAAAATCTGGCTACCAGTATTAAAAAAACTCAAAAATCAGAACAGTAGATGGAAAGCAACACTCTGAGGGCAGAGGAGCCCCAAGGACGGCTAATGACTCTGGACAAAGGATGCCCCCCAGGCAAGAGACAAACCTTTCCAATGCTAATTAGGGCGATTAACTGAAATATTAGCGCTGGCTTCCAACTGACAAGGGACTCTTGTCACACCCTGGACTCTCCACAGATATATATTTACCTTCCTTGCCTAATCTCTCCATGCCTCACAACCTCTGAGGATGCCTGCCATAGATGTGGGCGAAACGTCAGGAGAGAATACTTCTGGAACATGGCCATGCAGCCCGAAAGACATACAACAACCCCAGAATGTAGACTTAGAATGCCTTTGGAGAGGCGGACTAGGTCGCTGACTTTTTTGGACTCCATCTCCCAGAAGCCGCAGCTGCTTTGGCCAATGAGCAGGAACTCTGGGAGTTGAAGTCAACAAACCTCAAAGTCCGAAATGTAGACTGGAGGGACAAATTAGGCCTCTGGAGGCTTTGGACTCCATCTCCCAGAAACCTCAGCTGCTTTGGCAATGAGCAGGAACTCTGGGAGTTGAAGTCAACAAACCTCAAAGTCCGAAATGTAGACTGGAGGGACAAATTAGGCCTCTGGAGGCTTTGGACTCCATCTCCCAGAAACCTCAGCTGCTTTGGCAATGAGCAGGAACTCTGGGAGTTGAAGTTCACAAACCCCAAAGTGTAGACTTACAATGCCTTTGGAGAGGCGGACTAGGTCGCTGACTGCTTTGGACTCCTTCTCCCAGAAGCCTCAGCTGCCTGGAGTCATGAGTAGGAATCTTGGGAGTTGAAGTTCACATTCATTAGACTTGGATGTCGGACTGAGTGACACCAGTGCGCAGAATCCCAGGCTGCGGCTCCTGCATTTTGATTGGTCACGTAGCAGGCGGAGCATACGAGCATAGCCGAGCGTCGCCCCCTTCCTTCCGGTCTGCCTCCCTCTTCCGTCCCCCTCGGCCTCCCCCGGCGCCTGGCGTTCCCCCTTTCCTTCCCCTTGTTGGAGGCCTTTCGCCTGTTTTCTTTTCCTGTGAGGGGAGGAAGAAAGAGGAGGAAGCCACGGCGGAGGAGGAGCTCCCGAGAGGAGGCCTCGAAGCCTCGTTAGGCCTCTCCAGCTCCTCCTCCTCCTGACAGGTTGCCTAGGCAACGGAGGGGGGTTAGAAGAGGAGAGGCCTGCTCCTTTCTCCTAGGCCTCGGGGCCTGCAAGAGCCGCCTCAGCCTGAGATTTGGTGAGTGAGTGATTAAGTGGGGAGGACAAAGGGATGATGGCACAGGCCTCGCTGCAGGGTTTTGTTATTGTGTGGTTTGGCTACAGCAGGAATGGACAAACCTGGGCCCTCCCTCCAGGTGTTTTGGACTCCAACTCCCACCATTCCTAACAGCCTCAGGCCCCTTCCTTTTCCCCCTCAGCCGCTTAAGCGGCTGAGGGGGAAAAGGAAGGGGCCTGAGGCTGTTAGGAATGGTGGGAGTTGGAGTCCAAAACACCTGGAGGGAGGTCCCAAGTTTGCCCATACATGAGCTACAGCCATTCTGGCCTTTCAGGGCTTTTTGGACTTCATCTCCCAGAATCCTTAATCGCTTACCCAGGCAGCACAGACCTCTGGGAGTTGTTAGTCAAAGAGGGCTAGAAGTTGGGAACCACTGAGCTACAAGATGGTTTATTATTGTTGTTAAAGTAGTCTTTATATCTGGATTTTCTCTTTTGACAAGATGCAGTGTACCATGTAGTCGATTCAGGATTCATAAGGTTTTTTTTTTTTTTAAAAAAATGTCATTTAAAATATTTATTTATTTACAGTATTTATATTCCGCCCTTCTCACCCCGAAGGGGACTCAGGGCGAATCACATTACACATATAAGGCAAACATTCAATGCCTTTTAACATAGAAAAAAGACAAGACAAACACGGGGTTCCGAGCTGGCCTCGAACTCATGACCTCTTGGTCAGAGTGATTTGTTGCAGCTGGTTGCTCAACAGCCTGCGCCACAGCCCGGCCCACAACATACAGATATTTAAATAGAATTAAACCTGCTGTCCTTATTGTCGCAGCCTGCTAAAGCTGTTGATGTGTTTTGAAAAGAATAATAATAATAATTTTCCTTCAAAACACATCAAGGACATAAGGACAGCAGCTTTAATTCCATTTTGATGTCTGTATGTTATTATTAGGGAGCCCTGGTGGCGAAATGTATTAAAGCGCTGAGTTGCTGAACTTGCGGACCGAAAGGTCCCAGGTTCACACCCGGGGAGCGGAGTGAGCGCCTGCTGTTGGCTCCAGCTTCTGCCAACCTAGCTGTTCGAAAACATGCAAATGTGAATAGATCAATAGGTACCGCTCCGGCGAGAAGGTAACGGCGCTCCATGCAGTCATGCCGGCCACATGACCTTGGAGGTGTCTACGGACAATGCCGGTTCTTCGGCTTAGAAATGGAGATGAACACCAACCCCCAGAGTCGGACACAACTGGACTTAACATCAGGGGGAAAACCTTTACCTTTTTATGTTATTATTAAGGAGCCCCCAGTGGCACAGTGGGTTAAACCACTGAGCTGTTAACCAAAAAGTTGGCAATTCAAATCTGAGGAGTGGGGTGACCTCCCGAGGTTAGTCCCAGCTTCTGCTAATCTAGCAGTTTGAAAACATGCAAATGTGAGTAGATTAATAGGTACTGATCCAATGGGAAGGTAATGGCACTCCATGCAGTCATGCCAGCCACACGACCTTGGAGGTGTCTATGGAGGTGTCTTCAGCTTAGAAATGGAGATGAGCACCAACCCGAGTCAGACATGACTAGACTAGACTTCACATTAAGTGAAATCTTTACCTTTACCTCCAGACACTTAAATGGAATTAAACCTGCTGTCCTGTTGATGCGTTTTGAAAAATTAATAATAGTAATACTATTTTTCTTTCAAAACACATCAAGGGCATAAGGACAGCAGCTTTAATTCCATTTTGATGTTAGTATGTTGTTGTTGTTGTTGTTGTTATTAATATTGAGCCGTGGTGCTGCAGTGGGCTAAACCCTTGTGCCAGATGGACTTCTGACCTAAAATTTGGGGTGCTGACTTGAAGATTGGCAATTTGAATCTGTGAGAAGGGGTGAGCTCCTGTCTGTCAGCTCTAGCTTGTAGGTACATGACAGAAGCCTCTCAGCAGATCTGGTAATACATCCAGGCGACCCTTGGCAATGTCAATGTAAAAGGCCAATTCTCCCACACCAGAAGCAACTTGTAGTATGTTCTCAAGTCACTTCTGGCATGCTAAAAAACATTGTTATTATTATTCTGGCAAGCATTTAAAGAAGAAACTTTTAAAGACTGAGCCAGGGGGAATTATTGTTATTATTTTTGTATCAGGATTCTCTCTCTTGACGAAATGCAGTGACTCATAATATTTTGTCAGTTGAAATATCCACAACATACAAACATTAAAATGGAATTAAAGCTGCTGTCCTCATAGCAACAAACTACTATAAGAATAATAATAGGAAGAAGAAGAAGAAGATTCTTTCAAAATATATCAACAGCTTTAGTAGCCTGCTGCTATAAGGACAGCAGATTTAATTCCATTTTAATGTTTGTATTATTATTTTTATTATATTTATATCAGGATTTCGTATCTATTTAGTATCTATTTATTTTTAGATAGTCCAAGGTTTTATTCTCTTTTAATGTTTATATTCTTTAGGTTTAAAATTATATGTTGTGTGGTTTTTAGCACTGTTCACCTCCTTTGAGTCTGTTTGAGAAAGAAAAACTGTCATGTGAATAAAAAATGTAATAACCGGAAAATTAAAATCACTTAAAACTGTTAAATCCTTATCCCTTATTGCGGGTGGTCCTGGAACCTAACCCCAGCGATAAGTGAGGGAACACTGTAAACAGATTGAATGCAGTTTGACCCTATTTGAACTGCCCTCGCTCAATGCCATGGAATCCTGGGTCTTCTAATTTGGTGGGGCACCAGCCCTCTTTGGCAGAGAAGGCTGAAGACCTTGCAAAAGTACAATTCCCATAATTCCACAGCCTTGTTTGAAATATCCCATAATTCCAAAAGTGTGCAATCTAAAATATACATAATAATAAACTTCATTCTTATATCCCGCCACCATCTCCCCGAAGGGACTCGGGGCGGCTTACATGTATACATATACACACACTCGTACAAAGGGAAGGAAGGAATAATGCAAAGCTTTGCAATGTAACTGTAGAACAAATTATTCAGATAGCATTTAAAAATGACAATATAATATAATTTATTTATTTATTATTTATTTGCTACATTTATATCCCGCCCTTTTTACCCCGAAGGGGACTCAGAGTAGCTATAATATAATATAAGCCAAATTTTGGAAAAGGGGAAAGTGTTTGTATTTTTTTTAAAAAAACACACAAAGTAAAACACTCAAGAAAATATTTTGAAATATAAAGCTACAATAATTTCATAGCAACATGATATACTATAACTAAATTACAATTAATCAACAAAAAAATGCTTCAAACGTCCCACTCCCTAAGGGTTATTATCCCTTATTAAATGAGAAAGATGTGAGATTTTAAAATACTAAAGGAAAGAATGCAAATTCTCAGGGAGGCAATTCCAAGAGTACTTTTGAAGCCATCCATGTCTGCTGTCATCATTGCAACTTGTGGCAGTGAGTTCCATGGTTTAATAGAATATTCTGAACAAATTTATCTGTCTAAATTTCTGTAGGTGACTGCCTCCACTGTATGTTAGTGTTAGTGAAAGAGAGAGAGAAACTGCAATACATTGGAAGCTGGATCATCTGTAGGAATTCATCCTGGGTAATAGGGTATCCTTTTTCACAGAACATCATTAAGCTGTGGAACTCACTGCCACAGAGCTGTTCTTTTCTTCTATTATTTCCTCACTATGTATGGTGTATAATATTTACTGTTGTCCAGGCTAAATTTTAAAAAGTGTGTTCCCTCATAAGAGAGCTGATAGTTTGGGTTGTTCTTTGCTTTTTCATTTTCAGAAGTCTTGGTCACAAAGGGATGTTGTTTTCCTGATGTAGTTTATTTAAAGCAGTGGTTCCCAACCTTTGGGCCTCCAGATATTTCGGACTTCAACTCCCAGAAATCCCAGCCAGCTTACCAGCTGTGGGACTGAAGCCCAAAACACCTGGAGGCCCAAAGGTTGGGAACCACTGATTTAAAGAGAGAAATCCATTCTTTGCTTCATTGTTTACTGTGGACGCATGCTGCAAACCAAAACTCTGGGTTTATCTACCATCCTTCAGCCTGCACCCAGTGTCTGTGCTGCTTAAAAAAAAAAACCTTGCAGCTAGACTGAGGAGGAAACAGAGTGCTAGGCAGCATGAAAAGACTCTTAAAGAGGAGCTTCTTTGTCAGAAGCTTTGGGCCCTTCCACACAGCCATATAACCCAGAATATCAAGTCAGAAAATCCCACAATATCTGCTTTGAACTGGGTTATCTGAGTCCATACTGTCATATATTCCAGTTCAAAGCAGGTAATGTGGGATTTTATTCAGATGTGTGGAAGGGGCCTTTGTCAACTCAAGGGTGTTTCCTGTATGTGGATACTTTCCACTTTCATCAGAACCCTGTTTTTTTTTTCAATAGACAATCAATGATTGGCAACCTAGTAGTGTCTTACACACATGTCAGAAGCAATTGGACATTTTTGTTTGATCTAGAATGGCCTCACTCAGTTCAAGGTTGCACAGAGGCCTAGGTGTGTATTGTGAATTCAGATCAATTGTGTAATGTAGCAATTCCCTACTGAAACCCTTAGTGCACCAAACAACCCATAGTTAAGAACAAGGGTGAGACAACAGGAAGTGAGAAAAATCTGACCCCCGGAAGGGAAATCCACTACTGAAAATGTTATTATCATGGGGGGAAAGGGGCCTCAACTGAAGCTTTTTCACTAATTCTTGTTTCCCCAACAATCCACATTTTTCAAAATCCAGTTATCACAGGGACAGAAAATGAGGCAAAATCCTCTGAACAGCACAGAGGGAAAAGGATGTTAACCCTTCTCAATGCTATCCAAAACTGGGGAAAAAATTGGTTGCAGTACACTTTTAAAATGCACCTGTTCTGACTTACATACAAATTCAAACCTACATAATGGGTCCGTAACCCTGGGACTGCATGTAATAGAATATAGTAGTAAGTTGAATTTAATCACCAGAACTGTGACTTTCTAGCTCCAAACAAACAATTAAAGCAAATGTATATAGGGAATTTTACAAATACGTGCAGTGGTAGGAACTGAGTACAGTCCATTTCAACTCTCAGTACTAATCAATGGGGTTTTAAAAAAGTACAGAGGAATAACAGTTTTATTTTAGACCTTCAGGTCAGCAGTTCAGATGGCACAAGAGTTTAACCCATTGTGCCACCGCAGCTCCTACTGTTACAGTTAACCTTCCACCTTTGAAGATTTTATTTAAATTTATCATGGGTTTTATTAAGATGTTAT
The DNA here is from genome assembly GCF_035594765.1 of Anolis carolinensis. Lineage (NCBI taxonomy): Eukaryota > Metazoa > Chordata > Lepidosauria > Squamata > Anolidae > Anolis > Anolis carolinensis. The sequence continues at coordinate 6,482,906 of NC_085842.1, forward strand.
CTCAAAGAAACACTGGTTCCTCCAGTGGTGCTGACTATAAAGTAGAGCTGGAAGACCTAAATATTCTTAGAGCGGTGTTCTCTTAAATAAAAAATAGCATTTTAATTCATTTTTCCAGTTCTTCCAGCTATCACTAACCTGATTTTTAAACTTTTATTTGAAACTCAATTTCTAATTCATACATTTGTCTTTTTTATTCCAACAGTGGATGAACATGGAAATCGTCTGCTGTTTCTGGCAGATATAAAAAGACAGAGGAGTAGAGTAGAAGAAGGTGCAGCAAATTGGAAAAACAAAGATAATAAGAATTCTGTTTCTGACAGCAGCAACCCCCATAAAGACACACTGTTTGAAAAAACAGAGAGAAAAGAAGGAAAAAAATGAGCAACAGTCTTTCGTGTAAGAGACACGGAAGTTCTAAAAAAAGTGTGAAATCTCATAGCAAAAGCCACAAAGAGGACAAAGCATCAAAATACTTGGATTGCGGGAAGAATAGCCTGTCTCTTCATAGGAAACACGGTGAAGAGAAGCCCTACAAGTGCTCCGACTGCGGAAGGAGCTTCAGCTTTAACACCAGTCTCAATAGGCACCAGAGAACTCATAAGGGGGAGAAGCCGTTCAAGTGCTTGGAGTGTGGGAAGGGTTTCCATGTGAGCACCAGCCTGGCTTCCCACCAGATCACCCACACGGGGGAGAAATCGTACAAGTGCTTGGAGTGTGGGAAGAGCTTCAGCTTCAAGAAGACCCTCAACCGGCACCAACTGGTTCACACAGGGGAGAAACCGCACACGTGTCTGGAGTGCGGAAAGACCTTCAGCATGAGCGCAAACCTTGCTTTCCATCAAAGAAGCCACACAGGAGATAAGAAGTACAACTGCTTGGTGTGTGGGAAGACCTTCGGCTTCAAGAAAACCCTCCGGAGGCACCAGAAGACGCACACAGGGGAGAAGCCCTACGAATGCTGGGAGTGCGGGAACAGTTTCCATTTGAGCACCAGCCTCATCTCCCACCAGAGGATCCACACGGAGGAGAAGCCCTATAAGTGCTTGGAGTGCGGGAAGTGCTTCCAGTGGAGCACCAGCCTCGCTTTCCATCAGAGGACCCACACCGCCGAGAAGCCCTACAAGTGCATGGAGTGTGGGAAGAGCTTCAGCCTGAAGGCGAACCTCACCCGGCACCAGAAGATCCACACTGGGGAGAAGCCGTACACCTGCCTCGAGTGCGGGATGAGCTTCAGCCTGAACACGAACCTCAGCCGGCACCGCAGAACTCACACGGGGGAGAAGCCGTACACCTGCCTGGAGTGCGGGAAGAGCTTCGGCAGGAAGACGAACCTCAGCCGGCACCAGACGACTCACACAGGGGAGAAACCCTACAAGTGCTTGGAGTGCGGGAAGAACTTCAGTCGAAACACCAACCTCCGCCGGCATCAGAAGAACTCGCACCGGCACGCAACCATGTGAACACTTTGGGGGTGGCGTTGGCTGTTCCGAGGCCACACATCCAGTTATTGTAAAAAGAGGAATCTGTACAAGTGGCAACAATTATACAGTGAGGACTGGGTGACAAACCCCTACTTGGAGAGATTCATGTGCCAATCTATTGAACCTGGTGGGGAATGGACTGGACCTTTCCCCACCCCATTTTAATTTTTTTTTGTCATTTCAGAACTGAAAAGTCCCATTTCTACCCCTTTCATTGTAGAAACCAGGCTTATTTTGCCAGTTTTGGTGGGTGTCGCTGATGTGATTTTGTTCCTGGAGGGTCTTTTTTCCCCCCCAAAACTGGATGTGAATTACATTTCTTATGGGATTGTGATGGGCCACCCTGTCAGTCTATGAACTAAGGAAACTGAATCCTGAGCAGACATTAACTATGGAAACCTCTCGCTGCTTGAAAGCGGTGTGCACTGACATCCATGCTACAAAGACTTTTTAAAAAACAAACATCAGATAGCACTTGGTGGGATGAACGCAAACTGTTATGAGGATAACGTTTTTGTTTGCAAAGCCGATACTTGGGTCTGTTACTTTTTGGGTCAGGGATGGCCCTCTGTTCATTGTTCTCTAACCATTTTAGCTTATCATTTCTGACTTCACCAAATACACTACATACTCCTTTCTACATCCATGTGTAAAATGATAGCCGCCAGCTTAGTATGACGCTTCATGCATTTGACAAAGTCCACAGAATCTTCATGCCATAATAAATCCATTGATTGTAGGAGTGCCGCAGGTGGACTAGTGTTCTCTGAAACAGAGTGGCATTTCCTCTGAGAAGTGTTCTAACACAACAGTCCAGCATAAATGTCTCCAAGGTCATGAAGTCGATCGTATCAATACACTAATAATTGTTTTGTTTCTGTGAGTTTTCTGGGCTGCATGACTATGTTTCAGAAGCATTCTCTCCTGATGTTTCGCCCACATCTATGGCAGGCATCCTCAGGTTGTTAGGTACATTGGAAACTAGGCAAGGGAGGTTTATATATCTGTGAAAGATCCAGGGTGGAAGAACTCTTGTCTGTTGGAGGCAAGTGTGAATGTTGCAATTGGCCACCTTGATTAGCATTGAAAACCTTGCAGCTTCAAGATCTGGCTGATTCCTGCCTGGAGGAATCCTTTGTTGTTAGCTGGCCCTGATTGTCTCCTGTCTGGAATGCCCCTGTTTTCAGAGTGTTCCTCTTTATTTACTGTCCTGGTTTTAGAGTTTTTAAAATACTGGTAGCTGGATTTTGTTCATTTCCATGGTTTCCTCCTTTCTGTTGAAATTTGTCCACATGCGTGTGGGTTTCAATGGCTTCTCTATGTATCCTGACGTGGTTGTGAGAGCGGTCCAGCATTTCTGTGTTCTCAAATAATATATTATGTCTGTGCTGGTTAACAAAGTGCTCAACTATGGCTGACTTCTCTGGTTGAGTTAGTCTGCAGTGCTTTTCATGTTCCTTGATTCGTGTTTGGGCACTGTTTTTGGTGGAACCAATGTAGACCTGTCCACAATTGCATGGTATATGGTAGACTCCTGCAGAGGTGAGAGGGTCCCTCTTGTCCTTTGCTAAGCATAGCATTTGTTGGATTTTTTTAGTGGGTCTGTAGATAGTTTGTAAGTTGTGTTTCTTTCTCAGCTTACCTATGCGGTCAGTGGTTGCCTTGATGTATGGCAAGAACACCTTTCCTCTGGGTGGATCTTTGTCTTTACTCTTGCAGCTCTTCTGATGTCTGTGTAGAGTCTCCATTGGCCTGTAGAGCCCAATTTAGATTGTTCCATTCACCTTGGAGGAGGTGGGGTTCGGAGATTCTTTCTGCATGATTTGCCTGCCATAGTTGTGGGTGAAACATCAGGAGAGAATGCTTTTGGAATATGGACATACAGCCTGGAAAACTCACTACAACCCAGTGATTCCAGCCATGAAAGCCCCCGACAATACAATGATAATTGTGTTGCCCCTGAGACACAGTCAGTTGTGTGTTAATACTATTCTTCAGGCAACCCAGAAAGCAAAACTCTGGCAACGTTGGACAGGCTCTTTTTATAGCTCTTTTCCCCTTCCTTTTCTCTTTCCTTTGCTTTTTCTTTCTTCCCCCTCCTTTCTCCCTTTCTTTTCCTCCCTTTCTCCCTCATACACATGTCACCAAGCAGAAACCAAGCTGCCTTTCTTTCCCGGTCACATCACAGAGGCCCATTTCACCTAGCCACAGCCATTCTGTCTTGTTCTTTTTCATTCCCCCTGCTCTGGGCCTGAAACTGGTGGGTTATTTTAAGTTCAAATCCTTCAATTATTTAAATTGGATAACGATGGGGATGTGTGCCAAATTTGGTTTAGAGGCATCAAGCCATTTAGGAGGCTTTGTGGTATCAACCAACGCACATACATACTGTGAGTTTTTCGGGCTATGTGGCCATGTTCCAGCAGCATTCTCTCCTCATGTTTCGCCTGCATCTGTGGCTGGCGTCTTCAGAGATTCTGAAGATAAACCTCTGAAGATGCTGGCCACAGATGCATCAGAAATGTTAGGAAGACTTCTGATCTTCTAATATGAAAGTATTTTTCACAAAAGATGAATCACAAACACCCTTGCGCTGCTGTGATGGCCTGAAATGCCCTTCTGTTTTGAAGGATGACTTCAGTAAGAATATTTATTTACGACATTTCTATCCCGCCTTCCTCAACCCCGGAGGGGACACAAGGCAGCTTTACACATAGGCAATTATTTGATACCTTAAAACAATGTACAATTAAAATGAACATTTAAAATAGAATTATAAAATACATTAAAACAATTAAAAACATCTAAAACAATACCTTCACAATTGATCACGCAATCCACAAGTGTAATCCGGGCCGTTCCTATAGTCCTTGCACATCAGTCCATATCTAACTATTGCAGAAGTTCTCCAAAGGTTTGGTCACAAAGCCACATTTTCACTCTCTTATGGAAGATCCGGAGGGAGGAGACTGATATAATATCCCTGGGGAGGGAATCCCACAGCCGAGGGGCCACCACTGAGAAGACCCTGTCTCGTTCCTGTCAGTCGTGCCTGCAAAGGCAGTGGGATCGAGAGCAGGGCCTCCCCAGACGATCTTACAGTCCAAGATGGTTCATAGAAGGAGATACATTCAGACAGGTAAGCTGGGCCAGAACCGTTTAGGGCAGTGGTTCTCAACTTGTGGGACCCCAAATGTTTTGGCCTTCAACTCCCAGAAATCCTAACAACTGGTAAACTGGGAGTTTCTGGGAGTTGTAGGTCAAAACACCTAGGGACCCACAGGTTGAGAACCACTGGTTTGGGGTTTTATAAGCTAAAGCCCACACTTTGAATTGTCTTCCGTAGCAGAGTGGCAACCAGTGGAGCTGAAGCAACCGGGGGATTGTATGCTCTCTGTAAACCGCTCCAGTGAGCAATCTGGCTGCTACCTGTTGAACTGTTTAAAGCTTCCGAACAGTCTTCAAAGGCAACCCCATGTAGAGCACATTGCAGTAGTCTGCTCGGGATGTAATCAGAGTGTGGACTACCATGGCCAAATCTGACTTCCCAAGGTATGGGTGCAACTGGCACACAAGTTATAATTGTGTGAATGCTCCACTGGCTACCACTGAAACCTGGGGTTCCAGGCTCAGCAATGAGTCCAGGAGAACTTCCAGGCTGCAAACCTGTGTCTTCAGGGGGAGTGTAACCACGTCCAACACAGGCTGTTACCCTATACCAGGGGTCCCCAAACTAAGGCCCGGGGGCCGGATGCGGCCCTCCAAAGTCATTTACCCGGCCCCCGCCCTCAGTTTTAGACTTAGGCTCGCCCAAAGTCTGAAATGACTTGAAGGCACACAACAACAACAATCCTACTTAACTTTGGCCAGAAGCAGGCAAACTTCCTATTGAAATCCTGAAAGGTTTTCAGAATGTTGGTTAAAACTGTTTTTATTTTTAAACATTGTATTGTTCTTTCATTTACTAATATTGTGCTATGGTAATAATATAATATATTGTGCATACATATAATCTTGATAATAATATTATAATGTAATACAATATAATATTTATTTATTTATTTATTACAGTATTTCTATCCCCGCCCTTCTCACCCAATAGGGGACTCAGGGCGGCTAATAATAATAATACAATATAATAATATTGTATAATATAATAATATTAATTATATATTATATATTAAATGTAATATTACTAATAATATGGTATAGTGGTATAGTACAATATATTCATATATAATGCTAATATTGCACTATGCTAATAATATAATATATAGGAGCCTCCGGTGGCCTAGGGGATAAAAGCCTCGTGACTTGAAGGTTGGGTTGCTGACCTGAAGGCTGCCAGGTTCGAATCCCACCCGGGGAGAGTGCGGATGAGCTCCCTCTTTCAGCTCTAGCTCCATACGGGGACATGAGAGAAGCCTCCCACAAGGATGATAAATACATCAAAAACATCCGGGCGTCCCCTGGGCAACGTCCTTCCAGACGGCCAATTCTCTCACTCCAGAAGCAACTCCGGTTGCTCCTGACACGAAAAATATACATATATATTGTATGTACATACAACTTGAAATGCCACTCTGAGTCTCCTTTGGGTTGAGAGAGGGTGGGGGTATAAAAACAGCAAATAAATAAATAAATAATTGTTGTTAGGTGGGGTTTTCACTACAAATAAGATATGTGCAGTGTGCATAGGAATTTGTTTTTTTTTTTGTTTTTTTTTCAAAATGATAATTCGGCCCCTCAACAATCTGAGGGACCATGAACTGGCCCTCCACTTAAAAAGTTTGAGGACCCCTGCCCTATACCCTGTTCAGCCTTGTGACTGACCAGAACTACCTCTGTCTTGTCTGGATTCAATTTCAATTTCTTCATCCTTTCTTGCTGGAGTGAGGCCCATCCCTCTGAATTGGTACTAAATACTTTTTTCCATTTTTGTTCAGAGGTCTCTGCCAAGTTCACCCAGTGAGTTTCCAATAGCGTTGACTTATCTATGGTTTTGAGTATCGATGCAAACTCTGCAAATGGATCCCTGCGATTATAGCCTGTGCTGTACTGATTTCAGTTTGGTTAGCCTTGCGTTTATCGAATACGAACATGAATTATATGATTAACAGACATTTCTATCATCATGAAGGACCAAATACAAGATTTGGGGCCCCTGGCCCAGTCTATATCAAAGGATAACAAGAGGTGCCTATAAAAGAAAAGCTCCCTGGCCCCCTAAAAAGAGGTGCCCCTTAATAATATTTCTTATCCGCTTCTCATGGCTCAAGGTGGGTTACAGAGTAATTAAAATACATAAACATTGTAAAACTACCACAAATACACATATTAAAATGTATATCTATAAAAGATACATATTAAAGTGTATTTATATAAAGTACATATTAAAATGCACAAAACCAAGGTTAAAAAAAGACACAAGTTTAAAATTCATCCTTAAAATCTGGTTGGGTAGGCCTGCCTGAAAAGATGGGTCTTCAATTGCATCTTACATTCTGAGAGCTGCTCTAGCTGTTGAGCTCTTCCGACAGGTCATTCCACAGTTGTGACGAATGATCGCGGGTGTCATCCCTTTCACCTGAACTGAATAAATCGTCAACTCGGTGCTCTTTCTTCATGTCTACGGGTGAGATTATTGGGAACGGGATAACCTTGATCTTTAGTGGCTCCCTTCATGCCAGGATCATCGAACCTGCCGGGAAGGAGCTTGGGTTCCCCTCTAAGGAAGGGAACCCCCAAATTTTAGCTCGATTTCACTCATAAACAGGAATAGACCTGGAAGCAATGGCTGGGCACCAGGGTTTTGTTCTCCTCTCCTCTGTTTTCTTGTTATCCCAATCTAGCCACCAATTTTCACTGTTGTGATTCCTCTTCCATTGCCTCTTTCACCCTCAATCTGCTTTACCTCTACAGTCGGTCTTCCACATTTGCGGGGTTGTCTTTGTGTAATTGAATTAATATGTTTTGTATCTGGGAACCTCTCGGTCCATACAACCATGAAGGAGGACCTAAAAATCCCCAGGGAGGTGTTCTTTTGGGTAAATCAAATTAGCAATTCTTAAAAGTTGGTGTTTGTCACTTTCATGGGAGTCCTGTACCCATAATCTCCGTAAAAATGGAAGGCTGATTGGATTTCATAGTACGACTTGCAGGTGTGCAAGGGGTTTTGTAAAGATTAAAGGTGGGCAGGAGGAGTACTCTGGGTTTTCCTCTCTTTGGCCACATTATCTACTTTTTGTGGTTCTTTTGGTCTTCTTTACAGAGTGTGACTTCATTATTTTCCACCATAAGCATAATCAGTGGCAGCCTTGATCAGCACATTGTTTTGAATGAGCGGAAGCCACAAGCAGCAGACTAGGCTTTTCAAGTGAGTTTTTGTATTTCCTCCCATCTTCCTTTTATCATGGTTGAAAGGAGGGAGAGAATACAAAGATCTTGCTTGCAGGATGTGAATAATCAAATTTAATTATTTTATACATTTGAGCCTCAGCCTGCTAAAATATCAACCATACTGAATGTCATCCTTCATTGTGGTTTTATGCATCTATTCAATCAGCTTGAAAGCTGGCTGATATCTTAGAGCTGAAGCTACTCAAAGTAGTCGCCAAACACTTCAAATATCTTTTATTGCTCTTTTGAAAACATGGCAACCCTCTGTCTATCTTAGTGCCCCTCCAAACAGCCTCAAAGTGCAGGACAATATACAATGCAGGAATATACAGTGATGCACATTTTTAGGCTGGAATCAGATTTTAAGTGCACGTTTTTAACACCTTTTTTCCCAGCCTTTAATGCAATCAAGTGCGCATTTTTGGCAAAGAACATTTAGGCAACCCCCTTTTATTCTGGTTTCTTCCGCATTTTAAGGCCTGTTTAGAAGGGCCCTTAGAGAAAATATGAGTTGGTTTGTTTTGGCATACTAAGTATTGTGGGCAGAATTGAGAATCTCAATCCCAATCAACTCCAAATAATCTCTTTGTGCATTCTACTTCTCCAACCTGTGTATTTTGTAAGGCCATGGGGACGGAGATTGCTTCATTGTTTGATGGGGCAATGTTTGGTTCACAGTTCTTGAGAGGAGCAGCAGGAGGGTTAGCCGTGAAGAAAGCAGGTAATATGCCCATTGCGTGATCCAGTACTGAATGGGGTTGAGATATGTATGTCTTATGGGTTGCTATGAGTTTTCCGGGCTGTATAGCCATCTTCCATAAGTATTTTCTCCTGACGTTTCACCTGCATCTATGGCTGTGAGGTATGTCTTACATTCTCTAGGTAATCCAAAAGTTGGTCTTCTCCAAACACAACTCACTGATCACTCATTGCCCAGTCAAAATGGCCTTATATTCTGGATATGACTCTAGAGACCAGGGTTTGAATTCCTTTATCAGATTTGTGCCCATTAGCAACATCTCTTTCTATTTTTTCTGGAAACTGCTGTGGACTTATATCTAGTAGCTCACAAACTGGCATCGGCCAAGAGAGGACCACTTTGAGTGTCACTGCTGAACGTATTTGCATGCAAGACTCTACCTTCTGGGTAATTGTTTGAAAATTAATTTTTCATCATTCTAAAAAAATTCTATAATCCACTTTCCAATTTCCCAAGAAAACAAATACTTCTGGTAATAAAAAGAGGAGTTTCCTTTCCATTTCTAAGTAAAGGTCTGTGTGTTTGAAATGTGTAAAAAAAGTAATCTAAAATATATATACAACTCTGATGATTTCTCCAGTATTTTTATTCATTCCAGCTATTCAGGTTGGCTTATGATGAATCCATAATGCTACAAATTAATGTAGTAGAACACTGTATTTCTAAAAGAGGAAAATGCTTTGTGTAAAAAGAAGGTGAAGTGTGCCTAAATTATATATCAGTGGAGACCACAATCAGTTCCTCCTTTCAATAAAAAAATCATTTCATGGCCTGGAAGAATGGCCTTAGGTACTCACCTCACCCCCATTTAAAAATATTCTATCTTCCCCAATCCATGGCTCCCAAGTGTGCTTCCTACTTACCTCTAATTTTCCCCATTTCATCCCTTTTCTTGACTTTGCTCTGCCACATCTGCTTTCCACAGTCAACTGTAGTATCTTCTGGGCTTATAAACAGTGTGCATGTGCCACTTGTTTTTCCCACAGGCTAATTCTCATCTGGGACCTCCTTGGTGGGGACACTTGTCAGGTGGAAGAATCCTGGAAAGAGCATCAAGGCTTTAAGAAAGAGTTTCACTTAACGAGTCCTCCTCTGTAAAATGTCTCTCATTCCAGGTGCCTCCTCCCACTCTTTGTGTTATTTCTACATGACAGTTTCAGAGTCCAGCCCAGGACTGCCACTGTTCATAACTCTGGGCTCAGTGGATGACCAGCTCTTTAATCACTATGAATCTGAAACGAAGAGGATGGTGCCCCAACACCATGGATTGAGTGCAGGGATTTGTAAAACGCACCATGATGTAATGGGTTGACTAGAAATAATAATAATAATAATAATAATAATAATAATAATAATAATAATAAAACTTTATTTATACCCCGCCACCATCTCCCCAACGGGGACTCGGGCCGGCTTACATGGGGCCACGCCCAAAACAATACAATGTAAACAGCATATAAAAGAACAGCACAACACAATACAAAAAGCAATACAGTAAATAATATCCATTACAAAATAAAACAAGGAGACAATAAAAACAAGGGCAGACCACATGAACATTAAGTTAAAACTCGGGGTGAGAAAGACATAAAAATAAAAACCACAGCGAACAGGGTCATAAGGGAGTGGGGTATTCTGGAGGATAGATATTAGAGGGAGCAACGGAAAAGAAATATAAAATAGTTACTCTCCAAAAGCACAGCGAAAGAGCCATGTTTTAGTCTTTCTTGAAGGCTGCTAGTGTGGGGGCTTGCCTAATCTCAGCGGGCAGAGAAATCCACAATAGGGGGGCCACAGCAGAAAAGGCCCTCTCCCTTGTTCCCACAAGGCAGGTCTGGGATATCGGGAGTGGGGACAGGAGAGCTTCCCTTGATGAACGAAGGGATCGTGTAGGCTTGTGATAGGAGATACGGTCACGAAGGTAGGTGGGTCCCAAACTGTTTAGGGCTTAATATATGATGGTATACACCTTGAATTGGGACTGGAAGATGAACGGCAGCCAGTGGAGCTCCTTGAACAGGGGAGTAGATCTCTCCCTGTAACTCGCCCCCGTAATTAACCTGGCAGCCGAGCGCTGGACCAATTGTAGTTTCCGGGCCGTCTTCAAAGGAAGCCCCACGTAGAGCACATTACAGTAGTCCAGTCTAGAGGTAACTAAGGCATGGACCACCGTGGTCAAGTCAGACTTCACGAGGTATGGTCGCAGTTGGCGCACAAGCTTGAATTGTGCGAAGGCCCTCCTGGCCACCGCCGACACCTGCGCCTCAAGTGTCAGCGCTGAGTCCAGGAGGACCCCCAAACTGCGAACCTGTGATTTCAGGGGGAGTGCGACCCCGTCCAGCACAGGTTACCACCCAATACCCCGATCCGACACGCGACTGACCAGGAGGGCCTCTGTCTTGTCAGAATTGATCCTCAGTTTGTTCCTCCTCATCCAGTCCGCCACAGCGGCCAGGCACTGGTTCAGCATCCGAGGGGCTTCCTTGGAGTCAGATGGGAACGAGTAGTGGATTTGCGTGTCATCTGCGTAGAGATGGCAACGCCCTCCAAAACTCCGGATGACCTCTCCCAGCGGTTTCATGTAGATGTTGAATAGCATGGGGGATAGGATAGACCCTTGCGGGACCCCACAGGTCAAAGGCCAGGGGTCCGAGCAGGTGTCCCCCAGCTTCACCAACTGGGAACGGCCCTCCAGGAAGGACTGGAGCCACTGCAGAACCAGGCCACCGAGCCCCATCCCAGAGAGCCTCCCCAGAAGGATACCATGGTCGATGGTATCGAAAGCCGCTGAGACGTCCAAGAGAACCAGCAGGGTCACACTCCCCCTGTCCAGTTCCCTGCGGAGGTCATCCACCAAGGCGACCAAAGCCGTCTCGGTACTGTGCCCAGGCCTGAAGCCAGACTTCGAGCGGTCCAGAAAATCAGTGTCATCGAGGAACTCCTGGAGCTGCGTGGCAACCACCCGCTCCAGAACCTTGCCCAAAAATGGGAGGTTGGAAATTGGTCTGTAGTTGTTACATACAGATGGGTCTAAAGAGGTCTTTTTTAGTAATGGTTTTACTACCCCCTGCTTAAAGCAGGATGGAACTGACCCCTGACCCAAGGAGGCATTTATAATAGCCACAAACCAATCCAACAACCCATCTTTGGCCAGCTTGACCAGCCAAGAAGGACAAGGATCCAGAGCGCAAGTGGTCGCCCTCACAGGCCCAAGAATCCCCTCCACGTCATCAGGAAGAACAAGCCGGAAAGAATCCCACAAGATCGCACAGACAGGTACCTCGGTTACCTCCGCTGGAACTACAGTTAAGCTGGAGTCCAACTCACGACGTATCTGAGCAACTTTGCCTGCAAAATGGTGCGCGAAATCACTGCACCGAGTTGCCAAGTCAGACAACTCGAGACATCAGGAAGCCCCTGGGTCTCAGGAGGCCGCAGGAGCTCCCCAACAACTCGGAACAACTCCGATGGCCTGTTGGCTGCAGACGCTATGCGGGCAGTCGTGAAAGCTTTCCTGGCTGCTCGCAGAGCCACGGAGTAAGCCTTAATAGCGGCTTTAGCCCGTGCTTGGTCAGACACATCCTGAGATTTCCTCCAGATGCACTCTAGTCCCCTCCTCGCACGCTTCATCACAGCCAGCTCCCCAGTGAACCAAGGAGTAGACGTGACTCTACGCAGCGAGAGGGGACGTTCGGGAGCGATCGTGTCAAGTGCCCTTGTCAGCTCACTATTATAGCGATCAGCCAGGACATCGACAGGATCGCCAGTCTCCAGAACAGGAAGATCCCCAAGAGACCTCAGAAGTCCATCCGGATCCATCAGCCTCCTGGGGCGGACCATCTTAGTGGGTCCACCACCCCTGCGGAGGTTAGAAGACACGGCGAAACTTAAACAGATCAGATGATGGTCAGACCATGACAATGGAAGGATGTTTTGCTCTTCCACTCTGACTGTCCCACCGTCCACAATAAAGACAAGGTCCATCGTGTGTCCTGCCTGATGTGTGGGCCCAGATATAACTTGAGTCAGCCCCATGGTTGTCATGGCAACCATGAAATCCTGAGCTGCACCTGTCAAAGTGGTCTAGGCATGAATGTTAAAGTCCCCCAAAACTATGAGTTGTTGGGAGACTAGGGCCGAATTGGAGACCACTTCTGCTAGCTCAGACAGAGAGACTGCTGGGTCGCGGGGTGGACGGTACATCAGCAGAATCCCCAAGCTGTCTCGGACTCCCACCTTCAGGAAGACACACTCGAACCTTGAAGATTGCGGAACGGCGCATCTGATCAGGGCGATGGACTGCCGAAAGATCACCGCGACTCCTCCTCCCCGCCCCCCAGCCCTGGCCTGCTGATGCACCCTGAAACCCGGTGGACACAGCTGGGTGAGATTCACTCCACCCAGCTCATCCAACCACGTCTCGGTGATGCATGCCAGATCCGCCCCCTCATCCAGGATCAAATCCTGAATGACAGCTGTCTTACCGTTGATGGATCTGGCGTTCAAAAGCAGAACCTTAAGACCGGGGGGTCTGTCCTGGAGACTACCACACCTATTCCTCTCCAGGGTCGCAAGAACTCTGTTGCGCTTCTCCCTGGGCAGCAAGTGACCGATCTTCCTCCTCCCCCACACCACCTCGATGGTGCCCACCCATGTGAACCCTCTTCCCCTGGTGGATTGGCTGATTGAAGTTGCCTTCTGAAGGGGTTAGTCAGCTGTCCAAATATGGAGAGCCTCCAAATGTATTTGTTTGTCTAGGGAAAGAGCCCATCTCCACTGGTCGGAGAGAAAAGGAGTCATCTGACATGGAGTCATCTGACATGGAGAGGGGACTGAACAAGGGTAGCGTTTGTGGGCAGGATTGGGAGTTGAAGCAGGCAGGACTTGAAATTAGGGAGGGAGTCTCGAAATGGAACTCTGAGAGGGGGGCCAACACCGGCGAACATTCAACCCCATTGTTGGAAATTAGTGAATCTTGTGTATCAGATTTCAGCCCGGTGACCAAAGGGCGGATCAATGGGTCTACCAATACCCTTCTAAGAGTGATGCCCCACTGTTGTAATTTGGGCCCAAGTGCGAACAAATCCTCCACTAACAATCTGTCTTCCAGTCCAATAAGAAGACACGAGGAGCGGTTCCGGGATTGATAATCTCTATGAAGCCAGTCAATAGTCCTGATCTTCACTTCCGACCAGCTTACAGATAGAATTTGCGATAGAGATATCTGGACCGCTCTCTTAGATGTCCATCTGCCTCTGTTCAGTAGTGAGTCTGAAACTTCCACTGCCACATTGTTTGTTCGTAGCAGATGTTGAAAATTGCAGGGAGTGTCCAGAGATTGTCCAAACAATTCAGATGTTAAAGAGTTGTTTGTCCTCTGCAAGACTCTGCTAGTCTCCTTCCAACCATCCCTCCCCTTTCCCTCTCCCTCAGGCACAAACCCTTCCCCTCCCTTAGTAGCTTCAGATCCTATCCTATTGACTACCTTCTGCCCCTCCAGCCTCTTCCTTCCCTGGCCTTCCAAAGCACTTGTTTCCTCATCAATATTAACAAAACTGGTTGGTACAGTTGTTGAAATGTCTATAGGAGTAAAGTTTTTCACAATTAGGGAAATTCCTTTAAAAAGATGGTCAATTTTCTTGTTCAGTATCTCCATCTGATGCAGAACCGTACTGAACGATTTCCCCAGAAGATCACATAGGTAAGGAAGATCATTATTCCTCTGAGTTTCCTGCATATTCATTTCCTATAACCTTCCAGAAAGCCTTCCTATAGTAAACCACTCTTGACCTTCAAAATTCAAAGTTGACACACCGTTCCTACTGACTATTTCAGTCAAACTTTCAATCAGCAATATATCAACAAACAATACACAAACCATCAATCACATTCCAAAACCATCAGTTCAACAATCAGTTAAACTCAAGGTACTCTCAAATCCTATGTGATCACTTCCTATGACCTTTAATACCAGTCTTGCAAACCCACTTCCTATCACAGTCAAATATCTCCTCCCCTGTTAGATTAAATTAAAACTTTCTCACTCCCACATTAAAAAAAAAAAAAGAATAAATAAAATAAAAGGATAGGGGGCTAAGATGGCAAGCTCAATGCAATCGGATGGTAGACAGTGTAGGGACTTCTGGCGCTGCTAACACCTCCCAGGTCGGTAATGTTGCTGAATAGCTTGATGGAAGCAGGAAAGACACGTGTCAGCAGCTGATTGGCTAAGTATGCCAGGAGCCAAAATTCTGATTGGCTGCTCAGAGAAACGGTTTGAGCAGGCACTTTTACCTCAGAGAGCGAACAGGTAACTGTTGGGAATCATCCTGGACTATGCAAGTCTAAATGTAGTTAGATGGCTGATAGAGTTAGATTGAGGGAATCCTTTCCCTGTTTCCAAAGCATGCCTAGACAGGCTTTACTGTCTTTCACTCTATCCTGTTCACGTCACGTCCCTTACTTTGAAGTTAGTGGAAATGTGAATCTTTAAGGACACTAACTTCCCATTGGTCAGAATGTCTTTTATGGCCCCAATAAACTGGACCATGAGGTTGGAACCATTTTGGTTCTCTCTTCTCCTTTTGTTCTTCTAGCTAACAAGCAGCATCTTGCTGTCTCTCCTGGCAAGATGTAACTATTTAGATGTTTGTTATTTTTCCTTTCTTATTTTTCCTTAGAAACCAGTCTAGAGTAGACTAGACAGCTCCCAAGCCTTTCTATCTACAATGTTCTTTTTACCTGAATAAATACTTTTTGAACTTCTACTGAGACTCTGCAGTCCATTGCAATCCTAAATGGTCAAAGGCTTCTCTTGCTCACCCCGTGTAAGTAACTGCGGCATTTGAAAGCTTTGCTTTTGCTACTCTGCTGGTTTTTGGTGGAATCTCCCCCAGAGAGGGTTAAATTGAGTCTAACCGCTCAGAGATTACCACAACAGTAACAACTATGGAATTAATGGCTGCTGTCTCTCTGAAGCCTGATCATTTTTTAAGGAAATGAAGCATATTTAAAGGCTGTTTTAAAAGGACAATTTATTCCTTCTTTTCTCTGTAAGAAGTCAGAGAGACTACTGTATATATTGTTGCTCTGTTTGACCTATTGAACTGAAGTCAAGTTACTGTTACTTATTTCACAAACTCGAGTGGCACGTTATTACACTGCAGGGTAAACTTTAGTTCAGAAGCTGCTGTAAAACCTTATTTATTTACATCTACAACATCCAAAATTGAGAAGGTGGAGAAGGCAGATTTGAATGTGGTTTTCCTGCTTCTTGGCAGGGGGTTGGACTGGATGGCCTGTGATGTCTCTTCCAACTCTATGATTCTATTATTCTCAACACTTGGTGCAGCAAACTTATTCATCGCAGCATGCAGAAGCCATAGATAAACTGAATTTGTCAGTTGTACAGAATCATTACAACCAGAGTGGAGGTGAGTGGATATATGGAGCAGTGTGGTAGCAGACTGGAAGAGCTAACTTCTTACCAGTTGTTATGATACCGAGTCAGAACTATATACAGAACACCCATAAATGCATTCCAGTTTCTTCAGTGGCCAGTTCTGTTATTACACCCGACAATACACCTGTGGAGCTCCTCCTCCCAACTCCCTTTTGGGGATCCATCTCACCCAGCATATTCTTTGTTTTGAATTATTACCATCTGAATTATTACCATCAGACGGTAAGGATGACAAAGACATGGTCAAACAGACTGAGAGAAAGCTTTTATGCTAGAGCTGTAACTATGTTGAACTCCATGGCTTCAAATTGATGTGGTATTGGGGACTGTGTGGTGGTGGTTGGAGTGTAAGGAATGGGTGCAAAACAAGAAAGACAGATAATTATTGTCTTTTCAATGCCTTGAGAGACGTTGCCCAGGAGACGCCCGGATGTGTTCGCCCGGATGTGTTATTATTATTTATTGTATTGTTCACTGTGTTGTGATGTGTTGCTTTTTATATGCTGTTTATATTGTATTGTTCTGGGCATGGCCCCATATAAGCTGCCCCGAGTCCCTGTTGGGGAGATGGTGGCGGGGTATAAATAAAGTTTTATTATTATATTATTCTCTCACATCCCCACAAGCTAGAGCTGACAGACAGGAGCTCACCCCATCTCGCGGATTTGAACCGGCAACCTTCAAGTCAGCAACCCAACCTTCAGGTCAGTAGTTCAGCTGGCACAAGGGTTTAACCATCGCGCCACCACTGCTGTCACAGCTTGCAATGAAACGCTGCTAAACTGGGCTCAGTTCAAGCAAAGTACTTTGTTTTGCCCATATCTGACAAAGTGCCTTCTGTGAGACAGATCAGGGGAGTTCTCACTTCTACTACCCAAACAGCAAACACGTGAACGAGTATTTCACCAACAACAATAATAACACGAAACACATTAACTGCCAAGCTGTGCTGGCACTACCTTTTCTGGGAAATCAGGCGATGAAAGAGAAGTGTCCCATCCCCACTCTAGACAGCAGGCTGCGCTGCTTCACAAGTGAAATAATACTGTCGTATTTGCATCAGTTATTGGAGTTGTAACTTCCTCCTTCATTTGAGAGCCCTTTGGAGGAGTTGCACAGACAGACCTTCCAGTTGTCAACTGGGGAGGAAAAAAGATGGCCTGGCTTCTCAGCCTTCCACCTTCTCAGACCCACATTTGATCCAAAGATAGATCTGAAGGTCTACTTTGTAATTAAGCATTGCTAACCTATATCCTTATAATGTTGTACCCCACCTAATCCAAGCTGTAACCCAGCAGTGGGCACCATTTCCTCTGAGTGCACAACACCTGGGCATCAGCTGCAGACCCTGAAAACATAAAATCTGGCGATGGAGGGGCCCCAGTTTGCTGAAGATCCAATTCATCTTAGACTCCCTGGAGAAAGGATAGCAGACTTTGAAAGCCCCAGTTTGACCCCAAGCGAAGGAGGGAAAGGGAAGCAGAACAACATGATCAACACCCAGCAGCCTTTGGTCTAACCTAAAAGGCCCTTTCCAAGAAAGACTTCACCTCTTCGGATTTCTCATCGAACACAATAATTCCCTAAATAATTCACTGGAATCATACTTTTAAATGGAATAAAAGTGCGCTCCACTGAGGCTGGATCTATACTGCCATAAAATCCGGTTTCTGAATACAGATTATCCTGAGAGTGCCTTGGACCACAAGAAGATCCAACCAGTCCATCCTCCAGGAAATAATGCCCAGTGGCTGCTCACTGGAGGGAAGGATATGAGAGGCAAAGATTAGGTTCTTTAGCCACATCATGAGAAGACAGGAAAGTTTGGAGAAGGGAATGATGCTGGGGAAAATGGAAGGAAAAAGGAAGAGAGGCCGACTAAGGGCGAGATGGATGGACGGTATCCTTGAAGTGACTGGCTCGACCTTGAAGGAACTGGGGTTGGCAACAGCTGACAGGGAGCTCTGGCCTGGACTGGTCCATGAGATCACGAAGAGTCAGAAGCAATTGAACAAATAAACAACAACAGGGTTCAACAATGCAAACAACGACAAACAAGCCTTCAACAACACAAACAGCAACAAACACATTATTGTCTTTGGGTTGTTGTATGTTTTCCGGGCTGTCTGGCCATGTTCCAGAAGTATTCTCTCCTGACCTTTCGCCCACATCTATGGCAGGCATCCTCAGAGGTTGTGAGGTATATGGAGAAACTAAGCAAGGAAGGTTTATATATATCTGTGGAAAGCCCAGGGTGAGAGAAGAACTCTTGTCAGGTGGAGGCCAGTGTGAATGTTGTAATTAATCACCTAAATTATTGTCTTTTCCAGTGAGACATTCCACAAGAGTCTCAGTTCAATCATTTTGGCTTTTAGGGAGTGTCTGTTCAAACTTAACTGGCTCTAGGATCCATTTGTTTGTTATCTGATGGACCATGGCATCCACAGGACTCTTCTCCGGACTCACATTTCAGATGAGTTCATGTTTTTCCCCTTGTCCGCTTCCTTCCCTGTCCAATTTGCACATCCCAGCACAAACACAAGAGATGATGGCATGTTTGGCCCAGAGATACTGATGCAATCTTAGTTGGGCTGGAGGTTTGCACCCCTTTCCTCTTGTATGGACCTGAGCCTACAAATCTAGATCATTTGCGCCTCATCTCCCCCTTGGAAGCGACCCATGAAAACTGCCAACCCAATGCACAGCATCTGCTCAAGAAGTCCATTTTCTTCCTTAAAGACTGAGGCACAAGGAAATATCTGCTGGGGACTGAGCTTTGGACTCTCTCTGAACAAAGCAGGGACTTTTCCACCAACACTGGCTTCTCCCCAAACGAATAAACTGCATCACCTGTTGAAAAATCACCTCCATAAAACATCACAGGTGGGGCAGAAAAAAGGGAGGAGAGATCTGTACTTCGACAGATCCATCCGGGGACAGAAGTCTGGTCTGCGGGTCCAAGGGTCACCTTTAAACAACTTGATGTCCACTTCTTATTGGATATTTACACAAAGCATTTCCATACACATCCAACTCTGTACAGTACCCACTTAACAATATCCATAAGGGAGATGGTGGTAGGGATTTATGTGATTTATTCATCGATATCCTACCCTCCTTGTGATGATGGGATTGAAGGCAGCTAACAAGGTGTTAAAAACAATACAAAAGACAGAATAAAAAAAGCTTTACAAAACAATTTATAAATTAAAACATTGAAGATACTTAACTACACGAAAATACTGCAGCAAGACCTTTATCTGCAGGGAAAAACTTCCTGTCTGAACTTTGGTCATATCTGCATTTTTTTTAAATCAAACAAATAATAAACTATTATTCAATGTGTTGTCGAAGGCTTTCATGGCCAGGATCACAGGGTTGTTGTGTGTCTTTCGGGCTGTGTGGCCATGTTCCAGAAGCATTCTCTCCTGACGTTTCGCCCACATCTATGGCAGGCATCCTCAGAGGTTGTGAGGCAATTGCCTCACAACCTCTGAGGATGCCTGCCATAGATGTGGGCGAAACGTCAGGAGAGAATGCTTCTGGAACATGGCCACACAGCCCGAAAGACACACAACAACCCAACTATTATTCAATTTTAATCTTGTGTCCTTTGTTTAATCTGTTTTGTGTACAGTAGAGTCTCACTTATCCAACACTCGCTTATCCAACGTTCTGGATTATCGAACGCATTTTTGTAGTCAATGTTTTCAATATATCATGATATTTTGGTGCTAAATTCGTAAATACAGTAATTACTACGTAGCATTACTGCGTATTGAACTACTTTTTCTGTTCAATTTGTTGTATAACATGATGTTTTGGTGCTTAATTTGTAAAAGCATAACCTAATTTGATGTTTAATAGGCTTTTTCTTAATCCCTCCTTATTATCCAACATATTCGCTTATCCAACGTTCTGCCGCCCAGTTTATGTTGGATTTATGTCTACTGTATTTTAATATATGTTGTATAGAAATAAATTTTAATATGTGTATCTGTGGTATTTTTACAATGTTTATGTGTTTTAATTATTCTGTATGTCAGTCCTTGGAAGGTATAGGACACAAAGGTAGGCTCACACAGCTGGTGCTATGGAAACTTTATTGAATCCGTCTTGCCAAGGTGATCACAAAGCTTACATTGCCCCTTTTCCGCCAGCCCCCCAGTATATCAAATTGCTTCTTCCCTCCCCCTCCCACGTTTTCCCCTTCCCCATTCACACCTCCCCGTCAATAGTCTTTTCCCATGTTTGAAAACCAGAGCAGGTCATAAATCAGTCTTTCCAAACAAATGGTCTTCCTCATCTGGCTCTCCCCCCCCCCCCCCCCCACCTTTGCTCTGGTCGGATGTGAAAAGGTCAGTTGGGTGAATGCTGAGCTTTTTGCATCCTGACACTGTAACTTGCCTCGAACCACAAGGAGAGGTGGGTAAGAAATACAATTATTCTTATTCTTATTAAATTACTCACTTTTTGCCTCAGCATGCTACAGCTTTGTACTGGAAGACCAAAGACTGGCGGTGTCTCACCAAACCACAACTCTCTTGATTCCAAAGCATTGAGTTGTGGCAGTTCAAGTATAGTCAAACTGCATTAATTCTGCATTGTAGAGCAGGGGTGTTAAACTCACTTTCATCAAGGGCCACATCAGCCTCATGACTGCCTTCAAAGAGCCATTGGATCCATGGACGGAGAATCCACAAATACAGAGGGCCACTATAATTTTCTTACATAGACAGTTCTCTTTAGCTTATCATAGAATTATAGTGTTGGAAGAGACCACATGGGCCATCTAGGCCAACCCCCTGCCATGCAGGGAAAGCACAATCAAAACACCCCAGACAGATGGCCATCCAGCCTCTGTTTAAACGCCTCCAAGGATGGAGCTTCCACCAGACTCTGAGGCAGAAAGTTCCACTGCTGAACAGTTCGTATGCACAGGAAGTTCTTCCTAACATTCAGGTGGAACCTCTTTTCCTGTCATTTGAACCCATAGCACCAAGTCCTAGTTTCAAGGGCAGCAGAAAACAACCCTGTTCCCTCTTCCTTATGATACCCTTTCACATATTGATACATGGCTCTCATGTCTCTTCTCAAACTCCTCTTCTGAGGCTAAACAGATCCAGCTCTTTGAGATGTTCCTCATATGGATTCATGGTCTACATATCTTTAATCCTTCTAGTTGTTCTCCTCTGGACACCTTCCAGCTTAGAATCAAGCCCAGAATTGGACACAGTATATTCCGTTTGGGTTCCCAGATGTTATTGGACGACAACTTCCATCACCTTTGACTGGGGATATTGGGAATGGCAGCCCAACAGCCCTTGTGGATCTGAGGTTGGGGAAAGGTTGAAGGACATTATAAAGGCAGACATGATGCCCAGAAGCCTTGTATCTCAATCCAAACCCACTCTCCTAACTGAATAGAACAACCTGCAGCCTCTGAGGTGTGACTGTATCCCAACTCCCATCAGGTCTAGTTATGATGTTTAATGATGAGGAAGACAGGAGCTGTAGTCCAGCATATATCTGGAGGGCCACGTAAAAGGACATCGTGGCTCAGATTTGGACCACAGGCCTTGAGTTTGACCCTTGTGGTGTAGAAGAGGCATGAGCAAACTTCAGTGCTTCCTCCAAGAGTTTTGGCCTGCTGCCTGTTAGGAACTGTGGGAGTTGAAGTCTAAAACACCTGGAGGGCCCAAGTTGGCCCATGCCTGGTGTAGAGGCACCCACTCCTTCTCTGCTTCCTTTAAAGACTAAACCTCCATCTCTCTCTGCAATGTCTTTAACCTAGGAAAGCTTCCCTGTTTGCCAGAGGGGAGGAGGAAGGAAAGGAGAAGAAGGAGGGAAAGAGGGTGCTGAGGGAGGGGGCTATGGAGGGGGAGGGAAGAAAGGGAGTCCTCAGGCTCCTGGATGAAGGGGTGGGCTCCCTTCCAAAGCGTCCCACGCCGCGTCCTGCCCTCTCCCTTGCTTGGCTCCTTTTGTGCTGACACAGGCAACTCTTAGGAGGGACAGAAGGAAGAAGAAAGGGTGCCTCTGAGCCACTGCAGAGGGAAAACCTTTCCAAACACAAGAGAACGAGGCTTCTTTAATCCCCCATCCCCACCTGTAGAGTGGGAACAAAGTTTGGAAGCAATGGGTTGATGCTAAATATATTTATATGAGAATGCGCATCACTTTATAAAATGCACAACTCACACATACATATAAAAAACCACACCAATCGAAAAATGCACAGGGCCCTCTCTTTAGATGCGTTTCTCCTCCCTCTCTGTTGAAGCGAACCGGTTTCGCTTTCGGATTCTCGGAAAGCAGCGCGCCTCTTGGAAGAAGGCAGCCGGCGGAGGGGCTTCCCAAGCAGGGACTTCCCAGCTGCACGGATGAGGAGTCTGTCAATCCCTGGGACTTCTACATTCTTCCTATTTTCCTTCTCCATTCCTCTGGATCCCATTCTTATTCCGCCTCTTTTGGGAGACAGAAAGAAAGACCCGCCGGAGGGTGTCAAAAGAACTCTTATCAGAAGAACATCACGGCTTCATTCTCTCCTTGAATCTGTCTGATTGAGAAAGGAAGGAAATCAAGAAGGAAGGAAGGAAGGAAGGAAGGAAGGAAGGAAGGAAGGAAGGAAGGAAGGAAGGAAGGAAGGAAGGAAGGAGGAAGGAAGGAAGGAAGGAAGGAAGGAAGGAAGGAAGGAAGGAAGGAAGGAAGGAAGGAAGGAAAGCAAGAAGGAAGAAAGGAAATCAAGAAGGAAGGAAGGGAGGGAGGAAGGAAGGAAGGAGAGCAAGACGACGGGAAAGCAAGAAGGAAGGAAGGAAGAGGACTTCTCCTTGCCTCCCTCCAGCCCTTCTTCATGATGTCCCCCCTGCTGCGCCCCTTGCTGCTGCTCCTGCTGGTGGACGTGGGGTCCCTGGGCCTGTCCCAGCTGTGGCCCCTGCCCTTCCTGTGGGGCCCACTGCCCTCCCTGTGGGGCCTGGCCCTTCTGCGGGGTCTGGTGCTGATCCTGGGGGCACTCTTCCTTCGGCCAGGCCTGCCCCCCAGCTTGGTCTCCACCCTGCTGCCCTCGGCTGCCCTCCTGGCCCTGCTGCCCCCCTGCTGCGCCACCTTGCAGTCCTTCTTCCCTTCCGGGGCTCTTTCCTGGGGCAGAGCGGACACCCTGGCCCTGCACTATATGGCCGTGGGGGCCGTGGCCCTCCTCTGGCACCACCTGAATGGAGCACCACAGAATGGAGGAGACCAGGAGAAGAAGATGGGGGCCCCCTCGGCCTCCCTGGGGCGCCTGGTGGGCAGCATGAGGCCAGAGGCACTGCGGTTTGTGGCCATCGCTGGGCTCCTGGTGGCCTCCTCCCTGGGTGAGTAGAGAGATTTGGGACATCAACAGTGGGGAATGGGTGCATCTTGAAAGCACTTTACCATGGCTCCATTGTGGTGGAATCATGGGATGATCTTTGATCTTCTCTGGCAAAGACGTTGGTGGTTCACCAAACTACAAGGTCATTGCATTGAGATATAGAATCATAGAATAGTAGAGTTGGAAGAGACCTCACAGGCCATCCAGTCCAACCCCCTGCCAAGAAGCAGGAAATCGCATTCAAAGCACCCCCGACAGATGGCCATCCAGCCTCTGCTTAAAAGCCTCCAAAGAAGGAGCCTCCACCACAGCCCGGGGGAGAGAGTTCCACTTCTGAACAGCTCTCACAGTGAGGAAGTTCTTCCTGATGTTCAGGTGGAATCTCCTTTCCTGTAGCTTGAAGCCATTGTTCCGTGTCCTAGTCTGCAGGGCAGCAGAAAACAAGATTGCTCCCTCCTCCCTAGGACTTCCCCTCACATATTTGTACATGGCTATCATGTCTCCTCTCAGCCTTCTCTTCTGCAGGATAAACATGCCCAGTTCTTTAAGCCGCTCCTCATAGGGCTTGTTCTCCAGACCTTTGATCATTTTAGTCGCTCTCCTCTGGACGCTTTCCAGCTTGTCAACATCTCCCTTCAACTGTGGTGCCCAGAATTGAGCACAGTATTCCAGGTGTGGTCTGACCAAGGCAGAATAGAGGGGGAACATGACTTCCCTGGATCTAGATATGTCAGCTAAAAACGTTGACAGTGCCTGTTTGGTCATCTTGACCCATCTCCCTCAGCCTCCCACCTGGGAAGCAGGTCTACCTTGATGAGGCATAGTTGGCTGGGTATAGATGATGGTGATGGTCATTTATTTATGTGACTCCAGTGCAGTACATTGATGCTTTACCTGTGAAAGAAGAATAGGACAGCTCCCTGCTGATTTGCAATCTAATTAAGACAGAAAAGAGAAAGAGGATGGCAGTGTGGGAAGGATAAAGTCCAGCAGATACTGCTCCTCTCCCTCCAGGGTCAGGGCATAGCAGTTGGGATGCAGGAAGGGCTTTCATCTGCTTCTAGGCCTAGGTATGTTGGAGCTGTACCTGTTTCTTCTCTCCTTCCAAGGCTAACGCAGTAAGAGTTGGGATGCAGAGTAGGTTTTTGTTTGTGTTTGGTCCCAAGTGTGATGGAGCTGTACCTAGCCCTACTTCCCTCCCTTCAAGGACAGGACAATGGGATGCAGGGCCTTCTGCTTCTGGGCCTAGGCACAGCTGCACCACACCCCAGACCCTTTGGAAGCATGTCTGTCTACCTTGACACCTGAAAAAGGCACCAGGTACTGGAGGAGCAAAAGAGAAAAATAAGGGAACCCTCAGCCTGTTTTGTAGCCATCACTAGTCTCCTGGTGGCATCTTCCATGGATGAGTGATTGGGTTGGAATTAGGGTATATCTATACTGCAAAACCAGTGCAATTTGATAGCACATTAACTCCCCTGCCTTAACATGATGGAATAATGGAATCTATAGTTGTACAAGATCTCTAGCCTTTTCTGTCAGAGGCCTGGTGCCTCATCAAACTGCAACTCCATACCATTGAGCTACAGTCCTAGGATGCCAGGAACTGCCTTTTTTGTTGTATATCTTCAAGCCATTTCCAACTTATGGTGATCCTATCATAGAGTTTCATTGTCAGGATTTGTTTAAGGGTGGGACTTCATCTGAGGCTTGCCCAAGGTCACTCAGTGGGTTCAAGTTTAATTCACACAGATATGCATGCATTCATGCTGTGGGCCCTTGGTATCTAGCTGGGTTTGGTTCCAGGACCACCCTTGGATACCTAAATCCATAGATGCCCAAATCCCTTGAGTTACAATGGTGTAGTAAAATATCAAACAACTCAAACCAATGCTGAAGAAAACCTAGTAAAGGTAAAGATTTCCCCTGACATTAAGTCCAGTCATGTCTGACTCTGGGGGTTGGTGCTCATCTCCATTTCTAAGCCCAAGAGCTGGTGTTGTCCGTAGACACCTCCAAGGTCATGTGGCCATTGGCATGACTGCATGGAGCGCCGTTACCTTCCCGCTGGAGCGGTACCTATTGATCTACTCACATTGGCATGTTTTCGAACTGCTAGGTTGGCAGGAGCTGGAGCTAACAGCGGCTGCTCACACCGCTCCCGGGGTTTGAACCTGGGACCTTTCGGTCTGCAAGAAAGCCTAAAGATCTGTAAAATGGTGGGAGAGTACTGCAGGAAATATAATCATTTGGTGCCTTGCAAAATCAAGGTTTGCTTTTTGGATTAAAAAAATAGTTTTGGTCATATCTGTAGATTTGGTCACAAAGGGCCAACTGTTCCGTCCCCCAGGACGATGGTTTGCCTTACCTATTGGTCGTTTGTTTGTTTTCCCTCCTTTACATTTTGTTTGAGCCTCTGGCTGCAAAGGCCTAGGAAAGGTGGCTTGGAATCTGCAAGAGCTGGCTGCAGTTTGCTTTGCAGTGATTGGTCAAAGAGTGCAACATCTTAGGACCGCCCTTTTTACCAGGGTCTAGTCTCCATTTTGGAGCTTCATTCTGGCTATAGTCTTCCAACGTGCTGGAGCTGTGCAAGGCTAACTGGGACAAATCATCCTCAAAACCAGGCCAATCTAAGCCTATCCAAATTAGATAAGTATTGAATTATATTGATCTGGAATAAGAAATCTAGTTAGAGGAGCAGAGTTATTCCATCGCTTCTAGAACTAATCTTTGCTGTAAAGATAGGGAAGGAAAGAGTTTCTCCTTCTAATATAGGCAGCGTGATTAGGGTATAGTGGTTTTATAATCACTTTTGCCTTCTGGAACCAGGGATAATTCTGTGACTAAAACCTATAGAAATTTGTTTCATTTTCTGCAACTTTAAGATCTGTGCCAGGTTTACAACCTTGTATGAATAAACATCCTTTTTTGAAGTTATCCAGACTCAGTCGTTCAATATCTATAGGACAGCTTATAGGGATTTGCAGTTCGCCCGGATAAAGGACAGCACGTTTCAGTTTTATAGCTTTTTATTGTCCGGCGGACGGCACAGTTTTGAGGACGATCAGCGGTTTTTCCGCTTCAGCTAGCTTGCACGGCCATAGAGACTTTGATTTTGTGGTCTGTTGCAGTGAAAGCTTGCTGCCAGGCCGAAAGGCAAGTGAGAGAGTGGGGCTCCATTTCTTCAGCCTCTGCAGTATCCTGCTTTTCAGCTTGCGTGTGTGCGCGTAGCCCTGCGGCTGTTTCTGCAATTGCACGGCTGTGCAAAACCCAGCAATCTACCCCGAGCTCCTTCGGTGGCAGGCATCGAGCCGCGGAGCTCCAGCAGTAGGTCCTGGGCTTACACGGAGGTGGTGAGTCCAGAAGCGCTCGGCCGGGACGGTCGCCTGGCGGTGGTGACCTGCCTCATTGTCCTGCGGTGGTGACCTGCCTCATCGTCCTGCGGTGGTGACCTGCCTCATCGTCCTGCGGTGGTGACCTGCCTCATCGTCCTGCGGTGGTGACCTGCCTCATCGTCCTGCGGTGGTGACCTGCCTCATCGTCCTGCGGTGGTGACCTGCCTCATCGTCCTGCGGTGGTGACCTGCCTCATCGTCCTGCGGTGGTGACCTGCTTCATCGACCTGCGGTGGTGACCTCCCTTCACAGCGGGGAGGAGGCGTCTCTTCTCTCCTCCTTTCCAAAGCCAGCCTCGGTGCTCCTTCGGCGGCAGGCCTCGAGCCGCAGAGCACGAGGTGCTTGAAAATTTGGCGAAGTCGCCATTTTGGCAGTTTACGTCACTCGGGCAAGGGAGGTATCAAGTGGCAAGTTGCTGTCAGTTGACATTTTGCAGCTTGCCTACCAAAGTCTGGCGCCAAAGGTCACAATCTTTGTAAAGTATAGTTACTTAGTGATATATATTGCTATGGTTAAGTGTTGTGCATTGTATTATATATTGCATTTGCTTTTTTTGTAAATTTACTTGCTGGTATGTTGTATTTGCCTTTGTTGTAAATTTACTTGCTATTAAGAATACATAATGTCTATGCAATTTCAAGATGATACAGATGGTATACCTCCTTCTGAGGCTGAAAGTAGGAATGAAAGGCCCCAAAGGATAAAGCACCCTTCAGCCAAGATGCTAGCCCATCTAATAGATGAAAAGGAGCTCCTCCATGTGAGGTTAGGTTCGGCATGGGAGCGAATTGTAACATTAATGGACAGAATTGAGAGCTTGGGTATTACAAGGGTGCCATCCATATTACAGACAGACCTTGAAGAGACCTTCGGTATTTGGAGGGGTTTGGTGTCTAAGATAGTCCAGGTCCTCGAGCGCATTAACGCCAAGGATTCAGAGTTAGAAATAGTGAGTGTCTTAGCTGACACTAATGAGAAAGAAAATAAGGTGAGGGCAATTCTAGATGCCTTGGAATTTAGTTCTCCACCTGTTAATCTAAGGTCTGAGCCAAAAGGAAATCAGTCTTCCTTATGCAGCCATGAGACCAATCTTTTAAAATCACCTGCTGTGGCACTTAGTCTTAAGTCCAACCGCTCTAGCCAGGTATCTAAACTAAGGGAGTGTGCATCATTTAAACATAGCCACTCTAGCAAGTCTTCTGCTGCTGGGAGTGCCATCTCTTCCCTAGCTGCCTTGCACATTAAGGAGGCTGCACGTCTGGAGCTAAAGAGCAAGGTAGCGGGGGCGGAGGCTGATGCTAAGGCAGCTGATCTCACCCTTCCCTTTAAAGAAGAAGAGCAACGACTGCAAATGGAACAGGCCCAAAGACAAAGCGAAATGCAAATGGAACAGGCCCAAAGACAAAGCGAAATGCAAATAGAACAGGCCCGTAGACAAAGCGAAATGCAAATAGAACAGGCTCGTATAGAGATGCTTAGAATAAAGATGGATGCCGCAGCCAAAAGGGTAAGGGCTGAGACTTTGGCCAAGGCCCTAATTGAGCCACTCACAGAAGAAAATGTAAGTCAGTTGCCGAAGCAGGACCCTTCTTCCAAGGTGCTTGTGCATCTTAATAGCTTAAACAGCCAGTTTTCGGATGAGGAACAGGAAGACTTCTCTCCTTACCCAGAGCAGGGCCCCAAAGTCACTTTTGAGTTTCCTGCAGAGCAGAGCGTCATAGCGGGGAGCTCACCCTTGCCCGAGCTACCTGTGCCTCCTGCTAAATCCCTAGGTCAGTCAATCAGGGCCTCAAGGCCAAGTGCTAGTTGGCCCTTACAGACAGCTGCACAGGGAACCATCGATTCGTCAGTGGTCGATGTCATCCCTCCAAGAGGCCAAAGGTTGATGCAAGGTGCACGGTGGGAGTCCACTCCACAACAGCAAACTCCTCAATTGTTCCCTTCGACGCCAGAGTCCCAGCTTGTCTCCATCATCAGAAGCCCCAGAAGAGATCTTAAGGACAAGGGTGTCGAAAAGTTTTCGGACAAGCCTGAGGAATTTCTTCTCTGGAAGGCCACCTTCCAGAGAGCAATCAGAGACTTAAAGTTATTGCCTGAGGAAGAACTGACTCTTCTGGCTGCATGGTTGGGCCCAGCCTCATCCTCACAAGTTAAGAAGATCTACGCAGCCCACGTAGCCGATCCCGACAAAGCCCTGGAAAAGGCCTGGGCCAGGTTGCAGCAGAGGTATGGGGCCAGCACAGAGATTGAAGCATCTCTTATGGACAAGCTCCAAAGGTTCCCAGCTTTGAAACTCAAAGACTTCAAACTCTTGTGGGACCTCAGCGATCTCCTTACGGAATTAGAGTCGGCCAAGGAGAATCCAGAACTGCCCGGTTTGAAGTGCCTCGATCAGCACCTGTCCCAGAGGCAGATCTTGACCAAGCTGCCCTTCACTTTGCAAGAACGCTGGGGACAGGAGGTCTTCAACTACAAGGAGGCCCACTCCCAGGCATACCCTCCATTTTCTCATTTGGTCCAGTTCATCACCAGGGCAGCCAGAGAAAGGAATGATCCACAGACGGGCCTCCCCACCTTATACCAAGGGACCCAGCCAGAGAAGGCACCTGAAGTGGACAAGAAACCACCTAGAGAGGCCAATAGACCTGTCAGCGTAAAGGCAGTCGAAACTCAACACAAGACTGACGAACCCAGGTCGGAGGTAAAGGAGTTGCTTTGCCCTATTCACCAAAAGCCTCACAGCTTGGCCAACTGCAGGGAGTTTAGTAGAAAGACATACAAAGAAAGGCAACAGCTAGTTCAAAAGCAGGGAATCTGCTTTAGATGCTGTGGAGCAACTCCACACTTTGCATCCAACTGCAAAGAAAACATCAAGTGTGAGAAATGCAACAGCCTCAAGCATTGCACCGCAATGCACAACTCCAATATCATCTCCCACCCCAAAGAGAACGCTTCACCAAAAGAAAAGTCAGCAGTCGAAGACACCGACAAGCCAGCCGCACCAGAGATGCAGGTGGAAGTTTCAGCAGTCGCCTGTACAGAGCTGTGTTCTGACTCGCACCAGTACAGAGTTTGTCATCCTATCTGCCTAGCGGATGTATATCCAGCCAAGAGCCCTTGGCTTAGAAAGAGACTCTATGTGGCCCTGGATTCACAGAGCGACGCCTCCCTGGCTACTCCAGAGTTCTTCCGCATGTTTGACCTTAAAACCAAGATGGTCGACTACACTATGACTACGTGTGCAGGAAAAAAGAAGTTGTAGGGTCGCATAGCATCTGGCTTTGTTGTCTCCTCTTGCGACCAGAAGAGACAGTTCAAGTTGCCAGACCTGATTGAGTGTTCCTCCATCCCTCGGAACAAAAAACAAATTGTAACTAGAGAAGTTGTGGAGGCTCATCCACATTTGCGACGGTTAAAGAATGCTATACCAGCCTTTCGGCCAGATGTGGACATTGCCCTTTTGCTTGGCTCGGACTGCCCGAGCTTGTTCTGTGTGAACGACCAAGTTAAAGGACCTCCAGGTGCACCTATCGCACAACAATTGCCATTAGGCTGGACAGTCATAGGCCCAGTGTGCATAAACAAGATGCACCCACCATCGTCGTTGGACTCCAATCAAGCACAGGTGCTTAAAGGTGGACGTCCTACACTTGTGCGCAGTTGCCTAAGTCATATCTCGGTCTACTGCCAAGCAATAACTCCAGAGTATTCCTCCATCTTCAAAGTCTCTGAGAGAGACGAAGCCACAGCGCTCTCGAAAGATGAGCAAAGGTTTTCGGACATTATGAATGCTCAAGTCTCACGAAGTGCAGAGGTGAAAGCCTGCAAATCAACCACAGAAATCAAGATGGGCCAAAGATCTTGCCTGGAACCACACCGTTTTGAACGTTTTTCGGAGTGGCACAGTCTTCTTAGAGCAGTTGCTAGGCTTATACATCGCTTAGTCTGCAAAGATAGTCAGCCTTTGCAAGTTCAGGACATGTTGAAGGCTAAGGGAGTAATATTCAGGTCAGTTCAGAGGCATGAGTTTAGTCTAGAAATAGCCAGGTTAGAACAAGGGCTTGACACCCCCAGCCGGAGTTTCTTGCGTGAGTTAAACCCATTTCTAGACAAGGAGGGCATTTTAAGAGTGGGAGGGAGGTTAGCTAAGGCTAAACTCAAAGTGTGTACAAAGAACCCCATCATTGTACCCCCCAATAGCCATATTGCTTTGTTGTTGGTTCGTCACTACCATGAGAAAATCCATCATCAAGGTAGAACTCTGACTGAGGCGACCCTTAGAAATGAAGGCCTGTGGGTGGTAAATGCTAAAAGTTTGGTCAGCAGTGTTATTTTTAAGTGTGTCAAATGTCGGCGACTCAGAGTCAGCTGATGGCTGAGTTACCTCAGGACAGGACTTTGACAGACCCCCCCTTTTCCCATGTGGGAATCGATGTGTTTGGTCCTTGGGAGGTTGTCACTAGGAAAACCAGGGGTGGTGTTGTAAATAACAAAAGATGTGCGGTTTTGTTTACTTGTTTGTCAGTACGAGCTGTCCATATAGAGGTTGCAGAGGGAATGGACACTTCATCATTCATAAATGCATTGAAAAGGTTCATAGCCCTCAGAGGGCCAATTAAGTTAATTTGGTCGGACTGTGGCACCAATTTTGCATGTGCAGACCTTAGCCAACCACTTCTGGAAGAGGTGGAAGGCCGAATACTTAAGCCAGCTTCCAACCAGAAGACTCTGGCAAACCCAAAGGACAATGCCAAGGTGGGAAACCTTGTGTTGCCAAAGGACAAAGACTTGCCCCGCTATGCCTGGCCTATGGGCATTATACTAAAGACCTTTCCTTGCCCTGACGGTAAGGTTAGAAAAGTTCAAGTAAAGACTCATAGTAAGGACAAAATGTCTGTCCTGGACAGACCAATTAGTGACCTCGTGTTGCTTATTGGAGATGTTTAAAGTTTTATACTGTTGTATTGTTGTGTATACAAAGGTGTTTGTATGTTTTTGATTGGTAAATTCCCACATCCTGGGAATTTAGCGGGGAGTGTTCCGTCCCCCAGGACGATGGTTTGCCTTACCTATTGGTCGTTTGTTTGTTTTCCCTCCTTTACATTTTGTTTGAGCCTCTGGCTGCAAAGGCCTAGGAAAGGTGGCTTGGAATCTGCAAGAGCTGGCTGCAGTTTGCTTTGCAGTGATTGGTCAAAGAGTGCAACATCTTAGGACCGCCCTTTTTACCAGGGTCTAGTCTCCATTTTGGAGCTTCATTCTGGCTATAGTCTTCCAACGTGCTGGAGCTGTGCAAGGCTAACTGGGACAAATCATCCTCAAAACCAGGCCAATCTAAGCCTATCCAAATTAGATAAGTATTGAATTATATTGATCTGGAATAAGAAATCTAGTTAGAGGAGCAGAGTTATTCCATCGCTTCTAGAACTAATCTTTGCTGTAAAGATAGGGAAGGAAAGAGTTTCTCCTTCTAATATAGGCAGCGTGATTAGGGTATAGTGGTTTTATAATCACTTTTGCCTTCTGGAACCAGGGATAATTCTGTGACTAAAACCTATAGAAATTTGTTTCATTTTCTGCAACTTTAAGATCTGTGCCAGGTTTACAACCTTGTATGAATAAACATCCTTTTTTGAAGTTATCCAGACTCAGTCGTTCAATATCTATAGGACAGCTTATAGGGATTTGCAGTTCGCCCGGATAAAGGACAGCACGTTTCAGTTTTATAGCTTTTTATTGTCCGGCGGACGGCACACCAACTGTATAATATATATAATTAATCAAGTATGAATGGATTTTATTTGTTTCACTCTTGCTTGATTAATTCTATATCAATTAATTTAATTCTATATAATGGATGTTTATTATAAATAAATATAATTAATTTTGTAAAAAGTTTGTCTCCCTCCATACGCTGCCTTGTAGTCCTTGTCCAACCCAAAAAGGGTCTCAAGCTCCATTTTCCTATTTACCTGCTCCCTCCCTGCAAAGCACCCAGGGGTCCTGAGACCTTTTTCATTGTGCCTTGTAGGGGAGATGGCCATCCCATATTACACGGGACGAGTGACCGACTGGATCGTGACCGAGGCTGGGACTCCTGCCTTCCAGAAGGCCCTCTGGATGATGACTGTCTTCACGGTGGGCAGGTATGGAGCAAGGCAGGGGACATGGGAGGATTTGAGGGAGGCCTGGATTCATATTTTGCAGGGGAAGGGGGTAATTGGGGTGCCGGTGGTCGGAGACCCACTCCCTTTCCCGTTACGCCCCCAGTGCCGTGATGGAGTTTGTCTGTGACTACCTCTACAAAACCACCATGAACCGGTTCCACACCCGACTCCAGAGCACCGTCTTCGCCTCCATCCTGCGCCAGGAGATAGGCTTCTTCCGGGCCAGTCGGACAGGTGAGGCTTCTGATTTGTGCCCCCCCCCCCCATTTTAAACTCATATCTTTCCTCTGCCACACACCTCACACAAAGGACTGTAGGAAATGCATTATGTATTCCTTTTACTTTTGAGTGGCAACATAGTGTAGTTATATTTTGTTTGGGCTACATGTTCATGGCGCTCACTATAACCTGCATGTCAGTGGAGGGAGGGCCATTGGTATCTTCTGCTCAGTGGCAACTACAACTGTTTGTGGAGGCGGGACTCTGTGTAAGTGGACACCTCCTCCACATACACATGTACACATGTTTCACTTTTATTATGTGTATAGATATAGATGGGCCCCTGGTAGTGGTGCAGTGTGTTAAAGCACTGAGCTGCTGAACTTGCAGACCGAAAGGTCCCAGGTTCAAATCCCGGGAGTGGAATGAGCGCCCACTGTTAGCCCAAGCTCCTGCCAGCCTAGCAGTTCGAAAACATGCAAATGTGAGTAGATCAATAGATACCGCTCCAGCGGGAAGGTAACGGTATTCCATGCAGTCATGACAGCCACATGACCTTGAAGGTGTCTACGGACAACGCCGGCTCTTCGGCTTAGAAATGGAGATGAGCACCAACCCCCAGAGTCAGACACGACTGGACTTAATGTCAGGGGAAAACCTTTATAGATATAGATATGACAGCTTTGCATATCATTCTAGGCCCGGTGTGTAGTAAGATTGGCAGGGAAAGAAGAAATTTGATGATAGAAATATATATGTCCACATGCATGCAGCTGCTGTGGCCGTGTGACATTTAAAAATCTGATGCAATGAACCTATGAACAAGCCAGAAATGTTGTTTTGTACTGAAATGACTTCTGGGAGTGGGAACTGTATGCCTTTCAAAAGAAATTCGGTTTCAGAAAAAAACGGGTGCATGGTGTCAAACTGGAACATAGCACTGCATACTGGAGTTGGGATATGGGCCTCATGTGGATGTTCTCCAAAGAATCACTCCAAAACGACACATGCTTCAATGGAGCCCATGGGGCAAAGTCAAATTATGAAAGAAATGTTATAGTGGAGAGCCATGAATTTCAAAAAAAAGTTCTGTGATCTTTTTTCTTGCCTTATAACTTTTCAAAGATTCATCTTGGGTATTCCTTTTAATAGGTTTGGAGCAATTTTGCTGTTTTTTTAAGACATAATGTAAGAAGCAAGTTGTGAAGTCTTGGCTCTGCCCTTTCCTCTCCTTTGCTTTAGTTCCCTCAGTTTAGGTTTTCCCAATAGTGTAGATACCTCCATTTGTATTAGTTTTTGGGTGTAGCATGAAATCCTCCCAGAGGCCAGCCTTAGTTGGTTTAGTCCATCTGCCCGTTCAAAGTTCTCTTGAATCATAGTTCTCTTGCTAGATTCCCCTTTTTCTGCAGTAGAGCTATAGAGACTACAGGCCTGGTTTTATCTGGAAATTCTAGGCCTAGCAATCCAAAACAGGCATCTTTAGCACTAAACACTGCATTCAGCAACATTATTATACCACCAGCCCCAGAGACAACGGAAGCCTATTTCCAGTTTAGGCTTCACAAAGAAAGAAGTCTAAGACAGCCCCTGGGCTCCAGCTTGTGAGCCATTGCTTTACTCCAGAGACAGAGGACTTTCAAAGACTCCAGAGAGATGACTGAAATCAGAAAATCTTCTTTTGTAATGTACTGTTTTAAGCTATCTTTCAATAGACCTGAGTGGAGTTAATCCTTTATTCATCTTGCTTTCAGTAAACTCATTTTATTTATCATTTCACCTTGCCTGAAGTGCCTTTTTATGTTAAGGGTCTTGATCTTAATGGTATGCAGATAGCCCCCGAGTAAAGCCAGACACTATAGTTTTCCTAAAGACTCGGGCATGCCATCACACAAGTAAAATGGCATGCCAGGAATGCATTTGGAACATGTTTTGCAAAGAAAGGGCAGTGAATAACATTTGCTAGTCACTTTTTTTTTTTTTAAGTAACAACTAATGGCTGAAAAGTATTTTTCAAACAAAAAACAATTGCATGAGGGGAAGTAAGGTGAGTGGAATGCATAGAAAGCATCTCAAAGGGGTTGTAGGAGATTTAGAGAAGATTGCTCAAGAAGGTGAGCATTTGTGGAGGAAATTGAGAAGGAGCAGCTGGAATGAATAATGTGATGACCCTCGATATGAAGAGGCAACAAGGCAGGGAGGGAGGAAAAATATGTCACTCTCTCCTGATCTTAACTCTGCCATAGCTTGACCCTTCTTTCCCTGCCCACAGGAGACATCACTTCCCGAGTGACATCTGACACAGACGCCATGAGTGAGGCCCTGAACCATGACTTGAGCCTGCTGATGTGGTATCTGATGCGGGGGGTCTTCCTCTACGGCATGATGCTCTGGCTCTCAGTGCCCTTGGCTCTCTTTGCCACCGTGGCCTTGCCTTTCATCTTCCTGGTGCCAAAGCTCACGGGGAAATTTTACCAGGTACCCAGGCAGAACCATGCGCATTGTGTTAGGCTTCAATTACAGGGGTCATTCAGATTCAACATGCTGAATTTGTATACAGCAGAACAAATACCATATCTGCAGTGGATTCATTCTTAGAGTTTGCATGGATACATGATTGATAATAGGAAACCCTATTGAAATGAAGGACTTCTCTCACAATAACACCATAAAGTTGTACTGAGGGAACATATCAGATGTGGATATTCACTCTTCAGATACAGGGTTTGTGCAGCACTTATTTATAGTTCTGTGATTCCACTTTTTACTTATCATCACAACATTCTATGGTGTCCTGAAATTTGCAGTTTGGTGAGGCATGGTGCTCTAACCTAACCTCCAAATTCCAGAATTACATAGGACATTTGCTGCTAACTCACTCAGCTGTTCCTCGTAGAGCTTGGTTTCCAGACCATTGATCATTTTGGTCGCCCTTCTCTGGACACATGATAGCTTGTTAATATCCTTCTTGAATTGTGGTGCCCAGAACTGAGCAGTATATTTCACTTGGAAATATGAACAAAGAAGGATTCTGGTCAAGAGAGTAATATTGGGGGGGGGGGGGGGGGTTCTGTTTATACTTTTATTGAAGTTTTCATGGAGGGTTTTTCACCTGTATTGTTTTTACATCTATTGTAAACTGGCTTGAGTCTCATTATTTGGAGAAAGTCAGGATTTTGAGGAGATGATGGTAATTATGATGGAGATGATGATATCAGGAATGAGAATATTGTTTAGATATTGTCTTGTCAAAGGCTTTCATGGCCGGAATCATGGGTTGCTGTGAGGTTTTTTTTGGGCTGTATAGCAATGTTCCAGTAGTATTCTCTCCTAATGTTTCACTTGCAAGTTGAGTGCTTAGATATTGTTGACCAAGTTCTGATCCACTGAATCTTTCCTTCCAGAATCTGGCACAGGAAGTCCAGGAATCCCTTGCCAAGGCCAATGAGGTGGCTGTGGAGAACTTCGAGGCCATCTTGACTGTCCGCAGCTTTGCGAATGAAGGTGGTGCGGCTCGAAGCTATGAGGAGAAACTCCAGGAGACCTACAAACTCAGTGAGAAGGAGGCTGTGGCCTATGCGGTCAACATGTGGACCAGCACCGTACGTTCTGGGTCCTCAGGGAGAGGGATGTCCTTCTCCACACAAGAGTGTTGTGACGTTATCTGGGGTCCCAGGAGAAGGATTTGAGGCTAAACCCCACTTTTCCTCCTTGCAGCTCTTAGGACTGGCTCTCAAAGTTGGCATCTTGTATTATGGAGGCCGTCTTGTCACATTGGGGCAAGTGAGCAGTGGCGCTCTTGTTACCTTTCTCCTGTATGAGATGCAGTTCTCCACAGCGGTGAAGGTAAGCCAATCACTGAGATAACAGAATGAATGGTTCCCCATTTTGGTATGGGAGGGACAACATCTCATCCTATAAGTCTTAAATATTTTGGAGTAAACATTTCTCCAAATCATCTGATTCATTCATTGACAATTATGGTAAAATGTAGAATGAGATTGGGCTGAAATAGTCCGTAGGAATTCAGTAATTATGATCAATGTTCTTCTGAAGATATTTTTCATTTCCATTTAAACAATGGCAGATTTAAGATACTGCAAAAAAGGGAATTATGTTGGTTCAATCTGAAAATTATGCTTACTTTTAAAATATTTATTATGGTGCCTTAATTACCTTTGGGGAGATCTTAGAACTATGAAGTTTTTACTTTCATTAAACAAACTTCTAAACTCCACCTTATGTATACTATAGCTATTTTCTCCCCACTCATACATTCCTCTTTATCTGCAGCAAATATTTCATTCTTCACATAATATTGATGTCATTCCTCCTAGGTTCTCCTCCGTATTTATCCCAGTGTGCAGAAGGCGATCGGCTCCTCAGAAAAGGTTTTCGAATACATCGACCGGATGCCCAAGATCAGCCCCTCGGGCACCTTGGCGCCCCAAGATTTAAAGGGACACATGGTGCTAAAGGATGTGTCTTTCTCCTATCCTGATCGGGACAATTCCCTTGTCTTGAAGGTAATGTGGGGCATGACAAATGAGACCTTTGAGGCAGTTTGGAAGTGGCTGGGGAAAAAAACTTCACTGTAAAAATGTTGTTCAAAAAATAAGGCAGTGGGGGCTTTCAAGGTGTCCTGATAAAGTGCAAGAAAAGGGGGGTTAGGGGCTGCATGTGACCTTTGAGCCTGTCGCTTGATAGGTTCGTGATTTATAGTTTCCCAATCATGCCCTCTCTGAAAATGCTGCACGTTGGAAAAACAAATGTTCCAGAGACAAGCGAAAACACAGCAGAGTTCTATCAGCAGAGTATAACTGCAACATCTGACCTTCTTAGCACACTGTTGAATAAATTCACAATTTTAATCCAGAATATCAGGAAGCTCTAATATTGACACATTACACTATTTACAGCTGTACACAGATTAAGGTCGCCTGATCCACATTCAAATAATTGGCAGATACAGAAATATACTCACAACAAGTTCACACAGCAAGAAATGCAGACAAGGAACACAGACAAGAGAGAGTGTTTTCTCTCTTCTTTTATACCCACCTACTGACTTGTCATCAATAAGAGACAAATAAATGATGCAACCCCTTGTCATAAATGTCACCTGATAACAGTTCACCCATTTCTGCCTGCCCCTTAGATATTTCATCATTACCCACTTAGTCATTACACAGGTGAGTTATCACATGTCCATTAGAACTGTATTTTACACATAGACTCACTGCTGAGGCATTTCTATCTAACAGAGCCCCACTCTGACAACCTGTTTAATACAGGTCCTCACCCAGCAGAATGAATGGCTCCATTTTTGGTGTGAGGTGGACAGAATGGGTCTGTCTGAGTTGTAAAATCCTCCAGGGAGGGCTTTTTCTCAGGCCACATACACACTGCCATATAAAATCCAACTTATCTGCTTTGAACTGGATTATATGGCAGTGTAGACCCATACAATCCAGTTCAAAGTACATATGTGGATTATCTGCTTTGATAATCTGAATGATATGGCAGTGTAGAACCACTCTCAGTCCGACCACCTTCATAGTTATGGTAGGTGGGAATGTGCAGGGTGCCTTTGTGGTAGTTGACCCCAGGCTGTGAGATCGAAGCCACCTACCTCCCTTTACCTTTGACCAGTAGGTAAAGACCTTTGAATTAGCATTTAGGGACTAAGTCATTATATGGCAAGACCTTTCATTAGGATGATGCACTTTTTTCAGCATTGTCATATTTGTAAATGATTTTTAAAATATTAATACCATTTGTTTTAATGTGGTAGATTATTGTTTTGATATGATGCATTATTAATTAATGTACCTTGTTTTGGTTCATTGTGGGTAATTTGAGTTCCATTCAGAAGAAATATATGATAAATATAAAATAAAATATGAAATAATTGAATTAAATTGAAACGAGTGAAAATTACAAAGAGCAGTCTTCTAGATATTCTTGAACTGAATTAAATTTAAACGAGTGAAATATTACAAAGAGCACTCTTCTAGGTATTCTTGAACTGAAAGTTTGAATTTGACAGTGTCTCAAGCTCTGCATGGTTCCTATCCCACCTGAAATGGTACTGAATTTGCCTGGTGAAATTGGGAAGCTTTCTCCCATACTTACGTCCTCCTTCTTCTCAGGGGGTGTCCCTGGAGCTGCATCCTGGTAAGGTGACTGCCCTGGTGGGCCCCTCGGGATCTGGGAAGAGCACCATTGTGGCCCTCCTGGAACGGTTCTATGAGCCCCAAAAGGGCCAAGTGTTGCTGGACAGCAGAAACTTGCAGGAATACGAGCATCATTTCCTGCATCAAAAGGTAAGGTCTGTGAATACACAGGATAGTTATTAATCCCATGCTAAGGTCTTGGGAATTCTTTTTTTTAAGTTCAGACTAAGACCTGATTTGAAGGCACCACCTGTCGCACCTCAGACTAAGTTCACCTTGCTATAGATACCCAGTCAGACACACAGATAGTCTTTTGAAGTTTTTATTAAGCAAAGCAAAATGTAAATCAAGCAAGCAATCAAAAGGTAATTCAAAATTGTAGTGAAAGAGTCTATAAGTCCAAGAGATTCACAAGGTTCATAAATGTCTATTAATCCAAAAGGACTAAGTCCATAGGTTCAAAGAGCATAGCAGGAACAATAATCCATAAGGCAAAGAATTAGTCCATAGAGTCCAAAGCACAAGATCCAAGAATCCAAGATAATCCTCAAGGCGAGGAATTAGTCCATAGAGTCCAAGAACAAGGTTTCAGAATCCACAATAAACCACAAGGCATAGAGTCCAAAGAACAAGGCCCAAAGATCCAAGAACGCTGGTTAGGTAGAACTTCCTCACAGATGAAGCGATGAAATTGCACTGACAAAGAATAGTCTGTGAAAGCATGCTTTAATAACAACTTAGGAATGCATTCCTCTTCCCACAGCTAGATTCATGTTTGCGCGCCAAACGCTCACTTCTACGGACCTGGGAACCCATCCAAGTCAAACGGCCTTCTCTAGATAACTCCTCGTTATCTTGCACCTGGTCAGAAGCTAAACCGTCATCCTCATTATTTTCCAAGGCTGAAGTCTCGCCCTCAATATTTCTCATGTCAGCTTGACCGTTATCTGTTTCTCCTGGAATCAGCAGCTCATCCTGCAACTGCATGTCTGAGCTAACCTCTGCCTCAGACTGCTGATCTTGAATCCCAAATCCAGAATTCCCAAAAACTCCTCCATCTTCATCCAGAATCTGGCCAGCCTGTGGCTGGGATACAACACCACCATAGAGTTCTGGAGTAGGAAGGGGACTCATCCAGTCCATCCCCTGCTCAATGCAGGTTTTCCAGTTACAGCACCCTCAGCAGGTGTCATAAATACCCTTTATGCATTAAAAAGGTTCTTTTATTTTGTTCACAGTGAGACAGAGTATATTACAAAACAACACAGAGAAAGAAAGTAGACACACAGACTACATATAGCTACATTGGGTACACAAACAAAGAAGATTATACATTTCACTCAGCATTCACACACACATAAACATTCACTCCTACACACATACATTACCATCTCTTCTTCCTTCTCCTGGAAAAGAGACCTGAATGTTGGCCAGATGGCTTTTCATCAAATCTGTCATTCTGCGAATACAACATCTCTCTCTATCCCTTGGAGAAGAGCGTGTGGTGGTCAGATCCTTCCTGTCTGCCATAATTTTGGATTGTAATAAGGTCTCTTAAAAAGCAATTTCTTGCTGATGTTGTTTCAGATTGTTGTAAATGACTGACAAGTTGTTTTGCCCAGCTAAAATATGCTGACTCCATCAGTTCTGGACAGATGTTGACTGATAATTGGTTTTCCTTCTTAAGGAGCATTGTGTTTGCTTCCTTAACTTAAAAGAGTCATTGTCTCGAGTAATGTAAACATGTTGTTTTCCACCAAGAGTTAATTGTTGTCTCTAGTCATCAATGTCAGCAATTCTCATCAGCTACTTCTAATTACAATTCAGCAGTTCACATCCTTTTGTAGTTTTCCAGGCCTCAATCTTAGGATGGCATCTTTAGCATCTATAGGCCCCATAGAATCTCATAGAATTTCATTCAAACCACACATCTTTCATTCATCACAAAGGTGGCTGTCGCCTCTTTCTGAAGATGTACAGAAAGAGACCTGATCACCTCACCAGGTTATTGATTCCATTGAGAAATAGTTCTTATCGTCAAGATGTTCCTTCTAAAGTTCAGTCTAAATCAACCTTCCTGTAGCATCAAAACTTTAGACCTAGTCCTACCTTCCTTTGCTTGAAAGCTATTGGCATGCTTCTATTAACACAAGCATAGCTTTCACATTAACATATTATTTACCATGCTGACATGGAAGCCCATCATCAATTCCTATTTTGTATCTTTTAGCTTGCTCCTTTCTCCTCTCAGTCTACAATTACTCTACTTTAAGATTCACTTCTCATGTCCATACTCATGCTTGGGCTTTTCCTGGTAATCTTCAATATTCTTTTCCCAGGTGGTGCTTGTGAGCCAGAGGCCAGTACTTTTTGCCCGGTCATTACACAAGAACATTGCTTATGGTTTGGGAGAGCGAAGCCGAGAGGAAGTGTCACAGGCAGCCCGGCAAGTGGGAGTCCACCGGTTCGTTGCTCGACTGAGCCACGGATACAACACAGGTAGGGGTCATTGTCCTCTCTCCTTCCCTTCCTATGATCCAACCAGTTTCCATCTTATAGCCTGTTCAGGTGGTTGAAGAGGATATTTCGGATCAAGTTCCACAGAGGCTTTGTTGGTCATTGGGAACTGAGAGTGGAAAGGGATTGGAGGAGATTTTGGGAGCCCACTTTTCTCTTCCCCTTCATGTCTTGCTTTTCCCTACCTGTAGAACAAATTGGACTAGGGGAAAAGGCCTACATTCTATTGTCTCATCTGCCTGATTGAGGATGGGATGCTTAAGGTGTTGCCAAGTGACTGTGGTATGTCGGATTGGATGAAAGCTATGCCATGAACTAGGAATTTATCACTCCCAAAAATGTCCATAAATTAAGAATTTCTGGTCAAAAGCAATACATTGAATTGCAACATAAGAACCAGAATCGTGTTACTTAAGTGCATGTAGCTTTGGGTAACATGACTCACTAGAAAATATGATAATTCTTGGTAAGATAAAAAGCAGTAAGAAGAGGAAAATTGCATGCAAGGTGGATGGACTCAATGAGGTAAGCAACAACTCTGAATCTCCAAGACTTGAGCAGGACTATTGATGACAAGGTGACTTGGATGCTTCTCATTCATGGAGTCACCATAAGTCAAAGATGACTTGATGGCAGCTAACAACAGCACCAGACTAGTTGACATGCACATATCTTCCAGCCCTTTATGCCCCATCCAAAAAAATTATTCGTAACTGCTGTCAAGTCCCAGACATCAGGATTATTGTTGTTGCTGTTCACCAGCAGGGACATAGAGGAAGAAAGGAGACTCAGAGCACAAAGAAATGGCTGGTCTCAAATGCAAGGGAAAGAGAAATAGAGTGCATTCCATGTTTTCTTTCACTTCATGGCAAAGTCCAGTTGCTTCTTCCTCCTTATTTCATCTCCAGTGTTTTTTCCCTGGCCAGGCCTGTAAATAGCCATGGTGGTGTCCTCTTTTACCCAAGAGCTTACTAGCTT
The DNA here is from genome assembly GCF_035594765.1 of Anolis carolinensis. Classification (NCBI taxonomy): domain Eukaryota; kingdom Metazoa; phylum Chordata; class Lepidosauria; order Squamata; family Anolidae; genus Anolis; species Anolis carolinensis. The sequence goes on from NC_085842.1 coordinate 6,525,804, forward strand.
CTAACATGGACATGATGTGAGCAAAGTGTTATATTCCACTTGCATGATCCAGAATCTCAACCATGGATGCTCTTGGTTGGATGCAACAAGAGAATGGATTTGAAGGGAGTGAGTCTGAAAAGCATCTTCATTTGCCTTCTTTTTTTCAGATGCTGGGCAAACAGGTGGCCAGATCTCTGGGGGTCAGAGACAGGGGGTTGCTCTCGCCCGAGCCTTGATCCGAGACCCCAGAGTATTGATCCTGGATGATGCCACCAGTGCCCTGGATACGGAGAGTCAGCGGGAGGTGAGTTGGGTGTGGGAGCATTGGCAAAGAGGAGGAGTGGGTTGAGCGGGCCCTGGACCATTACCTCTTCCCCCCTTACTTATTTCTTGGGTGAACAATATGCTCCCCAATAATTTGAAAACCCTGCTGAGAAGAAGAATGGAGCAGCAGGAGTTTTCCCTAGTATCCTCCCAGGAGTTGAATAACTCAGAATGCCCTCTGAAAATCATTATATTCAGAAATATGTACTTATGTTTTTGTCTGTGTGTAAAGTGTATATTTTCTGTTCAGAAAACAGAGCATGATGCATGGTTTCAGAGGATGCAATACGAGTGGTTCTTACTTCTCCTTCCAGGTGGAGAGGGAGATCTACGAAGGGGAGGCTCGTGGTAGGCGCTCCGTGCTGCTCATCTCTCACCGGCTGCACAGCGTGGAACGTGCGGATCTCATCCTGGTCCTGGAGGAGGGGCAGATCCGGGAGAAGGGGACCCACCAGGAACTCATGGAGAGGAAGGGGGCCTATTGGCAGCTAGTGCAGAGGCAGCAGAATGGGGCCGAAGGGGGAGGAAACAACGGCTCCCACCAAGTGGGCAATGGGCCTCTCTGAGGGTAGAAATAACAGCTAGGCATCTTGTCCCAGGCTCCAGAATCTCACCTCTTCAAAGGAGATTTAATTTTTGGACCACCACTCCCAGTATTCCCCTGTCAGAAGGGCCACAGGGATTCTGGGAGCTACAGATTTTCTTTATTTAAACAATCCAAAGAAACTTGAAGCTTCAACGTTTACTTACAAGTCAGCTGGCCCCTGAATGAGGATTTTTTGCTTTGAGGTCCCTCCCTTTGTTTGCAAAATGCCTCCCACTTACTGGGGTGATAAGGGTTAGATATCTCCCCCTGTTGTGATTCCATACCTTTGCTACTCCATCCGCAGACACTGTGTGTCTGTTTGATATTGGATGAAGACTGTTCTAATAAGCCAGGCTTTGTGGTATCCCTTTTTGTAAGACTGAATTATTTAAAGTTTTGTAAATTGCTTTGAATAGTTAAGCCCTTTCAAAAGCAGCATATTCATCTTTTTTAGTGTGCCCAAATACTCTAGGCAATAGCTCCTGGACTTTGTGAAAACATAGATTCCAAATCAAAGGCCCCACACTCTGTTGATCTACAAGAATTTAAAAAAACACACAGATAGAAGGGAACTTTGTTATGAAGGTAAAAGTAAAGGTAAATATTTCCCCCTGACATTAAGTCTAGTTGTGTCCAACACTGGGGGTTGGTGCTCATCTCCATTTCTAAGCCGAAGAACTTGTGTTGTCCATAGACACCTCCAAGGTCATGCGGCCAGCATGACTGCATGGAGTGCTGTTACCTTTCCACCAAAACATTAGGAAAAGGGGAAAACAGACAGGTAGATGGACACAAACAAGGAGGCTGCAGCACCCCTGAATTTGCAAGATCTTGAAATTGGTGGGGTCTCTTATTTGTAGATGTTGTAGGTTGAAGCCAACTTGTCTGTAAATAACAACCCACAACTGCAGAAAACTATGCAAGCTTACAAGATCCCAGTACCTTAGAACTGCCAGCTACGGATTCCAGCGTTTCTCTGTGCTACAAATCCTTCATGTGCCTGGGTCAGTTTCCTTGTCTACTTTGGGATATTTTTGTCTGTTCTGGAGCCCATTCACACTTCAGAACTAAAGCCATTATAATTCCACTTTAACCCCCATGATTCCACTTGGTATCCTAATTTTGGTAAGGCTGTTTGGAGACTCCCAATACCTTCCCGAACTGCAAACTTCTAGATGTTGTAGGGTAGATCCAGCGCAGTTCAAGGGATTCAAAGTGTGATAACAGAGTACTGTATTCTGGAAGCACTCCTGTATTTTGTCCTGTATTGTGTATTTCAGTGAAATGTGTGAAAACAAGTGTGGGCAGGCAAAGAATGGGGAATATGGGCGAGTGTTTCAAAAGACATGTATTTCAGTAGAGCTGGTGTACACACATATCTGTCTACCTATCTGCCTGTCTACACACACACACACACACACCATCCTAAGGTCCCAGGTGACTTCAAGGCATGTGTACACAGGCACTTCAGGTCACCTGTCAATTTGTGGCTCTCTAAAAAAAAATTTTAAAGGCAAACCTTATTTTTTCACATGGGACCTTAGGAACACCTAAAAAGGCTTAGCATTCTCCATAGATATTTTCTGCATATGAAAGAAAAATATTATGTGTACTGTGTTTATGTGTGTTGTGGACAGATATAAAGGTAGCTATTTTCTTGTATGTGAATAAATTTAAATATTTTTATAGATGTTGTCTCCTTTGTGGGCTTATTTATGTCCTTGTTTCCCTTTTAGAGCAATGGAATTGTGTCCCTTTGTTATGAATAACTCTTGATAACTTTAAAGCATAGGTTCTTTTTATTGCAATTTCAGTGTGAGAGGTATATCAGAACGTTTACAGAACAGCATTTAGACAAACAGACATACAGATTCTATGGAACTACATTGGATTCACAAACAGCCTACAGTTACATTGACTAAGAAACAAACAAAGCGGGGGAGAGTTACATTTTTACTCAGTATTCACACACATGTACATGCTTTCCTGCTCATGCATCCAAATATTACAATATCCTTTCTCCCTCCTTGGAGAAGCATCTGCTTAGGCCAGGCCCTGCTTCCTCTGCAGCCTGCCAACACATAGTTCCAAAATGGCAAAACTTCAAAGCCTCAAAATGCATCCTTTCCCCCCAAGAACAATGCCAAGGATCAAACCCCTGTTTCCATACAGCAGAACTGACTCCCTGCAACATGTATCATGACTTCAAAACGCAGTCCTTCCTCTTCCCATGACAAAAGGAGGCCCAGTGACCAAACTGCTTCCCTGCAAATCTGCCACTTTCCCATATACCATCTCCACTGAGCATGGTGGGTGAACAGTGTCGATGTCCATCACACTTTCTGGATCGTCATAAGGTCACTTATATAGCAATATTTTTCTGATGTTGTCCCAAAGTTGTAATGATAGATGTCTTCCATCCTGGCTCCATCTCAGTTTCCTGGACCAGATGTTGATTCTTCTTGATTAGCGTTGGCCTTGTGTTGACTTCCTTCTTAACAGTTGTAAACATTTCCTTAACTTGATGTAAACATTTATCTTATCACTGTCCCAGTTCTTATCACACTTTACCAGGCAGGTCAACTATTTCAGGTCTCATTAGCAACTTTTAATTACAGTTCAGCAAGCAGGTAGGACACAAACAGGCAGGTCATTGTAGGCCTTAGTCTACAGACTGGTGTCCTCAAAATTATTAGCTCTCATTCATTCATTCATTCATTCATTTCATACAGTTCCATACAAATCATATATTCATATTTCATGACATTATATATTTCATGACATCTTGTATGCCAGTTTAAATTAGGACTGAGGTCAAGATCCTGGGCCACTTGGCATGGTGCAAATAGCTGCCAGCAAATAGCTGGTCTGCTTCCTCTACACAGAATAGAAACATAGCACAACTGATCAATATTGGAGGCCACTGGGAGAGGTCATCTGGAGTTTTGGGTGTACCACCATCAATGTGCAGATGACACCCAACTCTATCACACCTTTTTACTTCAATCGGAGAAGGCTATCTTGATTTTAAACCAGTTGTCCGTTATAGGAATGGACTGGATAGGGGCAGACTTGCTGAAAATCCAGACAGGACAGATGTGCTTCTGGTCAGTCATATGGCAAATAAGGGAATAGGGATTCTGTATGCACTAATTTAGAGCTATTCCTGGATTCAGCTTTCAGATTGGTCCAGGTTTTTCAGGTGACCAGACATGGCTTTGCACATTTAAAACTTGTATACCAACTGCACCAAATGTTGGAGCTGGCCATGGTAGCACTTGCGTTAGATCCTGTTTCAACTCCTGCAGTTTTACATGGGGCTCATTTGAAGAGTGTTTGGAAATTTCAACTAATTGAATGAGATAGTTTGAATATTGATTAGGGCAAGTTACAAGAATCACACTGCACACCATTAAAACAGCTCCACTAGTTGCCAGTTTGTAATTCTGATTATGACCTATGAATCCCTACATGGCTCAGGTCCAAGCTATCAGGCAAACCACATCTCCTAATATTAGCCTATCTTGATCCTGAAATCATCAGGAGAGGCTGCTTTCATCATCCCATCACCTTTAGAAGCATGGGAGATAACAGTAGCTGCAAAGATATGTCTCTGTAAAAGTGGCCAAGAGTGTGGCAGGCTCTAAGGATGACCAAAGACACTTCCTGATAGATGTCCTAACCCTAACCCTAACCTGAGTCTGCTGAATATGGATTCTGAGCAACTGCTAGGCTCTATTTCCCACAACCCACTTAAGGTAAATGCAACTCCCATACTTATTTCCTCACATTATTGGTATTCATTTGTATCCTGGCATTTTCCCAATAATATAATAATTATTATTACTATTATTATTAATCATAATCATAATAATAATCATAGTACAGTAGAGTCTCGCTTATCCAACATAAACAGGCCGGCAGAACGTTGGATAAGCGAAAACTATATGTTTTAAGCTTGTCTATTGTATTTTATGGATTATAGTACTATAATATATCATATATACATAGATGTACATATCTAACACTATATATCATACACACACACACACATATAGATGTGTGTGTATATATGTGTTTCTATGTACACTATATTATATATACACATATATACATAGATATATGTATATATGTGTGTGTATATACTATATATATCACATACATATACATACATATACAGTATATGTAATTAAGATAGATAGACATAATTAAAATATATTACTTATAATTTCTTAATGGATATGATACATACATACATACATACATACATATATACAGTAAGTCTCACTTATCCAAGCTAAATGGGCCGGCAGAAGCTTGGATAAGCGAATATCTTGGATAATAAGGAGAGATTAAGGAAAAGCCTATTAAACATCAAATTGGGTTATGATTTTACAAATTAAGCACCAAAATGTCATGTTATACAACAAATTTGACAGAAAAAGTAGTTCAGTGTGCAGTAATGTTATGTTGTAATTACTGTATTTACGAATTTAGCACCAAAATATCACGATATATTGAAAACATTGTCTACAAAAATGGCTTGGATAATCCAGAACCTTGGATAAGCGAGGCTTGGATAAGTGAGACTCTACTGTACTATAATATATATCACATACATATACATACATATATATGTAATTAAGATAGATATAATTAAAATATATGACTTATAATTTCTTAATGGAATATATATATATATATATATATATATATATATTGCTGTGCATATATAGTATTGTATTGTTATATATTTATATAATTATTACTGTATTATATATTAATAAAATATATAATACTATAATATATATCTCATAGACACATACTGTATATGCATAGATAGATTTACAATTTATAATATATATTAGTTATACGATCTTAATGAGTCTCACTTATCCAACATAAACGGGCCGGCAGAACGTTGGATAAGCAAATATGTTGGATAATAAGGAGGGATTCAGGAAAAGCCTATTAAACATCAAATTACGATATGGTTTTACAAATTAAGCACCAAAACATCATGTTTTACAACAAATTGACTGAAAAAGCAGTTCAATACATGGTAACGTTATGTAGTAGTTATTGTATTTACAAATTTAGCACCAAAACATCACAACATATTGAAAACATTGACTATAAAAACATTTACTTCTAAAAGGCAGACTGCGTTGGATAATACAGAACGTTGGATAAGCGAAGGTTGGATAAGTGAGATCCAACTGTTTTACCAGTTAAAAACCACTAAAACACAATCAAAGTTGAAAACCACGGTTCCCCTTGCATTGATCTTAAAGCCTGTCTGAATGAAAACATTTTAGCTACCGGTATCAGGTATAGCTGAGTCATAAATGGCAATAAAACAATCTTACTGTCTACATGTAGGAAGTCAGACAAAAAGGAATTTATTACAAGTCTGTTTGCAGGTAAGAACAAGCCATGCCTTCGCTATTAAAGATGAAGGTGTTTAAGACCGTCAAGGGCTGCGGTGATTTTATATGTTTTTATGGTTTTAACCTGGATGGTTTTAATAGTGATGTTGTTGAATACTGTTTTAAAATTGGTTATTTTAAGTTGTATTGAAATGCGTTTAGTTGTGAGCCGCTTTGGGTCTCCATATGGAGAGAAAAAACGGGATATAAACAAACAAAATACAGTAGAGTCTCACTTATCCAACGTTCTGGATTATCCAACGCATTTTTGTAGTCAATGTTTTCAATACATCGTGATATTTTGGTGCTAAATTAGTAAATACAGTATTTACTACATAGTATTACTGCATGTTGAACTACTTTTTTGCCAAATTTGTTGTCTAACATGATGTTTTGGTGCTTAATTTGTAAAATCATAACCTAATTTGATGTTTAATAGGCTTTTCCTTAATCTCTCCTTATTATCCAACGTATTTGCTTATCCAACGTTCTCTACTGTAATAATTATTATTATCATCATGGATGCATATAGAGGCCATCTTATTTTCTGTGTAGAAACCACATTTCACAAATATTTCCCACAGTGTAAAGAACTGTGTGGTGGCCATGCAGGATCACCATGTTGTTCTTCTCACAAAGGCTTCCTGATTATTATTATCACCATTGCAGTATATAGATACTGTAAATATGCTGAACGAGGACACCAAAAGCGTTTGCTGATTTGGCAAGAACTATTTCCAGAAATAGGTGGGATTTCTACACTTTCTGTATGGATGCATATAGAGGCCATTTTCTTTTCTCTGTAGAAACCACATTTCACAAATATATTCCCACAGTGTAAAGAATTGTGTGGTGGCCATGCAGGATCACCATGTTGTTCTTCTCACAATGGCTTCCTGAATGTCTTTCTAAGAAATGGACGCCAAACACAATGCCTCTTTGCTGCCACATGAAGTAACCTTGAGGGACTCGAAATCTTGGCTTCCTGACAACGGATCTTGCGAACGGGCTCTCAGTTTACTCATTATTGCTTCGGTGTGGCTTTCGCTTTCGGCAAGCGTGGCCTGGCCTCCCTCCAAAGGCGAAACTATTTTTATCTTTGTGTTCTGAGGGGAAAGGAATCCTGAGGAGGAGCCATTTTGTGCCGCCCGGCCGTGCTGAGGAGAAGAGAAGAGCATAAAATGGCGGATCCCTGAGGGAAGCCTCGGCCTCAGAGGGGCTTCTTTAGAAGAAAAAATCCTCTCACGCTATTCAAAACTTTTGGATATTTTTCTGCTTAATAGGCCAAAGCTGACAGGATGCCTTCTGCCACCGTCCTAAGAGACACACACAGCATGTAGGGAAAGATGGAGTCCTTCCTTCCTTCCTATTGCCCCATGTACAATGTCCCATCGTCTGGGAACTCTGCATATGCTCAGAGGGGCCATGTTTCCACAATATTAAGTAAATGGGTTCCTGGTTATGCACAAAAGTAATAGATACCCACAAATGTAATGATTGCTTTAGCAATGTTCAGTCAACAAGTATAATGTAAGAACTCATATAGAATAAAATACAATATGTTCAGAATTCACAATTGTAATAAACATAATCCATACATCAAAAATGGCTGTAGCTCAACAATATATGTTCTATATATAATTGTTCACTTATTCAATCAGTTCATTGTGCTGAAGAGCAAGTAGGTCACAGTAGATCCCTCAACAATATATGTTCTATATATAATTGTTCACTTATTCAATCAGTTCATTGTGCTGAAGAGCAAGTAGGTCACAGTAGATCCCTCAACAATATATGTTCTATATATAATTGTTCACTTATTCAATCAGTTCATTGTGCTGAAGAGCAAGTAGGTCACAGTAGATCACGACCGGTTTAGACTAGGTCTTCTTCAAGTAAATTAATCTGGGAATATTATAATGAATTAACCAAAAACATATAAACATATAACAGATCCACATAAATGTCATTATAAATTTGACATAGAGACTTACAATAATACATTCATATGTATACCCTTTATGCTCCTCTTTCTAGTTGTGTTTTTATGTCTTCTTCTCTTTTTTTCTAGAGTGGGTCTAAATAAAAGGAACAAACAGTGGCTATAACATAATTTAAGATTTTTAAGTTTCAATTAGGATAGTATCTTATTTATATACTCACAGTGTTGATACTCTGCTAGCTCTTGGTTGATTCTTATAGCGAGTATAAACTGTTATTTGGTAACCTCACAATATAATGGGAAGTTTTGTCCTCAGGTGGGATGATTTCAGGTAGACATTATTCATTTAAAGCAATATGGGGTTACTGAGTATATTCATATATGTGTTACTCAACACTAGATTGCACTGGTGGTTCTCCCAGTTTGGTTGGAATTTATAGTGTAGTAAGAAATACCAAGTACAGATTCACATGAAGTAATTATATAAATTATGTTCATTAAGACCTCGGGGGTGCTCAGTTTGTAACTTAAACACCCAGTATGATTCTCTTTGTAAGAGTTTAATATTGTAATCCATGTCAGAAGTTTGTGTCACCACTTCTAATATGTGGAATTTAAATGAATCTGGACTGTGTTGGTGATCATGAAAATGTTTGTAAAGTATTGATTCCCTCGACAGATTCCTAATTCTGTTTTTGTGTTCAATGATTCGTGATTTTACTGACCGTTGAGTCTGACCAATATATGCTAAGTTGCACTCGCAAACAATCATATATATAACTCCCTTCGTACTACAAGTAGCAAAATGGGTGTATTTATGCTCCCGATGTGAATGTGGATCTATGAATGTTTTTGAGGCTACTAATTGAGGACATACAGAACAATGGTGGCATCGAAAGTTCCCCATTAGAATTGGTTTGGTAAGATGTTTGTTGTCAATATTTGAATGGATAAGAATGTTCTTAATGTTTTTTGTTCTCTTGTAAGCAATTAAAGGGGGTTTCTCACATCCTGGAATATCCCTAATTAAATTCCAATATTTTTTGATGGTTTTGATGGCAATGTTAGACATGTTTGTAAGGGTGAGTGGCCATATCAACCTGTCAACTCTTTGTTTAGTCCTGTCTTTGAGTAGTTCTTGGTATATTTGATGCTTTTGAGACAGCTGACTGAATAATGTGCTCAGGATAGCCTCGGTTTCTAAATTGAGATTTCATTATTTCTACCTCCTGACTAAAGTCTTCTTGTGAGGAGGAATTACGCTTGATTCTAAGTATCTGTGAGAAGGGTAAGTTGTTTTTCAAGGCCCAGTTGTGGTAACTATTGTAATGTAGTAAAGCATTCTTGTCTGTGGTTTTTCGATGATTTCTAACCTTTAGCTGATTATTCTCTTTTATAACTGAGACATCCAAGAAAACCACAGATGTTGAACTAATATTTCCTGTAAATTTAATATTAGGGTGAATTGTATTAATCTATGATAATAATTGTTCCGCAGCCTGATGGGATTTACTGATAATAAAAATGTCGTCGATAAATCTGCAGTATTTGATTACAGTGTCTGCAATAGGGTTGTAAGTGCGGTTAAGAATGAAGTTGCATTCTAAATTGTCCATGAATAAATTGGCAATGGATGGGGCCATGGAAGTCCCCATAGCTATCCCTTGCACTTGGAAGTAAAAGTTCCAGGAGAAGGGAAGGGAAGAGCATAAAATGGCGGAGCCCTGAGGGAAGCCTCGGACTCAGAGGGGCTTCTTTAGAAGAAAAAATCCTCTCACGCTATTCAAAACATTTGGATATTTTTCTGCTTAATAGGCCAAAGCTGACAGGATGCCTTCTGCCACCGTCCTAAGAGACACACACAGCATGTAGGGAAAGATGGAGTCCTTCCTTCCTTCCTATTGCCCCATGTACAATGTCCCATCGTCTGGGAACTCTGCATATGCTCAGAGGGGCCATGTTTCCACAATAACACCCTTCTCTCAAGAAGACAAGGCACTCTGAACAGGCTCAGGAGGACTCTTTCCACATGCTTAGCAACCACAATTAACTTCTGCTTCAATATGAAATGAATGCAGTTTGGGCCCTGCTGACATTTTTATTAACGATGATATAAGGCCACTCCAAGCATTTTCTAGGTCTCCCGTGATGAGGCTATTCTCAGGCCCAAAGGCCTTCATTTTCATAGGGTTTGCTGTTATTTGCACCCTCAAATAGGGCCACCCCCTATTATTATATATTTATTTATACCCTGTTTTTTCTCTCCACAAGGAGACTCAAAGTGAGGGGGACGTAGGTTTTAAAAGAGTAATGACTACAAGTCCCATATGTTTTGATTGATCTAAGTTGCAAAAGGCCTATGTTTGAGAAAGGCCTGAGCTTGAGAGAATATGCTGATGTTTGGAAAAAGAGTTGTTCCAGAGAAAAGAAGTCACTTTCAAATAATAACAATACATCGTCAGAACCAGTTACCCACTACTCCCTAGATTCCCATACGGTTTTGAACCTATACTTGTAATGGGGGCAAAGATGTAAAAGATGTAAAAATACTCCTCTTTAATCCAAAGTCAAAAGCAGGAGGCCCCATTTCTATGGAGAGGGCGAGGTAAAACACCCGAAAAAGTTGGATCTTCTAATTAAGAAATAAAGTGGTGTGAAGTGAAGAAGTGAAAACTGCAAAATAACTATTTATTGTGTGGCCATAGCAATGTGACAAATACATGCATACATGCAATCAAAGGATTTGTCCAAATTTCCAAAATGGTTGCAAGGGTTTTTATCACCTCCACTGAAATTAGCAAGCATATCCATATTGGCTTATAAAGATAATTTACCCCATTTGTCTAATGTTGTCTACGTCACAAGCATCTTAACCATCATGCAATCCCATTGGTTTTCTATGCTGTAACAACATGTAATTCTTTAGACAATGGTGCTTTCATGTTATTGACAAGAATGCTTTGTGTTTTCCGGGCAGTATGGCCATGTTCCAGAAGTATTCTCTCCTGACGTTTCACCCACATCTATGGCAGGCATCCTCAGAGGTTGTGAGGTATATTGCAGGGACTTTCAAGGTGTCCGTCCTGATAAGGTGCATGAAAAGAGGGGCTGGGGCTGCATAGGTTTGTGATTTATAGTTTTCCAATCATGCCCTCCCTGGAAACGCACACTGGACACTGGACAACACAGCAGAGTTCTTATCTGTAGGGTATAACTGCAACGTCTGACCTTCTTAGCATACTGTTCAGTAAATTCAGATTCTTCCAAAATATCAGGAGGCTTTAATCTTGACACATTGCACTATTTACAGCTGTACACAAAAACATCATTCCACAGGGATATAAACCTCACTTGTCTAGTTTCCAACAGACCTCACAACCTCTGATGATGCCTGCCATAGATGTGGGTGATACGTCAGGAGAGAATACTTCTGGAACATGGCTATACTGCCCGGAAAACACACAACCCAGAAGTGTTGTGGTGCTGCAGAAACCTATCTGTGTTCTTTCCATTTTATTTTCCTCTCTGGTACCCTTTTTGAAAGGAAGTCTAAGAACATATCTAAGTGAGTTGTGTGTATGTGCTTTCAAGTTGCCTGTTGACTGATGGCAACTCCATGAATTTCAGAGAGATATGGTATAACAAGAGACCTTCTCATTATGGGACAACACATCTGGGGGTATGACGCAAGTAAATGAAACCAATACATCCTTAACTATTTCATTTATTATTATGACAATACATCTATTGAAGAAACAAGCAACAACAAGGAGAAATGGGGGGAAGTTCTTTATTTTTGCCCTTAGAATTACATTTAAAAAATCAGATATATAATCATACAGCAAAATAGAAAGTGGTTAGCTCATTTTTATGTATTAATAAACTTTTTTTATTAATAAGAGTATTAATAAACTTTTTAAAATCAGGTGAAAAACAGACTCATCCTTTTAGCTGCAAAATGCGTCCTAAAATGCTTGATTGCTGCAAAAAACCATAAATCACCTCAAGCCCAGCTCCCCAGAATCAAAAATATTCCCAAAATCTGTGCCGATGAAAAGAGGGTGAAAATTAGTGGAGAAATCTTCAAAGTGCTTAGATGGATGTAATTTTCCTCTCTTCTCTTCCATGGCAGATCTGCCAGTTATACTAGGGAAAATAAAACAGGGAAATGTTTAGGAATTAGGTCAAGCAAACGAAACTGGAAAAAAATTGATCCGGATTCAAGAACGGGTGAGGAAGAGGATCTCAAGGGCATACTGGAGGATTTGTAAGCAGAGGAGTGAGGGGCTTACAAACTCTCCAGTATGGGAATAAGCATCACTTCTTTTGAATTAACATATCACCAGAGTCTGACAAACAAAGGAATATTCCAGAGATCCCAGAGACTGTTTCTGATCAGGGGAGAGTTTCAAATTGTGTCCAAAAAAGATGAAGTAAAGCTACCTTTCAGGATTGGAAACTCTATTTGCAGACCTAACATCTAATATGTAACTTTAAAAGCTAGGTGGCTTAGGATGGATGCTGTGTTCTTTCTAAAAAAGTTTAAGTGTAGAATATTTGAGATTCTTTTCTAGAATCTTTTCTTTGCAGCTTCGTGTCCCTACCTCCACCAGGAAAGTGAACTGCAGCTGCCAACAGAAGTAATCACTGAGCAAGTTCGACCGTCAAAATGGAGAGGGAGATTTATGGATTACAAAAATGTTGGACATGGCAGAGACAGACAAACTGACTACACTTATACAATCGCCCGATCCTTCCAATTTTGAAGATGAATGGCAGCTTTTTATCGACTATTTAAAAGATGAAAATGAAAATACTGGTTTGTTTATAACATTTAGGAAAAAATAGAAGTACAGGTATGTAGGACTAACAAGTAAAGACAGAAGTCAGTGACAAAAATATCAGGATCTCCAATGATATCACAGGATCCTGAAAATTTAATCTACCAGAGATAAGAAGATTTATGCCAGAAATAGAAACCTTTTATGTATTAGATAACAATGGAAGATGAAGATCAAAGATGTTAAAAACGCCACCATTCTATATCCACTTTTGTATCCTTGTCCATTCCTCATATGAAAGAAAATATGTTTTCTAGATCCAATGTGTAATCATTTTTGAGTGGGGTTGTTGTATGTCTTTCGGGCTGTGTGGCCATGTTCCAGAAGTATTCTCTCCTGATGTTTCGCCCACATCTATGGCAGGCATCCTCAGAGGTTGTGAGGTTGTTTTTGAGTGGTCTCTAGAAGATTCGGAACACTTTTCTTTACTTCTGCAAGTTGCTTCATTTCATATGTGTATATTGTTAATTTTGAATAAAACGTTTGCTGAAGAATGTCAAAACACATTTTTTTAGTGTAGAAACAATTCTTATCCTTTCCATGCCATTTTTGCCACTGGCACCAAATTTTCCGTTAGGGAAATAGTGCCCAGGAACACATCTTCACTTAATGAGGTATATCAGTATCATGAAAGGACCACTGCCCTGTAACACAGCAGCCTTCTCCTTATTTCTGAATGAAGTTCAGAGGTGGAATTTGCCTCCAAATAAGAAATGGATTATGGACTCACTATGCATAAGGTTTGATCCTGTCCCCTCCCACTGACATTTACCTGCTTTGAGGTTCCTAGATGGGCACAGCAGTCCCTGGAAGAAGACAGAAGGAAAACTGAGTGAGCCTTTCCTTCAATACGGAGACAACAAAATCTCTTTTTGACTTGCAAGTGTTTGTATTCTTGGAGGTGGGACTCAGTTAACACTTACCTGTCCCAGAGCTGTTGGATCCTTGGTCACTTGCTGAAAAGAAAGCAAAGGACAGGCGGATCAGTTCCTTAAACAGGGAAGGTTTGATTTATCTCTTTTTCTCAAGACAAAGATGTACACATGTGTATACACACAGAGAGTTATCAGGTATTCCTAACATTTAAGAATATGTGCATTTCTTGTATATATGTGTGTATACATTAGAGGTGTGCAAAACGCCAAAACTCTGTTTTGTTACAAAATACAAAATTCGTATGCCCATTTGTTTCATGTTTCTTAACAATCGTAAGAGGTCCTTTTTGTTTTGAACTCGAAATTCCAAAAATTCATTATTTCGTTTTGATATTTTGCCCATTTGTGCCAATGGGAACACTCCCGGAGATGGTTTCTCCATCATTTTTATGGCTATCAGGATGAAACATGCTACCCTTGTAGGACATAATTGTCACAACCCAGGTTGCAAAGGCACCAATAACCAAACACAGAGGCCAGAATCTAACTAATATCTTTATTGAAGGAATATATAAAGTTAATAAAAGCAAGTATGTGAAATAGTCCAACAGCTGACCTTTCAGGAAAGGTCTAAATTAGTCCAAAAAAGCGATGTCCAATATGTAATATTAAGGTCCAAAGTTGTAATCCAATAACCGAAACACTCACTTTGCCAGGCAAAGTGAGGGGAGTTGACAAGGTCCTTTAGTCCATAACTTGAGCAAGGCTAGAAATAACTTGATACTTGAAACAAGGCTTAAAACGTGGAACAAGGTAACTAGGAACAAGAACAAGGTCCGTGGAATAACTTGGTAAAATCCGTGATACAAGGCAAGGATTGGTCCTGGGCAACAAGGCGAAGTCCGTTGGTAAACAAGGCTGGGAAGCTAGGCGAAGGCTGGAAAGCAGGGCAAGGCTTGAGCAGGAGCGAGGCTTGAATCGGAGCGCGCTGTCCAGACACAACTCGCTCCGAAGGCTGACGAATTGACTCCGCGAAGTTACTACGCGGGTAAAACACCTAAATAGAGTCTAACTTTCCCGCCGAAGCAGTTCTCTGGGAATCAGAACCGAAAGCTAAACTCTGAGACCAGATGTGAGACTCCCCAAAGATTCTCACGAGAAGCAGTCTTAATTGGCCACATTCTTAGCTGCAATCCTCGCACTCCTGCGCGAAGCTGATTCCAAACTTCTCTGTTGTTTACAAAACTCCCGGCGCAAGAACACGGGAGAAGTAGGCTCTGGGGTTGTTTGACATACTTCTGGGAGACAACTTTCTTGCAGGTGCAAGGTTCCCAGATCTGCCTGGGAAAGATCTGGCTGAGGGGAATCCAGTTCTGACTGGGAAGGTAAAAAACCCAAGTTTTCCTCCTCATCAGGAATTACAATGTCCTGAGCAGGACTACAAGGCCCATGGGTCATCACACTATCCCCCTCCTCAAGGCCCCTCCCAAACTGGGGCCCTCTCCCCGAGGCGCGAGGTCGCGGCTTGGCGGGATAGGTCTGATGAAAGCGGCGGGTTAGATCAGGAGCATGGACTGTGGAGGCGTCTTCCCAAGAGCGTTCCTCAGGGCCAAAACCCACCCAGTCAATGAGATATTGTAGGCGGCGGCGATGAAAGCGAGAATCCAAAATGTCCTCAACCTCGAACTCCTCCTCCCCATTCATCAAAACAGGAGGGGGGGCCGGTTGGTCTGTATCAGGACGCACACCATCCGCCGGAAGGAGCAGGGAACGGTGAAACACTGGGTGAATGCGCATTGAACGCGGAAGTTGGAGTTTGAAAGTCACGGGGTTTAATTGCGCCACCACTGGATAGGGGCCAATGAAACGGGCATCTAACTTCCGGCAAGGGCGGTGGGAGGGCAGGAAGCGAGTGGACAGAAAAACCCGTTCTCCTACCTTGATTTCAGGGCCCGGCTGGCGGTGTTTGTCAGCGTGGCGTTTATAGTCCTCCTTGGCTTGATCCAGTTGCTGGAGCAAAAGTTGTTGCACCGCTGTGAGTTCCTGCAGCCAATCCTCTGCTGCGGGAACTTCTGAAGTTTCAATGACAGGGGGGAAGAAACGTGGATGGAAGCCGTAGTTTGCAAAGAACGGCGTTTCTTTTGTAGAAGCTTGAACTCCATTGTTGTAGGCAAACTCTGACAGTGGTAACAGAGAAGCCCAATTGTCCTGTTGGTAATTTACATAACAGCGAAGATACTGCTCTAAAGTGGCATTGGTGCGCTCCGTTTGCCCATCTGTTTGGGGATGATGAGCTGAAGATAAGCGAGAGTCTATGCCCAATAGTTTTTGTAGTGCCTTCCAAAAACGAGAGGTAAATTGAGATCCACGGTCTGTGACTAAACTCTTGGGCAATCCATGTAGTCTGAAAACGTGTTGAAGGAATAGATCCGCAGTCTCTTTGGCCGTGGGGAGGCCTTCGCAGGGAATGAAATGGGCTAACTTGGTGAAAAGGTCCACCACCACTAAGATCGTGGTGAATCCACAGGAAGGTGGTAGGTCAGTGATGAAATCCGCAGAAATTATTTCCCATGGGCGAGATGGGGTAGGAAGGGGGTGTAAAAGCCCTGAGGGCTTCTCCCTTCTTATCTTGGAGCGCTGACATACTGGGCAGGTATTGACATATTTTTCCACATCCTTGCGGATCTTGGGCCACCAAAAATCCCTTAGGATCAGATGCATGGTTTTAAATAGTCCGAAGTGTCCTGCTGGTTTGCAGTCATGACACAGACGAAGCGCTTTTTCCCTGCCCGGTCCGGGTGGGATATAAACATGATTTCTATAGCAAAGCAGCCCATCCTTAAGCGAAAAGGGAAAATGCAGACCTTGACGAAGTTGGTCCTGCGCCCAGGCATCTGCTTGCTGACTAGCCCTGATTTCTTGAGCACAGATGGGTCCTGGAGTAGAAGAAGTTGAACCAATGGAAATGGATTTGGTGTTCCCCACTGTGAGCGTGGCAAAGTTCTCGGGTTGTAATAGTTGGGATTCAAAGGTCTCCTTATGTCCTGCAGCGTATTCCGGTTTACGTGACAGGGCGTCTGCTTGCTTGGTCTGGGCTGGGGTCATGTAATGAATCTGGAAGTTGAAACGTTCGAAGAATAAAGCCCAACGTTGCTGCCTCTGATTCAGTTTGCGGGCAGTTCTTAGATGTTCTAGATTACGATGATCAGTATGGACTTCAATGGGAAATTTGGCCCCTTCTAGCCAATGTCTCCAAGTTTCAAAGGCTGCCTTTAAGGCCAGTAGTTCTTTTTCCCAAATGGTGTAATTCCTCTCTGGTGTGGTTAGTTGACGAGAGTAAAAGGCACAGGGATGGAGGTGATCTCCCACCGGTTGTAAGAGTACAGCCCCAATTGCCACATCAGAGGCGTCCGCTTGCACAACAAAAGGGGTTCCAGGATTTGGGTGCTGTAGAATTGGCTGGGAGGTGAATAGTTTCTTTAGTTGCTGGAACCCTTTCTCTGCTTGATCAGTCCAGCGGAAAGGCTGCTTTCCACGGATGCAGCTAGTGATGGGGTCGGACCAGCGGGCAAAATCTGGAATGAACTTGCGGTAATAGTTCGCGAACCCCAAGAAACGCTGCACCTCTTTCTTGTTAGTTGGCGCCCGCCATTCCAATACTGCTGAAACCTTGGCTGGATCCATGGAAAGCCCTAGAGGCGAGATGCGGTAACCAAGGAAATCTACCTCTTGTAGATCAAAGGCGCATTTTTCCAGCTTGGCATAAAGTCCATGATCCCGCAGTCGTTGTAACACCATTTTGACGTGGTTCTCATGTTCTGATTGTGATCTAGAAAACACCAAAAAATCGTCCAGGTAGATTATCAAGAACCTGTCTAGATAGTCCTGAAAAATGTCATTGACAAAATGCTGGAACGTTGCGGGAGCTCCGCATAAACCGAAATTCATAACTCGGGACTCGAATAATCCGAATTTGGTCTGGAAGGCGGTCTTCCACTCGTCCCCTTCCCTGATGCGAACTAAGTTGTAAGCCCCCCGAAGATCCAGCTTGGTGTAAACCTTGGCTCCTCGAAGCCGATCCAGTAGATCCGAGATTAAGGGCAGGGGATAGCTGTTCCGCTTGGTGATATTGTTCAATGCTCTGTAGTCCACCACCAAGCGTAGTTCCCCTGACTTCTTCTTCACAAACATCACTGGGGAGGCGGCTGGGGATTGAGAGGGTCTGATGAATCCCTTGCGAAGGTTTGTCTCTATGAATTCCCTGAGAGCTTCTTGCTCTGGTTCGGTCAGGGAGTAGAGATGCCCTCGCGGGATCGGGGCCCCCTCCACCAAGTCAATGGCACAGTCATAAGGTCTATGTGGGGGTAATTTTTCGGCTTCTTTCTCATTGAATACATCCCAATACTCGGAGTACTTCTTTGGCAAGGTGATGATGGGCTCGGTGTCTGTGGCATGGCAGACCTTGGCTACGAGGCAATGGTTTTGGCAATACGGTGAAGCAAACTGCAGTTCTCTGTTGGACCAGGAGATGTTAGGGTCGTGGAGAGTCAGCCATGGGATTCCCAAAATCACAGGGAAATGGGGAACCTCGGTAACAAAGAAGGAAATCTCTTCCATATGTTCCCTTATCCACATCCTGGTGGGTTCCGACCACTGACTTACGGGGCCCGTCTTGAGGGGGCGGCCGTCTATGGCTTGCACCACACGGGCATTCTTGAAATCATGATATTGTAATCCCAGAGAGTCGGCATACTCTCTATCAATGAAATTGTTGGTAGCTCCAGAGTCTATCATGGCGTGGATCATGACGGGTCCCCTTTTTGCTGACCATAATGTGACCACGAGAAGGAACAGGACCCCGGTTGGCGGCTCTTGAATAGATTTTTTGACCGGGTTGGCGAGCCTCTCTACACCCGGTCGTTGGCTTCCCCCGCCGGCTGTGTGCCAGTCGGCTCAGACGCCTTCGTCTCCGTGGAGGACGCCGCCGCAAGACGGGCGGCAGGCTTCCCTTTGGCTGGGCACTCTCTGGCGAAGTGGCCCCCATTCCCACAGTACCAACAGAGGTTAAAGCGTTGACGACGGGCCTTCTCGGCGGCATCCAGTCTGGGACGCACATTGCCCAACTGCATCGGCACCTCCTCGCCTCCTCTGGGGTATGGGGTTGGCGGTGGGGGTCTCCACACGGGACGTGGCTGAACGCTGGTGGGAGCGGGGGGTTTTGCCCCGGCTCTACTGCCCTGGCCTCGAACCCACTGTTTCCTGTTGGCAATCATGACTTCAGCCCGCAAACATTGATCAATGAGTGCCTCGAGGGTCTGGGGAGGATCCACCTTGGAGATTTCTTCCAGCATTTCAATGTTGAGACCCTCCCGGAATTGTCCTCTGAGGGCTACATCGTTCCAGCCGGTGTTGTGGGCCAGCACTCGGAACTCGGCTATATACTGAGACATTGGTCTGTCTCCTTGGAAAAGGCGACGGAGTTTGTGACCGGCTGCCTCCAAATTGTCCTCGATTCCCCAAGTCTCCTTGAGGTGGTCCAAGAAGTGTTGCGCTGATCTTAGGTGTGGAGAGGCTTGGTCGAACAGTGCCGTCGCCCAATTGGCCGCTGGCCCGTCTAGAAGACTGTAAACCCACGCCACTTTGATGTCTTCTTGGGGAAACTCGGCATCACGGGCCTCTAGATAAGCTTGACATTGGCGACGGAAAACATGAACCTTAGAAGCTTCTCCAGTAAACTTGGTAGGCAACGCCATGGCCGGGAGGCGGATTCCGCGCTCCCGCAAGCCCTTTATTTCTCCATCCTGGGCGTTGAGTCTGTCGCGGATGCGATCCACCTCATCCTTGTCGATGGTGTAGGTAAGCGGCTGCCCACCCGGCACGGTTCCGGTAGACATTCTGGCCTTGGTTAATTGGTGCTTATGGGTGGCGGAGTCAAACTGTCACAACCCAGGTTGCAAAGGCACCAATAACCAAACACAGAGGCCAGAATCTAACTAATATCTTTATTGAAGGAATATATAAAGTTAATAAAAGCAAGTATGTGAAATAGTCCAACAGCTGACCTTTCAGGAAAGGTCTAAATTAGTCCAAAAAAGCGATGTCCAATATGTAATATTAAGGTCCAAAGTTGTAATCCAATAACCGAAACACTCACTTTGCCAGGCAAAGTGAGGGGAGTTGACAAGGTCCTTTAGTCCATAACTTGAGCAAGGCTAGAAATAACTTGATACTTGAAACAAGGCTTAAAACGTGGAACAAGGTAACTAGGAACAAGAACAAGGTCCGTGGAATAACTTGGTAAAATCCGTGATACAAGGCAAGGATTGGTCCTGGGCAACAAGTCGAAGTCCGTTGGTAAACAAGGCTGGGAAGCTAGGCGAAGGCTGGAAAGCAGGGCAAGGCTTGAGCAGGAGCGAGGCTTGAATCGGAGCGCGCTGTCCAGACACAACTCGCTCCGAAGGCTGACGAATTGACTCCGCGAAGTTACTACGCGGGTAAAACACCTAAATAGAGTCTAACTTTCCCGCCGAAGCAGTTCTCTGGGAATCAGAACCGAAAGCTAAACTCTGAGACCAGATGTGAGACTCCCCAAAGATTCTCACGAGAAGCAGTCTTAATTGGCCACATTCTTAGCTGCAATCCTCGCACTCCTGCGCGAAGCTGATTCCAAACTTCTCTGTTGTTTACAAAACTCCCGGCGCAAGAACACGGGAGAAGTAGGCTCTGGGGTTGTTTGACATACTTCTGGGAGACAACTTTCTTGCAGGTGCAAGGTTCCCAGATCTGCCTGGGAAAGATCTGGCTGAGGGGAATCCAGTTCTGACTGGGAAGGTAAAAAACCCAAGTTTTCCTCCTCATCAGGAATTACAATGTCCTGAGCAGGACTACAAGGCCCATGGGTCATCACAATAATACAAACCCCCAAGTTTCTGAACATTTTGCTCATCCAATGACTTTTAGAGGTTTTCTTTCAGTTTCAGGACCTTGGTCAAGTCACTCTCTCTCAGCCTTAGAGAACTGAGTTAACACACTCAGAAACCTATGGTTTGGATCAAACCATCAAAATCTGGAAGAAAAAACAGGCTAAGCTTTGGCTTTTATAATTTCTTTAAAGGGGACTAAGACATTTTCCTCCCAGAAAAAGGAAATAAAAAAGAACTCTGCAAAATTATTAATGGAATCAAATATATTTTTAATATGGGAAAGGAAAGGAAAAGAAGAGATTGGTAGAACAGATCCAAAATATTTTTAAGATGACAAAGGAAGGGAACAGGTTGATAGAATTATCAATTGACCCCAAAATATTTTAATATAGCACTATGATTGCTGTATGCCTGGCAAGGGATGATTTTTCTCCCAGAAAAAGGAAATAAAGAAAGAACTTCATAGAATTATTAATTAATTTTCAATTGAAGAAATCCAAAGGGGAGAAATTCTAATTGATTTTGAAATAAAAAATGATTCCTTAGTAAACAGAAAACTTCCCAAATGAATTCTTAGTAAATGGAACCCGCCCACCCCCCAAATGGATCCTTTGTAAAGGGAAAAAACCCCACACTCAAAGAAAATGATCCTAAAGGGAACCTAAGATATGGCTGTATGCAAAAGCATTAGAGAACGGACCAAATGAGCTCCTGATCTCTCGATCTCCCTCTCACAATGTCAAAAGAGGCAGTGGGGCTGTTCCATTTAAGAGAAACACCCGTAGCCAGGGGTCCGCTTCTTTTCTTCCCTTTTTCCACAGTCATGATAGGCTGAGGAAAGAATGTAATGGAGCAAGTTTGTGCCTCCTAGAAAACTTTGCTTATGCTTCAAAAACAAGCTGACTCATGGAGACTTGCGGAAATTAACAAACTTCTTCCAAAAATGGGTGTTTTGAATAGTCTGCACTTGGTGAGGGCAGTGTACAAATTTTGCTGAAATATTTACAACTTATGAACACGTCCGAATGTTTGCACATCTCTAATATATATACACAGAAATATGTGTACATATGCATATGTTTGTATGCATATTATTAGAACATTGCCGTTCCAATGCTCAGCATATAGAGTGCTCAACATCACCTCCCCCTGTCCATCTAGGAGCACTTCATAATGCGAACTGGATCCAACCAGTGAACATGGTGCTTCCTTCTGAAGCTCCTCTGCTCAGTTATATTTCTCCACTCCTTTCTGGCAGGCCATGGCTCTGCACCCACCCCTCAGGAGTAAACTTGCAATGGAGAGGCGGTACTCACCTGCAGCTGCTTTGTATCCATCTTGACTTTTTTCTGCAGAGACAGAATCAGGGAGTTAAAGCTGACCTTCAGATGACATTACATTCTCAATCTCTGGTGGAGATGACCACATACACCCCACCCTGCCTCTCACAGGGTTTCTCCCATGTTGTCCTGATAACCCATAGGGACAGAAGCCTCCCAGACTCTCTAGGAGAGACATTCGCAGAGAAGCTTCCCCAGGCAACAGGCTGAGACTCAAGGTTGTGATGTGGCTGAGAGGAGGCAAAAAGAGGAGTCCAGGCCTCCAAGTTGTTGGTTAAGATGAGCGTTCCCCTCAAGGGGAGAAGGGTCCCCAACAGGAAAACAATCTTCCTCAAAACCACAAACTGCCTCCCTCCACAAATAAAACCATTCAGAATTTACTCACTGAAATACACAGCAATCCCAGCCATCACAGCTATCAGGAGGAGGACCCCCACGACACACCCGATGATGAGCCCCAAGTTGGAATCTGAAGGTGAAATGGAAAAGAACAAAAGAATTAAATGGAAATCATCAAAGCAATTCTTTTATAGAGCAGGTTGTTGATAGTCAAAAACTGGGAGTTTATGGAGACGAAGGTGAAAAGTATGTTTGTGTACATTCAATGAACAGCCCACCTCCCATAACCATCTGTCAGGGTTTGTAGAAGTGAAAGTGGCAATCTCTGTTCCAGGGAAGAAGTCATAAATAGAGGAGCAGCCAGGCACAGCTACATTACGCCTCAGTCCCAAAGGCTGGGAGAGGCCCTTCTTTCATCTCCCAACTGCCTTTGCGCTGGCCTTTGATTTAATCCCCTCTCACACTGCCCTTCTCTTTTCCTTGTGGGTCTTCATTAGATGTTATGCCCAAAGACAGGGAATTTTCTAATGATTTGTAAACTGCTTCGGCTTAGAAATGGAGATGAGCACCATCCCACAGAGTTGGTCACGACTGGACTTAACGTCAGGGGAAAACCTTTACCTTTTTACCTCAAGTATAAATACTCTAACAAATACACACACAGTAAAATAACATTTTGTTGATGTCTTTTGTTGTCAGAATTGCAATTTAAACATTTACACATTTATCATCATTTTCACTCAGGATCAAAGGCAGAAAGAGTCCACCCAGTCTTTGCCCAGAGGAAGAGATGGGAATGTATGGCCCACAAGGCATTTGCAGAGAGGGTAACTCTGGTGATGAAAACTATACAACTGCAGAACTGGGGTCTAATGGCAGAGTCCATAGTGCTACAGATGGTGCCTCTGAAGGGTGTTGCCCTTCTGCCACTCCCAGTATCACCCCCCTTCCTCAACTGACTCACCAGGCTCCTCCCAGGCCACGTCCACAGGGTTTGGAAGCCCATCGTGCTCCACGTGGCATTTGTACCGTTCCCTCTCCTTGGGGTCCACCTTGACGCTCCGCCAGGTGTAGTAAGTCCCATCTGAGTTGGGGGACACCAGGCCGTGGAAGACATCCTGCAGCCAGACCTCCCCATCCCTTGTCCAGTCGATGTCGATGTCCTTGGGGTAGAAGCCCCCCACCCGGCAGATCAAGGTCTCCATGCCGTCATAGTCCTCCTTGCGTGTCACCTTCACTTCTGGATTGTCTGCAAAGATAACACCAGAA
Organism: Anolis carolinensis; assembly: GCF_035594765.1. Lineage (NCBI taxonomy): Eukaryota > Metazoa > Chordata > Lepidosauria > Squamata > Anolidae > Anolis > Anolis carolinensis. The sequence continues at coordinate 6,549,654 of NC_085842.1, forward strand.
TAAGCACAGGGTTTGACCAGTTTCCAGACAGGTGAATGCTCTAGTTTCAGAAAACAAGGCACACCGTGCGACTTCCGATCGATGTCAGCACTCACATCTATAGGACCCCCTAAGATAAAACAACAATCCCTTGCAAAGAAGGGGATTCTCTACCACCCTCAGAAGCTTTTTTATCAGGGCGAAAGGCCATAAGAAAATAATTAGTGTTGACAGTTTTGTTATTTTCCAATGGATTTATTTTGGACAAAAGCCCTGTCTGCGCATGCCCAGGGGCACCAGCTCCTTACAGTGACTTTTAAAAAGCTGTTTCTATTTGAAAGGAAATAGCACTCTGAACATGTTCAGAGATAGTCAATCTAAAAATCTTTCAGAAAACAAATATGTTCAAAAGGGAAACATGGGGCGGTTCCACACAGGGCTTTAACCTGGGCACAATCAGGTTTCTTAAACCCGACTGGGTCTGGGTTAAAGTTCACACACAGTATGGAGATGGGTGCAAGAAGATTCAAGCCATGGGGCACTGAGTGAGAAAGGAAAGAGCTACCAAAAAGAGTTGACATGCAGAGAGATAATGACTGGATTTGTCATATGGCCACAATTAATAACCTTTTAAGTTGATTTTAAAGTTTTAATCAGTACTTTCATGTTCTATATCATATTTGAGATAGCAAGATAATTATAAAGGGGGTATTAAAATTATCTACTTATACCAAAAGAACACGGGTTAACTAATCCAAGCCACTACGAAATATTTAAAACTATTTTAGTGGAAAGGCTCAAAAAGTTTCTAGATAAATTCTTATAAGAAAATCAGGCAGGCTTTCTTCCAAAAAGACACATTTGGGGCCATCTGAGAGTAGTCTTGGACACAACTGAACTCCTTGATAAACATAATGAAAGAAAAGCAGTACTAGTGTTCATAGATGCAGAAAAAGTGTTTGATAATTTAAATTAGTTTTATTACTTTATATACTGGTTCATGTATTTATACATGTGTATAGTTTTGTTTTGAATATCTAAGTTTAAAATATGTGTGTGTGTTCATAGGAGAAGAAGAAAAAGAAATTATTTACCTCTTCTAATGAATTTCAATGTCTTAAATTCTGTTTTAGTATTGTCCTATTGTGTAATAAATAATATGCCTAACAAGTGAGGTTTTGTATTTAAGATGGTGGTAATGATTTTAATATGAATCTTTTGTACTGCTCTGATTTACTTTGCTTAGGCGATCCCTCGTCGTTCGAGGACGATGGTCTTCCAACCTTGGTATCTTGGGCGTGTGTTCTTAGGTGACTGAAGAGACCGATTCTTGACCCGCATATTCTCCCGCAGTGAGGACATCGGTTTCCAGGTGGAAGGCGGTCCCGGTCGGGGTTAGCTTGACGCTCCTTCCTCTTGGCACGTTTCTCCCTTACTATGTGCCACTAGGCCACATCTCCTAGGTCCAATCCTCCAGTCGAAGAGCCATGGTCAGTGCTACTGGAGATGGTTTCAGTGCATCCAGAGCGCTGTGGTTCTGGAAAGGAACTTTTCCCAGCTCTGACTGGCGTGGGTGGGACTGGGCTATCTGGGAAGGGCTCTTCTCTGCAGCTGCAGAATCTCGCTTTCCGCCTACATCTGACCTGCTTCAGCCAAGCAAAATTTGACCACTGACACTTGGAAGAAGGAACGGAGTCAGTCTCTTGTAGCATGAAAGTTAGAACAAAAGGACGGGGAGAAAGAAAGGCATGTGGCAGCACCTTTAAAACTAATAGGCTTGTATTTTAGTATGCATTTTCATGGGCGTCAAATTCATTTCTTCAGATGGTGTTCACAGTGGTATTAAAGCATTCCCACAACTGTATAAAATATACTTTATAATCCGAGAATTTAATATCACTCTATACGGCATATATTGGTTTTTATCCATGAAAAGGCATACTAAAAACCAGTCTTGAATCGGGTGCTTCCTTGTTCCCTCTTTCCTCTTCCTCCTTTTGACACATGGATTGTTGGGAGTCATCCTGGACTTCTCAAGTCTAAATGTAGTTAGATAGATGATAGGATTAGATTGAGGGAATCCTTTCTCTGTATCCAAAGCATGCCTAGATAGGCTTTATTGTGTTTCCACTCTTTCTATCCTGTCTACGTCACATCCCTTACTTTGATGTTAGTAGAAATGTGAATCTTCAGAGACACTAACTTCCCATTGGTCGGAATGTTTTATGGCCCCAATAAACTGGACCATGAGGTCAGAACCATTTTTGGTTCTCTCTCTTCCTCTTTGTCCTCCAAACTAACAACAGCATCTTGCTGTCCCTCCTGTCAAGATGTAACTATCTAGATGTTTGTTATTTTTACCTTTTCATATTTACCTTAGAAACTAGCCTAGAGAGCTAGACAGCTCCTAAACCTTTCCATCTACAATGGAATTCTTTTTACCTGAATAAATGCTTTTTGAACTTTTACTGAGCCTCTGCAATCCATTTCCATCCTAACAGACAAAGGCTTTTCTTTGCTCACCACGTGTAAGTATCTGCTGTTTTGAAAGTCTGCTTTTGCTACTCTGCTATATTTTGGTGGAATCTCCCCCACAGAGGGTTAAATTGAGTCTAACCGCTCAGAGATTACCACAACATGGATGGGATGTTTCCCTTTCATCTTCTAGCACAGTGGTTCTCAACCTCGTGTCTCCAGATGTTTTTGGCCTACAACTCCCAGAAATCCCAGTCAGTTTACCAGCTGTTACGATTTCTGGGAGTTGAAGGCCAAAAACATCTGGGCACCCCAGGTTGAGAACCACTGTTCTAGCAGGATTTGCCCATGAAAGAGAAAGGGGAGCTATGGAGGGTGGACTGTACTATCTCAGCCTGGAAGCTTAAGGGCGGGGTGGGGGAGGAAGGTTATTAGTAATATATTTATTTAATTCTATTAAAACATATTCTAAGTTAAATACCACAGCTGCCGTTTGCTTGGATGGTTTTGCTGCAAACAGGAAAACATGAAGGAAATGCAATTCCCATTTGCATCTCAGGATTCCACCCCCACCCCCTGCTAAAATCTGGAAAAGTATTCAACACACACACCCCTCTTGTGAAGGTACAATCCAAACTCTCAGTGGCCCCTTTCCTACTATGAAAAAACTAAAATGCAGGTGGAGGGGATGAGAAAGATATGAAGATACTGTAATCCTCCTTTCCTACACCCCCATGATGTTCTTCACCTGTCCTCAGCAGGGTCTCCTTCCCGTACTCCAGGTGTCTCTGCAGCCACTCAATGCAGATCTCCTCCAGGTAGGCCTTCCTGCTCTGGGCAAAGGCAGGGTCAGCCTCCCACTTCCTCTTGGTGTTCTGGGCTGGGACTTCGGCTGCCGTCCAGGTGAGGGTCTCCTTGTCAAAGCTGATGTAGTCCCTCCCGTCGTAGGCAGACTGGAAATACCCTCCTTTGCTCCCGTCTTTCCTCAGCTCACAGCCATACATCTCCTGTAAAGTGTGAGCCCCTGAAAGAGACCCACAGGAGTCAGGAATATTCATTTTCCTCAGGCTCAGCATTAATCCAGTATTAACATTCAACTCCTGAGAGAATGAATCCCCCTTCCTCTTCCTCCCCCCCCCCTTCTTACTCCCCACTGACTGGGTGGGCTCCTCTAAAATCCCATGGAGACCCCCATTCTCCCATTTCATTTCAAAGGGGCCATTCCCTCATGATCCTCCCCTGCAGAAGAGGGGGTCCTGCCAATTCCCACTGGATGCTATTCTTCCATTAGCATCACATTTGGAAAAGGGGGCCCAGTTCCCACCCCTCTCCACCCCCCTAAAAACCAAGAACAACAATGAATGTGTGTCATTAACCAAGGCACAAGGTTGATCTCCCCCCCCCTTCTCTCTCTGAGGCTCCTTTAAGATTAGGATGAAGGAGGGAAAATGGGAGATGACTGCCCTACCCTCACCAGAACTCCACTAAGAAACATCTTATATTATGGGAGGGGTGGTCTTTTGATGCCAGAGGGAAATTATCTACCTCTTCTAATGAACTGCAATTTTTTATATCATGGGAGGGGTGGACTTTTGATCCCAGAAGGAGAGAGGGGCCTTCCTGAAAGAGAGAGTCCCAAACGGAATGCACCTCAAAATCTCCTCCCCATCCCATAATGAGATTCAGGCAACATTCCCTAGGATTTTATTTATTATTTTATTTATTTACTATATTTATACCTTGCCCCTCTCACCTTGAAGGGGACTCAGAACAGCTTACAAGTAGGCAACAATTCGATGCCACATAAACATACAAGTAAAATAAACATATACATTAAAACCATAAAGTTAAAACAATCTAAACATTAAAACCAATTATTAAAATCACACAACCCAAAATCAAAACATAGGAGCCATTCCAGTCGTAATTCCACTAATTCCATATCCACCAATGGCACTGAAATTACTGTCCAAAGGCTTGGTCCCACAACCACGTTTTTAATTTCTTTCTAAAGATCAGGAGAGAGAGAACTGATCTAATTTCCACAGCTGAGGGGCCACCACGGAGAAGGCCCTGTCTCTCGTCCACACCAGTCTCAGCTTTGGGCCTGGAGACACAGATGTCGGGTGGCCAGGACTGCTTTTGCACATCTAAATCTTGCGGACCAACTGCACCAGCTGTTTGACATGGTCAAGGTGGCACATGCTAAACTGGAGCAAGGTACAAGAGCCATACTAATCCCCTGTTTACTCCCTTGCCAGCCAGTGTGTTTTCAGGCATGATTGGAAGTGCTGGTTATGCCCCAGAAAGTTAAATATGGCTCAGATCCAGGCTATCTGGCAGACCGTACCTTCTTATATGAGCCTGTCCAATCTGGCAATCATCAAGAGAGACCCTCCTCTGAGTCCCATCCCTGTCACAAGCCCAGATGTGGGGGGTGAGATGAGAGGGGGTCTTCCTTCTCAGCGGCTGCCCTGAGACCCTGGAGCCCCTTCCCAGAAAGGACAGAACAGACCCCTCCCTGCTGTCCTTCCATCTGCACACAAAACCCTTTTTCTTTTCAAATAATGGGCTGAGGATGCCACAGTGTTTTAAACTGAACTGTTTTTAATTAGTTTTTAATCTTTTAATTGCATTTTATTCTTTTAAATCGAAATCTAAATACTAGAATACTTTTTAAATTTGTTTTTATTAATTTATCAATCCAAATGTACAAGCTCACATTTTCCTCATTCTACAATATCTCAAACACATCACGTTGCATACAATCCGACAACAAAAAAAAAATCATGAACATCCCCAAGCATATTTCCCATCAGTCTTTTAACTTTTCCATTACAACTTCACTATACATCTCTCCACTACACACCCTTCATCTACCTATACATGCTTTATTTTCAATATTATTATTATTAATTTATAATTCTAAATGTTTAAGTATACATTCTTTCCTCATTTTACAGTACCCCAGACATATCACATTGTATGCAATCCAACAATAAAGAAAAATCAGAATCAAAACATCTTTATGCATATTTCTTATCAGTTTTAGACTTTTCCATTACAACATTACTACATATCTCTCTACTACACCTTTTTATCTACTTATACATGTTTTATTTATTATTATTATTATCATTATTATTGTTATACCTTTTCCCCCTCTTCCCTTCCCCTTATTTTGTGCCACTTTCACCAGGACCAACCAACTCATATTGTTTCACAAATCCAAAATTTCATTGACTCTGTTGCCGGCTTATACCCCTTTCCCTCATTAAAAATATACTCAATAAATTTTCTCCATATTTTCCAAAAATCTGTTTGTTTTGATATTCCCTTTTTAATTTTAATACTGCAAGTCAGCTTATCATTAATTGCTATGTTCCAAATTTCCCTGTACCATTCTTCTAATTGGATTTCCTTTTTTTCTTTCCAGTTTTTTGCTATTAGCAATTTTGCTGGTTATCAAATTAGAAACCAATTCTTTCTCCTCTTGTGAGAGGATATTATCATGCATAAGTAATAATGCTGATTTAGGTGTATTCTTTATCTTTATTATTGCTCTTATTTCTTTAAATATCATTTCCCAGAATTTTTGTATAATTTTACATGACCACCACATATGAAGATATGACCCTTTTCCCTGACAGCCTCTCCAGAACTGATTTGTGTATTTTTTAATCTATCTGATTTAATCTGATGGGAGTTAGGTACCACCTCCATATCATTTTGTAATAATTTTCCTTAATTCTTATGGACATATTTTTTAATAATCTCATACTCCATATCCTTCCCCATTCTTGATTATTCAATTTTTCCCCCAAATCTACTTACCGTATTTCCTTCAAATGAACTTGTTTCTGTTCGTCCGTTAGTAATAGTTTATAAATATTGCTTACTGTACCTTTTAATGCAACATTCTCTTCTTTAGTCTCCCTTTGAATTATCATCTCTTCTATTTTTGTATATTCCCTACCCCCATTATACTTTTTCCTTAAATCATTTGACCATTTCCCCAATTGTAAATACTTGTACCACTCAAAGTCTCTTCCTCTTAGTTCATTTTTAATCCTTTCCATATTTACCATCTTCAAATCCCAATCTTTTACTTTCATTATACCTCTTTCATTAAATTCTGCTTCTAGTTGTTTTTTCAAATTTACTGGGAAGTTTTCTGTCATTAGAACTGGCATGATAGGAGAAATACCTGGCATTAGAGTTTTTTTTGTATCTTCCCCAAATCTCCAAGATATTTTTTAAGAAAGGGGTTGTTTAAATTACTATACCATTTCTTTTTATCCTTTTCTCTATTGTTCCTGTAAAAAATATATTCTAGTTTCAATTCTAATTTTTTATCGTCTTCTTCTAGCCCAGGGGTCCCCAAACTAAGGCCCAGGGGCAGGATGCGGCCCTCCAAGGTCATTTACCTGGCCCCTGACCTCAGTTTTATAATATAATATTTTTATATCAGTATTAAAAGTATAATATTGTATATACATATAATATTAATAGTAATATTATAATGTAATACAATGTAATATTACTAATAATACCATATAATAATATTAATTTTTATTATATATTACATGCAATATTACTAATAATATTACAGTATAGTGTTATAATTCAATATAATAATATATAATGCTAATATTTTTCTATGCTAATAATATAATATATTGTATATAGATATAAATTGTAAGCCACTCTGAGTCCCATTCGGGGTGAGAAGGACAGGATATAAATGTAGTAAATAAATAAATAAATTTTAGACTTAGGCTCGCCCAAAATCTGAAATGACTTGAAGGCACACAACAATAATCCTAATTAACTTGACTATCTTGTTGGCCAGAAGCAGGTCCACACTTCCCATTGAAATCCTGATCGGTTTGAGTTGGTTAAAATTGTTTTTATTTTTAAATGTTCTATTTTTCTTTCGTTGTTGTTGTTTTTGCACTAAAAATAAGACATATGCAGTGTGCAAAGGAATTTGTTCGGGTTTTTTTTCAAGTGATAATTCGGCCCCTCAACAGTCTGAAGGATTGTGGACCGGCCCTCTGCTTTAAAAGTTTGAGGACCCCTGTTCTAGCCACTCCAAGCTCTTTTGTTTAGCTAGGCACTCTACTATATATTACTAGCTGTGCCCAGCCACGCGTTGCTGTGGCGTTGTCTGGTGGTGTTGGTGAGAAATTGTTGAGGTAGTGGTGGTATTGAATGTCTGTTGTATGGTTGTCTTTATGTTTAGTATGCATTTGGTTGTTTGTGTACTGTGAAAGTGGTGAGGGTAGAGGGGGTCTATGTCCCTGTGTAGTATTGTATAGTATTTATACGTTGTCCATGTGTTATGAATGCTTGGATTGTGTCCTGCTGCATAGTAGAAAGGGTTGGGCTGGATGGCCCTTAGGGGTCTCTCCTGTCCCCTGGGCTGAGTAGGTTGCTAGGAGACCAAGTGGGCGGAACTTAGCCTTGTAACTGGCAGCAATTGGATAAAAACAATTATTCCTCTCCCTCTAATTAGGACTTTATTTTTCTTTTCTTTTTGTTGTATCAACCTAGAGCCATGGATGATGGGTTGTGTTGTCAAATTTCGAGGTTGGGGGGCCTGTAGTTTTGTTGTTTTGTCCGCTGCCCTGATGCCATCACTCTTTTATATATATAGATTTGATTGGAGTGATAATACAGTTTAAGATTTGGAAGTCCAAGACCTCCTTCTTTCTGTGGTCTATACCATAAGCATTTATTTATTCTAGCTTTTTTATTCCCATTACAGTATAAATTTAACATACTTTGCCAATTTTTTATTTCTTGATCTGAAATTTCTACGGGTAGCATTCTAAATAAAAAATTTGGGTAATATCTTCATTTTGACTAACGATATCCTACCAAACCATAATTTGAGTTTATTATACTCCACCAGTTTCTTATTAATTTCCTTTCTTAATTTGGTTAAATTGTGTATTTTCAATTTTTTTTAATTCTTTAGTTATATTTATCCCTAAATATTTAATTGTTTCTTTAATTTTGATTTTGATTTTCTCCTCCTGTTTTATTTTTTTTATCTCTTCTTCTTGATAGCTAAATATCATCATTTCTGATTTGTTCCAATTAATTTGTAAGCCTGTTATTAATCCAAATTCTGTTAAATGAGCCTCTATTTTCTCCCATTGTTTTATTGGCTGTTCCAGTGATAAAAGGGTATCGTCTGCAAACAAATTTATTTTATATTTCTCTTTTAGTCCTATTCCTTTTATACTACTCTCTTCTCTTATTACATTAGCCAATAGTTCCATTATAATTGCAAATAGAATTGGGGAAAGGGGACATCCCTGCCTTGTGCCTCATGTTATATTTATTTTCCCTGTTAAACCATCATTCACCATAACTTGGGCATAATTTTTTGAATATAATTTATCAATTAAGTTTCTAAATTTTTCTCCAAATCCAAATTTGTCTAGTATCATTTTCATTGTTTGCCAAGAGACACTATCAAATGCCTTATAAGTATCCAAAACTAATACTCCAGCCACCAAATTCCTTTTTTTTAATACTATGAATTACATTTTATACCCTACCCATTAAATTTGGCATTTGCCTTCCTCCTATAAATCCACATTGATCCTACTTAATATATTTATATATAAATTTATTCATCCTTTTAGCCATTATGGCACTTAATATTTTTGCATCTTGATTTATTAACGAGATGGGTCTGTATGATCCTGGATCTGTAGGGTCTTTATTCGGTTTTAGAATTAAAGTGATTAACGATTGTTCCCATGATGGTGGAATTTTTTCTCCCTTTAATAATCTATTAAATAAAACTTTTAATTTAGGTATCAATAATATTTTATATTTTTTGTAATATTCTGGTCCTAGCCCATCCAATCCTGGGGTCTTTCCAGATTTTAAATTATCTATAATTTCCTCAATCTCTTTCTCTGATATTGCTTGTTCCATCATTAATTTATCTGTTTCTTCAATCTTTATTTTCCAATGTTTATGTATATACTCTTTAACTTTTTCCCCCTCGATGGATTGTCACCTTGCCGTGGTGAGGGGGCTTGCGTGTTCCGATGAACCTGTGGGCACTGGAGTGATGCACTCCCAGGAGTGGCCGCAGGGGAGGTTCCAGACCAAGCACAATCCGAAGACCCAAAGACCTCAACGGCGGAGCAGGCGGAGGATAACATGGTACATGTTACAACGGCTGTGAAGGCGGAAGAAGGCTGCAACAGACTGAGAAGCCACTGTCGTTGTGTTAACCACACCACTGCTGGAACCTCACTCTGTGAAGACTGTGTGTTGACCGGCCGTGCACCGACCTCCACACATTAAAAAAAAATCACGCACAGGCGTCTTCCAACAAAAATAAAAACAAACCTACAAAAGTCCCATGGCGATCAGCGAGTGGCGACGGGGGCAGGACTGTGAAATCTGGAAGCCCCTAGTCACAGACTGGCACATGGGCGGTGGATATGGACTCAGTCGTTCTACCTCAAGGACCGAGGCAGTTGAGTAGTCCGGCAGCTGTATCCATGACTGAGCAGCCCTTTTTAGGATCCGCTCTGCTCACCCCACACGGGGAAGGGGCTAGAAAAGGTGCCCTAAACATAGTCTGCCTCTCCTACCCTGACTGGACTGCCGCGTCCAGAGGGGTCACCACTCTGCGGCCAAAAAAGAAAAATGAACTTTGGAACATGGAACGTACGGACATTGTTAGATAACACTGACAGCGAGCGCCCCGAACGCAGGACTGCTCTCATTGCAAGAGAGCTGGGACGCTTCAAGATCGACATAGCAGCCCTTCAGGAGACCCGGAGAGCAGGAGAGGGGCAGCTGAAGGAAGAAAAGGGAGGCTACACCTTCTTCTGGAAGGGACTACCTGAAGAAGAGCGAAGAAGAATACACGGAGTTGGCTTTGCTATCAGAAACGACCTGGTGAAGCACCTGACTGAAGCACCCACTGGCATCAACGAACGACTTTCAACCCTCCGAATTAACCTTGCCAAAAACCAACAGGCAACCATCATATGCGCCTATGCACCAACTCTAGATGCTGACGAAGACATCAAGGAAAAATTTTACTGTCAGCTGGATACCATCCTATCAGAGATACCTAAGGAGGACAAAATCATCCTCCTGGGGGACTTTAACGCAAGAGTCGGAAGGGACTCTGACCTGTGGCCAGGGATCATAGGAAAAGACGGGGTCGGAAACAGCAACTCGAATGGCATCTTGCTTCTCACCAAATGCGGAGAGCACAACCTTGTCATCACCAACACGCTCTTCCGCCAGAAAAACAAGCTCAAGACATCATGGAAGCACCCTCGGTCAAAGCATTGGCACCTCCTGGACTATGTTATCACACGTGCCAGAGACCGCCGCGATGTGCTTCTCACAAGAGCCATGACAGGTACTGATGACTGCTGGACAGACCACAGGCTAATCCGATCCACGATGGCTATCAAGATCGTCCCCAAACGCAGACTCCAAGGAAGAAAAACAAGGCGAAAAATGAACACCCAAGCCCTTCAGGAGCCCTCCAAACGAGCCCTTCTCCAAACAACACTCAAAGATCATCTACCCACAGAACACCCCGAAAATGTTGAGGAACATTGGAACAAACTGAAGACCTCCATCATCACAGCCTGCGAAGAAAGCATTGGATACCTAACTAAGAAACATCAAGACTGGTTTGATGATAACGACAAAGAGATCCAACAGCTGATTGATAACAAAAGGAAAGCCTTCCAAACATGGCAGAGAGACACCAACTGTGCTGCCAAGAAAAAGATCTATGCCAGTGCAAAAGCTGAGGTCCAAAGAAGGACCAGAGAACTCAAGAACATCTGGTGGACAAAGAAGGCTGAAGAAATCCAACACCTTGCAGATACCCATGACGCTCAGGGATTTTTCAAAGCCACAAAGATCATTTATGGACCAAGAAACCATGGCATACAGCCCCTACGCTCATCAGATGGAACCAAAATTCTGAAGGACAAAACATCAATTGCACTACGTTGGAAAGAGCACTACCAGAACCTGCTGAATCGCAGCTCCAATGTGGCCGAAGAGACCCTCTCACAAATCCCGCAACAACAAACCAGGGATGAGCTTGCAGCACTGCCTAGTTTGGAAGAAGTCAGCAATGCCATCAGCCAACAAAAAAACAACAAAGCTAGCGGACCTGATGGGATTCCCGCTGAAATCTTCAAAGAGGGTGGACCTGAGCTGATGCAACAACTCCACCAGCTCATTGAAAAGGTGTGGATGACCGAGAAAATCCCAGCAGACTTCAAGGATGCCACCATCATCACCCTTTTCAAGAAAGGGGACAGAACAGACTGCGGGAACTATCGTGGTATCTCCCTTCTAACCTCCGCCGGGAAAATCCTCGCAAGAATCCTTGCAAACCGCCTTCTCCCTGTCTCAGAAGACACCCTCCCAGAATCCCAGAATGGCTTCCGCCCCTCCAGAGGAACAGTGGACATGATCTTCACTGCTCGACAGCTCCAAGAAAAATGCAGGGAACAAAACCAACCTCTGTACATGGCATTCATTGACCTTGCAAAGGCATTCGACACAGTGAATCGCAGCGCTCTCTGGACCATCCTCCAAAAAATCGGGTGCCCTGACAAATTTGTGAACATCCTGCGGCTCCTCCATGATGACATGATGGCAACAGTCTTGGACAGCAACGGCTCCCAAAGTGACCCATTTAAGGTTGAATCAGGTGTCAAGCAGGGATGTGTTATTGCCCCCACCTTATTTTCCATCTTCATCGCTATGATACTTCACCTTGTTGATGGGAAGCTTCCCACCGGAGTGGAAATCATCTATCGGACAGATGGCAAGCTATTTAACCTCAGCAGACTGAGAGCCAAAACCAAGGTCACCACAACATCTGTTATAGAACTCCAATATGCTGATGACAACGTAGTCTGTGCGCATTCAGAAGAAGACCTACAAGCCACTCTAAACACCTTCGCAGAAGCATACGAGAAGCTCGGCCTCTCACTGAACATCGAGAAAACCAAAGTGCTCTTCCAACAGGCACCAGCTAATCCCTCTGCAAAGCCAGGAATACAGCTTAACGGTGCAACATTAGAAAATGTTGACCATTTCCGCTACCTTGGTAGCCACCTCTCCACAAAAGTCAACATCGACACTGAAATACAACACCGCCTGAGCTCTGCGAGTGCAGCATTTTTCCGAATGAAGCAGAGAGTGTTTGATGACCGGGACATCCGTAGAGAGACCAAGGTGCTTGTTTATAAAGCCATTGTCCTCCCAACCCTGCTCTATGCCTGCGAAACGTGGACTGTGTACAGACGTCACACCAAACTCCTGGAGCGTTTCCATCAGCGTTGTCTCAGGAAAATCCTGCAAATCTCTTGGGAAGACAGGCGGACAAATGTCAGCGTGCTTGAGGAAGCAAAGACCACCAGCATTGAAGCGATGCTCTTACGCCATCAACTCCGTTGGACTGGCCACGTTGTCCGAATGCCCGATCACCGTCTCCCAAAGCAGCTCCTCTACTCTGAACTCAAGAATGGGAAACGGAATGTTGGAGGGCAGGAAAAGAGATTTAAAGATGGGCTCAAAGCCAACCTTAAAAACTGTGGCATAGACACTGAGAACTGGGAAGCCCTGGCCCTTGAGCGCTCTAATTGGAGGTCAGCTGTGACCAGCAGTGCTGCGGAGTTTGAAGAGGCACGAACGGAGGGCTTAAGGGAGAAACGTGCCAAGAGGAAGGAGCGTCAAGCTAACCCCGACCGGGACCGCCTTCCACCTGGAAACCGATGTCCTCACTGCGGGAGAATATGCGGGTCAAGAATCGGTCTCTTCAGTCACCTAAGAACACACGCCCAAGATACCAAGGTTGGAAGACCATCGTCCTCGAACGACGAGGGATCGCCTAAGTAAGTAAAGTAAGTAAGATCCCTCCTTTGCTGTATATAGATCCTGGTAAAATTCCTGAAAAATTAATATTTTATCCTCATTCCTGTGCATTGTTTTCCATCCTTATCTTTAATTACAGTTATTAATTTTTTTTGTTTCTTAGTTTGTGTTGCGTTAGCTAATAATTTAGAGTTTCTATTACTATACTCAAAATACTCTCTATTTAAATAAATCAAATCTCTCTGTGCCTTTTCAATCCCTCTTTTTCAAGTTTTCTTTTTTGCTATTAATTTTGCATAACTCATTCTATCTTGTTCTATCGTATATCTCCTCTCTAGTTCCTTAATTTTCATGTCTAATTTTTTTCTTCTGCCTCCTGTTGCTTATATAAGTATATAAGTATTATATTCTTTAATAAAGAGTCCCCTAGCCACTGCCTTCATTGTGTCCCACACTATTGTAACAGGACATTGGTTATTATCATTTATCTCCCAAATTTCCTTTAATTCTTTTATTATTTTTTCTGTTATTTTTTATCTTCTAATACTCTGTTATTGATTCTCCATCTTTTAGCTAATCTATAATTTTTTTAATTTGTATTATAATACTAATTAGTGCGTGGTCAGAGGTTTTTATAATCTCTATTTCTGCATCTTGAGTTTTAGAAATTAGGTCTTTTGAAACAAAAAGTAATCTATTCTTGAGTAGTTTTTATGCACTGAGGAATGGAAGGTAAATCCTCTCTCATTACCCTTTATCATTCTCCATACATCTATCAATCCTTCCCTCGTTATTACCTTATTAAGTTCTGTTATATTCCTTTCCCCCTTTTCTCCTTTTGTGGGGTGAGACTTATCTAGTTTTCTATCCATAATTCCATTGAAGTCCCCTCCTATTATTACATATCCCTTTTTGATTTCTTCTAATTCTTTAAAAATTAGTTCATAAAATTCCTTCTGTTTTGTATTTGGTGCATAAACATTAACCAAAGTATAATCCTCCCCTCCCATAGACCCCTGGATCATCACATATCTTCCCAATTCATCCTTTTTTGTTTGTACCATGCTAAATCCACTACTATTCTTAATTATAATTGCTACCCCTTTCGCTTTCGAAATACCCATAGCTTTTTCATATATAATAGTCCCTTTTAATTTCAGTTCATTTAAACCTTCTCTTGACTGGTGAGTTTCTTGCAAAAACAAAATGTCCCCTTTGGCTTTCAGAATCTCATTGGTAATCCTCCTCCTCTTATGGAATGATCCTAGACCCCGACAGTTCCAAGATATCAGCTTAACTCGATCCAGCATCTATTTGCATTTTTCTATTTCTTGGTTGGTCCCTGAAAAGAAAGTCACCCCAATGTGTTATCTTCCCCCCTCCCCCCTTTCTTCCCACTCCTTCCCCAAAGGGCCTCCCCCTTCCTTTTCCCCCAAATATCCCCTCTCCCACCGAGCCCTGTGGCTTTTTGTCCAGGGCATGGCTTAATCATAGCCTTTCGGTGGGGGAGGGGCGGATCCATTTTCCTCCCGACCAGCAGCCAAATCACAACCTCCTGAGGATTCTATATTATATTTGTATTTCTTCCCCTCCAAATTATTTATATCATTTCTAAAATATTACTTATTCAATATAAAGGGTGAAAAATCTGTATATATATATATATATATATATATATATATATATATATATATATATATCTTCAATATTATTATTACATTTCTAATTCACCACTTTACTATTTATCTACCCAGCTAATCCAATTATCCCTTTATATTGCTTGATGTTATTACTATTTCTTTAAGATTATTAATTAGGATCACAGCCCATACAGTACTTATTTTCTTGTCTTCTTTTCTTCTTCTTTTCATTGCTTCTTTGCTTTGTCCTTTTGTTTCTCTTTATCTGGAGTTTCTTTCTTCTTTTCTCTGTCCTTTCCTTCTGCGCCTCCTGCATCTCTTTCTTCTGCGTTTCTCAACTTTCCATCAGGGGGGCATTGCAGTTCTTCAAATAATGTCTCAAGTAATTCCAGTCCTTGTTGCACTGATGTTTTGTTGTAGCTTTTCCCCACGTATCTAAATTTCAGGTAAATAGGGTACCCCCATTTATATGGTATGCCCTTATCGCGGAGAATTGTGGTACATGGGAGCATAGTCCTTCTCCAGCTCACAGTCTCTGGACATAAGTCCTGAAAAATTTGAATTTTACTTTCTTTGATTATTTGTGAAGTAGGTTGGTTTCTGATAGCTTGCATAAATTGATCTTTGTAATAGTAGCTTGAGAATCTTATTATAATATCCCTGGGATTAGAAGTTGTTTTCCAGGGTCCAACACGATGGATACGGTCAAACTGAGACTACTGCCATTCCTCTTTCGTTATTTCCTGAATCCATTTTATAACTGCTTCTCTTAGAAGTTTGAAAGTTTCACCACGAATTTCTGAAAAGTTCCGGATCCTGACATTCACTCGGCGGTCTCTGTCTGCCATTGAGATAAAGTTTAAATCGTGTCTATGAGACACAATTTGCAGCTGATGCAGATCTTTAGTGTTGGCCGCCATCTGCTGCTGAACTGTCTCTACCTTTGATCCCAGAGAATCAGTCTTTCTTTCCAAAGAAGTAGTTTTCTCAGCCTGCTCAGCAACTTGTAACTCCAGATTCTTAATACTTGATGTAATCTGCAGTGTGCTTTCCACAATCATGTTTTTTAATTCTTCTATTCGTGTGTTGAATTGTGCAGAGAGTTCTAGGTTTGTTAATTCTCGGGCCTCCTCAGGTTGTTTGGGAATCGCTCCCTGCTTTTCCCCCAGTTCTTTTCTTTCTCCCTTGTCATGAGGCTTCGCCGCCATCATTAGCCCTTCTCCTTCCTCCCTTTCACTTTGTCTTTTTCTCTCAGAAGCCCTCTGTGCCGACAATCTGTCTAAGCTTCGGTCTGAAGGTTTTGCTCTGGCTCTTAAAAAGTATTCTGTAACTGTTTTGCCAGTTAATTTGGATTTATTATCTTTATCTCTTCTAGTTGACATTAATCATTCTGCTATTAGCTTGCCAGGAGCGATCTGAACGGAGCAGTCCGAAAGTGAAAGTAGCTAATACTGCTTTTAACTCTCACTTTTTTATCAGTTCATTAATGCTCCTTTATTCTGCTTTTCTCAGTTCATCTGGAGATGTCAATTACTCACTGTGATCCTTTGGTAATTTGGAGTTTTAATTCATTATAATTTCCTCCCACTGGAGCCGGCGAATTTAGCTGCTGTTCATCGAGACGTGGCTCCGCCCCTCCTAATACTAGAATACTTTGATTCCATTTTATATTCACTTTTTGTGTCTAACTGTATTGTTCTTTTAAACTTGAAGTTACTTTTGAGCCCCAATATTGGGGAAAAGGAAATAATACTGACATTACCGCTGATGTCTCAAATCTTTGCCTTGAAATCTTAGTATCTAGAACAGTCCTTAACTGGAACCACTGATGTATCTTTCCTTACAACATTTTAAACATTATTCCTAAACTTTACTGTGTGTGCTTTAAATACAGGGCTCAGTGCCCCCATCACCCCAACTACTCTATTTTTAGCAGGAAGCAGGGGCGGCCCTAGGCTGTGGCACAGGCTGGAGAGCAGCTGCAATGAATCACTCTGACCAGGAGGTCATGAGTTCGAGGCCCGCTCGGAGCCTGTGTTTGTTCTTTGTTGTATGTTAAAGGCATTGAATGTTTGCCTATATGAGTAATGTGATCTGCCCTGAGTCCCCTTCGGGGTGAGAGGGGCGGAATATAAATGCTGTAAATAAATAAATAAATAAATAAATACCTCTGGCGGTGGTGGAGGCGGGGAGAACCATTACCTCTCTCCCAAGCGAAGGCCTTCTGCGTTCGCCGAGGAGGGAGGTGATGGTCCCCGCTGCCTCCCTCCTTGGCGAGCGCGGAAGGCCTATCTGACACCTAGCTTTTCTCGCGAGACCTCATGAGAATACCTAGGCCTCAGTAGGCCTTCCCTGTTCGCCGAGGGCGGAGGCAGCGGTGGGACCATCACCTGCCTCCTCGGTGGAAGTTGAGGCCTTTAAGTCTCTCAACTCCTTGGAAGACCTTTCTAGAGGTTTCCTTGCTGAGGAGGAGAAGGGGAGGCAACCCAGTGCTGCTCTTCCAGGATGGAGCCAGCGAGGAAAGCCTGCCTGATATTGTTGCACCCACCTCACTTGCCTTTCTACTCTTATTTATTTATGTCCCGCTGTTTCTCTCCACAAGGAGACTCTAAATGGCTAACATTAAAAGCATTACAATACAAATCAAAATATACTAATATTTTAAAAGTATTAAAAGTCATTAGTTTAAAAAACTATTCAGATTAAATCCATCAAAACATTTTTTAAACCACTGCAGCCCCTGACATGATCTTTAAAATCTTCTTTAAAAGCCTTAGATAAAGATTGGGGAAAAAAAACAATCTGATAGGAATAACTGAGAGGAAGATCTGAAACTAACTGATAATATCATTCTACTCTTTGCTAGGTAAAAAGGTAAAAGGTTTTTCCCTTTAACATTAAGTCCAGTCGTGTCCGACTCTATGGGTTGGTGCTCCTCTCCATTTCTAAGTTGAAGAGCCGGTGTTGGTTGTAAACACCTCCAAGGCATGGAATGCCCTTACTTTCCCGCCATAGCAGGATGTATTCACAATTGCTAGGTTGGCAGAAGCTGGGGCTAACAATGGGAGCTCACCCCACTTCCCGGATTCAAACTAGTGACCTTTTGGTCAGCAAGTTCAGCAGCTCAGTGGTTTAACTCGCTGTGCTACTGGGGGCACCCCTCTCTTTGCTACAGAGAATATAATGAACATTTAGTACTTTAAGTAATGGAAATAAGTGTCATGGAAAGGAAACATTAGATGTTATAATCACAACTGTGTACGTTGCCTTTCCTCTTCCCCTTCCCACCCCCTCCCCCTGCGAAATATCAGATATTGGTAAAGATTTCATTTACTAACAATCACTCCAAAACTTTCCCCTTTTCTTCCTTTCCCGACTTTTACACCTTTCCCCTTGCACGTGTGTGTGTAAAAAAAAAGGGAAATGTCCAATGAATATATATTTTGAAGAAACCTGTCTGAATGCAAAGGTTTTCTGTATCTCCTCAGCCTCTGTTTTCCACTCCCTGTTTCTGGGAGGAAGAATGATTTGGGATGGAGAGAGCAGGTGCCCCTCCCTCCCTCCCTCCCTCCCTTTGGCTCACCTCCGCTCTGGTTGTAGTAGCCCAACAGGGTGCCCAGGTCCACTCGGAAGTTCTGCTCCCGATTCCACGCAACCTGGCTGTTCCGCTCCCAGTACTGAGGGTCCTCCTTGTCCACCTTCCTTATCCAGGGCACTGCGGGGACGCGCCTCTTGGCTTTGGCGTCATAGGAGACGAACTGCTGGTCGTCCACGTAGCCCACCGAGAAGAACTGGGGCACCTTCTCCCCGGGCTCAGAGACAGAAGTGTAGAAATAGCGCAGGGAGTGGGAGGAGGAGCCTGCGAAGGGAGAGAAGAGGGAGCATGATTCCAACGCTCAAGAGGACGCCTTTTGCGCCCTAAGAAGACAAGAACAGGGGCAACAGGGGCATGGATGAGGAAGACTGTTTCAAGAAGAAGCAGAGGGAGACCCCAATCTGCTACTCACCGGCGGATCCCCCCAGCAGGAGGGCGGACACCCCAAGAAGGAGGAGGAAAGGCTCTTTTCGGGACAGGCCCATCTCCGCCCCCGACGACCCCCTCTCTCTTCTCTCTCTTTCTCTCCTTCCAGCCAAACTCCGGAGCGAGGAACGAACGCTCCTCTCTCTTCGCTGCCCAGCCGCGCACTGCCAGGGAGGAGACCGAGAAGGAGGCCCAGGATTGGCCGAGAGGGGAGTCGTCCGCCAATAGGGAAATGGAAATCGCGTGTCGTCACCGGGTGCTGGGCAGAAGCCCGGCCGCAAGCGGCGAACTGGCTGGAAAGGGAAAGAGAAAGTGAGTGGATCCCGGAGCGCTTTCGGGAATCCCCTCCGAAGGGAGGCTGGGGGAGGGGCGTGTGGCGCACCGGGAATTCTCGCAAAATAGAAGCCTTTCCGGAAGACTTTGAGGGATCCAGGAATCCCCTGAGTCGTATGAAAGCAGCGCAATGGCAATCCCAGCCCGCCTCCCTCTGCGGGGGGGTTTCCATGGCAACAAGACCCCCCCCCCCCCCACACTGGCCAGGAGCCTCTCTGTCACACCTCCAGAAAAGCCTCAGGAGTCCTGGTCTCCTGCTGTCTCCCGGCCTGTGAGGGAGAAGGGCCTTCCTGGGATGCTGTGAGCAAGTATCTAACTCAGTGGTTCTCATCCTGTGGGTCCCCAGGTGTTTTGGCCTTCAACTCCCAGAAACCCTAAGAGATGGTAACCTGGCTGGGATTTCTGGTAGGCCAAAACACCTGGGGACCCACAGGTTGGGAATCACTGACCTCAATGCCATAGAGATGCCACCATGGGCAGAGCAGCCAAGTTGCTTTTGGCAACAGGACAAGAAAGGAGGCTACAGATAGCTGGGAAAAGGGACAGAGGCTGGATCTACTCTGCCCTGTATCCCAGCATCTTATCCCAGAGTATCAGCTTTGAAATGGATTATATGAGTCTACACTGCCAGATAATTTGGGATGAGAAGATCATCTGAGCTGGGAAAGGGGTGGAGGGGAAATCATAGCAAGGCTCCCCATCCAGTTCAACAGGAGTCCGGGCATTTTATTCCATGTTTGGAAGAGAATGAGCCAATGAATAAAGCAGAAGCACAAAGCGGCATGCAGTGGCAAGCTGAATGAACCAGCAACAGCCCTTTGCCCTCCTAAATAAGGAGAACCTGAGAGCTGGAAGGGGCTCCCAGGGGCCATCTAGTCCACCCCCTTCTGCCCTGCAGGAAAACGCATAGGAAACATACCTGAAAAAGACCCACCCAACCTTTGTTTAAAGAACTCGCACAGATGGAAAAACCAAACCTGTGCTTATTAGACATGCATCCTTTCACAACACAATTAATTAAGTTTTACTGGAAAACCGGAAGTTTAACCAACCACTTATAAAAATGTCCTACTCATAGTGTATATATAGTATAATAATATAATATATACTATATGTTTACTGTATAAGCAAGGTTTGGAATTTTTTCCTGAGCACTTCTTATGTCCTACAGTTGATTCTTGGTACTTTCCTCAATGGCCACTCCATGGGGTTCATCACAAACATCACGGTCAACAGATTTTATTTTCTTAATTAGAATGTATCCACTTTACTGCAACTCAATCAACAAACTGCAAATGATAGAAGTGGTAACAGTACCGACCCTTGGGACAGCACCAGCCTTTGTTTGTGGGGGAGGAAGGGAGGGGGGGACATTTGTCATGGAACACACCCAGGCGACACTGTGGCACACATCCCGACACACAGTTTGGAAAGCTCTGCTCTAAGGAAACCCATTCAACTGTACTGGTTTGGATTCCAGGCTCCAGAACAGCCAAAGTCAAACTTCCTTCACCCTCTTTTTCCCTGGCACCCTTTGAGATTGTTGGAAATAGGGATGAAGGCACTTCTCCTAGATCAGGGGTCCTCAAACTTTTTAAGCCAAGGGCTGGTCCACAATCCTTCAGACTGTTGAGGGGCCAGATTATAATTTGGAAAAAAAATACAAACAAATTCTTATGCACACTGCACATGTCTTATTTGTAGTGCTAAAACAACAACAACAACAATGAAAGAACAATGCAATATTTAAAAATAAAAACAATTTTAACCAACATACATTTATCAGGATTTCAATGGGAAGTGTGCTCCTGCTTCTGGTCAATGAGATAGTCAAGTTAATTGGGATTGTTGCTGTTGTTGTTGTTGTTGTGTGCCTTCAAGTCATTTCAGACTTTGGGTAAGCCTAAATCTAAAATTTATTTATTATTTATTTACTGCATTTATTTACTACATTTGTATCACACCCTTCTCACCCCAAAGGGGACTCAGAGTGGCTTACAAATTATATGTACATACAATATATTATATTATTAGCATAGCACAATATTAGCGTTATATATTACTATATTGAACTATACCACTATACTGTAATATTATTAGTAATATTATATGTAATATAGAATATATAATTAATATTATTATATGGTAATATTATTAGTGTTATATTGTATTACATTATAATATTATTATCAATATTATATGTATATACAATATATTATATTATAAAACTGAGGGCGGGGGCCAGGTAAATGACCTCGGAGGGCCGCATCCGGCCCCCGGGCCTTAGTTTGGGGACCCCTGTCCTAGATCATCAATCTCTCCATCTCCCTAGTCATTCCCCATGAAACCTCCTTTCCAGCTCTTTCACCACTTTGATTTCTCTTGAAAGCAATACATCTCTTGGCAGAAAAGGCGGCTGAGACAGTGTGGTTCTGGCGCCCTCTAGTGTCAGGACTAAGAACAGGCGTTTCTTCCCTCTGGCCTGAGTTCCCAGAAAAGGAGCGTCCCCAGGGTCCAGGTCCAGCCCTTTAAAGCCTTTAAATCCCAGCCTGGCCTCAAGCCGGAGCCTGTCCACCTCCAGCCACAGCCCAGCCACTTCCCTCTGAGGAGCAAGAGAAGAGGCCAGGAGGAAAGCAGGCAGGGACTCATCTGGTGCCGCCTCTCAGACTGGAGATACACCCAAGGAGAAAATGAAGGCATGTCGACAGACAAATGAAGCACTTGGAATATTTTGGAAACTGCTCTTGGTGTGTGTCTTCAAGTATATATCTGTATCAAAGCTTTTATGAATAAAGGAACTATATACTTCAGAAGTTTCTGTGCTACTTTAACATTATTCTGTTCAATCCCAGCATTTTTGGTGGTAAGAACAGATACAGCATCACCTTGCAGGTGACCACACACAAAAGGGATTACTGAATATGTTGTCAGAATGGTAGAATTGGATTGGAGGAAAGGAAAAGGGGTATTAGAGGAGAGGAATCTGGAACGCGTCTCGTATTTTTGGGAGTCATGTGGTGCCATCACGGTCATTGACTAAATCACTTTTTAACAGAAGTCCTTCTCAGTTTGCCATGATCAGCCAGAGGGGGAAACTGTCAGGAAGCCCTCAAGTGGCAAGGAGTTCCACTGTGTCGTTGAGTTCCAGAAATGCCACCTTTACGTAGAAGGCCCTCAAAAATTGTGGTTTTCATAAGGGGAAGGAAGTCCTCATGGAAGACTTGATCTCCCTGTGGCTCCCTGTGGAGTTGCTCTCAGCCTGTCTCACCCTCAGGCCAGCAAGAGATGGAGCCAAAGTCCACCACTGGAAGCCATGTTCTTGCATCTTGGCTGGGACGCAGGACACAAAACATTCAGAGCAGCAACACTGGAGGAATTCAGGAAACTCTCTCTGAGCCTTGGGTCAGTCCCTGGGTGGTTGCCTGGCTTGGCTCTCTCCTCTCCATTTAATCATTCTTTCATTATCAGCGTCCCATGTATTTCTGGAAGAAAATGCAAAGCACAACATGCCCAGGCACATCACACTGTGATGGATGGAAGGGACTCTGTTTAGATTGGGATAACAATTCCTTGCATACTGTCCCTCTCTCCTCACATTGTTATTGATATCAGTTGCTTCTTCCTCATCAATTTATCAGAAAAATCCTTTTCCCAGTTTACCTTCTCAGCCTCTAAGGGCAGACATTTCACAAATCCCACCTTTTGGAACACACATGTGGACCCCTTGCCAGCCAGGTTGGGTCACATCTTCTTACTCCCCGGTCCCACCCCCCACCCCAAAAACCTCCAAACACCCACTTTTCTTCCCTATACAAAACCAGTGACAGACACAAAGATACAGAAACATTTTCACTTTATTATTCCTGTGAATTCTTGTACATTCAGAGCTCGTGACTCTGTTTACCTTAATGTAACATTATACAAACAATCCATCATTAAATGAACAGTATTTGTATCCCTCCAGAATGGAGGAATTGGGCACTCTTTTCAAAATTTCCCCCCAGGTCCCATTTGTTTGGTAAACAAGGAGTGAAGATGTGTGCCTGTCGTCCAGCAAAGCAGAGAATGGGAAAAGTTACTTTCAATATTTCTATGTTTTTCCTTGGAAACAGCACACAGTCCTCTCTGGCCTTTCTTCTGTCTTCAAAAAAAGTTTAACCAAGAGATCTCTTTATAGTCTTTTTTTACTTTCCTTTCCCCCAACAGAGACATACTTTGAAGTAAGCTTCTTAACTGTGTGTAGAAGCACATCCTCCCTCTTCTCTCCACCTTTTAGGAAGGAAGCCTGGAGCAGGGAGGCTGCGGATGGGGAGGTTTCCTGGCCAGGGACTCAGAGAAGGGCAAGCAAGGGCAGCAGCTTCATGCGGGAACATGAGAGAAGCCTCCCACAAGGATGGTAAAAACATCAAAACATCCAGGCGTCCGCTGGGCAACGTCCTTGCAGACAGCCAATTCTCTCACTCCAGAAGCGACTCAAGTTGCTCCTGACACGGAAAAAAAAAGAAAAAAGTGGCCCCTCAAGGCTGGACAGGTTCAAAGGGGTGGGAATAGCCCCCAAACTCCATCCAGACAAAGAGACACACATTCACTTGTACGTCACTCACTCAGGCAGTTTATGCCAGAGATATTACTTTCCTCTTATGGAGAGCAGATCAGTTTAGTTTAAACATAGTATCAATGACTACTTCTTAAAAATTAGATGAACAGCCTAAGCTCATCCTTTCAGGTGCAAAATGCATCCCAAAATGCAATATTCCTGCAGAAAAAGTCTGAATTCCAGCTCCCTGCAATGAAAGCAGTTGGAAAGGTGACAAGGCAGTGAAGATCAGTGGAGAGATCCTCAAGTGCTGAGAGGGATGCAACTCTTCCTCTCTTTTTCTCCATGGCAGACCTGTCACTCACGCTGAGGAAAGGAAAATAAGGAAATCAGATCAAAAAGGAAAGCAAGGAAAAGAAAAACTTATTTTCTGGATCCATTTTGGAAAAAGGATCTCCTGAAGGTTTGGAGTGCTTTTCTTAACTTCAGCAAGGCTTCTCTGTCCTGGTCCTTACATTTGACATATTCATAATTGTCAAGTAAGGGGTATGTTTTGCTTGAAGAAAATAAGTCAGAAAGAGACAGGAGAGCCATGTTTAAGCGTTTGAAAGGATGTCCATTAAGGAGAGGGCAAGCTTGTTCTCTGATGCTCCAAAGACTAGGACACAGAGCAGTTGATTCAAATTGCAGGAAAATGAAACTCCACCTGAATGTTAGGAAGAACGTCTTGACCATAAGAGTCATTCAGGAGTAGAAAGTGCTGCCTGGGAGCATGGAGGAGTCTCCTTCTTTGTAGGGTTTAAACTAAGGGGTTACCTTTGTGGCCTCTTCCAATTCTATGATTCTATTTTTTTTCTATTGTACAACCCCATCCCTATTCTCTGTTAGTGGAGGTGTATTTATATCACAAATGCAACTCTAACCTGTAACAAAGCACCCTCCTTCTCCCTCTGAACTCCTCCTTTGCCAATTTCTGTATGAAACTAGAAGGGGGAATTTGCCCCCAACTAAGAGATGGATCTTGGATTCCCTACCCATGACGTTTGATCCTGTCCCCTCCTACTGCCATTTACCTGCTATGAGGTTGCTAGATGGGCCCAGCAGTCCCTGGAAGAGACAGAAGGAAAACGGAGTGAGCCTCCCCTTCAGCACATTTCAAGGAGGGAACAGACCAGTGTCTAGGGACTGAACCAAAGAAGGTCCATGTTCTTTGAGGGGAGTTGGCCAAGCTCTGCAATGGGTTGTGTCTTCACTGGTTGGCCTCAGCCATACACAGTAGTTTCTGTGGCTGGAATTCCAGAGCCCAGGCATTCGTTGGGAACCAGGCTGTGCCTTTCAGTCTCCAGGACTGGGCCATTGCTCTCAATGGGACACTGGGAGAGGCCAGAGAGGCAAGGGAGGGCTTCACCTTCACTCACCTGAAAGTTGGCACAAGGTTGGGAAATAAGTGACTGCGGAAACGTGGGGATCAAACAGTAGCACTGACCTGGGAGGGGAATCTCTCTCTTCTTCACTGGCAATTGTTTGTACTCCTGGAGGTGGGAATCACTTAACACTTACCTGCCCCAGAGCTGCTGTATCCTTGGTCATTTCCTGAAACGGAAACAAAGGACATCTAGATCACTTCCTTGGACAGGAAAGGTTTGAGTTATCTCTTTTTCTCAAGACAAATTGTACACATCCAGATACACACACACAGGTAAAGGTAAAGGTTTTCCCCTGACATTAAGTCCAGTCATGTCTGACTCTGGGGGTTGGTGCTCATCTCCATTTCTAAGCCGAAGAGCCGGCGTTGTCCGTAGACACCTCCAAAGTCATGTGGCCACTGGCATGACTGCATGGAGTGCCGTTACCTTCCCGCCGGAGCGGTACCTATTGATTTACTCACATTGGCATGTTTTCGAACTGCTAGGTTGGCAGGAGCTGGAGTTAACAGCGGGCGCTCATGCCGCTCCCGGGGTTTGAACCTGGGACCTTTCGGACTCCAGCTCAGTGCTTTAACGCACTTCGCCAAAGGGGCTCCACACACACACACGATGTTATCAGGTAATACTAACATTCCAGAATATGCATATTGTGTTATATATGTGTGTGTGTGTGTATATATATACACACACACACACACATATGTACATATGCATATGTATGTATGTATGTATGTATGTATGTATATTATTAGAACACTGCAGCTCCAATGCTCTGCATATAGAGTGCCCAACACCGACCCCCCCCAGCCCCCCCCCCCCTCCGCAACCATCTAGGAGGATTTCATAATATGAACTGGATCCAACCAGTGAATATGGAACTGGTTTCTGCAGCCGCTCTTCTCTGTTAATCCTCTTTCCTTTCTTCATGCCTTTCTGGAAGGCCATGGCTCTGAGCTCATCCCTCTGCAACACACTCACCTGCAGCTGCTCTGTATCCATCTTGTCTATTTCCTGCAGAGACACAATCAGGGAGTTAAAACTGACCATCAGAGCTCAACACAATCTCATTCTCTGATGAAGGAGACCACACACCCTCCTCCTCCTCTTTCCTCCACAGAGTTTCCCCCATTTCTTCCTAGCAACCCACTGGGACTGAAGCTTCCCAGCTACAACAAATCACTCTGACCAGGAGGTCATGGGTTCGAGGCCAGCTTGGAGCCTGCGTTTGTCTCTGTCTTTGTTCTATGTTAAGGCATTGAATGTTTGCCTTATATGTGTAATATGATCCGCCCTGGGTGAGAAGGGCGGAATATAAATACTGCAAATAAATAAATAAATAAATAAAATTGAAAGCTTGCCCAGACAACAGGCTGAGACTCAAGCCCATGACGTGGCTGAGAGAAGGCAAAAACCAAATTGTTGGTTAGGCTGAACATCAAGGAGGAGGGGAGGAGGGTCCTCAACAGGTAAAAAGGCCTCCCCAAAACCACAGACCACCTCTCCCCACAGAGAAATTCATTCAGAATTTACTCACTGAAATACAGAGCAATCCCAGCGAGCACAGATATCAGGAGGAGAACCCCCAGGACACACCCAATGATGAGCCCCAAGTTGGAGGCTGAAAGTGAAATGGAAAAGAACAGAAGAATTAGAAGGAAATCAGTAAACCAAACCCTTTATGTCAAAGAACTGGGGACTTCATAGAGACCAAGGCTAGTGTGTTTATGTACATTCAATGAGCAGCTCAGCTCCCATGACCCTCTGTCAGGATTTGCAGAAGTGGAAGTGACAATCTCTGTTCCAGGGAGAAGCCATAAGAGAAGAGCAGCCAGGCATATTTCTATAATGCCTCAGACCCAGTGGCTGGTGAGAGGCCCTCCTTCCATCTCCCAGCTGCCTTTGCTCCGGCCTCTGAGGGAGAGAAGAGCAGCCTGCATCTGCTGGATTTCATCCCTCTCACACCGCCATTCCCTTTTCCTTGTGGGTCTTCATTAGAGACAAGGAATTCCCTAAGGATTTGTAAATTGCTTCAAGTATAAATACTCTAACAAATACACACATAATGAAATGCTAAAGTTTTGTTGATGATTTTTGTTGTCAGAATTGCAATGTAAACATTTACAAATTTATCATCACTTTCTCTCAGGATTAAAGGTAGAAAGAGTCCATCCAGTCTTTGCACAGAGTAGGAGATGGGAATGTATGGCCCACAAGGCACTTGTAGGGAGGGTGACATTGATGATGAAAACTATACAACTGCAGAACTGGGGTCTAATGGCAGAGTCCATAGTGCTACAGATGGTGCCTCTGAAGAGTGTTACCCTTCTGCCACTTCCAGAATCACCCCACCTTTTCCTCAATTGACTCACCAGGCTCCTCCCAGGCCACATCCACAGGGTTTGGAAGCCCATCGTGCTCCACGTGGCATTTGTAGCGTTCGCTCTCCTTGGGGTCCACCGTGACGCTCCGCCAGGTGTAGTAAGTCCCATCCGAGTTGGGGGACACCAGGCCATGGAAGACATCCTGCATCCAGACCTCCCCATCCTTGGTCCAGGTGATGTCAATCTCCTTGGGGTAGAAGCCCCCCACCCGGCAGATCAAGGTCTCCATGCCGTCATAGTCCTCCTTGCGTGTCACCTTCACTTCTGGCTTGTCTGCAAAGATGACATTAGAATAAGCACAGGGCTTGACCAATTTCCAGGCAGGTGAATGCTCTAGTTTCATAAAAGCAAGACACACCTTGTAGCTTCTGAACCCCATGGATTCAGCACTCAAATCTAGAGGACCCCCTAAGGTAAAAAAAACCAAACCCTTGCATAGAAAAGGATTCTCTAGTGCCCTTAGATGCTTTGAAAAAACTCAATCATAGCATTTTAACTCATGTTCCTCAGGCTTCACCAGAGCATCTCAGGGCAAATGCAATCAAATGTTCCCATCCAAAGAAGTTCAATGTCCTCCCTTCCAGAAGCAGTGACTGATCATAACTCAAGACTGATCTGGAATACCCTCATATTTGCTTCCCTGACCTGTCTTCACTCTTTACTTTCAGTGCATATATGTTATGCCCATTAAAAATCTACATAATGCAGAGACAACAAAAGGATCACCAAAGGGAACTTGAATTTCAAGAGAGCAAAAGGCTTTGCGATTTTCCATTGGATTGATTTTGACAATAGCTCTGTCTGCACATGTCCAGGGGGATCCGGTCCTTACAATTCTTTTCCATCTGAAAGGAAATAACACTCTGCACATGCTCAGACACAGTCAATCTAAGAAACACTCAGAAAAAAATATGTGTAAAAGGGAAACATTGATACTTTGAAGCCCCCATTTCTGGACTGCCCTGGCATTTTGGTTGTATTTATTCTCTCTTCTGCACAAAAGAGCAAGTCCTGGGATGTGTGGCAAGCGAACAAATGTCACCAGAGTCCTGTCTGAAGAACAGGGTTCATATGGAGATAGATTCAAGAAGACTCAAGCCAGGGGGCATTGAGGGAGAAAGAATAGAGCCACCAAAATCTGTGAGACTATTACATACACATAGATAATAGTGACTGGATTTGTCATATGGCCACAATGTTACTAAATGTTTAGGTACCTCCATGTTCTATATCATTTTTGAGGTGGCAGGATTATCAAAAAGTGGGATATTAGAAATTATCTATCTCTTCTAATGAACTGAAAAAATATGTTTTAGTATTGTGCCATTGCGTAATAAGCAATATCCCTACCAAGTGAGATTATATATGGTAGTAATTATTTTAATATGAAACCTTTGCATTGTTCTATTTTACTATGTGCCACTAGGCCAGATCTCCTGGGTCCAATCCCCCAATCAGGAGTCATTGCCAGTGCGGCTGAAAATGGGCTTCTGAGCATCCAGAGCACTGTGGTTCTGGAAAGGAAATTTTCCCACCTCTAACCGGGGACGGATGGGGCTGGGCTACCTGGGGAGGGCTCTTCTCTGCAGCTGCAGACTCTTTCTTTCCACCTACATCTGACCTGCTTCAGCCAAGCAAAATTGGACGACTGACCACTTGGAAGAAGAAGTGAAGTCAGTCTCTTGTAGCACAAAAGTTAGAACAAAAGGACAGGGAGAAAGGATGGCATGTGCAGGGCCAGTTCTTAATGGAGGCCCATGAAACCACCACTTCGGGTGCAGCCCTTGCTGGGCGCTCTCAGATCTGCAGAAATCTCGCGAGATCTCGCAGAAATCTTGCAAAATCTCATGAGAATAGCAAGTACTTCCTTGTTCCGCGGCAAGCGACCCAATGGTCACCGCCGCCGGTGCCGGTAAGTTGGGGGGGTGTAATTTCGGGGGGGGCGGGGGAGGAGGCGCGGCCCTAGGTTCGCTTACATACTGAAAAAACCTAGGGCCGCTCCTGGTCACATTGGCAGCACCTTTAAGACTAACTGGTTTGTATTTCACTATAAGCTTTTATGGGGATCAAATTCATTTCTTCAGGTGCAGTTCAGAGTGATATTAAATCATTCCCACCATTGTATCAATATGCTTGATAATCCGAGACTTAAGATCACTTTGTACTGCATATGAAGTAGCTGTTTTCTATCCATGAAAATGCATACTAAAAACCAGTCTTAAATCGGGTGATCCCTTGTTCCCTCTTTCCTCTTCTTCCTTTGACACAAGGATGGGGTGTTTCTGTTTCCTTTTCTAGCAGGATCTGCCCATGAAGAAGAAACAGGGA
The DNA here is from genome assembly GCF_035594765.1 of Anolis carolinensis. Lineage (NCBI taxonomy): Eukaryota > Metazoa > Chordata > Lepidosauria > Squamata > Anolidae > Anolis > Anolis carolinensis. The sequence continues at coordinate 6,579,677 of NC_085842.1, forward strand.
GCCGGAGAGGGTGGACTGTACTATCTTAGCCTGGAAGCTTCGGTGGCGGAGAGTGCCTCATGACTTGAAGGTTGGTTTGCTGACCTGAAGGCTGCCAGGCTGCCAGGTTCGAATCCCACCCAGGGAGAGTGCGGATGAGCTCCCTCTATCAGCTCCAGCTCCATGCGGGGACATGAGAGAAGCCTCCCACAAGGATAGTAAAAAAACATAAAAACATCTGGGCAATGTCCCCTGGGCAACGTCCTTGCAGACGGCCAATTCTCTCACTCCAGAAGCGACTCAAGTTGCTCCTGACACACAAAAAAAAGTATGGAAGCTGAAGGGGGGGGGGTAGAGAAAAGGTTATTTTAACTATGTTTATTTATATCCATTAAAACATATTCAAAGTTAAATACCACAGCTGTCATTTGCTTGGATGGTTTTGGCACCAAAAAGGAAAACATGGAGGAAATCCAATCTCCATTTGCATCTCAGCGCTCCACCCCCCCCCCCACCCCACCCCCCCCTAAGTCTGGAAAAGTATTCAGCACCCCCCTCCTGTCAAGGTACAATCCAAACTCCCAGTTGTCCCTTTCCTACTATAAAAAACTAAAATGCAGGTGGAGGGGATGAGAAAGATATGAAGATATTGCAGTCCTCTTCTCCTACGCCCTGCCCTCCCCCATCTTGCTCTTCACCTGTCCTCAGCAGGGACTCCTTCCCGTAGTCCAGGTATCTCTGCAGCCACTCAATGCAGATCTCCTCCAGGTAGACCTTCCTGCCCTGGGCAATGGCAGGTTCAGCCTCCCACTTCCTCTTGGTGTTCTGGGCTGGGACATCGGCTGCCGTGTAGGTGAGGGTCTCCTTGTCAAAGCTGATGTAGTCCCTCCCGTCATAGGCAAACTGTCGGTATCCTCCTTTGCTCCCGTCTCCCCTCAGCTCACAGCCATACATCAGCTGCCAGGTATGAGACCCTGGAAGAGACCCATAAAAGTCAGGAATATTTCTTTTCTGCAGGCTGAGGCTTAATCCAGTACTAACATTCAGCTCCTGGGACAATGAATCCCCCCTTTCCCTTTTTCTCCTTCTCCCTCTTCATCCTATTCTCTCTCTTAGGCCCCACTGCCTTGGGGGGGAGTGGGGCTCCTCTAAAATCCCATGGAGACCACCACTCTCCCATTTCAAAGGGGCCATTCCCTCATGATCCTCCCCTGCAGAGGAGGAAGATCCTGCCAACTCTTACCCATTGCTATTCTTTCATTAGCACCACATTTGGAGAAAGGGGCCTCAGTTCCCACCCCTCTTTAAACCCTCCCCCTTAAAAACATAACAAGAATATGTTTTATAAATATGTTTTATATATAAATGCTATAAATAAATAAATAAATAAATAAACAAGAGTGGCAGCAGGTGTGTGTCAGTAAGCCAAGGCACTGGGTTGACTTTTCTCTCCCTCTTCTCTCTCTGAGGCTGCTCTAGGATTAGGCTGAAAGAGGGAAAACTGAGTTTGCATGCAATGTCTCCCCTGCCCTCACCAGGGCTCCAATAAGAAACATCTTATATTATGGCAGGGGTGGGCTTTCGATCCCAGAAGGAGAGAGTGGCATTCCCGGAAGAGAGAAGCATCACCTTGAATGAAGCCCCAAGGGGAGCACACCCGAAATCCCCTCCCCACCTGTGCCGTCCGCCAGACAATAAAAAATTATAAAACTGAAACGTGCCGTCCTTTATCCGGGCGAACTGCAAATCCCTATAAGCTGTCCTAAAATATTGAACGACTGAGTCTGGAGAACTTCAAAAAAAGGATGTTTATTCATACAAGGTTGTAAACCTGGCACAGATCTTAAAGTTGCAGAAAATGAAACAAATTTCCATAGGTTTTAGTTGCAGAATTATCCCTGGTTCCAGAAGGCAAAGGTGATTATAAAACCACTATACCCTAATCACGCTGTCTATGTTAGAAGGAGAAACTCTTTCCTTCCCTATCTTTACAGCAAAGATTAGTTCTAGAAGCGATGGAATAACCCTGCTCCTCTAACTAGATTTCCTATTCCAGATCAGTATAATTCAATACTTATCTAATATGGATAGGCTTAGATTGGCCTGGTTTTGAGGATGATTTGTCCCAGTTAGCCTTGCACAGCTCCAGCACGTTGGAAGACTGTAGCCAGAATGAAACTCTAAAATGGAGACTAGACCCTGGTAAAAAGGGCGGTCCTAAGATGTTGCACTCTTTGACCAATCACTGCAAAGAAAACTGCAGCCAGCTCTTGCAGATTCCAAGCCACTTTTCCTAGGCTTTTGCAGCCAGAGGCTCAAACAAAATGTAAAGGAGGGAAAACAAACAAACGACCAATAGGTAAGGCAAACCATCGTCCTGGGGGACGGAACACCACCCCATGCTCTAAATCAGGCAACATTCCCAAAGGTGGTTTCCTTCACCTTGGAAACACCTCCAAGGTCATGTGGCTGGCATGACTGCATGGAATGCCCTTACTTTCCCGCCATAGCAGGATGTATTCACAATTGCTAGGTTGGCAGAAGCTGGGGCTAACAATGGGAGCTCACCCCACTTCCCGGATTCAAACTAGTGACCTTTTGGTCAGCAAGTTCAGCAGCTCAGTGGTTTAACTCGCTGTGCTACTGGGGGCACCCCTCTCTTTGCTACAGAGAATATAATGAACATTTAATACTTTTAAGTAATGGAAATAAGTGTCATGGAAAGGAAACATTAGATGTTATAATCACAACTGTGTACGTTGCCTTTCCTCTTCCCCTTCCCACCCCCTCCCCCTGCGAAATATCAGATATTGGTAAAGATTTCATTTACTACCAGTCCCTCCAAACCCCCCATCTTTCCCTTTTTCATTCTTTCCCCACTTTTACACCTTTCCCCTTGCACGTGTGTGTGTAAAAAAAAAGGGAAATGTCCAATGAATATATATTTTGAAGAAACCTGTCTGAATGCAAAGGTTTTCTTTCTCTCCTCAGCCTCTGTTTTCCACTCTCTCTTTCTGAGAGGAAGAATTATTTGGGATGGAGAGAGCAGGTGCAACTCCCTCCCTCCCTCCCTTTGGCTCACCTCCACTCTGGTTGTAATACCGGGCGTTATTCACCAGGGACCCTCGGAAGACCTGCTCAGTATTCCACACAATCTGGCTGTTCCGCTCCCAGTACTGAGGGTCGTCCTTGTCCACCTTCCTTATCCAGGGCACTGCGGGGACGCGCCTCTTGGCTTTGGCATCATAGGAGACGAACTGCTGGTCGTCCACGTAGCCCACCGAGAAGAACTGGGGCACCTCCTGGCCAGGCTCAGAGACAATGGTGGAGAAATAGCGCAGGGAGTGGGAGGAGGAGCCTGGGAAGGAGGGAGAAGAAGGAGCATGATTCCAACGCTCAAGAGGACGCCTTTTGCGCCCTAAGAAGACAAGAACAGGGGCAACAGGGGCATGGATGAAGAAGACTCTGTTTCAAGAAGAAGCAGAGCGAGACCCCAATCTGCTACTCACCGGCGGATCCCCCCAGCAGGAGGGCGGACACCCCAAGAAGGAGGAGGAAAGGCTCTTTTCGGGACAGGCCCATCTCCGCCCCCGACGACCCCCTCTCTCTTCTCTCTCTTTCTCTCCTTCCAGCCAAACTCCGGAGCGAGGAACGAACGCTCCTCTCTCTTCGCTGCCCAGCCGCGCACTGCCAGGGAGGAGACCGAGAAGGAGGCCCAGGATTGGCCGAGAGGGGAGTCGTCCGCCAATAGGGAAATGGAAATCGCGTGTCGTCACCGGGTGCTGGGCAGAAGCCCGTCCGCAAGCGGCGAACTGGCTGGAAAGGGAAAGAGAAAGTGAGTGGATCCCGGAGCGCTTTCGGGAATCCCCTCCGAAGGGAGTCTGGGGGGAGGGGCAAGGTGGGGGGAGTGTGGCGCACCGGGAATTCTCGCAAAATAGAAGCCTTTCCGGAAGACTTTGAGGGATCCAGGGATCCCCTGAGTCGTATGAAAGCAGCGCAATGGCAATCCCAGCCCGCCTCCCTCTGCGGGGGGTTTCCATGGCAACAAGACCCCCCCCCCCCACTGGCCAGGAGCCTCTCTGTCACACCTCCAGAAAAGCCTCAGGAGTCCTGGTCTCCTGCTGTCTCCCGGCCTGTGAGGGAGAAGGGCCTTCCTGGGATGCTGTGAGCAAGTATCTAACTCAGTGGTTCTCAACCTGTGGGTCCCCAGGTGTTTTGGCCTTCAACTCCCAGAAACCCTAAGAGATGGTAACCTGGCTGGGATTTCTGGTAGGCCAAAACACCTGGGGACCCACAGGTTGGGAATCACTGACCTCAATGCCATAGAGATGCCACCATGGGCAGAGCAGCCAAGTTGCTTTTGGCAACAGGACAAGAAAGGAGGCTACAGATAGCTGGGAAAAGGGACAGAGGCTGGATCTACTCTGCCCTGTATCCCAGCATCTTATCCCAGAGTATCAGCTTTGAAATGGATTATATGAGTCTACACTGCCAGATAATTTGGGATGAGAAGATCATCTGAGCTGGGAAAGGGGTGGAGGGGAAATCATAGCAAGGCTCCCCATCCAGTTCAACAGGAGTCCGGGCATTTTATTCCATGTTTGGAAGAGAATGAGCCAATGAATAAAGCAGAAGCACAAAGCGGCATGCAGTGGCAAGCTGAATGAACCAGCAACAGCCCTTTGCCCTCCTAAATAAGGAGAACCTGAGAGCTGGAAGGGGCTCCCAGGGGCCATCTAGTCCACCCCCTTCTGCCCTGCAGGAAAACGCATAGGAAACATACCTGAAAAAGACCCACCCAACCTTTGTTTAAAGAACTCGCACAGATGGAAAAACCAAACCTTTCATGTTGGCCACGTGCTTATTAGACATGCATCCTTTCACAACACAATTAATTAAGTTTTACTGGAAAACCGGAAGTTTAACCAACCACTTATAAAAATGTCCTACTCATAGTGTATATATAGTATAATATATACTATATGTTTACTGTATAAGCAAGGTTTGGAATTTTTTCCTGAGCACTTCTTATGTCCTACAGTTGATTCTTGGTACTTTCCTCAATGGCCAATTTCCTCATGGGGTTCATCACAAACATCACGGTCAACAGATTTTATTTTCTTAATTAGAATGTATCCACTTTACTGCAACTCAATCAACAAACTGCAAATTATAGAAGTGGTAACAGTACCGACCCTTGGGACATCACCAGCCTTTGTTTGTGGGGGAGGAAGGGAGGGGGGGACATTTGTCATGGAACACACCCAGGCGACACTGTGGCACACATCCCGACACACAGTTTGGAAAGCTCTGCTCTAAGGAAACCCATTCAACTGTGCTGGTTTGGATTCCAGGCTCCAGAACAGCCAAAGTCAAACTTCCTTCACCCTCTTTTTCCCTGGCACCCTTTGAGATTGTTGGAAATAGGGATGAAGGCACTTCTCCTAGATCAGGGGTCCTCAAACTTTTTAAGCCAAGGGCTGGTCCACAATCCTTCAGACTGTTGAGGGGCCAGATTATAATTTGGAAAAAAAATACAAACAAATTCTTATGCACACTGCACATGTCTTATTTGTAGTGCTAAAACAACAACAACAACAATGAAAGAACAATGCAATATTTAAAAATAAAAACAATTTTAACCAACATACATTTATCAGGATTTCAATGGGAAGTGTGCTCCTGCTTCTGGTCAATGAGATAGTCAAGTTAATTGGGATTGTTGCTGTTGTTGTTGTTGTTGTGTGCCTTCAAGTCATTTCAGACTTTGGGTAAGCCTAAATCTAAAATTTATTTATTATTTATTTACTGCATTTATTTACTACATTTGTATCACACCCTTCTCACCCCAAAGGGGACTCAGAGTGGCTTACAAATTATATGTACATACAATATATTATATTATTAGCATAGCACAATATTAGCGTTATATATTACTATATTGAACTATACCACTATACTGTAATATTATTAGTAATATTATATGTAATATAGAATATATAATTAATATTATTATATGGTAATATTATTAGTGTTATATTGTATTACATTATAATATTATTATCAATATTATATGTATATACAATATATTATATTATAAAACTGAGGGCGGGGGCCAGGTAAATGACCTCGGAGGGCCGCATCCGGCCCCCGGGCCTTAGTTTGGGGACCCCTGTCCTAGATCATCAATCTCTCCATCTCCCTAGTCATTCCCCATGAAACCTCCTTTCCAGCTCTTTCACCACTTTGATTTCTCTTGAAAGCAATACATCTCTTGGCAGAAAAGGCGGCTGAGACAGTGTGGTTCTGGCGCCCTCTAGTGTCAGGACTAAGAACAGGCGTTTCTTCCCTCTGGCCTGAGTTCCCAGAAAAGGAGCGTCCCCAGGGTCCAGGTCCAGCCCTTTAAAGCCTTTAAATCCCAGCCTGGCCTCAAGCCGGAGCCTGTCCACCTCCAGCCACAGCCCAGCCACTTCCCTCTGAGGAGCAAGAGAAGAGGCCAGGAGGAAAGCAGGCAGGGACTCATCTGGTGCCGCCTCTCAGACTGGAGATACACCCAAGGAGAAAATGAAGGCATGTCGACAGACAAATGAAGCACTTGGAATATTTTGGAAACTGCTCTTGGTGTGTGTCTTCAAGTATATATCTGTATCAAAGCTTTTATGAATAAAGGAACTATATACTTTAGAAGTTTCTGTGCTACTTTAACATTATTCTGTTCAATCCCAGCATTTTTGGTGGGAAGAACAGATACAGCATCACCTTGCAGGTGACCACACACAAAAGGGATTACTGAATATGTTGTCAGAATGGTAGAATTGGATTGGAGGAAAGGAAAAGGGGTATTAGAGGAGAGGAATCTGGAACACGTCTCGTATTTTTGGGAGTCATGTGGTGCCATCACTGTCATTGACTAAATCACTTTTTAACAGAAGTCCTTCTCAGTTTGTCATGATCAGCCAGAGGGGAAAACTGTCAGGAAGCCCTCAAGTGGCAAGGAGTTCCACTGTGTCGTTGAGTTCCAGAAATGCCACCTTTACGTAGAAGGCCCTCAGAAATTGTGGTTTTCATAAGGGGAAGGAAGTCCTCATGGAAGACTTGATCTCCCTGTGGCTCCCTGTGGAGTTGCTCTCAGCCTGTCTCACCCTCAGGCTTTCTTCTGGGTGGGACCGGCCAGCAAGAGATGGAGCCAAAGTCCACCACTGGAAGCCATATTCTTGCATCTTGGCTGGGACGCAGGACACAAAACATTCAGAGCAGCAACACTGGAGGAATTCAGGAAACTCTCTCTGAGCCTTGGGTCAGTCCCTGGGTGGTTGCCTGGCTTGGCTCTCTCCTCTCCATTTAATCATTCTTTCATTATCAGCGTCCCATGTATTTCTGGAAGAAAATGCAAAGCACAACATGCCCAGGCACATCACACTGTGATGGATGGAAGGGACTCTGTTTAGATTGGGATAACAATTCCTTGCATACTGTCCCTCTCTCCTCACATTGTTATTGATATCAGTTGCTTCTTCCTCATCAATTTATCAGAAAAATCCTTTTCCCAGTTTACCTTCTCAGCCTCTAAGGGCAGACATTTCACAAATCCCACCTTTTGGAACACACATGTGGACCCCTTGCCAGCCAGGTTGGGTCACATCTTCTTACTCCCCGGTCCCACCCCCCACCCCAAAAACCTCCAAACACCCACTTTTCTTCCCTATACAAAACCAGTGACAGACACAAAGATACAGAAACATTTTCACTTTATTATTCCTGTGAATTCTTGTACATTCAGAGCTCGTGACTACGTTTACCTTAATGTAACATTATACAAACAATCCATCATTAAATGAACAGTATTTGTATCCCTCCAGAATGGAGGAATTGGGCACTCTTTTCAAAATTTCCCCCCAGGTCCCATTTGTTTGGTAAACAAGGAGTGAAGATGTGTGCCTGTCGTCCAGCAAAGCAGAGAATGGGAAAAGTTACTTTCAATATTTCTATGTTTTTCCTTGGAAACAGCACACAGTCCTCTCTGGCCTTTCTTCTGTCTTCAAAAAAAGTTTAACCAAGAGATCTCTTTACAGTCTTTTTTTACTTTCCTTTCCCCCAACAGAGACATACTTTGAAGTAAGCTTCTTAACTGTGTGTAGAAGCACATCCTCCCTCTTCTCTCCACCTTTTGGGAAGGAAGCCTAAAGGAAGCCTGGAGCAGGGAGGCTGCGGATGGGGAGGTTTCCTGGCCAGGGACTCAGAGAAGGGCAAGCAAGGGCAGCAGCTTCATGCGGGAACATGAGAGAAGCCTCCCACAAGGATGGTAAAAACATCAAAACATCCAGGCGTCCGCTGGGCAACGTCCTTGCAGACAGCCAATTCTCTCACTCCAGAAGCGACTCAACTTGCTCCTGACACGGAAAAAAAAGAAAAAAGTGGCCCCTCAAGGCTAGACAGGTTCAAAGGGGTGGGAATAGCCCCCAAACTCCATCCAGACAAAGAGACACACATTCACTTGTACGTCACTCACTCAGGCAGTTTATGCCAGAGATATTACTTTCCTCTTATGGAGAGCAGATCAGTTTAGTTTAAACGTAGTATCAATGACCACTTCTTAAAAATTAGATGAACAGCCTAAGCTCATCCTTTCAGGTGCAAAATGCATCCCAAAATGCAATATTCCTGCAGAAAAAGTCTGAATTCCAGCTCCCTGCAATGAAAGCAGTTGGAAAGGTGACAAGGCAGTGAAGATCAGTGGAGAGATCCTCAAGTGCTGAGAGGGATGCAACTCTTCCTCTCTTCTTCTCCATGGCAGACCTGTCACTCACGCTGAGGAAAGGAAAATAAGGAAATCAGATCAAAAAGGAAAGCAAGGAAAAGAAAAACTTATTTTCTGGATCCATTTTGGAAAAAGGATCTCCTGAAGGTTTGGAGTGCTTTTCTTAACTTCAGCAAGGCTTCTCTGTCCTGGTCCTTACATTTGACATATTCATAATTGTCAAGTAAGGGGTATGTTTTGCTTGAAGAAAATAAGTCAGAAAGAGACAGGAGAGCCATGTTTAAGCGTTTGAAAGGATGTCCATTAAGGAGAGGGCAAGCTTGTTCTCTGATGCCCCAAAGACTAGGACACAGAGCAGTTGATTCAAATTGCAGGAAAATGAAACTCCACCTGAATGTTAGGAAGAACGTCTTGACCAGAAGAGTCATTCAGGAGTAGAAAGCGCTGCCTGGGAGCATGGAGGAGTCTCCTTCTTTGTAGGGTTTAAACTAAGGGGTTACCTTTGTGGCCTCTTCCAATTCTATGATTCTATTTTATTTTCTATTGTACAACCCCATCCCTATTCTCTGTTAGTGGAGGTGTATTTATATCACAAATGCAACTCTAACCTGTAACAAAGCACCCTCCTTCTCCCTCTGAACTCCTCCTTTGCCAATTTCTGTATGAAACTAGAAGGGGGAATTTGCCCCCAACTAAGAGATGGATCTTGGATTCCCTACCCATGACATTTGATCCTGTCCCCTCCTACTGCCATTTACCTGCTATGAGGTTGCTAGATGGGCCCAGCAGTCCCTGGAAGAGACAGAAGGAAAACGGAGTGAGCCTCCCCTTCAGCACATTTCAAGGAGGGAACAGACCAGTGTCTAGGGACTGAACCAAAGAAGGTCCATGTTCTTTGAGGGGAGTTGGCCAAGCTCTGCAATGGGTTGTGTCTTCACTGGCTGGCCTCAGCCATACACAGTAGTTTCTGTGGCTGGAATTCCAGAGCCCAGGCATTCGTTGGGAACCAGGCTGTGCCTTTCAGTCTCCAGGACTGGGCCATTGCTCTCAATGGGACACTGGGAGAGGCCAGAGAGGCAAGGGAGGGCTTTGCCTTCACTCACCTGAAAGTTGGCACAAGGTTGGGAAATAAGTGACTGCGGAAACGTGGGGATCAAACAGTAGCACTGACCTGGGAGGGGAATCTCTCTCTTCTTCACTGGCAATTGTTTGTACTCCTGGAGGTGGGAATCACTTAACACTTACCTGCCCCAGAGCTGCTGTATCCTTGGTCATTTCCTGAAACGGAAACAAAGGACATCTAGATCACTTCCTTGGACAGGAAAGGTTTGAGTTATCTCTTTTTCTCAAGACAAATTGTACACATTCAGATACACACACACAGGTAAAGGTAAAGGTTTTCCCCTGACATTAAGTCCAGTCATGTCTGACTCTGGGGGTTGGTGCTCATCTCCATTTCTAAGCCGAAGAGCCGGCGTTGTCCGTAGACACCTCCAAAGTCATGTGGCCACTGGCATGACTGCATGGAGTGCCGTTACCTTCCCGCCGGAGTGGTACCTATTGATTTACTCACATTGGCATGTTTTCGAACTGCTAGGTTGGCAGGAGCTGGAGTTAACAGCGGGCGCTCATGTCGCTCCCGGGGTTTGAACCTGGGACCTTTCGGACTCCAGCTCAGTGCTTTAACGCACTTCGCCAAAGGGGCTCCACACACACACACGATGTTATCAGGTAATACTAACATTCCAGAATATGCATATTGTGTTATATATGTGTGTGTGTGTGTGTATATATACACACACACACACATATATGTACATATGCATATGTATGTATGTATGTATGTATGTATGTATGTATATTATTAGAACACTGCAGTTCCAATGCTCTGCATATAGAGTGCCCAACACCGACCCCCCCAGCCCCCCCCCTCCCCAACCATCTAGGAGGATTTCATAATATGAACTGGATCCAACCAGTGAATATGGAACTGGTTTCTGCAGCCGCTCTTCTCTGTTAATCCTCTTTCCTTTCTTCATGCCTTTCTGGAAGGCCATGGCTCTGAGCTCATCCCTCTGCAACACACTCACCTGCAGCTGCTCTGTATCCATCTTGACTATTTCCTGCAGAGACACAATCAGGGAGTTAAAACTGACCGTCAGAGCTCAACACAATCTCATTCTCTGATGAAGGAGACCACACACCCTCCTCCTCCTCTTTCCTACACAGAGTTTCCCCCATTTCTTCCTAGCAACCCATCGGGACTGAAGCTTCCCAGACTCTCTAGGAGAAACATAAACCTGGGCTGTGGCCCAGGCTGGTGAGCAGCCAGCTGCAACCAGCTACAACAAATCACTCTGACCAGGAGGTCATGAGTTCGAGGCCAGCTCGGAGCCTGCGTTTGTCTCTGTCTTTGTTCTATGTTAAGGCATTGAATGTTTGCCTTATATGTGTAATGTGATCCGCCCTGGGTGAGAAGGGTGGAATATAAATACTGTAAGTAAATAAATAAATAAATAAAATGGGAAAGCTTGCCCAGACAACAGGCTGAGACTCAAGCCCATGATGTGGCTGAGAGAAGGCAAAAACCAAGTTGTTGGTTATGCTGAACATCAAGGAGGAGGGGAGGAGGGCCCTCAACAGGTAAAAGGGCTTCTCCAAAACCACAGACCACCTCTCCCCACAGAGAAATTCATTCAGAATTTACTCACTGAAATACACAGCAATCCCAGCGAGCACAGCGATCAGGAGGAGGATCCCCAAAACCCACCCGATGATGAGCCCCAAATTGGAGGCTGAAGGTGAAATGGAAAAGAACAAAAGAATTAAGAGGAAATCAGTAAACCAAACTCTTTGTGTCAAAGAACTGGGGACTTCATAGAGACCAAGGCTAGTGTGTTTATGTACATTCAGTGAGCAGCTCAGCTCCCATGACCCTCTGTCAGGATTTGCAGAAGTGGAAGTGACAATCTCTGTTCCAGGGAGAAGCCATAAGAGAAGAGCAGCCAGGCATATTTCTATAATGCCTCAGACCCAGTGGCTGGTGAGAGGCCCTCCTTCCATCTCCCAGCTGCCTTTGCTCCGGCCTCTGAGGGAGAAAAGAGAAGCCTGCATCTGCTGGATTTCATCCCTCTCACACCGCCATTCCCTTTTCCTGGTGGGTCTTCATTAGAGACAAGGAATTCCCTAAGGATTTGTAAATTGCTTCAAGTATAAACACTCTAACAAATACACACATAATAAAATTATAAAGTTTTGTTGATGACTTTTGTTGTCAGAATTGCAATTTAAACATTTACAAATTTATCATCACTTTCTCTCAGGATTAAAGGTAGAAAGAGTCCATCCAGTCTTTGCAGAATAGAAGATGGGAATGTATGGCCCACAAGGCACTTGCAGGGAGGGTGACATTGATGATGAAAACTATACAACTGCAGAACTGGGGTCTAATGGCAGAGTCCATAGTGCTACAGATGGTGCCTCTGAAGAGTGTTACCCTTCTGCCAGTTCCAGAATCACCCCACCTTTTCCTCAATTGACTCACCAGGCTCCTCCCAGGCCACATCCACAGGGTTTGGAAGCCCATCGTGCTCCACGTGGCATTTGTAGCGTTCCCTCTCCTTGGGGTCCACCGTGACGCTCCGCCAGGTGTAGTAAGTCCCATCCGAGTTGGGGGACACCAGGCCGTGGAAGACATCCTGCATCCAGACCTCCCCATCCCTTGTCCAGGTGATGTCAATCTCCTTGGGGTAGAAGCCCCCCACCCGGCAGATCAAGGTCTCCATGCCGTCATAGTCCTCCTTGCGTGTCACCTTCACTTCTGGCACCTCTGCAAAGATGGCATCAGAAAAAGCACAGGGCTTGACCAATTTCCAGGCAGGTGAATGTTCTAGTTTCAGAAAAGCAAGGCACGCCTTGTAGCTTCTGAACCCCAGGGATTCAGCACTGAAATCTAGAGGATCCCCTAAGATGAAAAAACAAACCCTTGCATAGAAAGGGATTCTCTAGTACCCTCAGATGCTTTGAAAAAACTCAACCATCGCATGTAAATCATGGATCTCAGGATTCACCAGGGCATCTCAGGGCAAACACCATCCAATGTTCCCATCTGAAGAGGCTCAATATTCCCCAATCCAGAAGCAGTTACTGAGCAAAACTCAAGACTGATCTTGGATGGTCCCATATTTGCTCCTCCTTTCAGTGCATATATGTTATACCCATGAAAGAACTACATAAAATAGAGACAAGAAAAGGATCACTGACAGGAATTTGAACAGGGCAAAAAGTTTTGCTATTTTCCATTGGATTGATTTTGACAGTAGCACTGTCTGCACATGCCCAGGGGCACCCGGTCCTTACAATTCCTTTCCATCTGAAAGGAAATAACACTCTGCACATGCTCAGACACAGTCAATCTAAAAAACATTCATAAAATAAATACGTATAAAAGGGAAACATGCTTAGTTTGAAATCCCCATTTCTGGACTGCCCTGGCACTTTGACTGCTTTCATTCTCTCTTCTGCACAGAAGAGCAAGTCCTGGGATGTGTGGCAAGCAAACAAATGTCACCAGAGTCCTGTCTGAAAAATGGGATTCATATGGAGATGGATGCAAGAAGACTCAAGACATAGGGCTCAAGGGAGAAAGAAAAGAGTCACCAAAATCCGTGAGACCATTACACACAAATAACAACAACAACAACTTTATTCTTGTATCCCGCCTCCCATCTCCCCGAAGGGACTCGGGGCGGCTAACACAGGGACTAGCCCAAAAACAACAACATAGCAGTACATACAACAGTAATTAAAACAGTAATTTAAAACAATATAACTATGCCGTCACACCCGGGCATCTATGATAAACTAAGAAGTGCTGCTTTCTTTGCCCGGGTGAACTGCAGGGCCTTACTTCGAAGCTCAGGAGTCCCAGTAACCAAGGCCACTTCAAGTTGAACATCAAACAAGATTTTTATTTTTTCAAAGTCCTTGACAGACTTGGCACACATAGTTAAGGTTACAAATATAAACAGTCAACTTATAAAGTCATGCAGATGTTTCTTTCTTGCTTTTCCCCTTAGCTGCTGGGCTAACTTCCTCCAAAGGCAAAGAGATCCTGAGATGCTCTCTACCCTAGCCCTGAGCTGCTATATTAGAAAGAGCAGATCTTTCCCTATCTAAGCTCAAGGCTAGCTTGGAGACAAAGTAGTTGGAGCTTCTTCCAATGGCAGAGAAATCCTGAGATATTCTCTGCCCCAGTGCTGAGTTACTATTTTTAGAAAGAGCAGGTCTTTCCCTATCCAACATTCAGAAATATTCAGAAAACAAATATGTGTAAAAGGGAAACATGGCTACTTTGAAGCCCCCATTTCTGGACTGCCCTGGGGGTGTGCTACTTGGAAAGGGTTCTTCTCAACAGCTGCAGACTCTTTTTTTCTGCCTACATCTGACCTGCTTTGGCCAAGCAAAATCTGACCACTGAGCACTTGGAAGAAGGAGCGAAGTCAGCCTCTTGTAGCACAAAAGTTAGAACAAAAGGACGGGGAGAAAGAAAGGCATGTGGCAGCACCTTTAAGACTAAGTGGTTTGTATTTCAGTATAAGCTTTCATGGCTATCAAATCAATTTCTTCAGGTGCAGTTCAGAGTGATATTAAATCATTCCCACAACTGTATAAATATACTTTATAACCCAAGATTTTAATATCCCTATTCTGCATATAAAGTACTTGGTTCCTCTCCATGAAAATGCAAACCAAAAACCAGCCTTAAATTGGGTGATGATGTGTTCCCTGTTTCCTCTTCCTTCTATTGATACATGTATGGGGTGTTTCTGTTTCATCTTCTAGCAGGATTTGCCCATGAAGGAGAAAGGGGAAGCCCTAGATCAGTGGTCTTCAGATGTTTTGGCCTTCAACTCCCAAAAATCCTAAACTGGCTGGTAGACTGGCTGGGATTTCTGGGAATTGTAGGCCAGAACACCTGGGAACCCACAAGTTGAGAACCACTGATCTAGATGGTGGACTGTACCATCTCAACCTGGAAGCTGGAGGGGGGAGGGAAAGTTATTATTGTTATTATTATATCCATTAAAATATATTCAAAGTTTAAAACCACTGGTGTGGTTTGCTTGATGGTTTTCGTGCCAAACAGAAAAACATGGAGAAAATTCCGTCTTCGGGTTGTATGTATTTCGGGCTGTGTGGCCATGTTCCAGAAGGTTGCCTCACAATCTCTGAGGATGCCTGCCATAGATGTGGGCGAAATGTCAGGAGAGAATACTTCTGGAACATGGCCACACAGCCTGAAAGACATACAACAACCCTGTGATCCCAGCCATGAAAGCCTTCAACAACAAATTCCATCTCCATTTGCATCTCTGGATTCCACCTCCACCCCCAAAATCTGGAAAAGTATTCAACCACCACCACCACCACCCTGGTACCCTGTAGAGGTACAGTCTAAACTCCTAGTGGCCCTTTTCCTACTATTAAAAAAAAACTAAAATGTGGAGGGGGGGGGGTGAGAAAGATATGAAGACATCCTCTCCTACCCCCAACCCCTGCCATGCTCTTCACCTGTCCTCAGCAGGGTCTCCTTCCCGTAGTCCAGGTATCTCTGCAGCCATTCAATGCAGATGTCCTCCAGGTAGGCCTTGTTGCGCTGGGCAATGGCAGGTTCAGCCTCCCACTTCCTCTTGGTGTTCTGGGCTGGGGCATCGGCTGCCGTGTAGGTGAGGGTCTCTTTGTCAAAGCTGATGTAGTCCCTCCCATCGTAGGCAAGTTGGTCATACCCTCCTTTGCTTCCATCCTTCCTCAGCTCACAGCCGTACATGTACTGTAGAATGTGAGCCCCTGAAAGAGCCCCACAGAAGCGAGAATATTTCTTTTCCTCAGGCTCAGCATTAATCCAGTATCAGCATTCAACTCCTGAGAGTTGGCAAGATGTAACTATTTAGATGTTTGTTATTTTTCCTTTCTTATTTTTCCTTAGAAGCCAGTCTAGAGTAGACTAGACAGCTCCCAAGCCTTTCTATCTACAATGGAGTTCTTTTTACCTGAATAAATACTTTTTGAACTTTTATTGAGACTCCTCCTCCTCTCCCTCCCCCTTCATCTTGTTGTGGTAATCTCTGAGCGGTTAGACTCAATTTAACCCTCCCTGGGGGAGATTCCACCAAAAATCAGCAGAGTAGCAAAAGCAAAGCTTTTAAATGCAGCAGTTACTTACACGGGGCGAGCAAGAGAACCTTTGATCATTTAGGATGGCAATGGAGTGCAGAGTCTCAATAAAAGTTCAAAAAGTATTTATTCAGGTAAAAAGAACTCCATTGTAGATAGAAAGGCTTGGGAGCTGTCTAGTTTACTCTAGACTGGTTTCTAAGGAAAAATAAGAAAGGAAAAATAACAAACATCTAAATAGTTACATCTTGCCAGGAGAGACAGCAAGAAGCTTCTTGTTAGCTAGAAGAACAAAGGGAGAAGAAGGCTTAGAGAGGGGCGACTGACCGCATGATCCTGCCTTTTATTGGGGCCATAAACATTCCAATGGATAGGAAGTTAGTATCCCTAAAGAGTCACATTTCCACTAACTTCAAAGTAAGGGATGTGAGGACAACCCTAAAAAAAGAGAGATATTGTCCTTTATTTATTGGCATAGTCATTGCTTCTTTACTTTACCAAGAGCTTACGAAGAAAGGTACCAAAAGGTTTCATCCTTTGTCCTCACTATTATAGACAATGAGGCTGATTCAATATTGGTTTCTTTTTTTTCTTTTTTTGTATCACCCTCTTTTGTTTATATAGAATGGGAAACGCAAAGGCGAAGATGGAAGTCACTTTTATCACCCTTTTTTTTTGAATATATATATCTATATATATATAAGAGTGATGGCATCAGGGCAGCGGACAAAACAACAAAACTACAGGCCCCCCAACCTCGAAATTTGACAACACAACCCATCATTCACGGCTCTAGGTTGATACAACAAAAAGAAAAGAAAAATAAAGTCCTAATTACAGGGAGAGGAATAATAGTTTTTATCCAATTGCTGCCAGTTTGAAGGCTAAGCTCCGCCCACTTGGTCTCCTAGCAACCTACTCAGCCCAGGGGACAGGCACAGTTAGGCCTCACTTAGGCCTCTTCCACAGATTATCAGATTTTAACTAGATTATATGGCAGTGTAGACTCAAGGCCCTTCCACACAGCTATATAACCTATTTAGAATCTTATATTATCTGCTTTGCACTGAATTATCTTGACTGCCATATAATCCACTTCAGTGTGCATACTAAACATAAAGACAACCATACAACAGACATTCAATACCACCACTACCTCAACAATTTCTCACCAACACCACCAGACAACGCCACAGCAATGTGTGGCCGGGCACAGCTAGTGTGTGTGTATATATATATATATATATATATATATATATATATATTCTTCTTTCTTCTTCTTTCCTTTTTTTTCTTCACTTTCTGTCAAAAATTATTGTTCTCACTCTTTCGTTGTTATTTAATTGTTATATACACCAATAAAAATATACATTAAAAAAAAGTAAGGGATGTGAGGTGAACAGGATAGAGTGAAGCCTGTCTAGGCATGCTTTGGAAACAGGGAAAGGATTCCCTCAGTCTAACGCTATCATCTATCTGACTACATTTAGACCTGAGTAGTCCAGGGTGATTCCCAACACATCTTCGTTCCCACTGCCTGCTCGCCCTTGCTAGGCTCTTCCTTTCCAGTCCCCAATTCCTAACGGGGAGAGCTCACCTCCGCTCTGGTTGTAGTATCTGGCCACGTTCTCCAGGTCCATTCGGAAGACCTGCTCAGCACTCCACACAAGCTGGCTGCCCTGCTCCCAGTACTCAGGGTCGTCCTCCTCCACCTTCCTTATCCAGGGCACTGCAGGGAAGCGCCGCTTGGCTTTTGAGTCATAGGAGACGAACTCCTGGTCGTCCACGTAGCCCACCGAGAAGAACTGGGGCTCCTGCTGCCCGGGCTCAGAGACAGAAGTGTAGACATAGCGCAGGGAGTGGGAGGAGGAGCCTGCGGAGGGGGAGAAAGAAGAAGGAGCATGATTCCAAGGCTCAAGACGACGCCTTTTGCCCCATAAGAAGACAAGAACATGGACAAGAGGGGCATGGATGAAGAAGAGTATGTTTCAAGGAGAAGCGACCCATCTTCTACTCACCGGAGGATCCCCCCAGGAGGAGGGCGGACACCCCAAAAAGGAGGAGGAAGGGGTCCTCTTGGGACAGACCCATCTCCGCCCCCGAGGACCCCTCTCTTCTCTCTCTCTCTCTCTCTCTCTCTCCAGACAAACTCTCTCTTCGCTGTCCAGCCCCACACTCCCGAGGAGGGGCCTCTCCGCTCCGAAATAGAGGCCCAGGATTGGCCGAAAGGAGAGTCCTCAGCCAATAGAAAAACGAGGTTCCCTGTCGTCACCGGCCGCAGGCGGAGAACGGGGTGGAAAGGGAAAGCGAAAGCGGGCGGAGTCCGGAGTGTTGGGGTTGTTGTATGTCTTTTGGGCTGTGTGGCCATGTTCCAGAAGTATTCTCTCCTGACGTTTCGCCCACATCTATGGCAGGCATCCTCAGAGATTGTGAGGCAACCTTCTGGAACATGGCCACACAGACCAAAAGACATACAACAACCCGGAGATGGAATTTTCTCCATGTTTTTCTTTTTGGCACCAAAACCATCAAGCAAACCACACCTTTGGTTTTTAACTTTGAATATGTTTTAATGGATATAATAATAACAATAATAACCTTCCCTCCCCCCTCCAGCTTCCAGGTTGAGATAGTACAGTCCACCATCTAGATCAGTGGTTCTCAACCTGTGGGTCCCCAGGTGTTCTGGCCTACAATTCCCAGAAACCCCTGGCCCCCGCCCTCAGTTTTATAATATAATATATTGTATACACATATAATATTGATAATAATATTATAATGTAATACAATATAATACTAATAATAATACCATAGAATAATATTAATTATATACAGTAGAATCTCACTTATCCAAGCCTCGCTTATCCAAGCCTCTGGATAATCCAAGCCATTTTTGTAGTCAATGTTTTCAATATATCGTGATATTTTGGTGCTAAGTTCGTAAATACAGTAATTACATAACTTTACTGTGTATTGAACTACTTTTTCTGTCAAATTTGTTGTATAACATGATGTTTTGGTGCTTCATTTGTAAAATCATAACCTAATTTGATGTT
The DNA here is from genome assembly GCF_035594765.1 of Anolis carolinensis. Lineage (NCBI taxonomy): Eukaryota > Metazoa > Chordata > Lepidosauria > Squamata > Anolidae > Anolis > Anolis carolinensis. The sequence continues at coordinate 6,598,646 of NC_085842.1, forward strand.
TAATAGGCTTTTCCTTAATCCCTCCTTATTATCCAAGATATTCGCTTATCCAAACTTCTGCCGGCCCATTTAGCTTGAATACTATATTACAGTATAGTGGAAAGAAGAAGAAGAGGAAGAGGAAGAGGAAGAAGAAGAAGAAGAAGAAGAAGAAGAAGAAGAAGAAGAAGAAGTAGTTGTTTATTTATATCCCGCCTCCATCTCCCCCAAAGGGGACTCGGGCGGCTTACAACAAAATCAGATACAAAACAATGATAAAATAAAATATGAAACATCAAAGAACAATAATAAAAACCAAAAATAATATATACACAACAGCCGAAAAAACACAACGCGGTATTAAAACATCGAATTAAAAACAATGAGGTTGCAATAGCGGATAAGCAAGGTGCACATTATGAGTTACAAATTTTAAATAGATAAAGTGTATAGTTCAATATAGTAATACATAATGCTAATATTGTGCTGTGCTAATAATATAATATATTGTATGTACATATAATTTGTAAGCCACTCTGAGTCCCTTTTGTGGGGAGTAGGGTGTGATACAAATGTAGTAAATAAATGCAGTAAATAAATAAATAATAAATACATAAATTTTAGACTTAGGCTCACCCAAATTCTGAAATGACTTGAAGGCACACAACAACAACAACAACAACAACAACAACAACAACAACAACAACAACAACAATCCTAATTAACTTGACTGTCTCATTGGCCAGAAGCAGGACCACATTTCCCATTGAAATCCTGATAAATGTATGTTGGTTAAAATTGTTTTTATTTTTAAATATTGTATTGTTCTTTCATTGGTCTTGTTGTTGTTGTTGTTGTTGTTGTTGTTGTTTTTGCACTACAAATAAGACATGTGCAGTGTGCATCGGAATTTGTTTGTATTTTTTTTTCAAATGATAATCCGGCCCCTCAACACTCTGAAGGATTGTGGACTGGCCCTTGGCTTAAAAAGTTTGAGGACCCCTGTTGTGAGGCATGGAGAAACTAGGCAAGAAAAGGAAAAAAATATATATCTGTAGAGTCCCGGTGTGACAAGAGTCCTTGTCAGTTGGAAGCCAGCGTTAATGTTGCAGTTAATCACCCTAATTAGCATTGGAAAGGTTTGTCTCTTGCCTGGGGGGCATCCTTTGTTCAGAGTCATTAGCCATCCTTGGGGCTCCTCTGCCCTCAGAGTGTTGCTTCCCATCTACTGTTCTGATTTTTGACTTTTTTAATACTGGTAGCCAGATTTTGTTCATTTTCATGGTTTCCTCCTTTCTGCTGAAGTTGTCCTGGTGTGGTTTGGGGGAGGATGGGCCATGGACGATGGGACTTGCAATACCTTCACCCACTTCCTGAGACCACTGCAAGCCCCACCAATGACTGATCAAGACCAAACTTTACATCCTGGTGCGGTTATGAAGACTTTGGACCATGGATGATGGGAGTTGCAGTATCTTCGCTCACTTCCTAAGACCACTGTGATCCACAGCAATGACTGAATAAAATCAGATGTGGCACACAGAGCACTCATGAACCACTCTACATCCTGGCACTTTTTGGAGGGGGATGGACCATGGATGATGGGATTTGCATATGGGAGTTGTAGTTCACCCGCACCCACTGAACCCCGCTGACCCTGGACCTAGACTAAACTTGGAACACAGACAAACAATGCCTTTCTCAAATGACCCAGGCACCACCGGATCCCCAAGCTAGTATTATAATATATAATACAATATAATAATAATAACAACAGCAACAACAACAAAAACAACAACACAGAACATCAAACCCAAAGTCTGTGTATGTGGTAAGTCAGTTTAGCCTCAGGCTCCTTCTACACTGCCATAGAAAATCCAGATTATCTGCTTTAAACTGATTCAAATGGCAGCGTAGACTCATACAATCCAGTTGAAATCAGATAATTTGGACTATCTGTGTTGACAATCTGGATTATATGGTAGTGTAGATTCAGCCTCAGCCTCTATTTAGATGTTGATGTCAATCTGTCTTTCTGTTAAGGCTTTGCTCCTCTATTCTGCCTCCTCTCCACTCCCTCATAGAATTGTAGAATTGGAAGAGACCTTGTGGGCCATCCAGTCGAACTCCCTGCCAAGAAGTAGGAAAATCACCCTCAAAGCATCCCCAACAGAAGGCCATCTATCCTCTGCTTAAAAGAAAGAAAGTACCTCCACCACAGTACGGGGCAGAGAGTTCCACTGGTGAACAGCTCTCACAGTGAGGAAGTTCTTCCTGATGTTCAGGTGGAATCTCCTTTCCTGTAATTTGAAGCCATTGTTCCACATCCTAGTCTCCAGGGCAGCAGAAAGCAAGCTTGCTCCCTCCTCCCTATGACTTCCCCTCACATATTTATTCTCTTCTGCAGGCTATACATGCCCAGCTCTTTAGGCCACTCCTCATAGGGCTTGTTCTCCAGACCCTGGATCATTTGAGACTCCCTCCTCTGGACACTTTCCAGCTCAGAGTCAATCATCTCCCTTGAGTTGCGGTGCCCAGAATTGGGCATAGTGTGATTCCAGGTGTGGTCTGACCAAGGCAGAATAGAGGGTGAGCATGACTTTCCTGGATCTAGACTAGACTCCTATTTATGCAGGCCACAATCCCATTGGTTTTTTTTTAGCTACCACGTGACATTGTTGGCTCATGTTAAACATGTTGTCCACAAAGACTCCAAGATCTTTTTCACACTTTATTCAAGTTTTAAAAGTGCAGTACAAAAGTTAAAAAAACAATTAAATACTAGTGTTGTAAAAACATTAAAATACACTTAAAATAACCATTTAAATCCACACTTGTCTCATCCTTTCAGCTGCAAAACGTATCCCAAAATGCAATATTCCTACAAAAAGATCATTTCAAGCCCAGCTCTTTCCAATGAAAAATATTCTTGACAGTTGGAGAGGTGACAAGGCCGTGAAGATCAGTGGAGAAATCCTCAAGTGCTGAGAGGGATGTCACTCTTCCCCTCTTCTCCTCCATGGTGGACCTGTCACTCATGCTGAGGGGGAAAAAATACAATGAAATTGTAAGAAGGCCCGGGCTGTGGTGCAGGCGGGAGAGCAAGCCAGTGCAATTAACTGCAATGAATCACTCTGACCAGGAGGTCATGAGTTCGAGCCATGGCTCGGAGCCTATGTTTGTTTGTCTTTGTTCTATGTTAAAAGGCATTGCATGTTTGCCTATATGTGTAATATGATCTGCCCTGAGTCCCCTTCGGGGTGAGAAGGGCGGAATATAAATGCTGTAAATAAATAAATAAATAAATAAATAAGAAAACACAAAGCAAGGAAAAGAAAAACATGTTTCTGGATCCAGTTTGGAAGAAGGAAGGGCTCTCCAGAAAGTTTGGAGTGTCTTTCTTAACTTCAGCAATGCTTCTCTGTCCTGTTCATCACATTTCACATACACATATTTGTTAAGTAATAGGAATGTTTAGTGTGTTCTCGAAGGCTTTCATGGCCGGGATCACAGGGTTGTTGTGTGTTTTCCAGGCACTATGGTCATGTTCCAGAAGTATTCTCTTCTGATGTTTCACCCACATCTATGGCAGGCATCCTCAGAGGTTATGAGGTAAACATGTAAGGGTGAGGCAACACTCACCTGCAGCTGCTCTGTATCCATCTTGACTATTTCCTGCAGAGACAGAATCAGGGAGTTAAAGCTGACCTTCAGATGACATTACAATCTCATTCTCTGATGAAGGAGACCACACACCCTTCTCAAACTCTTCCTTCCACAGAGTTTCTCCCATTCTGTCCTAGCAACCCACAGGGACAGTTGCCTCCCAGAATCTCTAGCAGAGATGGAAAAGTGTCCCTAGGCAACAGACGGGACTCAACCTCAACCTCATGATGTGGCTGAGAAAGAGAGGTTGAGAGGCCTCCAAAGTTGTTGGTTAAGCTGAACCTTCTCCTCAAGAAGAATAGGATCCCCAACAGGGAAAAAAATCTTTCCCAAAACCATAGATTGCCTCCGCCCACAAAAAAATTCATGAAGAATTCACTCACTGAAATATACAGCAATCCCAGCCATCACAGATATCAGGAGGAGAACCCCCACGACACACCCGATGATGAGCCCCAAGTTGGAGGCTGAAGGTGAAATGGAAAAGAACAAAAGAATTAAGAGGAAATCAGCAAAGCAAACCCTTTGTGGAGCAGGTTGTAGATAGTCAAAGAACGCGGGAGTTCATGAAGATGAAGGCTAAGACAAGTGTGTTTCTGTACATGCCATGAACAGCCCAGCTTCCATGAGCATCTGTCAAGGGTTTGCAGGAGGGGAAGTAAGGATTTGCAAATTGCTTCAAGAATAAAAAATAATAAAGTTTAGTTGTTGTGTTTTGTTGTCAGATTTGCAATTAAACATTTACAAATTTATCATTACAGCCACTCAGAATTACAAGCAGAAAGAGCATAGCTATTCTGGCCCACAAGGCACTTGCAGAGAGGTTAACATTGGTGTTGAATAGTATATAACTAAGGTCCAATGACAGATAAATAATAATAATAATAATAATAATAATAATAATAATAATAATAATAATGAGCTTATTTATATCCCGCCTCCATCTCCCCCGAAGGGGACTCGGGGCAGCTTACAGCAAAATCAGATACAAAACAATGATAAAACAAAATATGAAACATCAAAGAACAATAATAATATATACACAGCAACCGAAAAAAACACAACGAGGTATTAAAACATCGAATTAAAAACAATGAGGTTGCAGATCCCATTGCGCTACAGATAGTGCCTGGAGGGTTGCCCTTTTGCCCCTCCCAGAACCCTCTTCTGACTCACCAGGCTCCTCCCAGGCCACGTCCACAAGTTTCAGAAGCCCATCGTGCTCCACGTGGCATTTGTAGTGTTCCCTCTCCTTGGGGTCCACTGTGACGCTCCGCCAGGTGTAGTAAGTCCCATCCGAGTTGGGGGACACCAGGCCATGGAAGACATCCTGCATCCAGACCTCCCCATCCTTTGTCCAGGTGATGTCAATCTCCTTGGGGTAGAAGCCCCCCACCCGGCAGATCAAGGTCTCCATGCCATCATAGTCCTCCTTGCGTGTCACCTTCACTTCGGGCACCTCTGCAAAGATGACACCAGAATAAGCACAGGACTTGACCAATTTCCAGATAGGTGAATGCTCTGGTTTCAGGAAAGATTAAAAAAAACTCTAGCCCTTATGAAGAAGGGGATTCTCTATCACCTTCAGATGCTTTGATAAAACCAAATCATGGCATGTAACTCATAGTTCTCGGGTCTCTCAGGAGGGCATCTTGGAGCAAATGCAATCAAATGTTCCCATCTGAAGAGGCTCAATGTCCTCCAACCCAGAATCAGTCACTGAGCATAACTCAAGATTGATCTTAGATAGTCCTATATCTGCCCTCCTGACCGCTCCTTACTCTTTTCTTTCACTGTATATATGTTATACCCATTAAAGATCTACCTGAAGAAGAGACAACAAAAGAATCACTGACCGGAAAATAAGTATCTAATGCATTGCTATTTTCTACTAGATTTATTTTGGACAATAGCACTGTCTGCACATGCCCAGGGGTACCAAGTCCTTACAATACAAAGCTGATTCCACCTGAAAGGAAATAGCACTCTGTACATGCTCAGACATATTCAATCTAAAAAACTTTCAGGAAACAAATATGTTTAAAAGGGAAACATGGCTACTCATGAAGCCCCCTTTTCTGGACTGCCCTGGCACTTTGGATGTATTTATTCTCTCTTCTGCACAAAAGAGCAAGTCCTGGGATGTGTGGATTTACTGTAAAGAACAATTATTGTTTATGAGAAGAGGAGTCAATTCATCTTTCGAGAGAAAAATGTTCTTTTTACTGTGAATGTAACAGTCCTTTGTTTTATTGTATAGCAATGTTTTTTTGTATTTGTATTCATGTTGATGCATTTAACAAAATATAGGTTTAATGACATCTGAAACAATTTCTGTATAACAGTGGATACTTGTCTTTGTAGTTCCAGGGAACCCATTTTCTTTTATGGATTTACCGTATGGCCAGTTACTCACTTTTTAGGTTGTTTTTACAGTTGTAATCAACACATCCATGTTCTATATCATTTTTGAGATGGCAGGATTATCATAAAGTTGGGTATTAGAAATTATCTACCTCTTCTAATGAACTGCAAAAAAATCTGTTTTGTGCCAATGTGCAATAAGTAATACACCTAACAAATGCCATTTTACATTTCAAATGGTAGTAATTGTTTTAATATGAATATTTTGTACTGTGCTGTTTTACTATGTACTATGTGTCTCGCTTATCCAACATAAATGGGCTGGCAGAACGTTGGATAAGCGAATATGTTGGATAATAAGGAGGGGTTAGGGAAATGTCTATTAAATGTCAAATTTTGTTATGATTTTACAAATTTAGCATCAAAACATCATGTTTTACAACAAATCAACAGTAAAGGCAGTTCAATAAATGGTAATGTTAAATAGTAATTACTGTAAAAAAAAAAACTTGCCATACTCTTTTCCCTCTGAGACTGATGCAATGCACATTGGGCCTCTCCATGCACCAGGCGCTTGCCAGGAGGGGTAGGATGTAATCGATGTAGGCTGGGCGCTGTGCCTGATGGGAAAGATCTGCGCCACTCCCGGCAAGTGCCCAGCACAGGGAGAAGCCAGCTGCCTTGCAACATGCAATGGGCCTCTTGCCTCTCCTGGCAAGCACCTGGTGAGCAGAGAAACCCACTGCATGTTGCTGCCTAGAGAAGTTTCTCTAGGCAGCAATGTGCGGTGCACCTCTCGGCGAGCGCCTGGCGAGCGCGCCGAGCGAGAGAGCGCCTAGCGTTGCTGCCCAAAGAGATTTCCCTAGGCAGCAACATGGAGTGGGTCTCTCGCTCCTTCTGGTGAGTGGAGAAGCCAGCTGCATGTTGCTGCCTAGAGAAGTTTTTCTAGGCAGCAACATGCAGTGGGCCTCTCCACGCTTGCTGGGAGGGACGAGACGTGGCCGGTGGAGGCCGCACCCGCTGACGCGAAAGGCCTGCTGTGCTGGACAAACAGCTGAGCCTCCTGCATCGGATAATCCAGAACATCGGATAAATGGAGGTCAGATAAACGGGACTCTACTGTATAAGCTTTCATGGTGTCAAATCTATTTCTTCAGGTGCCGTTCAGAGTGATATTAAAGCATTCCCACAACTGTATAAATATGCTTGATAACCGGAGACTTTCATATCACTCTGTACTGCATATGAAGTAGTCGGTTTCTATCCATGAAAACGCATACTAAAAACCAGCCTTAAATCAGGTGCTTCCTTGTTCTCTTTCCTCTTCCTCCTTTTGACACATGGATGGGCTGTTTCAGTTTCATTTTCTAGCAGGATTTGCCCATGAAGGGGAAAGAGGGAGCCATAGAGAGTGGACAGTACTATCTCAGCCTGGAAGCTGAAAGGGGGGTGGAGGTTATTTGTTTGGATGGTTTTGGTGCCAAATAGGAAAACATGGAGAAAATCCAATCTGCATTTGCACCTTAGGATATCCCTCTCCAGAGTATGTTTTCCTACTATTAAAAAATGAAAATGTGGGGAGAGAGGGATGAGAAAGATAGGAAGACACTGTAGTCCTCCATTCCTACCCCCACCCCATGCTCTTAACCTGTCCTCAGCAGCGTCTCCTTCCCGTAGTCCACAAATTCATGCAGCCACTGAATGCATTCTTCCTCCAGGTAGGCCTTGTTGCGCTCGGCAATGGCAGGTTCAGCCTCCCACTTCCTCTTGGTGTTCTGGGCTGGGACATCGGCTGCCGTCCAGGTGAGGGTCTCCTTGTCAAAGCTGATGTAGTCCCTCCCGTCATAGGCGTACTGCCAATACTCTCCTTTGCTCCCGTCTCTCCTCAGTTCACAGCCGTACATTGACTGCCAGGTATGAGTCCCTGAAAGAGACCCACAGGAGTCAGCAATATTTATTTTCCTCAGACTCAGCATTAATCTAGTATTAACATTCATCTCCTGGGGCAATGAATCCCCTTTTCTCCCTTCCTCCTCCTCTCTCTCTCCTTCTTCATCTGACTCTCTTAGACCCCCAATGCTTTGGGTGGGGGGGCTCCTTTAAAATCCCATGGAGACGACCACCCTCCCATTTCAAAGAGGCCATTCCCTCACGATCCTCCCCTGCAGAAGAGGAAGATCCTGACAATCACTATTGGTTGCTATTCTTCTATTAGCATCACACTTAGAGAAAGGGGACCCAGTTCCCACCCCTCTCTATACACACACCCCAAAAAACCACAGCATTTTGTGCCAAGAGAGACAGGGGATGTGTGCCAGGAAGCTAAGGAACAAGGTGGCAATTTCAGGCTCTGAGAAAATGCCTTCATAGGTCCCCATCCTTTTTTAGGGTATCCTTGTTCTGATTCTTCCATGCCCTCAACTAAGGCTGGAGCCCTTGGAGCTCTTGGTATATTTATTTCTCTGTGTGTGAGAGAGAAATATCCAGTCTCCTCTTGACATGGAGACATGGATTTCCCAGGGTTTTCTTGGGGAAAGAATCCTCAGAGGGGATTTTGCCAGTTCCTTCGTATGAAACAGAGCCTATAGCACAGGGGATTCCTTGGCGGTTCCCCATCCAAATATTAACCAGAGATGAGCCTGTTTGATATTATTAGATATCAGTAAGGATTTAATTTACTAACAATAACTTAATAATAATTTATAAGTGTTTTTATGAATGTCTGATGTAATTTAATAACTTTTTAATTGATTCACAATGTATTGTACAATTTTATGTATGTGTTTTATTGTAAGCTGCCCTGAGTCCCCTATTGGGTGAGAAGGGCGGGATATAAATACTGTAAAAATAAATAAATAAATAATAAATAACTCCAAAACCTCTCTTTTTCCCCTTTTCTTTCTTACCCGACTTTTACACCTTTCCCCTTGTCTGTGTGTACAAAAATTGGAAATGGCCAATCTATATATACCCTGTTTCCCCGAAAATAAGACATCCTCAGAAAATAAGACCTAGTAGAGGTTTTGCTGGATTGCTAAATATAAGGCCTCCCCCAAAAGTAAGACCTAGTAAAGTTTGTATTTGGAAACATGCCTGCCAAACAGAACACCAGAGAATGCAGGATCAGTAAATGTATGTACCATAGATTGTTGTACATAGAAATAATGGTAGTAACAAATTCTTGATAGGATTCACAGTTTTTGTGGTTATGCTTGTTTGTGATGACAGCTACTGTACAGTATAAAATAAATGTTCATTTTTTTTGTTCAACAATAAATGTGCATTCTTCTTCATGGAAAATAAGACATCCCCTGAAAATAAGACCTAGCACATCTTCAAGAGAAAAAAATAGTATAAGACACTGTCTTATTTTCGGGGAAACACGGTATAAAAGGGTAATGAAATTTCGGCCTAGGACAAAACAACAAAACTACACATCCCAGAAACACTAAACTTGGCAGCGCAACCCCTCATCCATGCCTCTACGTTCATACAACAAAAAGCTCCAGCTACTCCAGAAAACGGTCAGGCTTTGCGACTGTAAGGCTATTCACTGCTATTCCACCTGGCCAACAACGGATTCCCATAAGCCACAGCAACGCGTGGCCGGGGAAAGCTAGTGTGTATATATATATATATATACTAGCTGTGCCCGGCCACGCGTTGCTGTGGCGAAGTATGGTGATGTGGGAAATAAAGTATTGAGGAATTGGTGGTAGTTAAGGTAAAAGGTTCCCTGGGCTGAGTGAGTTGCTAGGAGACCAAGTGAGCGGAGCTTAGCCTTCTAACTGGCAGCAATTGGATAAGAACAATTATTCCTCTCTCTCTAATTACGACTTTATTTTTCTTTTCTTTTTGTTGTATCAACCTGGAGGCATGGATGATGGGTTGTGTTGTCAAATTTCGAGGTTGTGGGGTATTTACTTTTGTTGTTTTGTCCGCTGCCGTGATGCCATCACTCTTATATATATATATATATATATATATATATATATATATATATATATATATACACACACACACACACACACACACACACACATACACACACACACACATACATACACACACACACACACACACACACACCTGCCTGAGTAAAAAGGTTTTTCTTAATTTCATCAGCCTCTGTTTTCTATCCCCTATTTCTGAGAGGGAGAATTATTTGGGATGAGGAGAGCAGGTGCCTGTCCTTTCCTTCCACTCACCTCCGCTCTGGTTGTAATATCTGGCCAGGGTCGCCAGGAACTCTCGAAAGACTTGCTCAGCTTTCCACGCAATCTGGCTGTTCCACTCCCAGTACCGAGGGTGTTTCTTCTCCACCTTCCTTATCCAGGGAACTGTAGGAACACGTCTCTTGGCTTTGGCATCATAGGAAACAAACTGCTGCTCGTCCATGTAGCCCACAGAGAAAAACTGGGGCTCCTGCTGCCCAGGCTCTGAGACAGAAGTGTAGACATAGCGCAAGGAGTGGGAGGAGGAGCCTGGAAAGGAGGGAGAAGAGGACGAAAACAGATATTACTCCAATGCAGAAATGAAGAATCGCTTAACCAGCTGCAGGAATATCTCAGACTATTTCAAGAGAATCCATACAGCGATGGGACTATAGCAGCAGGTCAAAAATTATCTACAGACATAGCTAATGCTAAGAAAGACTGCTGGATAGAGCTGCTTGAGAATCTTGATATGTCCAAGAGTAGCCAAAGATGGCTGTATGGTGACCCTCTGTGGACATGCAAATATAACACCCGACCAGATCGCACACCAGCTAATTCAGAATGGGATAACCAACTGCAATAAAGGTGAAAATCAGCACGGCACCAGCACTTGAAACCCACTAATTGTCATCTCCCCTAAACCTGAAAGAGAAGCTATTACGTGATGCAAAACTGGTAAAGCACCTGGCCTAGATGACATGATGATGGAGTAAATCAAACACTTTGGGTTCAAAACTGAAAATTGGCTTTTGAAATTTTACAATCAATGCTTGGCACACAAACATATTATGGAGGAAAACTAAGATCATAGCCATTTTAAAACCTGGTAAAGACGTCTCCAATGCCAGGAACTACCGAGCAATCTCTCTCCTATGTATATAAAGTATACGAGAGGATGCTATTAAATTGATTAAGTCCTGTTATTGAACCCCAGCTTATTGCACAACAAGTAGGTTTCAGACCTGGGAAAAACTGTACAGCCCAATTTATGATACCCCCAATTGACATTGCATGGGTCTTGGAGCATCTTCTAGAAAGGTGGTCATGCAGCCAGTCACATAGGACAGTGGCCGTGTTGCCAGTCACGTAGACCATCTCTCCTTGAAGTTAAAGAAGGGACCTTCCTTTGTTTCCCGGTCTATACATAGGGCCCTTCCACACAGCCATACCGTGTTTCCCCGAAAATAAGACAGTGTCTTATATTAATTTTTGCTCCCAAAGATGTTCTAGGTCTTATTTTCAGGGGATGTCTTATTTTTCCATGAAGAAGAATTCACATGTATTGTTGAACAAAAAAAATGAACTACTATACAGTAGTTGTCATCACAAACCAGCATAACCAGACGAACTGTGAATCCTATCAAGAATTTCTTGCTACTACCAATATTTCCATGTACAACAGTCTATGGTATGTATATTTACTGATCCTGCATGCTCTGGTGTTCTGTTCGGTGGGCATGCTTCCAAACAAAAACTTTGCTAGGTCTTACTTTCGGGGGAGGCCTTATATTTAGGAATTCAGCAAAACCTCTACTAGGTCTTATTTTCTGAGGATGTCTTATTTTAGGGGAAACAGGGTATAACCTAGAATATCAAGGCAGAATAACCCACAATATCTGCTTTGAATTGGGTTATCTGAGTCCACACTGCCATATATCCCAGTTCAAAGCAGATAATGTGGGATTTTATTCAGTTGTGTGGAAGGTGCTTTAGTCCTTTGTGGTTCTTTGTCTTTAGTTCCAGAAGTTATCGAGATGTCGCTTGCACGTCATGGGGCCTGATCTTTTGTTAGGCCTATGCTCAAGCTAAATCTACCTTCTCTATCTATCTTTGGATTATACCTTTTGGATGCTTTCCAATGAAGTTAAGCTGCACCTGTGTGATCCCTTTTACACAAGGTTTTTGTGAGTAAACTGTTTTAATTACATCAACCAATTGCAGCTAAACTAGGAAATCCCAACTGGATGGTCCCCCATGAGGGTCTTCCGTCTTCTAGGGGCAAACCAAGAATGGGCAACTTGGAAGTCCCTGAACAGACTCAGAAGAGGAGTGGGCAGATCAAAAGACAACCTGACAAGATGTCACTAACTAGAAGAATCCTCCTCCTTGTGCAACTGCGGAGCAGAATAAACAACTCCGCATCTGTATGCTTGCCCACAATGCCCTGCCTCCTGCACAGAGGAAGAACTGTTTGAAGCTACAGATAATGCAGTTGCTGTTGCCTGTTTTTGGTCAAAAATTATTTAGATGCTTGTGTTCCCTCTATTTGTATCAGTTTTATACTTATTAATTATGCAATGCTTTTAACACGAAATAATAATAACTCCAATGCCCAAGACGACGCACTTTGTGCCATTTTTTTTGTGTCAGGAGTGACTAGAGAAACTGCAAGTCACTTCTGGTGTGAGAGAATTGGCCATCTGCAAGGACATTACCCAGGGGGATGCTTGGATGTTTTGATGTTTTACCATCCTTGTGGAAGGCTTCTCTCATGTCCCTGCATGGAGCTGGAGCTGAGAGAGGGAGCTCATCCGTGCTCTCTCCAGGTCAGCAACCCAACCTTCATGTCACAAGGCTTTAATCCACTGCACCACCGGGGGCTCCTACTTTGGGCCATAAGAAGACAAGAATATGGGGCACAGGGACATGAAATGGGAAACCTATGAAGGAAAATGACCCCTCCCCTCCCGAAGCCTCCCCCCAATCTTCTCACCGGCAGAACCCCCCAGGAGGAGGAGGAGGAGGAGGAGGAGGAGGAGGGAGGGGGCGCCTCCGGACACAGCCATCCCTCCCTCTCTCTCTCTCTCCCCTTTTCTCTCTCTCTCTCTCTCTCTCTCTTTCTTCTTCTTCTTCTTCTTCTTCTTCTTCTTCTTCTTCTTCTTCTTCTTCTTCTTCTTCTTCTTCTTCTTCTTCTTCTTCTTCTTCTTCTTCTTCTTCTTCTTCTTCTTCTTCTTCTTCTTCTTCTTCTTCTTCTTCTTCTTCTTCTTCTTCTTCTTCTTCTTCTTTCGGCCAAACTCCGGAGCGAGGAAGGAAGGCTCCTCCGCCTTCGCTGTCCAGCGCGCACTGCCGGGGAGGAGGGCCGGGATTGGCCGAAAGGGAAGGATTCCGCCAATAGGAAAACGAGGACTGCGTGTCGTCACCGGGTGCTGGGCAGAAGCCCGGTCTCAGGCGGAGAAGGGGCTGGAAAGGGAAAGGGAAACCTGTCTTGAGTCCCAAGTCTTTCCTGGATTCCAGGGAGGGAGAGGAGAAAAGTGGGGCGCATTGGGAACCCGCACAAAACAAAAGGCATCCGGGAAGAAGGGCCGCCTGCGCCCCAAGCCTCTCCTGCCCTGCCTCCCTCTGCCTGGGAGGGAGGGGGGTCTCCATGGCAACAGGAGGGGCCCTCCAGTGGCAGGGAGTTCCTCTGTTTCTTTGTAACTCCCAGAAAGGCCACATTTGCCCAGGAGGCCCACAAAGCCCTGGCCTCCTGCCTCTGAAAGGGAGGAGAAAGCCCTCCCTGGGAGCTCCCTGCTGGGAGTGGCAGTCCCCAGCCCCACTTCCCCAGACTCTGAGGGTCAACCAGGCACAATCCCAGGTCCTTACAAAGGAGAAGGAAATGTGGATGGCTTTAATCCTTTGAAACCCCTTCGTGGATGGGGAACATCACCCTTACCTTCTTCATCCATTATGTCAGTGGTTCTCAACCTTAATAATAATAATAATAACTTTATTTTTATACCCCGCCCCATCTCCCCGAAGGGACCCGGGGCGGCTTACATGGGGCCTTGCCCAATACAACAATCAAACATCAATACAAAGCAAGAGCATTAACCCAATAAAACATCAACATCAGTAAAAACAATCATTAAAATCAGCAAGAAGCATACAATGTTAAAAACTAGAGACCATCATAAATCCCGGGCAAAGTGCAGAATGTGCCGAAATGGAGAAGATAATTTCACAGATGAAATGGACAATAAAATGCAGTAAAACAATGGCAACACATGAAGAGTGGGGCTATCATGGAATGGGCAGATAGATTAATCCAACAGCAATTAAACGTCAAAGGCTTTTTGGAAGAGCCAGGTTTTTAAGCTCTTCCGGAAGGAGAGGTGGATGGGGGCCTGCCTGATCTCTCTAGGGAGCGAGTTCCAAAGCCGGGGGGCCACGACGGCGAAGGCCCTCTCTCTCGTCCCCACCAACCGTGACTGCGAGGGTGGCGGGACCTTCCTAATGCCGTGACCCCTCTGTGGGTCTTCTGGCCCACGGAGTCATCATCTCAGGCAGTATCAGAGAAATCACACCAAAGGTCCGTCTGAGTTTGAGGGAGCATTTATTTATTTATTTACAGTATTTATATTCTGCCCTTCTCACCCCGAAGGGGACTCAAAACCCACGGTCAATGCCCACCAAACCCTTACAGTATTTTCTGTTGGTCATGGGAGTTCTGTGTGCCAAGTTTGGTTTAATTCCATCGTTGGTGGAGTTCAGAATGCTCTTTGATTGTAGGTGAACTATAAATCCCAGCAACTACAACTCACAAATGACAAAATCAATTCCTCACCCAACCCCACCAGTATTCAAATTTGTGCCGAATTTGGTCCAGTGAATGAAAATACATCCTGCACATCAGATATTTACATTACTATTCATAACAGTAGCCAAGTTAGGAAGTAGTAATGAAAATAATTTTATGGTTGGGGGTCACCACAACATGAGAAACTCTATTAAGGGGTCACAGCATTAGGAAGGTTGAGAATCACAGGCTTAGAGCATTTTGGGAACCTTTGTTGTTGTGTGCACTGAAGTTGCCTCAGGGTTATAGTGGCCCTGTCACGGGATTTCTTTCTTTTTTGGGCTGAGAGAGTGTGACTGGCCCAGGTCACCCAGTGGGTGTCTGTGGCCAAGTGGGATTCGAACACTGCTTTCCAGATTTGTAGTCCGAGGCTCAAACCGCATTCTGAATCATGAGAGGAGCAAGTAGGTGGGGAAAATCACTAGATTTTCACTAGTGCTTATCACTAGAAGAGCTTATCACTAGAAGAGCAATATTTCTTGATAGTAAGATTGTAAAAGGCAGTAAACACAAGCTGTGTATTTATTGATACAGTCATTTCCATGAGGTAGTTTACAACAGATAACATATACAAGTAAACGTCGCCCAAAGCCACCATCTAATACAGTCAGAGCTAAATAACACTGTCAGGTGTGGGGTGCTGTGGGGTGCTTGAGGGAAGAGGGTTTCCATACCATATGAACAGGTGATAAAAGGAGAGGATGTCACTTCCCTTCATGGGATATGTCCCAGCCTTGGTTCTGCCCTTGAGAATCCCTGCTTCAAACCTGCATTCCCTCTTAAAATTAAAACATCAATACATAAAACTACATGTAAGGTATGGGGGATGCAAAGAAAATTAGTATATTTTAAATTGTATACTAACGTTGTTATGTTAAGCTGCTTTGGGGAGATAAAGCGGGGTATAAATACATATAGTCACAACTTTATTTCTTACCTGCCTCTCCTCATGGCTCGAGGTCGGGTAAAAAATAAAACAACAACAACAACAACAACAACAACAACAACAAATAAATAAATACAACAGCATAGAACACGCTCAAATATATTCTACATCTAGTGGGTGTATGTACCGTAGTCAGTTTAGCCTCAGGCCCCATCTACACTGCCATATAAAATCCAGGTTATCTGCATTTAACTGGTTCGTATTGTTGTTTATTCATTCAGTTGCTTCCGACTATTCGTGACTTCCTGGACCAGAGCTCCCTGTGGGCTGTGGCCACCCCCAGTTCCTTCAAGGTGAAGCCAGTCCCTTCAAGGATACCGTCCATCCATCTCGCCCTTGGTCGGCCTCTCTTCCTTTTTCCTTCCATTTTCCCCAGCATCGTGATCTTCTCCAAGCTTTCCTGTCTCCTCATGATGTGGCCAAAATACTTCAGCTTTGCCTCTAATATCCTTCCCTCCCGTGAGCAGCCATTGGGCATTATTTCCTGGAGGATGGACTGGTTGGATCTTCTTGCCAAGGTCCAAGGCACTCTCAGTATTTTCCTCCAGCACCAGAGTTCAAAAGCGTCTCTCTTCCTTCGCTCAGCCTTCCTTATGGTCCAGCTCTCACATCCATAGGTTACTATGGGGAATACCATGGCTTTCAGTATGCGGACCTTCATGGACAGTGTGATGTCTCTGCTCTTCACTATCTTATCAAGATTGGTCATTGTTCTCCTCCCAAGAAGGAAACGTCTTCTGATTTCCCGGCTGTAATCTGCGTCTACAGTAATCTTTGTGCCTAGAAATACAAAGTCTGTCACTGCCTCCATGTTTTCTCCTTCTATTTGCTAGTTATCAGTCAATCTGGTTGCCATAATCTTAGTTTTTGTTTTTGTTTTTTGCCATAATCTTAGTTTTTTATGTTTAACTACAACCCAGCTTTTGCCCTTTCTTCTTTCACCTTGGTTATATGGCAGTGTAGAATGGTTGAATTATAAATTTTATGGTAAATGAAATGATACTTGTTCAGGCCTTGGTGGTGGGGTTGTTGTTTGTAAAATGTTCACTGTTTTGTGTTCTGTTTCACTGTAAGTTATTAATGTATGTAAATAAAATTAATATATTAAAAAATATGGCAGTGTAGAAGAGGTATCAACCTCAGTTTAGATCTCAACCTGTCTTTCTGTGAATCCTCTGCTCCTCTGTCCTGCCTTCTCTCCTCTCCCTCCTGTGCTGGTTTTACATTGCCAGCGCCCCAGACAAGGGACCTGCCTGTTTATTTAATCCATGTACATATATTCTTCCCATAAATTCAAACACATCCTATTGTGGCTTAAACCTACCACAAAATAAATAAATAAATAAAACTGTATCATATGGCAGTGTAGATGGGGCCTCAACTAAGGATTATTATTATTATTAACTTTCTCCCCGTGGGAACTCAAGGCGGTTAACAATCCCACACTTTAGTCAAGTTTAAAAAGCGCAATAAAAAAGTTTAAAAAATTAAATACTAGTGTTGTAAAAACATTAAAGTATAATAAATACACATAAAATAGCCATTAAAATTCACAGTCATTGCTCCCCTCCCCCCAGAATATCACCCCTAATTCCCAAGCAGCCTGCCTTTTATCCTTCCCCAAATGCCTGCTGACAGAAGGTTTTGACCTGCCTGGGGAAGGAAGACAGCAGGGATGGGGCCTTCCTGGTCAGTCTCTCCTGGGAAGGAGTTCCACAGTTTGGGAGCAGTCACTAAAAAGGCCCTCTTGTCCCACGTTCCCACCAATTGTACTTGAGTGGATGTTGGGACAGAGAAGGCCCTCCCCAGTAGATCGTACATCTCCCAGGTTCATAGAAGGAGATAACAGTCCTTCAGATAGCCTGGACCAGAGCCATATAGGGCTTTGTAAGTCAAAACTTGGATTTTGAATTGTGCCTGGAAACGTGTTGGCAGCCAGTGAAGCTATCACAACAGACGAGTTGTCTGCTCCCTGTCTATAGCCCCAGTTAACAGTCTGTCTGCTGCTCTTTGGACCACCTGTAGTTCTGAGCACTTTTCAAAGGCAGCCCCATGTAGAGCACATTACAGTAGTCCAATGGGGATGAAACCAAGGCATGTACCATCATGGCCAGATCTGACCTCTTCAGGAACGGGTGCAGTTGGCGCAGTAGCTTTACCTGTGCAAAACTACCCCTGGTCACCGCTGATACCTGGGCTTCCAAATTCAGAGCTGAATCCAGGAGTATTCCCAAATTGTGAATCTACATTTTCCGGGGAGATTGTGACCCCATCTAACACATGCTGGATCCCTATTCCCAGATCTGTCTTATGACTGACCAGGAGTACCTCTGCCTTGTCTGGATTAAGTTTCAATTTGTTTACCCTCATCCAGTCAATTACAGCTGCCAGGCACCAGTTTAGGTGGACAGTAATGCTAGAGTTGGGTGTCATCTGCATATAGATGGCACAGCACACCTAAACTCTAGATGACCTTTCCCAGCGGTTTCATGTATATCTTCAACAGCATGGGGGACAACACAGACCCCTGAGGGACCACACAGGCCAGTGGCCAAGGAGTCAAACAGGAGTCCCCTAGCACCACCTTCTGAGAATGTCCTCCAGGAAGGAACGGAGCCACTGAAGAATAGTATCTCCAAGCCCCATCCCAGAAAGTTATCTCAGATGGATAACATGGTCAATGGTATTGAAACTATAATGAAGATGCATGTATAAACAATGGCAGAAAGTCCACCCATGCAGCTCCACCTCCTCCCTCTTGCATGCCCAGGTGGAGGACATATTCCTTCCCTTCCCTTGAAGCCCAGACTGGCTGCCTCATCCTATTCCGACTTCCCTCTTCATTCTTCCAGGAGACAAGCACAACTATTTTCTAAGTGGATGAAAAGCTTAAGTTCATCCTTTTAGCTGCACATGCATTCTAAAATACTTCATTCCTGCAAACAAACAAACAGGCAAATCACCTCAAACCCATTTCCCTACAAAAAAGACAAATCTCAAAATCTGTACAGGTGACAAGCCAGCCGAAAACACAGAAGAACTGCTCCAGGGGTTTAAATGAATGCACTTCCCTCCTCTTTTCTTCCATGGCAGATCAGCCAGTTACGCTAGGGAGAGAGAAACAGGGAGGTGTTTTAGAATTAAGGACAAGAGCATGAAATGCGAAGATTTTGATTCAGTCTGAAGACAGAGTTTGAGCAATACTACTAGTTGTGTGTGTCCCTGCCTCCACCAGGCAAGATAAACTACAGCTGCCACCAGAGCATATATCAACATCAAAGTGGAGAGAAAGGGGGAAAGCAGATGTGTCTGCTTCACCAGGTCCCTCTAGCACAGTGATTCTCAGCCTGTCGGTCCCCAGATATTTTGGCCTTCAACTCCCAAACATCCTAACAGCTGGTAAACTGGCTGGGATTTCTGGGAGTTGTAGGCCAAAGCACCTGGGGACCCACGGGTTGAGAATCACTGTTTTAGCAGCTTAAAAAGCAAAGATCTGTAAGTCTGACCACTCAAACAGAAATCATAAGAAAACTGGAGGCAGGTGAGAAAACCCACATCTTCTCTGGATCCAATTGGAAGAATTTTTGAAGTGGTTTGTAGAACATCCAGAATTATTTCTTCTGCAAGCCCATTCTCTCCTGGCTGGTTCACATGTAAATATTGCTTTTTTGCAATTCCATTTTGCATTGTCTCCTTTGTTGACAGATGTATACCTGTCTCAAAAATACACTCTGCCCTGTGCCTTGGCACTCCCCTCCTCTGAACTCCTCCCCTCAATGCATACATGGGGATGGGAGGGGGAATGTGTCCCCAATGGAGTCCCTATCAAAAGCTTGATCCTCTTCCTCCTGTGGCCATTTATGTGACGCCTCTAAGCTGCGTGAACACTGGAAACCAACACGGGGCCAATAAACAATCTAATATCTTTATTAAAGCAATAAAGGAATCAAACAAAAATAAGCAGAGTATATTTATTTATTTATTTATTTACAGTATTTATATTCCGCCCTTCTCACCCCGAAGGGGACTCAGGGCGGATCACATTATAACACACATAGGGCAAACATTCAGTGCCCATAAACACATCAAACAGAGACAGAGAGAGACACGCAGAGGCAAGTTAACCTTCTTCTGAGGGGATGTTCGATTCTGGCCACAGGGGGGAGCAGCTGCTTCATCCACACTGACGGCACTTCCTCATACCAGGTCGTAAATTAGTTAATCTTGCCTCCCCACTTTTTATTAGTGGTACCTTATCTCCTACTTGATAGATGCAACTATCTTTCGGGTTGCTAGGTCAGCAACGAGCAGGGGCTATTTTTTATTTTTAATTGACGGGTGCTCACCCCGCCACGGGCTGGCCTCGAACTCATGACCTCATGGTCAGAGTGATTTAAGGCAGCTGCTCAACAGCTGCGCCACAGCCCGGCCCAGTCCAGCAATAGTCCTTTTAGGAAAAGTCAAATATAGTCCAGTAATATAAAGTTAAATGTCCAGTATTAGAGTTCAAAGTTTTAAATCCAATAACCGAAACACACTCAAACTTCCAAGCAGTTTGAGTGGGGAATAAAGCAAGGTCTCTCAGGAAAGTTTCCAGGCACGATGTCCAAGGCAAGGAATCAAGGCAAGGCAAGGAATCAAGGCAAAGTCGTGGTGAATCTGAAACGCAGTCCAGACTTGGCAGGGAGATGAGACACAACTCCCGGTCTACTCAAGAGTAGCGCTCCGTCAAAACAGGAACAAGAGTCGATGTTAACTTTCCAACTGACACGTTGACACCGCGATAGAATCATAGAATCATAGAATAGTAGAGTTGGAAGAGACCACATGGGCCATCCAGTCCAACCCCCTGCTAAGAAGCAGGAAATCGCATTCAAAGCACCCCCGACAGATGGCCATCCAGCCTCTGCTTAAAAGCCTCCAAAGAAGGAGCCTCCACCACGGCCCCGGGGAGAGAGTTCCACTGTCGAACAGCCCTCACAGTGAGGAAGTTCTTCCTGATGTTCAGGTGGAATCTCCTTTATTTCCTGTAGTTTGAAGCCATTGTTCCGTGTCCTAGTCTGCAGGGCAGCAGAAAACAAGCTTGCTCCCTCCTCCCTAGGACTTCCCTTCACGTATTTGTACATGGCTATCATGTCTCCTCTCAGCCTTCTCTTCTGCAGGCTAAACATGCCCAGCTCTTTAAGCCGCTCCTCATAGGGCTTGTTCTCCAGACCCTTAATCATTTTAGTCGCCCTCCTCTGGACACATTCCAGCTTGTCAACATCTCCCTTCAACTGTGGTGCCCAAAATTGGACACAGTATTCCAGGTGTGGTCTGACCAAGGCAGAATAGAGGGGGAGCATAACTTCCCTGGATCTAGACGCTATTCCCCTATTGATGCAGGCCAGAATCCCATTGGCTTTCTTAGCAGCCGCATCACATTGTTGGCTCATGTTTAACTTGTTATCTACAAGGACTCCAAGATCTTTTTCACACGTACTGCTGTCGAGCCAGGCATTGTCCCCCATTCTGTATCTTTGATTTCCATTTTTTCTGCCGAAGTGAAGTATCTTGCATTTGTCCCTGTTGAACTTCATTTTGTTAGTTTCGGCCCATCTCTCTAGTCTGTCAAGATCGTTTTGAATTCTGCTCCTGTCTTCTGGAGTGTTAGCTATCCCTCCCAGTTTGGTGTCGTCTGCAAACTTGATGATCGTGCCTTCTAACCCTTCGTCTAAGTCGTTAATAAAGATGTTAAACAGAACCAGGCCCAGGACGGAGCCCTGTGGCACTCCACTCATGAGCACCCTTTGGGTTCATTCGCTTAGCCAATTACAGATCCACCTAACCAATGTTGTCTAGCCAACATTTTACTAGTTTATTTGCCAGAAGATCGTGGGGGACTTTGTCGAAGGCCTTACTGAAATCCAGGTACGCTACATCCACAGCATTCCCTGTATCGACCCAACTCGTAACTCTATCGAAAAAAGAGATCAGATTAGTCTGGCATGACTTGTTTTTGGTAAATCCGTGTTGACTATTAGCAATGACCGCATTTGTTTCTAAGTGTTCGCAGACCACTTCCTTAATGATCTTTTCCAGGATCTTGCCTGGTATCGATGTGAGGCTGACCGGACGGTAATTGTTTGGGTCGTTCTTTTTTCCCTTCTTGAAGATAGGGACCACATTCGCCCTCCTCCAATCTGCTGGGACTTCTCCCGTTCTCCAAGAACTCTCGAAGATAATTGCCAGTGGTTCTGAAATAACCTCAGCTAGTTGCTTCAGTACTCTTGGATGTAGCTGATCTGGCCCTGGGGACTTGAATTCGTTTAGAGAGGCCAAGTGTTCCTGGACAACTTGTTTCCCTATTTGGGGTTGGATTTCCCCCAATCCTTCGTCCATTCCATGTTGCTGAGGTTGAAGATGGCTTTCTTTTTGTGAGAAGACCGACGCAAACGCAAAGTAGTTCTGCCTTTTCCCTGTCCCTTGTCACTATCACCCCATCTTCTCCTTGCAGTGGCCCTATCGCCTCCTTGTTCTTCCTTACATTTGGGAGTTGTAGTTGAATTACAACTCCCAGAAATCAAGGTCAATTTCCCCCAAACTCCTCCAGTATTTTCTGTTGTGCCAAGTGTGGTCCAGGTCTATCATTGGTCGGGTTCAGAGTGTTCTTTGATTGTAGGCAAACGACAAATCCCAGCAACTACATCTCCCAAGTGTCAAGGTCAATTCCCTTCAAACCCCACCAGTATTCAAATTTGGGCATATTGGCTATACCTGCCAAGTTTGGTCCAGATCCATCATTGTTTGGGAAAACAGGGTGCTCTCTGGATGTAGGTGAACTACAACTCCCTTAAATCAAGAACAATTCTCCCCAAGCCCCTCCAGTATTTTCTCTTGGTAATGAGGCTTCAACATGCCAAGTTAGGTCCAGATCCATCGATGTTGGGGTTCAGAGTGCTCTTTGATTGTAAGTGAACTATAAATCCCAGCAGCTACATCTCCCAAATGTCAAGGTCAGTTCTTCCCTGTGAAGATGTGGGGTAGAGGAGGAATCTTTTTATTCACTTTAGATGGTAGCATTACTTAAGTTTAGGATATGTGTGACAAAGGCTTGGATGTTGAAAGATAACAAGCTTATTCAGGTACAGAGCTTAGTGGTTACAATTTGTTTCTCAGAGTTAAACTTTCTTAATCTGTTGCAAATGTAACTTTTGAGGAATACACTTTCAAAATACTTGCTCCTTTCCCTTGAGCAGTCTAAACCTGATCACTTTGGATCTAACCGGGATTACTTCCCCTTACTACTCAGACTCTACAGTAAATATAAACAAGTCACCCAACTTGCTTAATTTGACACAACTAGAGACCTGAGTTTCCTTGGTTTTTCCTAACTTGGAACCAGTCCTTCCCCTGTGACTAAAAATCACAGACTAAACTGTTTTTTTAAACATTCCCTCCAAACCGCGGTTGGCTCCACCCCCGTTGCTATGGTAACTGCCTCAGAATGCTGAGCCGGTTACCTTCCCCCATGTATTGTTAACTATAATACTTACCCACTTTAAACATAGCCAAACATCATCATCATCATCATCATCATCATTTAAATACTTATTAATCGCCCTCCATCCACGATGCTCTAGGCGATTTACAAGATAAAATTGTAAAGGATCAAAATACATACATGCAAATATTGATTAAAAAATATTAAAATAGATTAAAAGCTCTAGTAAAGAGCCATGTCTTGAGTGCTAGGGTAAAAGGCCCCAACTCACGCATGGCTCTCATATGGGGCGGCAAGGCATTCCATAAGGCAGGGGCAGAAACAGAAAAAGCTCTGCGCCTGGTCCTTTCCAAGTGCACTTCTCTAGGACCCGGTACATAGAGTAAGTCTCGTTGGGATGGTCGTTGCGACCTCCAATGATGGGAGAAGGAGAGACGGTCCCTAAGATACGATGGGCCCTGGCCGTAAAGAGTTTTAAAAGTCAGGACTAGCATTTTATATCGACCATGGTAATCAGTTGGAAGCCAATGCAGATGCTGCAGCACTGGTGTTATGTGGCATTTCATGGGTGTTCTTGTGAGTAGCCTGGCTGCCGCATTTTGAACAATACGGAGCTTCCGGGTCGTGGACATCGGAAGGCCAACATACAGGGCGTTGCAATAGTCCAGCCTAGATGTGACCGTGGCATGGATGACTGTTGCCAGAGCCTCATCAGATAGATAGGGTGCCAGTTGCCTCGCTTGTCGTAGATGGAAAAAGGCCTGTTTGCTGGCAGCAGCGACCTGAGCTTCCATTGTCAGCTGCGAATCTAAAACGACACCCAGGCTCTTAACAGTAGGCGAAGGAGATAGGACAGCACTATCGAAGGTGGGTAGCAAGTGGGTCAGACCAGTCGAGCGGCCATGCCAGAGAATCTCAGTCTTTGCCGGGTTCACCTTCAGTCTACTAGCACGTAGCCAGTTCGACAGAGCCTCCAGACATAAGGTGAAATTTTCTGGTATTGACGTTGCTCCAGGCTCCAGGCGCAGAAGGAGTTGGGTGTCGTCCGCATATTGATAGCAGTCTAGGCCAAAACTCCGAACCAAGCTAGCAAGGGGTCTAACGTAGATGTTGAAGAGAAGAGGGGAGAGAATTGCACCTTGGGGTACCCCACATAGGAGGGGAGATCTGTCGGAGACTTGACCCATATACTCCACGCATTGGCTCCGGTTTCGCAGAAATGAGTTGAACCAATTGAGGGCCTGACTGCGAACTCCGGACATGGCGAGACGGTGAATCATTAGATCGTAGTCAACGGTGTCAAACACTGCGGTAAGGTCGAGAAGTACCAATAGTGCTGATCCGCCGCTATCAGACTGGCGACGAAGTTCATCTGTAATGGCAACCAGGGCTGTCTCCGTCCCATGGCCGGGGCGGAAGCCTGACTGGAAAGGGTCCAGGCCGGCTGTATCATCCAGAAATTGTTGCAATTGTCCCAGCACAGCCCGCTCTATCATCTTACCCAAGAATGGGAGGTTGGAGACAGGATGATAGTTGGCAAGGGTCATGGGATCCAAGCTAGGCTTCTTTAGCAAGGGACGAACCCTTGCCTCTTTTAGGATGTCCGGGAAGACCCCCTGTTCAAGAGAGCCATTGATTATATTACTCAATGGATCGAGTAGATCTTCCAGGCAGCTCTTCACCAGCCAGGAGGGACACGGATCAAGGGAATAGGTGGTTGGTTTTGCAACAGCCAGGATTCTAGCGACATCTTCCTTGTCTAGCGGATTAAATCGGTCAAAGATAGGCCCACTAAGCGGCCACAAAGTCTCAAGCTCACTTAAGGTATCAGCTGTAGGGGGCAGTTCCTGCCGAAGCACGGTGATTTTATCAGTGAAAAACTTCTGGAATGCCTCTGCTGTAAGAGCCGTGGTTGCTGGGTTTTGGACTAAGGGAGCCGGACTGGTCAAAGCACGAACGATTTTGAATACTTGAGCTGGGCGCGATCTAGCAGAGGCTATTAAGGAGGAATTGTAAGATTTTTTAGCATCCTTGACGGCTGATTCGTAGGACCTGCAAAAAGCCTTGAACGCGGACAGTGACACCTCGTCGGGCTTCTGTCGCCACCGATGTTCCAGCCGCTTTCATGCTTGCTTCATCGTCCGTAGCTCATTAGTGTACCAGGGGGAGCGAAACATGACTTCTAAAACAAAATCAAACAAACATGTCATCCATAAATCAAAACAAAACACACACTTCTTTACACCTCCCAACCCATAAAGATTATTTTTGACTTTTCTATAACCTAGAATAGTCACAAATAATATGGATTGTATCTAAACATATACAACAATACATGGTAACATACATTTAACATATAATCTTAACATATTATCATGCAACACATAAATCATAAATAAAAACCTTCAATGTTGCATATACACATAACATATTCATATCTTACCATACAGTTATGTAAGTAATATGCATAAACATTTCTATACACATGTCCAGTCTTACCATCTTTTCTACTGTTAAGATTCACAACCTCAAATCAAAAGACATTTTAAAATACATTTTCCATAAATCATATTTCTAACAGTTTAATTTTTATTCATACACTAGACCAATCAACCAAATCACAGGGATCCTCTTCATGCCACCTAGCACAGCATATAGATGTTTCACACTGCGCACATTCCAGATGTTAACATGTTGCCAGTGACAATTACACTCATCCTTCCCAGCAACTCCCTCTGTCCCAAAATGTCTTTTGCAAAACTTCCAAGAGTCATTTAAGAAGTCTTGGGAAACATAGTTCATGTTGCTGTGTCTTTTAACGATTTTCCATGGTCCAGTCCAGTCCAATTGGTGAATTTCCTCAGGGGAATCTCTTTAATCTTAGCTGGTTCTTTGTTTATCTCCTTTGCTGGGGCTTTCGCTAGATGTTCTTTGGCGGTGTTCCTGGCCATCTTCTTTTTTCCTTTCATAAAGGTGTTCTTTGGTCTCTTGGGCTCTCCCGCACACAGTAATTCAACTGGATCAAATTTGGTGGTTTCCTGAGGTAAATTTTTTCTTGGCCACAACTACTGACCATGCTCTGTACATGCAGTGACCAAAGAGGTAATCACTGAGTAAATAGAATCAGTCATTTCCCAAAATTCCCTCAGAACTTCATCTTCCTCCTTCCCATCTTCACTGGGAACCGCATTGTTTTTTCTGTTAGCACCAAGCAACTTCATGTCACCATCTTTCTCTGGCAAATCTTTTGTTATGGCACAGTCACTTTTTAAACCATTACTCTTCTTTATAACAATGGTCATTTCTCCACAATGCTCAAGTTATTTATTTATTTTGTGTCAAAAGCATTGCACGACAAATACATTTCAAAATGATGGGGGGGGGGGAAGGAGGGGGAAAATGCTCAAGTAAATCATTCTCATCAGTGACTGGCACTTCTAAATTCTCCATCACCTCAGCTTGTCCTACTCCTGCGTCATTACAGCGCTGAACAGGGATTTTAGCCACTGGTGACTCATTTACCTCAGCCACGCAATGAATTTCAAGCTGTGACCCAGATAACTTCTCTTGGGGGTCTATGATTTCTCCATCTTCAGCAGAATCTTCTGCTTGTTTAAATTGAGAGCTTACAAGATCCGTGGAGTCGTCATTCTGACATAGTTTCAACTCTGAAGGATAAACTTCCACTTCACAGTGCTTGAAATATTTGCCATGCTCCACAACCTTTCTCTCAATTGGTCTCTGTCCCTCTATACAACCATACCAACTGACTAACTTATTCCAGGCTGCAATAGGAATCACCTCATAATCCACTCTATTCATGCGATACTTTTTTAAAGTCTGAGTTTCTGAATCTTCAAAAAGTTTTGAGTTGTCAATGGGTCCTGGGTAGTGATCAGGCTTTCCTGCATAATACAGGTCCCAACTTTCAAAACCCACATATCTCTTCCACTTCATAAACCACTTATAATCAATCAGGCACATAGAATCTCCTGGACACAATGGCATCTTCAAAAGTGGTGCAAGCTCAATCCGCTGTATCTCCACATCCTCCTTAGTATATTTAGAAAACCTCTTTAAGGCTAAATCACTAGGAGTTCCTGGTTGTGTTACCAGAGAAGGCTGGGAAAGTGTCAGCTTCTGTCTTTCCCATTCTATCTCCATCTTTCTCAACTCTGCCTGTCTTTCTCCTTCTTTCTTTCCTTTGCCTGTCTGTCTTTCTCCTTCTCTCTTTCTTCCATTTCTAATTTCTTCAACTCTAGTTGATATTTCATCACCATCTCTGACATGGTGGTCTTTTCCTGTCTTTTGGTGGCCATTTTCTACAACTTTTACCTCACAACTTTTCTTTTTAAGTGATCTTAGGTACTGAATTAGTGGTGTTACACGAATCCCGCCGCTTGCCACCAATTGTGAAGATGTGGGGTAGAGGAGGAATCTTTTTATTCACTTTAGATGGTAGCGTTACTTAAGTTTAGGATATGTGTGACAAATACCTTTCCAGTATTTTATGTTGGTCATGGGGGTTCTGTGTACCAAGTTAGGTCCAGAAAAATGGATCAACTCACCCTAGTATATATAGAGCAGCTTTCCGAAAAGACACATGATTCACTTTCTTCTTGGCTCTGGCAAGGCTAGCAGAGAAAAAACACACGGCTGCTGTTGTCAATCACAGAGCAGCTGATTAATTTAAATGTTGCCGAAGGATCTGATGTCACACGGTCCGTTCCAGCCGGGGCTTGGACTGCCCCCTCCCAAGTCAATAATTCTATTATTGTGCATTTTGGGATTCGGGGAAATTTGGCTGCCGGATCACTGAATTTCGTCAAACCCCAAAATGGAATTACGCACACCCTGGCAGTATTCAGAGTTGGCCATGTTGGATGTGTGTGCCAAACTTGGGTCCTGACCCATCATCAGTGGAGCTCACTGTGTTCTCTGGAAGTGGGTGCCAATAGGAAATTGGCCACACACATACATACATACATACATACATACATACATACATACATAGAAACATATTTACATACACTTTTATTATAGACTAACTTGGGTACCCAGCATTGCCTGGGTTATTTGAAAAAGTTAGTTGTTTTAATTGTACAAAATGGATAACGTTGTGGGTGAACTACAACTCACATCATGCCAGGTTAACCGCCAGAGTGTGACTATTATGTGGTGGCAACTATTTATTATACAATGAAAAAGGCCCCCTTTGAGGGGCTTCTTTCACCACGTAATAGTTCTTGGGAGGGTGAAGCTGTGCAGGTGGGTGAAGCTTCAATCTCCCATGTGCCTGTGCCCACAAAGGGAAGCACCTGAGTGGCCGGATGAAGCGTCACCTGCCCACGCAACTATTCTCTTACCTAAAGGGAAAGAGGCCAGGCAGGCACCACCAGGCAACTGAATTAAGGGTGCGACTATTATGCGAGGACAACCAAAGTGCCAATTTTGCCTTTCCCAATAGAGGGGTGCGACTATTATGCAAGGAAATACAATAGTGTCCCTTATATAAAACAGACTACCTGTGCCCAGCCACGTGTTGCTGTGGTGGTATGGGAAATAAAGTATTGAGGAATAGGTGGTAGTTAAGGTAAAGGGTAAAGGTTTTCCCCTGAGTCTGGGGGTTGGTGCTCATCTCCATTTCTAAGCCGAAGAGCCAGCGTTGTCCGTAGACTCCTCCAAGGTCATGTGGGATGACTGCATGGAGCGGCGTTACCTTCCCGCCAGAGCAGTACCTATTGATCTACTCACATTTGCATGTTTTTGAACTTCTGGGTTGGCAGAAGCTGGGGCTAACAGTGGGGGCTCTCTCCGTTCCCCCAATTCAAACCTGCGGCCTTTCGATCCAGAAGTTCAGCAGTTCAGCACTTTAACACGCTGCGCCATCAGGGGATATTATTTCCTAAAGGTTGTGAATATACAATATTTGTGATTGTTTTTTTGTTTTTTTGTCTGTTGGAGGCAAGTATGAATGCTGCAATTAGGGGAAATGATTAGGATGTAATGGCCTTGCAGCTTTAAAGCCTGGCTGTTTCCTCCGAGTGAATTTTTTGTTGGGAAGTGTTAGCTGGCCCGGATTGTTTCCTGTCTGGAATTCCCTTGTTTTCAGAGTGGTGTTCTTTGCGATATTTTATGTGCTTCTACTGTCTGTGGCCCTGAGAAAACAGAGGATTTGCCAGACTTTGATGATGGGAATGCTTTGCTGGGAGGTGTTAGCTGGCCCTGATTGTTTCCTGTGTGGAATTCCCCTGTTTTCAGAGTGTTGTTAGTGTTCTGATTTTAGAGATTGTATTGTTCTGTTTTATTATACCACATTAATTTTTATATATTCTGATTTTAGTGTTTTTGAATACTTGGAGCCAGATTGTATTCATTTTCATGGTTGACTGCAACACAATAATAATAATAATAATAATAATAATAATAATAATAATAATAATAATAATAATAAATAATGATAGTAGGCTTTTCCTTAATGCCTCCTTATTATCCAACATATTCGCTTATCCAACATTCTACTGGCCAGTTTATGTTGGATAAGCGAGACTCTACTGTATTTCAAATGTGGTGAAAAAGGTTTCTATGGATCTCATAGACTGCTAAACAGATAATGGAATGGGTCCTAGGGAAAATCAGTCCTGAATACCTCCTAGAAGCCAAGATACTACACAGAGATGATTATGAAAATTGTGTGACGAATGTATCTTGGGAAATGAGATCCTTGCTGAAGACAATGAAAAAAGTGTAGACATTAGAAGTGAATTGTGGGATTGAATGATTTTGCAAAACTCTGTGCACATAAGTTGGAGAAAATGAAAAACTGTCTGTGCTTGCAGTTATTTATTTATTTAATTAATTTTATATACCACTCTTCTCCCCCAGGAGGAACCAGAGCGGTCTTACACAACGGCAAAATTAAATGCCACATTTAATGCAAAATGTAATAAAAACCAACAATCATAAAACACACTTAAAAACTGATATCAGGTCCAATTAAAACAGTAAAACACAGTGTGACCGTTACAACAGGGCCAGTAGAATTGAGCCACAAGTCAGAGCCAGTCCATGTTCAACTTCACATTAATCCAATGAATCCATCAGGTCATATCAGCCCATATCCTAGGATGGGCCAAAAGCTTGGTCCCACATCCAGGTCTTCAGCTGCTTCCTAAAAGACATGAGTGAGGGGGCTTCCCTAATCTTCCTTGGCAAGGAGTTACACAGCCGTGGAGCCACCACCGAAAAAACCCTGTCTTTCGTTCCCACCAACCACACCTGTGATGGTGGCGGGACCGAGAGCAGGGCCTCACTTGAAGATCTTAATCTGTGGGACGGCTCATAGGAGGAGATATGTTCTGAGAGGTAAGTTGGACCGGAGCTGTTTAAGGTTTTGTAGGCCAAAGCCAGCACTTTGAATTGTGCCCAGAAGCTAACAGGCAGCCAGTGGAGCTGCTTCAACAGAGGAGTTGTAGGCTCCCCGAATGGCACTCTGGTTAATAACAACAGATATGATAGGCATTCCTTAATGGATCTTCCTGTTCAGCCTTGGGAATCAGGATGTACTTGAGGAACACCAGAATATGACAACGTGGCCAAATGCACAACGTGGATGCATAAATGATGGGACTTTCCCAACTCGATTGTGTGCCAGAACCAGCCCAATGCTACTGCGCCAAATTGCTGTGTGTGTGTGTGTAAAGAAATCCTTGCAAAGTTGCTTGCAAAAGATCTCTACAAAAAGGGAGCTGAGCTTTTTGCAGAGACAAGCCAAGCCTCAAAACAATGTATCAGTTTGCTGGCAAATGGCTGGGTTTTGTCAGTTGGGAATCTGAGCTTGCAGGGAGAGCACACAAAAAGACAGGCTCTCTAGCTACAGTCAAGTAGCAATTTGAATATGCTATGCTGGATATATTGATTGCTGATTGATTAGTTATTGATCCTACACAACTACAAGGACATTGTACGATTGCTGAACTGTTTACTTAACTTCAACTCAATAAGTAAAGTTCCTTTGTTCTTTCAGTTCCTCTGCCTGGTCTGAGTCTTTTGCACATGGTGTTAACTGGACGCTACTGATTCCGCTATACACACTCGTTAACAAATGCTACATCTGACCAGCCCTCACCCTTTCTACAGCCTGCTCAGCTCTAGACGAGGGATTATGTATGTGAGTATCCAATGAATGATTTATGGAGATGAGACCTCTATGTATTGTTGGAGACTAGCCCGGAGGAGAAGTAAAGGAGAGAATTCCAGGAGAGCAATAAAACAAGCCTTTTATTATCAGTTGATGATAAGGCAAAACAACTATAGGTACCCACATTTTGTGGGTCCGTACCATGCAAATGGCCGTCGCCACATGTGCGTAGCAAACAAAAGATTTTATATCTCATCTTATCTACAATTGACCAATGGCTGAGGATCTTCCTCACCTTCCACACCTACTTGGCACAAGTGATACCAATGACCTAACTTGTTTCAGCTTTCTTCTCTTTCTGGAACTTCCTGAAGGAAGGCACCAGCTCACAGGAAGGGAGGGGCACAGGTCCTGTGTTGCACATACAGTAGAGTCTCACTTATCCAACATAAACTGGCCGGCAGAACGTTGGATAAGCGAATCTGTTGGATAATAAGGAGAGATTAAGAAAAAGCCTATTAAACATCAAAATAGGTTATGATTTTATAAATTAAGCACCCAAACATCATGTTATACAACAAATTTGACAGAAAAAGTAGTTCATTACACATTAATGCTGTGTAGTAATTACTGTATTTACGAATTTAGCACCAAAATATCACGATGTATTGAAAACATTGACTACAAAAATGCGTTGGATAATCCAGAACGTTGGATAAGTGAGTGTTGGATAAGTGAGACTCTACTGTACTACTTTGGTTTATACAAAGTGCTTATATTGTCTATATAAAGGCTATATGATATATGCAGAAGCAAAGCTATATAGGCAATGGTTTACTATTTTCTGGCTTATGGTCCCTACAGTATGATTATAAGTTGTTGAATAAATGTGGCATAAATAGTGATTACAACCCAGATCTGGTGTCCTTAGCCCTTTGTGCTTGACCATACATGGATGGTGGCAGTCCTTAGGTATATCTCTGGCTCTAAAAGAACTTGTGTTGTCGAAGGCTTTCATGGCCAGGATCACAGGGTTGTTGTATGTTTTCCGGGCTGTGTGGCCATGTTCTAGAAGTATTCTCTCCTGATGTTTTGCCCACATCTATGGCAGGCATCTTCAGAGGTTGTCAAGAACTTGGTTAAAAAAAACTTGGTTACTATTATGATGACAATTGTTCTCATTGTAATTTATTTACACAGCGCCATCAAATTTACACGGTGATTTACAAATGCAGAGGCATTTGCCATAGGCACACAATCTAAAATACGTATACATCCACACACAGAGGGAAGTAGGAATAACAAATCACAAAAGCGATATAATACAAATGCAAAAGAAATCATCTAGATAAAAGGCAGCAGAAATAAAAGGTCTGATTTTGGCAGTGTTGTCAAGGCAACGTAAAATCAACATGGTTTTGACACAGCCTCAATGTGAGGAACAAATGTCCCGCTCCATTTCTCTCCATTATTGGGAAGAAGAGAGACCTGGATTCCAGAAACAGAGGAGTCACTCTCAGTTCTTCATGGCACATCTGCCAAATGATTATTTCGTTATTTATTTATTTATTTATTTACTTATTTACTGTATTTATATGCTGCTTTTCTCACCCCAGGAGGAGACATAAAGCAGTTTACAACCATAATGGGAAAATTCAATGACTCACATACATACAAAATCAAATCATACATCTAAACAAAACATATAACTATTAACTATGTTACAAGCGTTGAATGAAAAGTAATGCCTCCACCTTTGTTACTTGGGTTTGGATGGGAATATTTTAATAAATCAAATGCAGAAATAATCCTTAGAATATGCTCTTTAACTACCACTATTCACTTTTCCACATAATCACCAGACAATTGGATACATTTCTGCCAATGATGAACATGTTTTCTGAAGCCGTGACGGAAGAAGTCGACACTCTGTTTCCGCAACCGACGTCTCACAGTCCCCATCATGCTCAGATATTCTGACAGCCAAGCAAAGCAATAATGTGACCCACACGTTCTTGTGCAATGCCGATGATGTTTGAAATTTCTCTGAGTGATACGACGATCATCTTGAATCAATCTGTCAACCTTTTGCTTGTGAAACTCGGTGGTTGCTGTCACAGGACGTCCAACTCTTTGTTTGTCAAGCAAGTCAGATGTTCCCACCTCAACACCTTTAAACTTACTCGCCCAGTGATGCACAGGACTCACATCAACACAATCCCCATAAACAGCTTGCATTCTCTGATGAATCTCCTTTGGGGTGACAACATCTGCTGTCAAGAATTCCGTGACTGCACATTGCTTAAGTTGCAGTGGCTGACTATCTGCGCAGGGTTCCATACTTCACACTTTAACAACACAACCGTTCAATGCTAAGGCTTCCCGTGTTGGGGGGATGATGAGTAGCAGAGTGGATTCCAAAAATCAACATTCTGGTCTCACCTCCCCCTTCTTCAGCAGGCTGACTTCTCTTGCGGAGAAACAGCACTGGCCAACAGAATTCCAGCAGCCGGAGGTTCAGTTGTAAATCCAATGGTTATAAATCTTTATTTACATAGCTATATACAACTAGAGTCAATTGCCATAAGTCCCAGACACATGGCAGTGTCTCTTCGGCAACAGAGCCATTCAGTTCTCAGTCCATCCTCCAAGAAAAGCTCACGCCGAACACAAGCACAGATGACACTCCCCTGCATTTCACAGACCAAGAAGGAAGTCCCGGTCAAACAAACTTGACCTTATTGGTCCTGTGATACGTCAATCATAGCAGGTTCCCATTAACTCCATAATTACTGAAATGCCTTGCCGAAAACTAACACAGAAGGCATTTCTAACAACCCAGATTGATTTTAACATTTCACAATACACAATACCCTGACATCCCGTCATATGGAACTGTAGAGGAGAGTCTACTGAACAAGCCAGGACCTGCCGCAGACCAGGACTGCCATCTGTTGAGGAGTTACGAAGGTGGAGGCATTACTTTTCAATCAACCCTCGTAAAATCAATAAGACAATTAAACATAAGATAAAACAACATTTAGACATGAGGACATAAAAATTACAACCACCTAATATAAACATTAAAATCACATGATCTGAACTATTTTACAAAAAACTGTTTTACAAAAAGCCGCTGTAGTCACTCAGACATTTCCAATTTCCCCAGACACTCATCCACATGTAAGGGAATTCCTCCATGCAGGCCCCATCTACACTGTCATACAATGCTGTTTCATAATGCAGTCAACTACATAATAAAACTGTATTATATGGCAGTGTAGATGGGGCCTCAACCAATGGTAACTGTAATGAAGATGCATGTATAAACAATGGCAGAGAGTCCACCCATGGAGCTCGACCTCCTCCCTTTACCCAGCCGATTCCAGGAATGGGGGAGTACGGATACAGACATTGCTGGCCCAGTACTCCAGAGGAGGACGGTTTTTATTTATTTATTTATTTATTTACAGTCTTTATATTCCGCCCTTCTCACCCCAAAGGGGACTCAGGGCAGATTACAATGCCACCAGACAAACAACATGCAGTATAGACACACTCAGAGGCATTTAACATTTCCAGCTTCATAAGGGTATGCTCGATTCTGGACACAGGGGGAGCTGTTGCTTCATCATCCACTAGTGACACCGAGTACTCTACTTCCTTATTCCTTTCGCCATGCTGCTGTCAGTTTTATGGTGTTGTAAATTAGTTAAATTAGCCTCCCGCATAAAGCATACCTAAATTTCCTACTTGACAGATGCAACTGTCTTTCGGGCTGCTTAGATAAACAGCAAACTGGGCTATTTAATGGTCGGGGGCTTAACCCGACCCGGGCTTCAACTCATGACCCCTTGGTCAGTAGTGATTTATTGCAGCTGGTTACTAGCCAGCTGCGCCACAGCCCGGCGGTTTCTGTGGGCTATGAGGGGAAGGGAGCGCATTTCCAGGTGGAGGACTTTATTTATTTATTTATTTATTTATTTATTACATTTCTATACTGCTTTTCTCTAAGGGAACTCAAAGTGGTTTCCAACATTATAAAGGCAAAATTCAATGCCGTACATACATGTGAAAACCAAAGGATAATAGCAAGACAATAACATATAACTATAAATTAATCAAAACAAATGAAAACATAAAAATAAAAGAACATCTCAACATAAAGCATAAAAAATTGAACGTTGATAATATATTAAAATTTATATTATTAAAAACAGTTATTAAAATCAAGTCAGTAGTCGTTCCATTGGCCCGATCATCAATGGAAAGAAATGCTCTTTCCCTTCCCCTTGAAGCCCAGACTGGATGCCTTGGACATGCTTAAAATTTTATATAATGTGATTTTATTTTGCAATGGTATCTGTTTTATATGAATTGTTGTTTTTACATTGTTTTAGGCATTGAATTTTTGCCTATTTATTGTAAGCCGCTTTGAGTCCCCTCGGGGAGAAAGGCGGGGTAAAAGTGATGTAAATAAATAAATAAATAAATAAATAAATAAATGTCCTATTCTGACTTCCTTCCTCATTCTTCCAGGAGGCAAGCACAACTATTTTTTATCAGATGAAAAGCTTAAATTAATCTCAAGTCGCTCCTGACACGGAAAAAAAATTCTTTTAGCTGCACATGAATTCTAACATACATCCCTGCAACAACAAAAAAAGCAAATCACCTCAAGCTCATATCCCTGCAAAAAAGAAAAATTTCAGAATCTGTACAGGTGACCAGACAGTGAAAAACACTGAAGAATTGCTCCAGGTGTTTAAATGGATGCACTCTTCCTCTCTTCTCTTCCATGGCAGATCAGCCAGTAATGCTAGGGAGAGATAAACGGGAAGGTGTTTTAGAATAAAGGACAACATAATGAAACAGGAAGATTTTAATGTGTTGTCGAAGGCTTTCATGGCTGGGATCTTAGGGTTTGGAAGCACTCTTTGACTGTAGGAGCAGTTTTTACAGTGGAGTAGACAGCCTGATGGGTGGTGGCCTCTCTTCTGGTACTTTTTACAGAGAGATTGGTTGGTAAGCTTTTGGGAGAGATGTGATTCTGTATCCCTGCATGACAGGAGATTCGTTTTACGGGACTTACATCTTTTTCCAAGTCTTTTTATTTGAAATTACTTGCAATTGTACAATGGAGTTGAATTTTAGTAGAAAGGGCTAAAATATATTTTTATAGTAAACCTTTTTTTGGAGCTGGAAATGATGATATAAAATGGCAAAAAAATTGAAGTCATTGCAGGGATTGGGTTGTTGTGTGTTTTCTGGGCTGTCTGGCCATGTTCCAGAAGTTTCCTCTCCTGACGTTTCGCCCACATCTATGGCAAGCATCCTCAGAGGTTGTGAGGTATGGAAAAACTAAGCAAGGAATGTTTATATATATCTGTGGGAAGTCCAAGGTAAGGGAAATTTTGTAATACTGGTAGCCAGATTTTGTTCATTTTCATGATTTCCTCCTTTCTGTTGAAATTGTCCACATGTTTGTGAATTTCAATGGCTTCTCTGTGTACCAGTATTTAAAAAACTCAAAAATCAGAACAGTAAATAAGAAGCAACACTCTGAGACATGGGAACTAGGGGCAGTTAACAAAGAATGCCCCCAGGCAGAAAGTAGCCAGTAGATGAAGCCATTCAATGCAAATTAGGGTGATTAACTGGAACATTTACGCTGTTCCCTCACCCTGGACTTCCCACAGATATATATAAACATTCCTTGCTTAGCTTTTTCATACTTCACAACCTCTGAGGATGCCTGCCGTAGATGTGGGCGAAACGTCAGGAGAGAATACTTCTGGAACATGGCCACACAGCCCGAAAGACATACAACAACCCCGGGAAGATTTTGATTCAGGTTGAAGAAGGGGTAGGGAGGAGAGGGCTCCAGGGTGAGAGTTTGTGAACACGGAAGGGAGGGAGTCATCGTTTAAAGATTATAATTGGAATAAACATCCCTTCTTCTTCTTTCAAACTGATATGTCACTAAAGTTGAGTGTGAGAAACAAAAAGAGGATAGCAGAGACTGGTTTAGGGCAAGATAGGATTGTGTGCAGATAGATGAAGAGAAGCTGCCTTCCTGCACTAGAAAACTTAGAAAATGTATATGCAGAAACAGTGAGTTAAACCGCCGAGCTACTGAATTTTTATTTATTTATTTACAACATTTTTACCCTGCCTTTCTCACCGGAGGGGACTCAATTTTCTGACTGAATTTTCTGACTGAAAGGTTGGCGGTTCAAATCCAGGAAGTGGAGTGAGCTCCCACTGTTAGCCCCAGCTTCTGCCAACCCAGCAGTTCGAAAACATGCAAATGTGGGTAGGTCAATAAAGCAGGAAGGTATTTGCGCTCCATGCAGTCATGCTGACCATATGACCTAGGAGGTGTCTATGGACAACGCCGGCTCTTCAGCCCCCAGAATCAGACACAACTGGACTTAATGTCAGGGGGAAACCTTTACCTTTACCTTATCTAAAATATAAGGAAAAAAAGCTAGGTTTGGAGGCAGCTTTCATTCTCAAGCAAAGTTTGAGCTTCTGCTCCAGCCAATATTACTGTAGCTGCATGTGTAGCTGCCTCCACAAGCTGCCACAAGGCATATATCAACATCAAAATGGAGAGAAGGGGGGAAAGTAAATGTGTCTGCTTTATTATGTTCCTCTAGCCCAGTGGTTCTCAAACTGTGGGTCCCCAGGTGTCTTGGTCTATAACTCCCAGAAATCCCAGCCAGTTTACCCAATTTCTGGGAGTTGAAGGCAAAAACATCTGGGGACCCACAGGTTGAGGACCTGTGCTAAAAAAGCACAGATCTGTAAGTCTGACCACTCAAATAGAAATCATAAGAAAGGTAGAGGTAGGTTAGAAAACCCACATCTTCTCTGGATCCAACTGGAAGAATTTTTCAAATGTTTTGTAGAACATCCAGAATTGTTTTCTTTATGTCTGCAAGGCCAACCTGTCCTGGTTTGTTCACATGTGAATATTGTATTGGAAAATGAGCACGCAAAGATACTGTGGGACTTCCGAATCCAGACTGACAAAGTTCTGGAACACAACACACCAGACATCACAGTTGTGGAAAAGAAAAAGGTTTGGATCGTTGATGTCGCCATACCAGGTGACAGTCGCATTGACGAAAAACAACAGGACCTCAAGACTGAACTGCAAAGGCTCTGGCAGAAACCAGTGCAGGTGGTCCCAGTCGTGATCAGCACATTGGGTGCTGTGCCAAAAGATCTCAGCCGTGATTTGGAAACAATAGACATTGACAAAAAATCATGATCTGCCAACTGCAAAAGGCCACCCTACTGGGATCTGCACGCATCATCCGAAAATACATCACACATTTCTAGACACTTGGGAAGTGTTTGACTTGTGATTTTGTGATACGAAATCCAGCATATCTATCTTGTTTGCTGTGTCATAATAAAATAATAATAATAATAAACACTTACCTGTCCCAGAACTGTTGGAACCTTGCTTAATTTCTGAAAAGGAGGAAAAAGAGGAAGAGGATCGGTTTTTTGGATAGCAGAGTATATCCCTTTCTCTCAAAACTAACATGTGCACATACATTTATTTTATTATTTATTTACAGTATTTATATTCCGCCCTTCTTTCTCACCCCGAAGGGGACTCAGGGCAGATTACAATGTACACATACGAGGGTTATCCAGAAAGTTCACTACGATTTGGAATTAAAAATAAACAAAGTATAGGAGAAAACATTTACCACATTCAGTTGAAAGCCAGACCCAAATACTAGTTCTCACCATAGTCCCCATTGAAATCTAGGCAGTTATCATAGCGATAAAAGTGTTTGAAAAGCCCCCCCCCCCCCCCAACATTCCCTCCTGGATTGCATCCTGAACCAGGCTGGCTTCCCTTCCCTCAGCTGTAAAGTGCTGCGCTCAGCTTTCCACACGATCTTCCTGGATCGCTCTTTTGTTTTGCAGGAAGGTTTTTTGGGACAGGAAAGGTGTGCTTCTTGCAAAACCTTCTATATGTCCAGAGGAGGTCGATCAGCATTATCTAAGGCCTGGAAGCCATAAACCGCTATGAAGAGCAAGATGAGCCCCTTTTTACAAGAGGAAGTCAGCAGAAGTTTTTACATTTTTACTCCTTGTCCTAAACCCTTGGAGATTGGAGCACATCCTATAATTTATCTATTTATTTCCCAATCCTGCCTCAGCCATCTGCAGTAAACCTGCAAGAGGGGAGGAGACATTCACCTGAGGGTCCTTTGTAGCCTTGTGGTGGTTT
Organism: Anolis carolinensis; assembly: GCF_035594765.1. Lineage (NCBI taxonomy): Eukaryota > Metazoa > Chordata > Lepidosauria > Squamata > Anolidae > Anolis > Anolis carolinensis. Next base: position 6,638,256 of record NC_085842.1, read on the forward strand.
TTCTGCAGAGAAAGAATCAGGCAATTAAAGCTGATCCTCAGAGATCAACACCATCTCATTCTCTGATGAAGAAGACCACCCACCCTCCTCCTTCTCTCCTCACAGGGTTTCTCCCAACTCCTTCCCAACATCCTGCTGGGATGGAAGTCTTCCAGCCTTTTAGGATAGACATGAACAGAAATGGGAGAGCGTCCCTAGGCCACAGGCTGAGACTCGACCGCTTCCAGACAGCTGTATAAAATCAACATTTAACTGGATTATCTGGCAGTGTGGACTCAAGATAATCCAGTTCAAAACAGATATTGTAAATTATCTGTCTTGATATTCTGGGTTATATGGCAGTGTGGAAGGGTCCTCAAAAACTCATGACATGGACTGAGAGGAGGAGAGTAATGTAATCCAGGCCTCCAAGTTGTTGGTTAAGCTGAACATCAAGGGGAGGGGATTCCTCAAAGGGAAAATAATTCTCTATGAAATTAAGTCATAACTATTGACCAGTGATTCCCAAAGTGGGCGTTACCGCCCCCTGGTGGGCGCTGCAGCAATCCAGGGGAGTGGTGATGACCACAGGTACATATATCTTTCTGTTTAATTGCTATCAAAAAAAAATTTTTTTTTTTCAAATTAATTTCCAGGGCACTGAGTAATATTTTTTTTCTGGAAAGCAGGCAGTAGGCCAAATAAGTTTGGGAACCTATGCTATAAACCAGGGGTCCCCAAACTAAGGCCCGGGGGCCGGATGCGGCCCATCAAAGCCATTTATCCGGCCCCCACAGCACAAGGGCAGAAGGGGGTTGGGATAAATTACCCAAGGGGTCTCTTCTTCTCTTACAACCATTATTACTATTATTATTATTATTATTATTATTATTATTATTATTATTATTATTATTATTATTAACATTGAGGCTGGGTGGCCATCTGTCAGGGGTGCTTTGCTTGTGTTTTTGGTGCACAAAGGCAGAAGGGGATTGGACCAAATGGCTCAAGGGGTCTCTTCCAACCCTCTTTATAATTATTATTATTATTATTATTATTATTATTATTATTATTACAATTATTATTATTATTATTATTATTATTATTAACATTGAGTCTGGGTGGCCATCTGTCAGGGATACTTTGCTAGTGCTTTTGGTGCACAAAGGCAGAAGGGGGTTGGACTAAATGGCACAAGGGGTCTCTTCTAACCCTCATTATTATTATTATTATTATTATTATTATTATTATTATTATTATTATTAACATTGATTCTGGGCGGCCATCTGTCAGGGGTGCTTTGTTTGTGCTTTTGGTGCACAAAGGCAGAGGGGGATTGGACTCAATGGCCCAAAGGGTCTCTTCCAACCCTCTTTTTTATTATTATTATTGTTGTTATTATTATCATTTATTATTATTATTGCTCGGTGGCCAACTATAGTTCGGCCCTCCAACGGTCCGAAGGATCGTGAACTGGCCCCCTGTTTAAAAAGTTTGGGGACCCCTGCTATAAACTGTCTTCTCTCTGCAAGAAAATACAATCAGAATGTACTCACTGAAATACACAGCAAATCCAGCCATCCCGGATACCAGGAGGGCAACACCCACAACACACACAATGATCAGCCACAGGTTGGAGGCTGGAGGTGAAACAGGAAAGAACGAAAGAAATAAATGGAAATCTCCAAGTCAAGGCCTTTATGGAGTAATTTATAGATAGCGAAAAGAAGAACTGAAGAATTCATGGAGTCCAAGGCTAAAGTGTGTATTCAAGGAACAGCCCAGCTCCCATGATCATGTGTCAGTGATTACAGAGCTGGAAGTGGCCATAATAGAAACACAGCCAGATACAGATCCATTATGCCTGACTCCAGGGGCTCCATGTCTTAAATGGCTTTTCTCTGGACTCTGTGGGCGGGAAGAGCAGCCAGATCTACTAGACTTCACATTCCCCTCGCACTGCCATTCCCTTTTCCTTGTGTATTTAGAGGTTAAACCTGATGGCAGCGGTTAATGATTTATAGGAAACTCAGTGTATAAATACTCTAAACCAGTGATGGACAAACTATGACACACATGTCAGCACTGACACACCTAGCCATTTTTGCTGACACGCTGCCGCATGCAGATTGATTGGATGACTATGTCTTTTGTGGCCAAATTTGGTGTGATTTGGTCCAGTGGTTTTGTTGTTTACTCAATGGGAATGATGCACATTGCATTTATATATATATATATAATTTCTATTATTATTCTATTATTGTAGTAATATATTATCATATTATTACTATTATATTATTTTTATATTATTCATTATTCATGACTACATTGAAACTAGAATACAGAGAAATCAGCATGGAAACTGCAAGAGGTACTACATGGAAATAATGGTAGTAAATAGTTTTTTATTTATTGAATACAGTTATATACAGTAGAGTCTCACATATCCAAGCTAAACGGGCCGGCAGAAGCTTGGATAAGCGAATATCTTGGATAACAAGGAGGGATTAAGGAGAAGCCTATTAAACATCAAATTAGGTTATGATTTTACAAATTAAGCACCAAAACATCATGTTATACAATAAATTTGACAGAAAAAGTAGTTCAATACGCAGTAATGTTATGTTGTAATTACTGTATTTACAAATTTAGCACCAAAATATCACGATATATTGAAAACATTGACTACAAAAATGGCTTGGATTATCCAGAGGCTTGGATAAGCGAGGCTTAGATTAGTGAGACTCTACTGTATTACAATTATACATTTTTATTATTTAAACTATACATATTGCAAAATTATGGTGTTTTTTTTTCTCGAAGTGACACACCACCCAAGTCATGCTAGGTTTTTTTGGTGAATTTTGACACACCAAGTGCAAAAGGTTGCCCATCATTGCTCTAAACAAATACACACATAGTGAACTAATAAGCTTTGCTTATTGCATTTTGCTGGCACATTTGTATCAAATAGTTTAAAATTTACAAACTTCTCATCAGGAATGCGAATGTATGGCCCACAAAATATATGGCAGAAGAGTAACATTATGGCTGATAACTATACAACTGGGGTTCTCATGGCAGACTCTGCAGTGCTACAGTGCTACATATGGTGCCGGGGGGGGGGGGGGTTGCCCTCCTTTTACCCTCCCTCCCTGAAATGACTCACCAGGCTCCTCCCAGACCACATCCACAGGGTTCAGAAGCCCATCGTGCTCCACGTGGCATTTGTAGTGTTCCCGCTCCTTGGGGTCCACCCTGATGCTCCACCAGGTGTAGTATGTACCATCCGAGTTGGGGGACACAAGGCCATGGAAGACATCCTGCATCCAGACCTCCCCATCCTTGGTCCAGGTGATGTCAATCTCCTTGGGGTAGAAGCCCCTAACATGACAGATCAAGGTCTCCATTCCATCATAGTCCTCCTTGCGTGTCACCTTCAGTTCTGGTGCCTCTGCAGAAGTGACATGAGAATAAGCACAGGGCCTTTCCAAATGCCAGGAAAAGTGAACGCTCCAGTTTCAAAAAAGCAAGTTTCCCCACAGATTCAGCACTCGCACCTAAAGGATCTCCCATGACTCGGGAGAGCAATGAGTCACTGACCAGGAGGTCATAAGTTCGAGGCCCGCTCGGAGCTATGTTTGTTTGTCTTTGTCCTGTGTTAAAAAGGCATTGAATGTTTGCCTAATATGTGTAATGTGATCCGCCCTGAGTCCCCTTCGGGGTGAGAAGGGCGGAATATAAATGATGTAAATAAATAAATAAATAAATAAATAAATAAATAAGAAGGGGATTCACAAGCACTTTGAGATGCTTTGAAAAATCCTAACCACAGCAGAGTCATTCCTGATTCTCATGTTTTATCAGGACATCTCAGGGGCAAATGTGATATCGAGCTAGGATTTGGGGGGATCCCCTTCTTTAAGAGGGAACCCTAGCTCCTATCCCCGGCCATAGGTCTGAGAATCCTGGCAAGGGGGGAATCGCTAAAAGTCAAGATTTCTTGCTACGAAGATCTCACCCTTAGACGTGAAGAAAGAAGACCGAGTTGCTTATTCAGTTCAGCTGAAATGGATGACACCCGCGATCATTCATCAGGGAGCCATCACACAATACAGAACAGTAACTTTTATAATACAGAAAATGGGAGGCACGATTTGAAATTCGCGCCATTCATCTCCCCTCCCACCTGCGTGCTTATTGGTCCCTGAGGCAGCGGCGCGAACCCCTGTCCAATCAAGGAGCTTCTGCCGTCTCAGTTTTTCCACCAATCAGAGGCGACGGGGCGGGCTGACCCGAGAACAATGGATTTGCTTGGGATTGGCGACTCTCCTAGCTCGATATCAAATGCTACCAGGTTTTCATGCCTGAAGAGGTTCGAATTCCTCCAAACCAGAAGCCGTTGCGTGCTCATTTTCCAATACTTTTGCAGGTTTGTGATCCCACCAATTCTTTCGTGCTGGGAGGTGGTACTTGAGGCATACATTCCAATGAATCATTTGGGCCACATAGTTGTGCCTCTGTTTGTAGTCTATCTGTACAATTTTCTTATAGCAGCTGAGGATATGATCAATGGTTTCCTTGCACAGTCTGCATTTTGGGTCATCAGCTGATTTTTCGATCTTGGCCTTAATTGCATTGTTCTGATGGCTTGCTCCTGAGCTGCAAGGATCAGGCCTTCGGTCTCCTTCTTCTTCACTTCACTTCACTTCACTTTATTTCTTAATTAGTCGCTCCAAGTGCTCCGAGCGACTTACAATTTAAAATATCATTCCACAATATAAAAACATTCAACATAAAAACATTCTTCAGGGTCCCATTCATGAGCCATAGCCAGGTCTTCTCCTTATCAGCTTTTCCTTCAATTTTGTCAAGGAACTTTCCATGCAATGTTTTGTTGTGCCAGCTATCAGCTCTAGTTTGTAGTGCGGTTTTCTTGTACTGATTCTTTGTCTGCTGTGCTTTGCGGAGTTTCTGATTTTTGACTTCAATCAAAGCAGGTTCTTCACTTTGCTTTACATATTCTGCCAGGGCATGTTCTTCTTCTTTGACTGCTTGTTTTACTTGTAAGAGTCCTCTGCCCCCGATCTTCTAGGCAGATATAGCCAGTCAACATCACTGCGTTGTTATTATTGACACAACGACGTTGTATGACACAGCAAACAAGATAGACATGCTGGATTTCATTTCACAAAACCACAAGTCGAACACTTCCCAAGTGTCTAGGACTGTGTGATGTATTTTAGGATGATGCGTGCAGATCCCAGCAGGGTGGCCTTTTGCAGTTGGCAGATAGTGATTTTGTCAATGTCTGTTGTTTCCAAATGCCGGCTGAGATCTTTTGGCACGGCACCCAGTGTGCCCATCACCACTGGGACCACCTGCACTGGTTTCTGCCAGAGTCTCTGAAGTTCAATCTTGAGGTCCTGATAGCAGCTGAGTTTTTCCTGTTGTTTTTCATCAATGCGACTGTCACCAGGGATGGCAACATCAATGATCCAAACCTTTTTCTTTTCCACAACTGTGATGTCTGGTGTGTTGTGTTCCAGAACTTTGTCAGTCTGGATTCGGAAGTCCCACAGTATCTCTGCGTGTTCATTTTCCACGACCTTTGCTGGTTTGTGATCCCACCAGTTCTTTGCTGCTGGCAGGTGGTACTTGAGGCATAAGTTCCAATGGATCATTTGGGCCACACAGTTGTGCCTCTGTTTGTAGTCTGTCTGTGCAATTTTCTTACAGCAGCTGAGGATATGATCAATGGTTTAATAATAATAATAATAATTATTATTATTATTATTATTGACACAACGATGTTGTATGACACAGCAAACAAGATAGACATGCTGGATTTCGTTTCACAAAACCACAAGTCGAACACTTCCCAAGTGTCTAGGACTGTGTGATGTATTTTCGGATGATGCGTGCAGATCCCAGCAGGGTGGCCTTTTGCAGTTGGCAGATCGTAATTTTGTCAATGTCTATTGTTTCCAAATGCCGGCTGAGATCTTTTGGCACGGCACCCAATGTGCCCATCACCACCGGGACCACCTGCACTGGTTTCTGCCAGAGTCTTTGAAGTTCAATCTTGAGGTCCTGATAGCGGCTGAGTTTTTCCTGTTGTTTTTCATCAATGCGACTGTCACCAGGGATGGCAACATCAATGATCCAAACCTTTTTCTTTTCCACAACTGCGATGTCTGGTGTGTTGTGTTCCAGAACTTTGTCAGTCTGGATTCGGAAGTCCCACAGTATCTCTGCGTGTTCATTTTCCACGACCTTTGCTGGTTTGTGATCCCACCAGTTCTTTGCTGCTGGGAGGTGGTGCTTGAGGCATAAGTTCCAATGGATCATTTGGGCCACACAGTTGTGCCTCTGTTTGTAGTCTGTCTGTGCAATTTTCTTACAGCAGCTGAGGAGATGATCAATGGTTTCGTCAGCTTCCTTGCACAGTCTGCATTTTGGGTCATCAGCTGATTTTTCGATCTTGGCCTTAATTGCATTTGTTCTGATGGCTTGCTCCTGGGCTGCAAGGATCAGGCCTTCTGTCTCCTTCTTCAGGGTCCCATTCGTGAGCCAGAGCCAGGTCTTCTCCTTGTCAGCTTTTCCTTCAATTATTATTATTATTATTATTATTATTATTATTATTATTATTATTATTATATGTTTGGAGGCTGCTTAATCTTAAACAGTATCAAGTCTCCTGCAAGAAAAACATGAAATAAAGCCTCCTTCTCTAACTCCTCTAGGCTCGTTTTCTACTTCTAGGATTTTTCTTTCAAAATCTGGGGAAATGTTCAAAGATGTATCCCTCCCCCCTCCTTCCTTTGTGCCTGTAGTGTCTGCCTTCCTTCCATCAAAATACAAATTGTGATGGATGAGAAGGAGATGAAGACACCAGCCCTCCCCTCCTGTCCCCTCTGTCATGCCCTTTGTGACACACTCTTCACCTGTTCTCAGCAGTATCTCCTTCCCGTACTCCAGGTATCTCTGCAGCCACTCAATGCACTCTTCCTCCAGGTAGACCTTCCTTATCAAGGCAATGCCAGGTTCGGCCTCCCACTTCCTCTTGGTGTTCTGGGCTGGGACATCAGCTGCTATCCAGGTGAGGGTCTCCTTGTCCAGGCTGATGTAGTGCCTCCCGTTGAAGGCACACTGATAATACCCTACTTTGCTCCCGTCTCTCCTCAGCTCACAGCCATACATCCATTGCCATGTATTAGCCCCTGGAAGAAACCCACAAAAGGGAATGAGGGAGACAACAGAAGGCCATTAACAAAGACAGGCAAGTGCTCTTTTCAATGCTAGAAATCTGATGTCTCCCACGTTTCTCCCAAACATTTACAGAGGTTCACAACTCTTTCATTTTCATGAACTAAGAATTCAACTTGTCATTTCAACAGTTCACTACAACTCCACAATCTGTCGGAATGATTTGAAACTCGACAATCAGAGAAACATCAGGTTTCCAGCATGCAAAAGTGCACTTTTCTATCTTTATTAATGGCTGGGAAAATGAACGAGAGGCATTACTCATAGCTTCTCTTACACACTCAAGGTCCTCTACTGAAATGTTATGGTTTCACTTTCAATTGAAAGTTATGCTGTAAGATTTAGATTCCTACAGAGTGGGCTCCTAGGTTAAAAAATAAGCTTTTAGAATGTATGATTTTGCTACTTTGGCAAAGACCCTGCATCCCAACCACAGCAAATATGGAGGGTTTATTGTATTTTAACCTGTATTAGTTTTTACAATATATAAACTGACTTGAATCCGAGGATCAAAGTATTTTTTTTTTGGGAGGGAAGCGGTGGGAGGGAAGCGGTTAAATTTCTGTGAACATCATTTGCAGACATTAAAATATGAAGATGTTTATGTTTTGTGGAGCTCATTTTATAACATCATCCTAAGCATGTTTACTTATAAGAAAGTCCAAGACTAAACTGAATGGGGCTTCTTCCCAAACACTTCACAACCTCTGAGGATGCCTGCCATAGATGTGGGCGAAATGTCAGGAGAGAATGCTTCTAGAGCATGGCCATACAGCCCGGAAAACATACAAAAACCCTGTGATCCCGGACATGAAAGCCTTCGACAACGGCCCATGTTTCCTTTGCAAGGCAGTGCATCCACCCTCTCTCTGGGGATCTCCCTCTTCTTTTACTCTCTCAGCCTCTGAGAGACCTTGTTCGAGAGAATTCTTTGATGGGGATGGTGAAATTGGGACCCGATGCCCTCTTCCAGGATGGGATTGGCACGGAAAACACTGGCTGCATCCACCTCACTTGCCTTTTTATAGTCTCACGAGCCTCTGCTTTCCATTTCCATGGGCCGGGCTGTGGCGCAGGCTGGTGTGTAGTAATGATTTATATTATGATCAAGAGGTCATGAGTTCGAGGCCAGCCCCTGTCGGAGTGAGCACCCGACCATAAAAATAAAAAATAGCCCTGCTCGTTGTTAACCAGAGCAACCCGAAAGACAGTTGCATCTGTCAAGTAGGAAAATTTAGGGACCGCTTATGCGGGGAGGCTAATTTAACTGATTTACAACAGTGGATGAGGAAGTACTCCATCAGAAAAACAAAGGAGTCGTCGTCCCAGTGGATGATGAAGCAGCAGCTCCTCCTGTGGCCGGAAGGGGCATACCCTCACAAAGCCAGAGGCTGGGAAGTTAAATAGCCTCTTTGTCTGTCTGTCTGTGTGTTGTTTGTCTAATGCAGGGGTCCTCAAACTTTTTAAGTGGAGGGCCGGTTCATGATCCCTCAGGCTGTTGAGGGGCCGAATTATCATTTGAAAAAAAATACAAACAAATTCCTATGCACACTGCACATGTCTTATTTGTAGTGCCAAAAAAACCCAACCCAACAACTATTTTATTTATTTATTACATTTATACCCCACCCTCTCTCACATATTAGCATTATATATTACTATATTGTCCTATACCACTACTGTAATATTATTAGTAATATTACATTTAATATATAATGTATAATTTATATTATTATATTGTATAATTATTAATATTATATTGTATTACATTATAATATTAGTATCAATATTATAGGTATACACAATATATTCAGTTGCTACCATAGCACAATATTAGTAAATTAAATACAATATTTAAAAATAAAAACAATTTTAACCAACATAAACCTATCAGGATTTCAATGGGAAGTGTGGTCCTGCTTCTGGCCAATGAGATAGTCAAGTTAAGTAGGATTGTTGGTGTGAAGTCTAAAACTGAGGGTGGGGGCCAGGTAAATGACCTTGGAGGGCCGCATCCAGCCCCCCGGGCCTTAGTTTGGGGATCCCTGGTCTAATGGCATTGAATGTTTGCCATATATGTATGTTGTGATCCGCCCTGAGTCCCCTTCGGGGTTAGAAAGAAGGGCGGAATATAAATACTGCAAATAAATAAATAAATAAATAATATTTCTGTGAGGAAGAATAATCGGGATGAGAAGACCTGGTGCCCCGTCCTTTCCACTTACCTCTGCTCTGGTTGTAGTAGCTGGCCACGTTGGCCAGGGACACCCGGAAGACTTGCTCAGCATTCCACGCATATCGGCTGTTCTGCTCCCAGTATTGAGGGTGGTCCTTGACCACTTCTCTTATCCAGGGAACGGCAGGAAGACATCTCTTTGTCTTGGTGTCGTAGTACATGAACTGCTGGTCATCCACATAGCCCACAAGGAAAAACTGGGGCACCGGCTGCCCAGGCTTGGAGACAGAGGTGACGAAATAGCACAAGGAATGGGAGGAGGAGCCTGGAAAAGAGGGAGAAAGGGAGACATCAAGTCTTGGTGTAATGGGGCCGGGCTGTGGCGCAGGCTGGTTAGCAGCCAGCTGCAATAAATCACTCTGACCAAGAGGTCATGAGTTCGAGGCCAGCCTGTGTCGGGATTTGTGTGTGTGTGTGTCAGGAGCAACCAGAGTTGCTTCTGGAGTGAGAGAATTGGCCGTCTGCAAGGATGTTGCCCAGGGGACCCCCGGATGTTTTGATGTTTGTACCATCCTTGTGGGAGGCTTCTCTCATGTCCCCGCATGGAGCTGAAGCTGATAGAGGGAGCTCATCCGCACTCTCCCCAGGTGGGATTCGAACCTGGCAGCCTTTAGATCAGCAACCCAACCTTCAAGTCACGAGGCTTTCATCCCTTAGGCCACCGGAGGCACTGGTTAGCAGCCAGCTGCAATAAATCACTCTGACCAAGAGGTCATGAGTTCGAGGCCAGCCTGTGTCGGGATGAGCACCCGACAATTAAAATAAAAAATAGCCCCTGCTCGTTGTTGACCTAAGCAACCTGAAAGATAGTTGAATCTATCAAGTAGGAAATTTAGGTACCACTTATATGTGGGGCCACGGTGGCAAAGTGTGTTAAAGCGCTGAGCTGCTAAACTTGGGAGACCGAAAGGTCCCAGGTTCAAATCCCGGCAACGGCTTGAGCGCCCACTGTTAGCTCCAGCTCCTGCCAACCTAGCAGTTTGAAAACATGCAAATGTGAGTAGATCAATAGTTACCGCTCCGGTGGGAAGGTAACGGCGCTCCATGCAGTCATGCCAATGGCCACATGACCTTGGAGGTGTCTACGGACAATGCCGGCTCTTCGGCTTAGAAATGGAGATGAGCACCAACCCTCAGAGTCAGACATGACTGGACTTAACGTCAGACGAAACCTTTACCTTTACCTATATGTAGGGAGGCTAATTTATGACACCATAAAAAAAAAATACCCAGCCGCTGTCAGAATGAGGAAGTGGCCGTCGCAGTGGACGATGAAGCAGCTGCTCCCCCTGTGGCCGGAATCAAGCATACCCTCAGGAAGCTGGAAGCTGGAGAAGGTTTAAATTTATTTATTTATTTATTTATTTGCGACATTTATATACCGCCCTTCTCACCCCGAAGGGGACTCAGGGCCGTTTACAAGTATATATACATACATTATATTATACAACTATATCGCAATATTATTAGTAATATTGCATGTAATATAAATATACAATTATAATAGTCAATTATAATTATTATTACATTGTATTACATCATAATATTATTATTAATATTACATGTATATACAATGTATTATAATATTAGTGTAGTATAATATTATTATATATCATTATATCATTAAATTGATACAGGAGACATGGTGGAAAGATGTCTTCCCGGCCCCGCCTTCTTCATTCTGCTCCAGATATAAAACTAGCATAGCATGTTATTGCGGATAGGGGCTTCTAGCTAACCCTAACCCTAATTTAACCCTTAAATTGCCTCTGCGTCTGTCTCTGTCTCTGTTCTATGTGTATATGGGCATTGCATGTTTTCCTTATATATGTGTATAATGTGATCCGCCCCGAGTCCCTTTCGGGGTGAGAAAGAAGGGCGGAATATAAATACTGTAAATAGATAAATAAATAAATAATGCCCAAGACAACAAGAATATGGACAACAGGGGCATTAATCACTTTCAAATAAAAAAAAAAACAAGCAACAGAGGAGAGAAGGACAGAAAGAGAGGGTTCCTATGGCTGTTTCCTCCTGGGAATAAATACCTAGTCTGGAAGCAATGAGGGGGCCCTCCCCCTCCCCCTCCCCATGACAAACCCTGCCAGGAAGGGAGGGAGGGAGGGAGGGAAGGAAGGAATCCAAAGAAGGCCACCCCACCTCCACTCACCGGCGCCCCTCCCCACCAGGAAGGCCAGGAGGAAGGGAAGAACGGCAGGGGCGCCCCGGGACAGAGGCATCTCCGCCCCCCAGGCCCCTGGGTCTCTCCCTCTCTCGCTCCCTCTCTTTCTCTTTCCCTCTCTCTCTCTCTTCCACTCCGGAGCAAGGAAGGCCGAGAGGAAAGGACTCAGCCAATAGGAAAACAAGCATCGCGTGACGTCACCTGGAGCTAGGAAGAAAGCCGGTCACATGCTGACATCTGGCTGGAAAGGGAAAGCGAAAGTTGCCTGCGTCCGGAGTCTTTCCTGGAATTCGTATCCAAGCCAGGCTTGGCAGAAGGAGGAGGAGGAAACGCAGAAAAGGGCGAGGGTGGGGGGGGGGGGGGGGGGATAAGTAGGCCTGTAGCGGGGGAGGGGGGTTAGGGGTTCAAACCTCCCCACCCCGCAAAATTTTTCAGGTTAAAAAAAACCTGGTTTATTCATGAATTTTAACTGGTTTAACCAACTCCCCCGGAGCCCCGGTGGCGAAGTGTGTTAAAGCACTGAGCTGCTGAACTTGCAGACAAAAAGATCCCAGGTTCAAACCCCAGGAGCGGAGTGAGCACCTGCTGTTAGCTCCAGCTCCTGCCAACCTAACAGTTCAAAAACATGCCAATGTGAGTAGATCAATACCCTGTTTTCCCTTAAAATAAGACATCCCCAGAAAGTAAGACCTAGTAGAGGTTTTGCTGAATTGCAAAATATAAGACCTCCCCAGAAAGTAAGACCAAGCAAAGTTTTTGTTTGGACACATGCCTGCCAAACAAAACACCAGAGCTTGCACAATCGGTAAATGTATGTACCATCGAGTGTTGTACATGGAAATATTGGTAGTAACAAGAAATTCTTGATAGGATTCACAGTTTGCCTGGTTATGCTGGTTTGTGATGACAACTACTGTACAGTATATAATAAATGTTCGTTTTTTTGTTCAACAGTAAATGTGAATTCTTTTTCATGGAAAAATAAGACATCTCCTGAAAATAAGACTTAGAGCATCTTTGGGAGCAAAAATTAATATAAGACACTGTCTTATTTTCGGCGAAACACGGTAGGTACTGCTCTGGCGGGAAGGTAATGGTGCTCCATGCAGTCATGCCGGCCACATGACCTTGGAGGTGTCTATGGACAACGCCGGCTCTTCGGCTTAGAAATGGAGATGAGCACCAACCCCCAGAGTCAGACACGACTGGACTTAATGTCAGGGGAAACCTTTACCTTTACCTAACCAACTCCCCATGCTAAGTCTATGAGACGCAAAAAATTAAGAGTCCCTCCAGAACTACAAGCACTATATCAAGCGAATATTGACAGGCCTGTAGCCGGAGGGTGGGGGGGTTAGGGGTTCAGGTGCAGGGTGTTCTTGCTGTGGAAAATGAGGAGCAGGGAGGCTTTCCCACGGGAGGAAATGATGTTGTTAATGAGGATGGTTTTCAGGTGCAAGAAGCAGGAAGGGAGAGCAGCTCCCAGCCTCAGCCTGATAACACTACGAAGCCTGTGGCCTTGACGATGGGGCCGCATCTCTGGATCGAGCTAGTCGTCTGGAATTTCAGGGGTTGTGCAGAAGTCTTAGAATAGCAAATAAGAGGGAGGTCAAAGGGCAAAGAAATGCCTTCATGTTATGCTATTAAATCAGTGGGCTGAGAGGGAAATCTTTGTCAAAGCAATTTCCTCGCTTGAATCAAGAACCAATACTGCTTTCCTGTGTTATCTTATGGCTTGGATGTAAGCTTGTTTCTGGGACTCTGGTGTCTATTGAAAGGACTCTGCTCTATGTCTATTGTTCCCATGGATTTGTTTCTTACAGCCTTGTTTTGCAACTATCTTTTGGAACTATACTTTTGCCTTTTATGAACTGCTTTTTCCCTATTTCCTAATAAACTACAAAAGACTACATTCTTTGTGCAGCCTGGAGTCTTTAGCAAGGTGAAGCTAACCTAAGGTGCGACATCCACTGCTTCTTCCTCGCCTCCACAGAAACCCCCTTCTGCCCAACAGGACACTCGTCCCACCTGTTCTGCTGCGGATGCTGCAAACCCAAATGTTCCCCAACTCTAGTAGACAAACAAAAAGAGAAGGTTTTAATGTAGATATGGGTTGAACTTTATTTATTGATTTATTGATTTATGTCATTTCTATCCCACCTTTCTTACCTGAAGGGACTCAAGGAGGCTTACAGATCTGGCAAAAATTCAATGCCGATAAAAATAACAACACATTAAAAACATAAAACAGTTTTTTAAAAACGATTTACATTAAGCATTAATACACATGAAACAGTATATACAAAACTTAAAACATATAAAGTGCATAGTTCCGTTCATCCAAAAAACCTTGTGCATAGTCCTTAACTTTCTGCATTAATAAATATTTTAAACAAAAGAAAGTTACTGACATTTAGGAGAAAGATTAAAAGACAGAAAAAAGGCAGAGATCAGTCCCAAACCGACTAGGCCCGGATCTATTTTTATTAGGATTACAAAGTGAAGAATAGTAAATGCTCAGGTCAATAAATGCATTAACTTGCTTCATTATCTGGAGTAGGAGCTGTAGTTTTACAAGGTGATTAGAGTTCTCTGCTGAGGAGAACTGGTGCCTCGCCAAACTACAAATCCCAGGAGTCTCAGTATTGTGCCATGGGGGTTATAAGTGGCATCAGACTGCATTAATTCTACTGTGCAGATGCATCCCAGTTCAGCACGTGAAATGGGTACATCAGAACTGAAAAGGAAATGATACCTTGTCAAGTAAGATGCTCACACCTGGTCAAAACACTATCCAGCAAAAAGAGAGTCTGATAGAACAAGTGTGCAAAGTTTTATACTCAATTTTATCACACATAAATATAAGTAAGACCTTTCATTGCAGGAATATTGGGAAACATTTCCCTGACAGAGAATGTTTTATTATTGGATAGATGTCTGGACCACAACACCATTAATCTGCAGATTGAGCATCCACTATCTGAAATTCTAAAATCTGAAATATTCCAAAGCTTAAAATTGTCCACATGGGAAGCCAAGATAGTTTACTTTCTGATGGTTCAATGGACACAAACTTTGTTTCATATGCCAAGTTATTAAAATGGTGTATAAAAGTATATTTTTATTAGACTCTGTATATAAACTGTTTATGAAACACACAATCTGCATGTTTATATTTGGGTTTCATCTCAAAGATAGCTCATTAAGTATGTATATGCAAATAAAATGTATTCCAAAATCCAGAACACTTTCTTCCCAAGCATTTAGAAAAAAGATATACTCAACTAGGGCTATTTAGCCTTATTTATTTTGACTCTTGTGTTTGCTAAAACAAAAATTGGCAGGAGAAAAAACAAAGCAGGATTTGACAAACACAGAAGACTTGACTTGTTACATTCTTTTTCATAGAAGAAAGTTAGCAGTCATTTAAACAAAATACTCCACCTCATACAAAGATCTACATATTTTTCAATATTGTCAAATACTTTTGATTCTATACCTTCAAATATTTATCTCAGATGTGAGATTTTCTATTGTCTGTCATACAAATGAGATGTCCATATCATTGCAAAATAACTCAGATGACAATCAATGCAGATTGGGTGAACGGAGGATTAAAATTGTACAAACACCAGTATTATGCCTTTGAAACTTCAGACATTTCAATGAGAAACAACACAGAAAAAAACAAAACAACTGATGAGCTATATCACAGATAAGCCAACATGATTTTCTCATAATGTTAAATTTCAAAACTGCCTTTCAGTTTACTCCAAAGCACCATCCATTAAAGTAAGGTCCCAGTGGTTGAATATAGCAGACAGGATTCTCACTTTGATGAAAACGCTGCTGAAACATGGAGGTTAAATAAAGCCTGGCTTGCTTTGTAAGCCAAAAAGGGACCAAAGATTCTGTAGTATTTTGTGGATCAGGCCATAAACAAAACCCATTAATCACAACATTTTTAAAATTATAACCAGCATCTCCGAATAAGAACAGCAGCAATGCAAAATTAGGTTCTATATTGGGGAGGGATACTAACTTATACTTTAAATGGGTGTTTAAAGTGATGACACACATGATAATAAAATCTCTTTTGAAAACCCTAGAAAGAAATGTATTGTCAACTTATATACTTAGACACCCATATCCACAGGCATACGTTCCCAGTGGATACACTGTTACATGAAACTGGATACACATGAACAACACAGAATTGCCTCATTTCCAGTCCCAGAATAACAGAGTTCATTGGACGACCTAGAATGGTGAGTGTAAAGTTTAGGGTGGGGGGCAGAGAAAGGACCTTGACAAACTGGAACCAGCACATGGACTGTAGTTTGAGGGGCCCTGATCTAGGAGATGGCACCCATCCAGCAAGGCCAATTCTATGTACTGAAGACAGGAATACGAGATGTCTCTGGCCACACAACCATGCCTATTGTGGACAGAACTTTGGCCATTGTTTTAACCCTTAGCACAAGGAAATTGCTTCTTATCCAGGTTCTTTCCACATGCTAGACATGTATACTTATCAAAGCACATTACACATTTAAAAGTTCACTCTTCTATGCAGGTTACAGGTTGAGTATTTGTTATCCCAAATTTGTGGTACCAGAAGTTTTGAATTGTGGAAGACTTTTATTTGCTTACATATATATAATGAGATAACATGGAGATGGGACATGCAGTTCATTTGTGTTTCATATATACCTTATACACCTAGCCAGAAGGTAATTTTATACATAATATTTTTAATATTTTAATAAGTTTGTGTACTTTACATTACCTGAAAGCAAAGCAGACAATTTCAGACTTTGGAGTATTTCAGATTTTAGCATTCAGAACAAGGGATGTGATGTGATGAAAGAGTTCAACTAACTGGCCACTATCACATATCATGCAAAGCCAGGGTACCATGAAAAACTTGGCTTATGGTATATGGACAGTGTGACAGTGCATGCTACACAATTGCTACCGCTTGAAGCTGATACACCTAAACAAGCCATGGAACTTCATTCCATGGCTTATTTACTGATTTGCTCTGCTGGCAGGCAAGTCCCATGCTGTCACCAATGTAATTCACATATTCTAGAGATTTAAACGGTTTCTCCTTTTTATGGACTCTCTGATGATAGATAAGACTCCTGTTTTGACTGAAGCCCTTTCCACACTCTGGACATTTATAGGGCTTTTCACCTGTGTGGACTCTTTTATGTACAGCAAGGTTTGCACTAAGTCTAAAGAGCTTTCCACACTCCAGGCATTTAAAGGGTTTTTCCCCAGTGTGAACTTTCTGATGGAAGTGAAGGCTTCTGTTTTGCGTGAAGCTTTTTCCACACTCAAGGCATTTAAACGTTTTTTCCTCAGTGTGCACTCTTTGATGGTAGATGAGACTTCTGTTCTGACTGAAGCTCTTTCCACATTCCAGGCATTGATAGGGCTTTTCCCCAGTGTGGATTCTTTTATGCACAGTAAGGTTTGCACTAAGCCTAAAGAGCTTTCCACACTCCAGGCATTTAAAGGGTTTCTCCCCAGTGTGGACTCTCTGATGGAAGCCAAGGCTTCTGTTCTGTCTGAAACCTTTTCCGCACTGTAGGCATTTGTAGGGTTTCTCCCCAGTGTGGGTTCTTTCGTGGCAAATAAGAGAGTCTCGCTTCATGAAGGCCTTGCCACACTCTGGGCATTTAAACGGCTTCTCCCCAGTATGATGTCTTCGATGGATGGTCAGGTATTCATGCCTCAGAAAACTCTTTCCACATATCAGGCACTTATATGGTTTCTCTCCTGTGTGAATTCTTTTATGTGACATGAGATGGGAATCCTGGCTAAAATCCTTTCCACACTCCAAGCACTTGAAAGGTCTCTCCCCAGTGTGGATTCTCTGGTGCCGGATGAGGCTTCTGTTTTGGCGGAATCCCATACCACACTCTGGACACTGATAGGGCTTTTCTCCAGTGTGTACTCTCAGATGTATAACGAGTTGCCCACTCTGACTGAAGCTCGTTCCGCACTCCACACACGTGAAGGGTTTCTCCCCTGTGTGGGTTCTCTCGTGACGGGCAAGGCCGTTGCTCTGACCAAAGCACTTCCCACATGCCGAACATTTGAACGGTTTCTCCCCAGTGTGCACCCTTTGATGATCAGTAAGGTGGTGGTGGCTGCGGAAGCTCATGCCACATTCTGCGCATGTGTACGGTTTCTCCCCAGAGTGCATTCGTTGGTGGTAGGTGAGACTTGTGCTCCAGCTGAAGCTCTTCCCACATTCCTGGCAAGTGTACAGTTTCTCCCCTGTATGAACTCTTTGGTGGATGGTCAAAAGTTCATGCCTAGGGAAACACTTTCCACACTCCAGGCATTTGTAGGGTTTCTCCCCAGTATGGACCACTTGATGGTACGTAAGGCTTATGTTTTGGCTGAAGCTCATACCACACTCCAAGCATTTAAAGGGTTTCTCCCCGGTGTGGGTCCTTTGGTGGCGGCTGAGGCCTGTGCTTGAACTGAAGCTCTTTCCACATTCCAGACATTTATAGGGAGTCACTCCTGAGTGTATCCTTTGATGTATCGTCAGCTGCCCACTCTGGCTAAAGCTTTTCCCACACTCCACACACTGAAATGGCCTCTCCCCTGTGTGTACCCTCTGGTGATCTGTAAGCTGGTTATGGCCACGGAAGCTCTTTCCACACTCCAGACATTTATAGGGTTTCTCACCTGTGTGGATCCTTTGATGGTAGGTGAGGCCTGGACCTGAATTGAAGTTCTTCCCACACTCCAGGCATTTATATGATTTTTCCCTTGGGTGATTTCGTTGATGGATAATAAGCCGCCCACTCTGACTGAAGCACTTTCCACATTCCAGGCATTTATAGGGTTTTTCCACCACAACTTCTTTATAGTGGTAAGCAAAGCTTGATGCAGTCTGGTTGATGCATTTTCTTGATTCAAGAGACTGCAACGGTTTCTCCTCCATCTGCACTCTCTGATGGCAGCTGAAGCTCTTTTCATACTCTGGGAATTTTAATGTCTTCTCTGCTGGGCAGGGTTCCCAGTGGTTTTCTAGTGATGAATTAAGCACATCCTTAGCTTTAAAAAGAGAAAGAAATGAAATTATTGGAAAAAAAGAGTTGCATTTTTCAATTGAGGAATGAATCAATGAAATGTGGTAGAGAATACTGAAATATAAAAGCATTTTAACTAATGCTGGTGTGGAGGCCAATCCTAACAATAGAACATCTTAATATACAACCTCGCTTGGATACTGGAAACCCACCCTGGCTGTGTTGGCTGCTGTAAACCATTCTATACTTTTGATGCATTTTAGTTGTTTAGCTTTTATTATGTTGTAAATGTGTTT
The DNA here is from genome assembly GCF_035594765.1 of Anolis carolinensis. Taxonomy (NCBI): domain Eukaryota; kingdom Metazoa; phylum Chordata; class Lepidosauria; order Squamata; family Anolidae; genus Anolis; species Anolis carolinensis. Next base: position 6,657,276 of record NC_085842.1, read on the forward strand.
ACTGAGATTAATCATGTTTATTTAAGCACTTATTGTTGACTAGTTATTATATGCTTATATTGATGTAGCTTTAATTATTGTTTTGATTTGGTCTGTCTGTCTATTTGTTTTTTATTATGGCACTTTTTTTTTGGAAACTGCCCTAATCCCCCTGGGGTTATAAATAAAGATATTATTATTATTATTATTATTATTATTATTATTATTATAACAGAAATTAGATTTCATCAATTTTATCTCAGCTGCATATTCACAGTAAAAAAAAGTTATAGCCAATAGCTAACAAGCCAGTATCAAACTAGAAGTGCAAGACAGAAAAAGCTGATTTTGTTTTTTGTGCTTTTAATCATAGTTCAGCTCTTAGTTTGATTTCCTTTCACTTTTTGGGGGGGGGATAATAATACGCCTTTTTAAATGAACAGGTAAATTAAAAATTAAATATTGCATGCAAGTCCTTATAATGCTGTTTATTAGTTTGTTGTTACCTATTATATGAAAATTTGGAAAACCCATTTCCAATAGGTGCTTTTATAATGCCCTTTAAAATATTTTCTTCAGACATCAGGCAAAGGTTTCAAATGTAGCATGTGTGTATGCCTAAAAGTGGTCTATTTCTTTTTACTTCACTAGCAACAAAAATCCTGGTATTCGCTTTTAGAAAATCGAGTATTGCACTTTTTATTAGCCAGTTTATGGGTTACATGTTATAAATTGGGATATAAACAGAAGTGATTAATATAAAATAACATTCTGTCTTGTGAGCACTTTCTCTTTTTCCCTCTCAAAAGTAATACCTGGCAATCTTTCCTGGACACACAGTTCTTCCTCCATTTCATTAAGTCTGGGGATAATGCCAGACTTGGGCATCAGAGAGCCATCTTAAAGAAAGAACAAAATTGGACCTGTTATGTCTGAAAGAAGGGAAGGCCTCAAATAGAGAAACTCCTTTCATCAGACAATATATACAAACACTGGTGAACATTTCCCCTCTGTCCCTAAACTCTTGTTCAGCTTGGAGTTGGGCGATGGCACCACAGTTCAACCAAAATATCCAAGGGATCCCCTCCTAGACAAAGGATTGCTTATTATTAACATTCAAGTCCCATTTTGCAGGAAGGTGGAACAGAAATCAACTAAATAAACAAAAATATCATAAACAACCCTTCCTGCTAAAGAAAGAAAAATAAGGGGAATATTCAAAAAAAGAGGTCCCTACCCGGAAGAGCGCCGGTCTTTAGCTTCTCCTCCATTGTTTCCTTCTGCAGGGCTTTTTTCTCTGGATTTGGCAGGGACCCTTCCTCTTTGGTGAAATCTTCTGCTCCCAACTCCTCGAAGGACACTGGGACCTGGAAAAAAAAACAAAGAGTATTTCTGATTGCACAATACACAAACAAGTACAACCATCAACTCCTTGCAGCCAGGCATTCACTGCCATCATTTAAGGTTAGATTCGTGTTTTGCTTCAATGTAGCGTAAGGCAAGCTTTCAGTGGCTGGACCACTCTGACAATCATAATGTCAGACAACACAGAGAAGCCACTGAAATTCACAAGCACATGGACAATTTCAACAGGAGGAAAACATGAAAATGAACACAATCAGGTTACTACCAGTATTAAAAAACACCAGAATCAAGACAGTAAATAATGAACACTACTCAGAAACAGGGGAACTCCACACAGAAAACAATCAAGTGCCAATGAATACCTCCCAAACAGAGGATGCCTTTAGACAACACGGACAAAGCTACCCCTATGCAGATACCCTCAGTGATTGACTGTGCAGTTTCATGGCTACTCAATGCTAGTCAAGCCTAGGATTATTGTGTGTTTTCTGGGCTGTATGGCCATGTTCCAGAAGTATTCCCTCCTGATGTTTCGCCCACATCACAACCTCTGGGGATGCCTGCCATAGATGAGGGCGAAACATCAGGAGAGAATACTTCTGGAACATGGCCATACACCCCGGAAAACACACACCAACCCTATGATTCCGGCTATGAAAGTCTTCGACAATACATTAGTCAAACCTGGTAATGGCAACATTCACACTTGCTTTAACCAGACAAGGGTTCTTTCTCCCATCCTGGACATTTCACAGGTATATATACACTCCACTTCCCTCACTTCCAACAGACCTCTGAAGATGCCAGCCACAGATGCAGACAAAAGGTCAGGAGAGAATGCAGCTGGAATATGGCCAAAAAACAGTCCAAAAAACTCACTGCAACCCAGTTTCAGTAGCATGTCACTCGACAGCTTCAAAACAAAACTTCAGAGCAATAACCTTCAGAGCTGGTTACATGTTAAAGAGGACTATTCTGAAACTGGAAATCAGGAATGAGGGAGAAGAAGCATGAATCCATTTGTCTCTAATCTGCTCCTAGAGAATCTTTTCAACAGACAGAGGAACTTCCCTTACCTGATCTGAGTGCAGAATAGCTTTTCCCAATTCATCACACACAGGAGCAGATCTGGATTGCATCATTGATGTTTTGTCACTGCCTTTAGAGAGTAAGGGGGGAAATAAAGAGAACAGACTAATTCTTTTTGTATTACAATCTTTTCCTGAAACTACATCATCCTACTTGTCTTGTGGCACATCTCAATATGTTGGGCATGACCTTGGAATGCTCAAAGCATTTCCCCTCAACTTAAGTGTCCTCCAGACAAGATGAGCAGCGGAAAGTGTAACCCAATACACCCAAAAGTCTGGATGTGTTAAGTATTTCCAAGAAATAAGTGGATGGGAGAAGGCAATGGACTTTTCTCGACGTTTCTGCCTTTCTTTGCCTCAGGACCTATCCACATAGCTGCCCTATGAAAGGGTGACGATAACATTCTGAAGTACTGGAAAGATCTTCTACCTTTCCTCTCTGAGACTATTATTATTATTATTATTATTATTATTATTATTATTATTATTATTACAGTAGAGTCTCACTTATCCAAGCTAAACGGGCCAGCAGAAGCTTGGATAAGCGAATATCTTGGATAATAAGGAGGGATTAAGGAAAAGCCTATTAAACATCAAATTAGGTTATGATTTTACAAATTAAGCACCAAAACATCATGTTTTACAACAAATTTGACAGAAAAAGCAGTTCAATATGCAGTAATGTTATGTTGTAATTACTGTATTTACGAATTTAGCACCAAAATATCACGATATATTGAAAACATTGACTACAAAAATGGCTTGGATAATCCAGAAACTTGGATAAGCGAGGCTTGGATAAGTGAGACTCTACTGTATTATTATTATTATTATTATTATTATTATTATTATTATTATTATTATTATTATTATGTTTATTTATATCCCATTTTTTCTCTCCATAAGGAGACTCAAAGTGGCTAACATTAAAAGCATTACAATACAATTTCAAACATACTAATATTAAAACAGAATTAAACATCGATAGTATTAAAAACAATTCAGATTAAATCCATTAAAAACTACCAATCTCTTTTCTCTAGTTTTAGACTCCAGAAACTTTTGAGAACAGTACAATGCACAGACTTCATGTGGATATGCAAAATTTCAAATAATAATGAACCCTGTATTGTCAAAGATCCTCTGAAGATGCCAGCCACAGATGCAGGCAAAATGTCAGGAGAAAATGCTGCTAGAACACAGCCATAGTGTCCGGAAATCACACAACACCCCAATGATCGACCCTATTGAAATGGGCCCAAGCAAGTCACAGAGTCACACTGAGGGCCCTTCCACATAGTCCAGAATATTAAGGCAGATAATCCACAATATCTGCGTTGAACTGGATTTTCTGAGTCTGCACTGCCATATAATCCAGTTCAATGTAGATTTTATACAATTGTGTGGAAGAGGCCTGAGGGAATTACACCACGCTTAGAGATTACATATTTTGCCAGACATGAATAAATGAGACCATAAATATCAATCTTGTAGATACTAGTCTCATACCACACCATCCCCACTTCTACTGCTTTAAAATCAGATTTATCTCAATCACTCATACTGAGCCTGACAAATCCTAAATTTGCTTTAACATCTAGAAAAAATCCCCCATAATTATTCTTGTCTGGAATTAGGAAAGGGATATAACTAATGATAATGTCACAGAAGAATGCAAATATGTAAGCACTGCAGCCCCTTTTGTACCAACAATTGGAAGGAAACGGTCAAACTATTGAAGAGAATTTCAAGGCGTATGCAGAAATGCACAGGACTAGATAATTTAATTTAGAAATACAAATAGAGAAGAATTCTATTAGCCGCTTTGAATCCTTTTCGGAGAGATAAAGCAGGGTATTATTATTATTATTATTATTATTATTATTATTATTATTATTTTATGACACAGCAAACAAGATAGATATGCTGGATTTCGTATCACAAAATCACAAGTCGAACACTTCTCAAGTGTCTAGGACTGTGTGATGTATTTTCAGATGATGCGCGCAGATCCCAGCAGGGTGGCCTTTTGTAGTTGGCACATCGTAATTTTGTCAATGTCTATTGTTTCCAAATGCCGTCTGAGATCTTTTGGCACTGCACCCAATGTGCCAATCACCACTGGGACCACCTGCACTGGTTTATGCCAGAGCCTTTTCAGTTCAAGGAGCCCCGGTGGCGAAGTGCGTTAAAGCACTGAGCTGCTGAACTTGCAGACCGAAAGGTCCCAGGTTCAAATCCCGGGAGCGGCTTGAGCGCCCGCTGTTAACTCCAGCTCCTGCCAACCTAGCAGTTTGAAAACATGCAAATGTTAGTAGATCAATAGGTACCGCTCCGGCGGGAAGGTAACGGCGCTCCATGCAGTCATGCCAGTCACATGACCTTGGAGGTGTCTATGGACATCGCCGGCTCTTCAGCTTAGAAATGGAGATGAGCACCAACCCCCAGAGTCAGACATGACTGGATTTAACGTCAGGGGAAACCTTTACCTTTACTTGCAGTTCAATCTTGAGATCCTGATAACGGCTGAGTTATTAATATTACTATTATTACTATTACTATTATTGGCAAAGGGCAAAAGCATTCCTACCGAGAAAGGCCACATTCCCATAATTCTCCAGCATAACTTCTCTGTATAGGGCTCTTTGACCTGAATCCAGCAGGGCCCATTCTTCCTTGGTGAAATGCACAGCAACCTCCTCAAAGGACACAGGGACCTAGAAGAAGAAAAGAGATGGTTTCTGCTTTATAATGGCTGAATGGTTCCTCTCTGTGGATAATAAGTCTTCACATTTGTTCTGGCTTCTGTTTTAGACACTGTTGTTGTTGTTGTGTACCTTCAAGTTTCTAACTTACGGAGACTCTAAGGCAGCCATGGGCAAACTTGGACCCTCCAGGTGTTTTGGACTTCAACTCTTACAATTCCTAACAGCCTACCGGCTGTTAGGAATTGTGGCAGTTGAAGTCCAAAACACCTGGAGGGCCCAGGTTTGCCCATGCTTGCTCCAAACTTTCCTCTAATTTTTTTTTCTTACAAAAGAGAAACATGTTCCCCCAAAGCCTGCAGCACGTGTAAAACAAACCACGCCTGTGTGTTATTTGGCACACACAAAGAATATACTGTACTTTCCCAGTGCAGCATTCAATTGGATGTTCTTCTCCTCAATCCCTTCCACTGGGAAAATGTCAAGGACTCACCTCTTTCTGCAGAGCCCATATTTCTGTCCATGGGGCACCCATCTTCTCTAGGATGGTTGACATCTTCTCCTGCAGCTGAGCATCCCGGAGGAGACCCCACAAGGTTGTCTGAAGGGCTTCCCATTTATCCATGGTCCCCAATGTCCATTTCGGGTCCTCCATTTCCAAGGGGGCGGCCACTTTCCTCTGCAGGCTCTCCATCTTTTCTCGCAGGGATCCCAAAAGGTCATCCTTTTGGGTGTCTTCCACTTCTCGTCGCAAGGTGTCCATCTTCTCCATAAGGACGTTGCTGCCCAAAGCACCTAGAAGGAGGGCAGCCCCTTCCTCCAGCAAAGGGACACCACGAAGGGTGAAGGCCATGTCCGAACAGCCACCCTCTTGCTCAAAACCAAACAGGCCACTCTTGAGGATCTTCTTCCGCAAAGCATCCATTCTCTCATGTGGGGCAACCTGTAGGATGCTCATTCCTTCCTTCAAGGATTCAGTCTTCTCTCTCTTGCCCAATATCTCCTTTGCTTCACCCACTTTCTTCCCTATGGAGTCCATTTCCTCTTGCTTAGCAACATCTAGGTTGCCCGTTTTCCTTTGCAGAGCTCCCTGAGAGGTATCTATTCTCTCTTGCAGGGAGTCCACTTTTCCCCTCATGGAGCCCATTTTCTCTTTCAAGACATCCAGCTGGGCATCCATTCCTTCCTGTGACGCACCCACCTTCTCCCTCAAGGAACCCGTTTTCTTTTGCAGGGGGACTTGCGGGACACCCGCTTGTCTCCTCAAGACCTCCATTTTCCCTTCAAAGGCAACCTGAGGGGCATCTCTTCCTTCCTGAAGGATGGACGCTTTTCTCTTCAGATCCTCCATTTTGTCTCTCAATGGAGCCTGAGGGACATTTATTTTCTTCACTTTTCCCCTCAGAGGCTGTATTTCCTCTCCTAAGAAACAACGTGAGACATCTTTTAATAATAATAATAATAATAATAATAATAATAATAATAATAATTTTATTTTTATACCCCACCACCATCTCCCCAGAGGGACTCGGGGCGGCTCACAGATATAAAACAAGCATACAGTGGTATCAAATACAAAAAACACACAAATAAAATTAAAAGGCATAAAATAAAAACACAGTCATTATAAAACACATGATAAAACACAGCAATAAAATCATACAATGGACTGGGCAAAGTGCACTGAGTGAAACTTGTAAACATGAAGGAAGTTAAGGTGCTATAAGATCATGGGGAGAACCTTAAACTGAGGTGAACCCTGTGGCTATCTTTTCCCTCAACTTTTCCCCTCAGAGACTCAATTTCCTCTCTTAAGAAAGCTCTTTCTTCCATTATCCTCCTCAAAGGCTCCATTTTCTCTCCAAAGACTACCTGAGGGCCATATTTTCCTTACTTCAGGGTGCCCAATTTCCCCCTCAGAGAGTCCATTTCATCTCTTAAGGAACCCTGGGGGGCATCTCTTTCTCCCATTCTCCCCCTCAGGGGCTCCATTTTCTCTCTCAAGGGAACATGGCAAACATATATTTCCTTCACTTTCCCCCTCAGAAGCTCAATTTCCTCTCGCAAGTCATCCTGAGGGCCATCTCTTCTTTCCTCCAAGGTGCCCATTTCCCCCCTCAGAGGCTGTATTTCCTCTCTTAATGCAGCCTTAGTGGCATCAGCTTCTTCAATTTTTCTCCTCAGGGGCTCCGTTTCCTCTCTCAAGGAGTCCATCCTGTCCTGTAAGATGCCCACTTGATCACTAAAGGAATCAATTTTGTTGAGCATGCTGCCCACTTTTCCCCTCAGAAGCTCCTTTATCTCATCTCTTGAGCCCTGAGGGCCATCTCTTTCCTCCACTTTCCTCCTCAAAGGCTCCATTTTCTCTCTCAAGACAACCTGAGGGCTACCTATTTCTTCCCTCAGGGCGCCCATTTTCCTCCTCAGAGGTTGTATTTCCTCTCTTAAGGAACCCTGAGGGCGATCTCTTTCTTCCTTCAGAAGCTGAATTTTCCCTCTCAAGGGAACCTGGGGGATATTTATTTCCTCCACTTTTCCCCTCAGGGAATCCATTTTCTCTCCGGAGATAACCTGAGGGCCATCTATTTCTTCCTTCAAAGTGCCCACTTTCCCTCTCAGGGGCTCCATTTTCCCTCTCAAGGGAACCTGAGGTACATCTCTTTCCTCCACTTTTCCCCTCAGGGAATCCATTTTCTCTCCGGAGACGATCTGAGAGCCACCTATTTCTGCCTTCAAAGTGCCCACTTTCCCTCTCAGGGGCTCCATTTTCCCTCTCAAGGGAACCTGAGGTACATCTCTTTCCTCCACTTTTCCCCTCAGGGAATCCATTTTCTCTCCGGAGACAATCTGAGAGCCATCTATTTCTTCCTTCAAAGTGCCCACTTTCCCCCTCAGGGGCTCCATTTTCCCTCTCAAGGGAACCTGAAGTATATCTCTTTCCTCCACTTTCCCCCTCAGGGGCTCCATTTTCCCTCTCAAGGGAACCTGAAGTATATCTCTTTCCTCCACTTTCCCCCTCAGGGGCTCCATTTTCCCTCTCAAGGGAACCTGAAGTATATCTCTTTCCTCCACTTTCCCCCTCAGGGGCTCCATTTTCCCTCTCAAGGGAACCTGAGGTACATCTCTTTCCTCCACTTTCCCCCTCAGGGAATCCATTTTCTCTCCGGAGACAACCTGAGGGCCATCTATTTCTTCCTTCGGGGCACCCACTTTCCCCCTCAGGGGCTCCATTTTCCCTCTCAAGGGAACCTGAGGTACATCTCTTTCCTCCACTTTCCCCCTCAGGGAATCCATTTTCTCTCCGGAGACAACCTGAGGGCCATCTATTTCTTCCTTCGGGGCACCCACTTTCCCCCTCAGGGGCTCCATTTTCCCTCTCAAGGGAACCTGAGGTACATCTCTTTCCTTCACTTTTCCCCTCAGGGAATCCATTTTCTCTCCAAAGACAACCTGGGGGCCATCTATTTCTTCCTTCAAAGTGCCCACTTTCCCCCTCAGGGGCTCCATTTTCCCTCTCAAGGGAACCTGAGGGACATCTGTTCACTTTTCCCCTCAGAGGCTCCATTTCCTCTCTTAAGGAACCCTGAGGGACATCTCTTTCCTTCACATTTCCCCTCAGAGGCTCCATTTCCTCTCTTAAGGAACCCTGAAGGGCATCTCTTTCTTCCATTTTCCCCATTAAGGGCACCCGAGGGACCTTTATTTCATCCATTTCTCCCCTCAGAACCTCAATTTCCTCGCTTAAGATACCCTGAGGGCTATCCTTTTCTTCCCTCAGGGTACCCATTTCCCTCCTCACAGATTGCATTTCCTTGCTTAAGAAAACTTGAGAGACATCTCTTTCTTCCACTTTCACCCTCAGATCCTCCATTTTCCCTATCAAGGGAACCTGAGAGACATTTATTTCTTCCACTATTCCCCTCAGGGACTCCACTTTCACCCTCAGATCCTCCATTTTCCCTCTCGGGAGAACCTGAGGGACATTTAGTTCCTCCATTATTTCCCTCAGGGACTCCACTTTCACGCTCAGATCCTCCATTTTCCCTGTCAAAGGAACCTGAGGGACATTTATTTCCTCCACTATTCCCCTCAGAGACTCCACTTTCACCCTCAGATCCTCCATTTTCCCTCTCAAGGGAACCTGAGGGACATTTGGTTCCTCAATTTTCCCCTTCAGGGGCTCCATTTCATCTCTTAAGTAACCCTGAAAGACATCTATTTCTTCCTTCAGGGTGTCCATTTGCCCCCTCAGAGACTGTAGGATGTCCACTTTTCCTTTCATGGGCTCCATTTCCTCCCATAAGGAACCATGAGAGGCATCTCTTTCTTCCAGTTTCCCCTTCAGAGGCTCCATTTTCCCTCTCAAGAGAACCTGAGGGAGAGTTATTTCCTCCATTTCCCCCTCAAGGGCTTCATTTCCTCTTAAGAAACCTTGAAAGGCATTTCTTTCCTCCACTTTTCCCCTCAGATCCTCCATTTTCCCTCTCAAGGTACCCCAAGGGACATTTATTTCCTCCACTTTTCCCCTCAGAAGCTCCACTTTCACCCTCAGATCCTCCATTTTCCCTCTCAAGGGAACCTGAGGAACATTTATTTCCTCCACTATTCCCCTCAGGGACTCCATTTTCACCCTCAGATCCTCCATTTTCCCTCTCAGGGGAACTTGAGGGACATTTAGTTCCTCAATTTTTCCCCTCAGGGGCTCCATTTTCTCTCTTAAGGAACCCTGAGAGACATTTCTTCCTTCCTTCAGGATGCTCACTTTATCCCTCAGGATATCCATTTCATCGCTTAAGGAACCCTGAGAGACATCTGTTTCTTCTTTCAGGGTGTCCATTTGCCCCCTCAGAGACTGAAGAGTGCCCACTTTTCCTTTCATGGGCCCCATTTCCTCCCTTAAAGAACCCTGAGAGGCATTTCTTTCCTTCACTTTCTCCCTCAGATCCTCCATTTTTCCTCTCAAGAGAACCTGAGGGACATTTAGTTCCTCAATTTTTCCCCTCAGGGACTCCATTTCCTCCCATAAAGAACCCTGAGGGGCATCTCTTTCCTCCACTTTCCCCCTCAGGAGCTCCATTTTTCCTCTCAAAGTACCCCAAGGGACATTTATTTCCTCCACTTTTCCCCTCAGAAGCTCCACTTTCACCCTCAGATCCTCCATTTTCCCTCTCAAGGGAACCTGAGGAACATTTATTTCCTCCACTATTCCCCTCAGAAGCTCCACTTTCACCCTCAGATTCTCCATTTTCCCTCTTAAGGGAACCTGAGGGACATTTAGTTCCTCAATTTTTCCCCTCAGGGGCTCCATTTTCTCTCTTAAGGAACCCTGAGAGACATTTCTTCCTTCCTTCAGGATGCTCACTTTATCCCTCAGGATATCCATTTCATCGCTTAAGGAACCCTGAGAGACATCTGTTTCTTCTTTCAGGGTGTCCATTTGCCCTCTCAGAGACTGAAGGGTGCCCACTTTTCCTTTCATGGGCTCCATTTCCTCCCTTAAGGAACCCTGAGAGGCATCTCTTTCTTCCAGTTTCCCCTTCAGAGGCTCCATTTTCCCTCTCAAGAGAACCTGAGGGATATTTATTTCCTCCATTTCCCCCCTCAAGGGCTTCATTTCCTCTCTTAAGAAACCTTGAAAGGCATTTCTTTCCTCCACTTTTCCCCTCAGATTCTCCATTTTCCCTCTCAGGGGAACTTGAGGGACATTTAGTTCCTCAATTTTTCCCCTCAGGGACTCCATTTTCCCTCTTAAGAAACCCTGAGAGACATTTCTTTCTTCCTTCAGGATGCTCACTTTATCCCTCAGGATATCCATTTCCTTTCTCAAGGCAACCTGAGAGACATCTATTTCTTCTTTCAGGGTGTCCATTTGCCCCCTCAGAGACTGAAGAGTGCCCACTTTTCCTTTCATGGGCCCCATTTCCTCCCTTAAAGAACCCTGAGAGGCATTTCTTTCCTCCCACTTTCCCCCTCAGGAGCTCCATTTTCCCTCTCAAGGGAAGCTGAGGGACATTTATTTCCTCAATTTTTCTCCTCAGAGACTCCATTCCTTCTCTGAAGGAACCACGAGAGGCCTCTCTTTTTCCCCCTTATGGGCTCCATTTCCCCCTCCAGGCCCCCGGATTGCCCCCTATTTCTCCCTCCAGGGTTGGGGGGAATCCTCCTCTCCCTCCTCCCCGCTTTCTCGCCTCTTCCGAAGCGTCGCGTTCACACGATCACTGGCCCGGACGCGTGTCAGCCTCGCTTTGACCCGCGTTGGGCCCTCCTCGGTCGAGCAAGGCCTCCTTCTTCCTCCTTAGACACATATAATCCTTATTATTTTTCATATCCCGGCCTGTCAGAGCAATAAGCTCAGATTCCTGGGAAGGGTAGTTTTTTCAAAAGTAACTTCTCCACCCGGGCCTGCCATTCTCAGCCAGCCCACTAGGGGCAGCCTCTTCCTATGTTATACATTATTATCCACATTCCAGGCTGTCAAAGCCTGGTGCTAAGGATAATGGGAATGGTTTTTAAAAAAGTAACTTTTCTATCTAGGTCTGTAATCCCTATCTGGCTAACCAAGGGCCATGAGAGGGAGCAAATGCTTCCTTCAACTGTGCCCATTAAGTAACATTTCTTATATCCTCATCCCATCCTATTAGAGCCAGATGGTGAGGATAATGGGAATGACAATCCTCTCAAAAGTAACTTCTCAACCTACCTGAAATGGGAAGCAGTATTCCGACAAGGCGTTTGTCTAAAAGAGGATGGACTCCCATTTCCTTTGAGGTACAGTACTTTTCTACTACAGTAGAGTCTCGCTTATCCAACGTTCTGGATTATCCAACACATTTTTGTAGTCAATGTTTTCAATACATCGTGATATTTTGGTGCTAAATTCGTAAATACAGTAGTAATGTAGTAATTACTACATAGCATTAATGTGTAATGAACTACTTTTTCTGTCAAATTTGTTGTATAACATGATGTTTTGGTGCTTAATTTGTAAAATCATAACTTAATTTGATGTTCAATAGGCTTTTTCTTAATCTCTCATTATCCAACATATTTGCTTATCCAACATTCTGCCAGCCTGTTTACGTTGGATAAGCGAGACTCTACTGTATATGATTACAGTAGAGTCTCACTTATCGGGCCGGCAGAACATTGGATAAGCGAAAATCTTGGATAATAAGGAGGGATTAAGAAAAAAGCCTATTAAACATAAAATTACATTATGATTTTACAAATTAAGCACCAAAACATCATGTTTTACAACAAATCGACAGAAAAGGCAGTTCAATACACAGTAATGTTATGTAGTAATTACTGTATTTACGAATTTAGCACCAAAACATTGCAACATTGACTACAAAAACAATGACTACTAAAAGGCAGACTGCATTGGATAATACAGAACCTTGGATAAGTGAAGCTTGGATAAGTGAGACTCTACTGTACATGGAAGCAGTCTCCAAGTTACAAACAAGACATGTTCTGTAGGTTTGTTCTTAAGCTGATATTGTTTTTCTAATATATGTAATTTCATAATGCTTGTGGGTATACAGTTTTACTGTTCCATTGTCTGTGAGATAGATATATATTTGGTTTTTCCTATCTGGGGCTGCCTGGTCATCTGTTTGGTGGGTTTTGACGGTGTCTTCTTGCATGTTTGAAGAGGATTGGACTGGATGGTCTTTGGTGGTATCTTCCAGATGTATGTTTTATATCATGTGGGTGTATCTGTATGTACAGTATATGTATGTATGTGTGTGGTTTTTCATATCTACGGCTCGCTGGCCTTCTGCCTGGAAGGCTTTGTTGGTGTCTTCCTGCATGGTAGAAAAGTGTTAGACTGGATGGCCCCTTGGGGTCTCCTCTAGATCTGTGATATCTATTGTGGGTGTGTGTGCGAGTCTATCCTATCTATGGCTGGCTGGCCATCTGCCTAGAGGGCTTTGTTGGTGTCTTCTCCCTTGGCCTGCTTCCCCCAGCCCTCCTGTGGCCCCTTCTCTCTCCACAGCCTCACAGACCGCCTCCTTGGCCTTCTCCATAGAGTCCCTTCCAAAAGGCCTCTGCAGCGAGGCAACCACTACCTCTAGCATCCGGCCAACTACTGATCAAAGGATATTTAGTATAATGCCAAGTTTTAAACTTTGTCTTTTCAAATACATTAATAAATAATAATAATAATAATAATAATAATAATAATAATAATAATAATAATAATAATATAGCTTTATTGTTATACCCCGCCTCCATCTCCCTGAAGGGAGTCGGGGCGGCTTACATAAGAAAAATTGTACCCTCGGTTCACTTCTGACACAACAAGTAAATAAATAAAATGTAAAGGTATTCTGTTTTCCTTCTTTTTGTCACATGACAAGAGCCCACAAAAATGTCCTTGCCGTGGATTAAGCAGAGATATGTCCAAATAAGCAAATAAACTTAAAATGCAACCCATTCAGTTGATAACAAAAGTTTAGTTTACAATAAATATAGTAGTCTTAAGGTTCCACACAACTCTGCAGTGAACCAATCAGTTTCTTTTGGAATGCCTTCCTGTTCATATTGCAATTTTAAAAAAATGAGAAAAGGGAGACAAAAGGATGCTGAAAATTACATACACAAAGTAGGACTGAAGGAGCATTAAATCTCTCAAGCAACTTGCTTGGAGAATTCCTTACCAGAAAAAACTGGTTCTCAGATAATACACCATTAAAAAGGCATTTTTAATTCACAAATTGGCAGAACATATCCACTTGAGTGTAGTTTGTTTTCCCAAGTAAACACAAAGTGGAGTTCTTGGAAAAAGAAATTTTAAAATAGTGTCAGAAGTGACTTGAGAACATACTGGTCGCTTCTGGTTTGAGAGAATTGGCTGTCTACAGGGACGTTGCCCAGGGGACACCCAAATGTGTTACCATACTGCTGGGAGGCTTCTCTCATGTCACCGCAAGCTAGAGCTGACAGACGGGAGCTCACCCCATCTCACAAATTCGAACCACCAACCTTCAGGTTTTAACTTAATGTTCATGTGGTCTGCCCTTGTTTTTATTGTCTCCTTGTTTTATTTTGTAATGCATATTATTTACTGTATTGTTTATTGTATTGTGTTGTGCTGTTCTTTTATATGCTGTTTACATTGTATTGTTTTGGGCGTGGCCCCATGTAAGCCGCCCCGAGTCCCCATTGGGGAGATGGTGGCGGGGTATAAATAAAGTTTTATTATTATTATTATATTATTCAGGTCAGCAGTTCAGCTGGCACAAGGGTTTAACCCATTGTGCCTCCTGCAAAAGACTAATGACAATTCATGAAAATAATTGGTTGTAATCTCTACTTCTTAATTGTTTACATAGTCCTGCCTCATTCCATGTCATATAGATAGATTTGTTTATTGATTAGTCCTCTGACTATATCAACAGTAAAAGACAAAAGACAAATACACAAAGACACAATAAACACAAATGTCTATCCTAACACTCTTGTGATAGTTAGCTAAAATGCATTTAAGCATTTAAAACTTGATTAAATAACAGGTTTGGTCCTTTTACCACAATAGCGATTCTCTCACTCTCTACTGTCTAACATAATTTAAAGTAGATCCTTTACAGAAGTTCTCACTACAACATGGACATATTCCAGGATTTTTTAATTTAAAGTACATTTACAACTTTCTGAGGCATACAGCATGACAAACGCATTCACCACATTCTGATCGCTATGAAGAATTGTTCTATCAGCAAATTATTTTATGTCAAATAAGATCTGGGCTCCAGCTGAATCTCCTTCCATGTGCCAGGCAGTACATGATTGTTCCTTTTTGTGAATGCGCTGGTGTCGAATGAGGAGCGTGCTGGAAAAAAAGCTCTTTCCACACTCAAAGCATGTAAAGGGTTTCTCCCCAGAATGGCGTCTCTGATGCTTATTCAGTAAGGAGGCTTCGCTGAAGCCCTTCCCACATTCTGAACATTTAAACGGTTTCTCCCCAGTGTGGGTTCTTTCATGCCGAATAAGGAGCGTGCTCCAAGTAAAGCTCTTTCCACACTCCAGGCATTTAAAGGGCTTGTCTCCTGTGTGGGTTCGTACATGAGAAATAAGGATTGATTTATGGCCAAAGCTCTTTCCACACTCCAAGCATTTAAATGGTTTCTCCCCAGTGTGGATTCTCTTGTGGGAAGTAAGATGTATGTGCTGACGAAAACTCCTCCCACACTCCAGACATTTGAACGGTTTCTCTCCCGAGTGGATTCTTTTATGCGAAGTAAGATGTATATGTTGGCGGAACCTCTTCCCGCACTCTAGGCATTTGAATGGTTTCTGCCCCGTGTGCATCCCTTGATGCGCAGTCAAAATGCCGCTCTGGCTGAAGCATTTCCCACACTCCGGGCATTTAAATGGTTTCTCTCCCGCGTGGGTCCGCTGATGCGCAGCCAAACCTCGGCTCTGGCTGAAGCACTTTCCACACTCCTGGCATTTATATGGTTTCTCCCCTGTGTGGCTTATCTGGTGTCTAATAAGATTTGTGCTATCGATGAAGCTTTTGTCGCACTCCAAGCATTTGAACGGCTTCTCTCCGGTGTGAATCCTTTTATGCCTAATAAGCTCGGAGCTCCGACTGAAGCATTTCTCGCACTCTGGACACTTGAACGGCTTCTCTCCCGTGTGCGTCCTTTCGTGCCGAACAAGCTCCGAGCTGTGGCCAAAGCTCTTTCCACACAGCAGGCATTTGAATGGTCTCTCTCCTGTGTGGGTTCTTTCGTGTCTTATAAGGTGGGAGCTTTGGCTGAAGGTTTTCCCACACTCGAAGCACTGAAACGGTTTCTCTCCCGTGTGGGTTCTTTTATGAGAGGTAAGGTGGATGTGCTGACGAAAGCTCTTTCCACATTCTAGGCATTGGAACGGTTTCTCTCCCGTGTGGATTCTCTCGTGGGAGGTAAGGTGTATGAGCTGGCGAAACCTCTTCCCACACTCCAGGCACTGGAAAGGCTTTTGCCCCATGTGCATTCCTTGGTGGGCCAGAAGAATGCCGCTCTGACTGAAGCACTTCCCACACTCCAAGCATTTGTAGGGTTTTTTGCCCGTATGGCTCCTTTGATGTGTAGTAAGAATCCCGCTATTGCTGAAGCCCTTTCCACATTCCAGGCATTTGTATGGTTTCTCTCCTGTGTGGCTCCTTTGATGGGAAGTAAGGTTTCTGCTTTGACTGAAGCTCTTCCCACACTCCAGGCATTGGAATGATTTCTGTCCTGTGTGGACTCGTTCATGTCTATTAAGTTCCGATGTCCTACTGAAGCTCTTTCCACACTTCAGGCATGTAAATGGCTTCAGTTTTTCTCCAGTGCTTGTCCTCCTCGGCATTTTAAGGCATGACGTATTGCTGTGACTCTCCACGTACGCTGGGCACTCGTTCTCTCTTTCTTCTGTCTATTTTGGCATGGATTGGCATTTCGCAAAAGTCAGCATCCAAGCAAGGAATGCATTGATCCATTTCCTTAACCACATTATATCCCTTCTGCTTCTGCAAGCCATCTAGATTCCCAACACATCCTTCCATGTCTAGATAGATCACATTTTTCTCCAGCACCTGATCTGCTTCCCCGTCATTTGCTCTCTTCCATATCTCCCCTGCAAAAAGACAAAGAAATCTGATATAACTGAGGAGAAAGATTAGACTCACAATGAAGAAATGAAGCAGTTATTGACTGGCTAGAATACAGATTGGATATCCCTTATATTGTGATGTTGGGCAAGGCCCCATGTGAGCCGCCCCGAGTCCCTACGGGGAGATGGGGCGGGATACAAGAATAAAATTATTATTATTATATCCCTTATCCAGACCTGAAATGCCCTGAAATCAAAAACAGTCCACAAAGGTGGCTGGAGATGAGGACACCTTTGCTTCCACATGGATCAATGTGCACAAAGTTTGTTTCATGCACAAAATTGGAGCCCCTGATGGCGCAGTCAGTCAAACCCTTGTGCTGGCAGGACTGCTGACTTAAAGGCTGGGTGCTGACCTGAAGGTTGCCTATGCGAATCCAACTTGGGGAGGGCATGGATGAGTTCCCCCTGTCAGCTACAGCTCCATGCAGGGACATGAGAGAAGCCTCCCACGAGGATGGTAAAAACATCGGAACATCCAGGCCTCCCCTGGGCAATATCCTTGCAGACAGCCAATTCTCTCACACCAGAGGCAACTTGCAGTTTCTCAAGTTGCTCCTAACATTAAAAATGCACAAAATTGTTATAAATATTGTGCACATAATTACCTATGTGTACAAGGTGAATATGATACACGAATCCCATATTTAGACTTGGGTCCCATCTCCAACATATTTTATTATGTACAAGTATCCATATTAGCATTAATGGATTTCATTATACAAACAGTCCCCAAGTTAGATTTGTTCTTAAATTGAATTTGTATGCAAGTCGGAACACGTACTCCTGCAATATGTGTGTGTGTGTGTGTGTTTTGGATTGCATAGGGAAGGGCTAACACCCCTGTGGTGTTTCCTTTGCTGTTTACTTGTTCAGAAGATTTCACCTCACTTCCTGTCCCTGTGATAATTGGATTTTGACAAATTTGGCTTGTTGTGGAAACAAGGACTGGTAATAAAGCTTCAATTGAGACCCTTTTCCCCATGATAACTCTTTCAGGACTGAATGTCCCTTCCTCAGGGTAATTTCTTTCATCTCCTGTGGTCTCATCCCTATTTGTAAGTATGAGTAATTTGTAAGTCTGATGTTTGTAGCTTGTGGACTGCCTGTACATGGTTTCCTGCATCTGCTGTCAGGTCTGCTGCTGCCTTGTATAAGACTGAAAAATACATATTCTCCATAGACATTGTGTCCTGTACAAATGATTACAACTAGGCCAAGGAAGTGTATTAGTCTGGTATGTAAAATTGTTATAACCCACCTACCAGTCATCCTGGATGGGTGGTTTATAACTGTAGAAGAAGAGTGAATATAGGTTGTGTGTACACTGTAAAATCATTGTTTGATGTTGCCTTAACTCCCATGGCTTTGGGAAGCAAACAACAACAACAACCATCCAAATAGCTCCACACCAAGGTTTGCATTCTTCCAAACAGTTCCTGTATTAGCTTCATGCATTTCTCGTTCTTTTACTCTTTCATAATCTGAATCTC
Source organism: Anolis carolinensis (assembly GCF_035594765.1). Taxonomy (NCBI): domain Eukaryota; kingdom Metazoa; phylum Chordata; class Lepidosauria; order Squamata; family Anolidae; genus Anolis; species Anolis carolinensis. Next base: position 6,675,555 of record NC_085842.1, read on the forward strand.
CCTCCAACAAAAAAAACCCTCTTTGCTATTAGTAACCTGTCTTTTACCCCAAAAAATGACATTCAGCATGGCTCACAAACAAAACTGAGCATCACAAGTTTGTCAACATATAAAAAAGATATTATTCAACCATCAATTCAGAACACAATCCTATGAATTTCATGGAGCTTTCTTAGGCAAGAAATAAGAGGTTCCTTCCTCTGCGATACACCCTGAGGCACCTGGCATTGCTTTGCTGTCTCCCATCCAAATCCTCACTAGGGCTGACACTGCTTAGCTTCCAAGGACAAAGCAGGTCTGAGGCCTGTATGTAGGGATTGATGATTCCCTCCATCTCTTCGTTTTTCTCCACAATGAACTTGCAACTCACCAGATCCTTTCCAGTCTTTCTTCCAGTAAAAGGATTGGGGGGGGGGGGATTCCACCGGAAATGGTTTCTAGAGGTCAGCCCCCCCCCTCCTCCCCTGCCTATGCTTTTCTAGGATTCCTGACTCTTGTTTTGTTAACCCTTCCAAGGTTGCAAAGGAGCAGCTCTGCATTCATTGCCTATCCTTTTGTTGTGCATACAGAAAGAGGAGGGGGGTGCACCTCCACTGTTGAATAAGTGCAGATTGATACCGCTTTAACTGCCATGGCTCAATTCTATGGAATCCTGGGGGGTGTATTTTGGTGGGTGACCAGCACCCTTCGACTCTGAATATCTTATAAAACTACAACTCCCAGGATTCCCATAGCAATTGAGCCTTGGCAGTAGGTGCCTAACTACATTAACTCTCCAGCGTGGATGCATCCCCTGGCCAGGCTCTTCTCTCTTTCGCTTTCCTTCCAAAGAATTAAAGAGAATTCTTGGGGAAGCATTGGGGAAACAATGCTGAGCCAAGCCATCCCCCCCCCCCAATTTATTTAGGAGACTCAGATTGGACTCAGAAAGAAGCAAGGGAGGACATTGGACCACACTTTTCCTATCCCCCTCCTCCTTTTTCATTTATAAATATTCCTAATATTATAAATATATCCCCTTTTCAAGCTGAAGGGCTTTTCCCATGCAAATCAGAGGGGTAGTCTTTCTTTGGAAGAAACCTAGTAAGTTGGCAAACTTTTAGTGCCCAAACTCACCCACTTTTTCCCCTTTTTATGGAGATTCACAGAGAAAAGAGAAAACCAAATTAGGATATGGGGAAGAGAGAGAAAGGTCCCCTTTTCCAGTTCTCTTCCCCAAAGAATTCTAGAGTTGTGATGCTGGAAGGGACCCCCAAAGGCCATCTCGTCCATCCCCCTTTCTCTCTGAGAATCTAGAATCAAAGCACTCCTGAGACATGCTCATCTATTACTGCACCGTGAAAGTTAGGATTATGTGTGCTACCCTAGTATCCATTTCTAGGAATGGATGTGAATTTGGCGAGTGAGGAAAGCTGGGATGTACTGGAGAAGAGTTGTAGATGAATACCTGTCAGTGGGTTCTAGGGAAAACCAAGCTTGAAGTCTTCGCAGGCCCCTTGCACACAGTTGTATGAAATCCATATTGAACTGAATTGCAGTATATGACAGTGTGGACTCATATAACCCAATTCAATACTGTTATTGTGGATTATTTGCCTTGATATTCTGGGTTATATTGCTGTGTGGAAGGGTCCCTAGAATCCAAGATGACTAAGCTAAGGAAATATACTACTTTCCCAGTGAATCATTATTTTTTATTACTACTTTTCCAGTGAAACCCTGAATTTGCTTGCAAGTCAGCTTGATGGCTGGTAATAACAGTATGTAATGGATCCTTGAAACTAGACACATTGTGTATTTTTTCTCTGACACATTTGATATTTGTATCGATTTAGAAAAGCAACTGATGTCACTTCACATCAGGAGAAAGGCAGGATAAAAATCAATGGATGAGTGAATGCGAAGGGAACAGCTGGGCATTTTCAATAGGGAGATGTACACAAAGTATTATGTTTTTTCCTAAATAAATATATTCACAACTGGCTACAAAATAAAATTACATGTGGCATTATTTCGCTAACAATTTCAGTCCATCACATCTCAAAAAACGTCAAACGCAAGTTGTGAAAATTCAGAGCAAATCTGGAATTGTGCATAGATTTTTTTTTAAAAAGGGGATGGCATTAGGACCCTAAGTTAGAATAATATGTAGCACTGTGTATACCAGGCCTGGGCCAACTTTGGCCCTCTTTCTAGGTGTTTTGGACTTCAACTCCCACAATTCCTAACAGCCTACCGGCTGTTAGGAATTGTGGGAGTTGAAGTCCAAAACACCTGGAAGTTGGCCCAGGCCTGGTGTACACCTTTGCTCCCAGTTTAAAACAAAGAGTGACAACTAGGCAGCTTTGCTCTTCAATGCAGTTGAGGAATTGTGTTTTCGCTCATCCTTTTAGGGGATTGTGGGAATACCAACTGTCCTTTCTACATACAGTAGAGTCTCACTTATCCAAGCCTCACTTATCCAAGCCTCTGGATAATCCAAGCCATTTTTGTAGTCAATGTTTTCAATATATCATGATATTTTGGTGCTAAATTCGCAAATACAGTAGTAATTACTGTATTTACGAATTTAGCACCAAAATATCATGATATATTGAAAACATTGACATTGTTGTAACATTTCTGTGTATTGAACTACTTTTTCTGTCAAACTTGTTGCATAACATGAAGTCTTGGTGCTTAATTTGTAAAATCATAACCTAATTTGATGTTTAATAGGCTTTTCCTTAATCTCTCCTTATTATCCAAGATATTCACTTATCCAAGCTTCTGCTGGCCCGTTTAGCTTGGATAAGTGAGACTCTACTGTATTTGTATTTCTGGGCTTCAAATAGTATGGATATCATACTATTTGAATAATGTAAAATACTATAAGAAATACCGAGACTCCCATATCCATAGGAACCCATACTTGGGAGAAAATGATCTCTTTAGGGATTTGTTAGAAATCCTCCAAATGATGCTCTGGTGTGCTTTACTGGGAAGTTTGTGAAGAGTGACTGGAATAATAATAATAATAATAATAATAATAATAATAACTTTATTTTTATACCCCGCCCCATCTCCCCGAAGGGACTCGGGGCGGCTTACATGGGGCCTTGCCCGATAAAACAATCAAATATCAAAACACAGCAATAAAACAGTTTAAAAACATCAATTACAGTAAAAACAATCGTTAAAATCAAGATAAAACATACAATATTAACACTGGAGACTAATTCATAGAATGCCATTGGTACATTTTTGTTATCTATAAATATATTCCACTCCTAATCATCAAGCTTCTGCCACCTATAACACTTTTTGAAATTTTATTTTTAAGGATATGGTGCCTTTTGCAAACAATTGTATTTCTTCCAGTCTCTGCCTGAAAATTGATAGATGTCTCCTTCGGTTATATATAAGCAGTGGTCCCCTACCTTTGGTCCCCCAGGTGTTTTGAATTCAACCACCAGAAGCCTCGGCTGAACCACCAGAAGCCTCAGGGATTCTGGGATCTGAAGTCCAAAAGTGTGGAAAATACTGATAGAGTGAATGCAGCCTGACACCCCTTTAAATGCCATGGATGTGCCGCCAGGGGTTTTGGACTTCAACTCCCAGAAGCTCCAGCTAGTTTGGCTAATGGCAAGGAATTATGGGAGCTGAAGTCCAAGCAGTCTTAACGCCTGCTCATACAGTACTGCGTCTGGCCGGAAGGGGCGGGACGAAAGCCAAGAGTGACAGCTAGGAGAGCTGCTTCCCAGAAAGAGAGGAGGAAGAAGTAGGGACTTTTGGGGCTCAAGGGGAGGCAAGGCAGGTAAGTGAATCGAGGTAAAATGGCCAGGTGTCCTGTCATGCTTCCTGTGTGCAAATGCATATCTGTATTCCCTTCCCTCTTAATGCCTGATTTTTCTCTATGTGTGATATCCTCTTAATGTCAAGTTCTGAAAGGCCTTGGTGACTTCCCCAATTGCAGGATGAGCAGCTTGTTTCATGGGCATGAAGGGTTCATCTACACTGTAGAATTAATGCAGTTTGGCACCACTTTAACTGCCCAGGCTTCATGGTATGCAATCCTGGGAGTTCTCTGTTTGGCAGAGGAGGTTCAATCAAGACCTTGCAAAACTACAACTCACATGAGTCCATAGCACTTAAAGTGGTGTCAAACTGCATTAATTCTACATTGTAGATCAGGCATGGGCAAACCTTGGCCCTCCGGGTGTTTTGGACTTCAACTCCCACAATTCCTAACAGCCGGTAGGCTGTTAGGAATTGTGGGAGTTGAAGTCCAAAACACCCAGAGCATCCAAGTTTGCCCATGCCCATGCATCCCAATATTCTCTAATTGCTGCAAAAGGCTTGAACAAAACACCTGGTGCTCCCTGCTTCCCTATTCTGCCCTCACAACAACCCTATAGAGAAGCCTTGGAGGAAAGAATGCATTCTGCCTTTAAATCATGTGATAAAATGAGATTTATTTAATTTTTTTTTGCATGGATTATTGCAAACCTAACCATTGCGCAAGACTGTCTCTTGGGCTGCATCTACACTGTAGAATTAATGCAGTTTGACACCTCTTTCGCTGCTATGGCATGAATTTTAAACTCTCGTGTCTTGTGTTTAATCTGTGTTCTGTGTATTTTAATATGTATTTTATAGAAATGTATTTTAATATGTGTATTTATAGAATGCTTACAATGTTTATGTGTTTTAATTATGCTGTAACCTGCCTTGAGCCACGAGGGGGCATCTACACTTTAGAATTAATATCCTGTTTAAAGGTTTGGGATTCAACCCCACACTTCTTTTTTTCTCTCTTTTGAAACCTCAGAAGAGATGGGTGTCAGAATAGCTCAGACCCAGTTCTTTAAACATTAAGAAATGTAGTTGTTTTTATTTTAAATAAACCTTTTGTGATTTTTAAAGACAAGACTCTGCATCTTTGCTTGCCTAAGCTCTAAATTCTTTGCAGCCACATCCAACGGCACTTCATGCTTTGCTTGCTGTGAGCTGACTGCTCAACTGTTTTTGGATGCTCTGCTTATTTTTGAGTAGTTTTCCCTAACACAAAATCCTAACCATTTATGTCCCGCTTTTTCTCTCCGTAAGGAGACTCACAGCGGCTTACATTAAAAAGCATTGCATTACAATTTAAATATACAAATATTAAAAGAGTATTAAACATCATTAATATTTTAAAGAATTCAGATTAAATCCATAAGAACGTAAAAAACATTGAAAAAATATATAAATATTCTATAGAAGATACATATTAAAATGTATTTTTATAAAATACATATTAAAATACAGTAGAGTTTCACTTATCCAACACTCACTTATCCAACGTTCTGGATTATCCAACGCATTTTTGTAGTCAATGTTTTCAATATATCGTGATATTTTGGTGCTAAATTCATAAATACAGTAATTACTACATACCATTACTGCATATTGAACTACTTTTTCTGCCAAATTTGTTGTCTAACATGATGTTTTGGTGCTTAATTTGTAAAATCATAACTTAATTTGATGTTTAATATGCTTTGACTTAATCCCTCCTTATTATCCAACATATTCGCTTATCCAACATTCTGCCGGCCCGTTTATGTTGGATAAGTGAGACTCTACTGTACACAGAACAGGGATTAAACACAAGGCACACGTTTAAAATTCATGCTTAAAGCTGGATGTGTAGGCCTGCCAGAAAAGATAGGTCTTTCGATGGTTTTAAAATTCTGAAAGCAGATTTAGCTCTCGGGGCACTCTAAGGGATATTTGCTTTTAATGTAAATATCCCCAGCTTATATTTGCTTTTCTGCGAAGAAGGGAACCATTTCCCTTCCAGATTAAGGTAATAGTATAAACTTCACAGACGGTTTGGTTTTGTCTTTGTAGGACTTGGCCTGCCCAGTCGTTTTCCAGAAGGAGAAAGAGAGCCCAATGAAATGTGGGGCAGGAGAAGTATTGGGTTCCCAGGCAGAATGGGACAGGATGCCCTGGATAAGAACTTCAGCCGAGACCTTTACTACCAGCGCTTCCGGTGCTTCCGCTTCCAGGAGGCCTTGGGGCCCCGAGAGGTTTGCAGCCGCCTCCACTCTCTCTGCCGCCTGTGGCTGAAGCCCGAGCGACACTCCAAGGCAGAGATGCTGGACCTGGTGCTCCTGGAGCAGTTCCTGGCCGTCCTTCCTGCGGAGATGGAGTGCTGGGTGAGGGAATGTGGGCCAGAGACCAGTTCCCAGGCCGTGGCTTTGGCTGAAGGATTCCTCATGAGTCGGGCACAAGAGGAGAAAGAGAAGGAACAACAGGTGAGAGGTCTTCATCTTAGCCATTCCAAAGTTTATTTTCATTGATATTGAAAGCTCTTCAAAAGTTGAAGCTCAATCCAATTGAAGGGCAGAGCAAGGAATATGGATTCAAGTCTACACATATGTCACATGGGATTCAATTTCTCCAAAGACGTAAGTTTGAAGTCTCCATGTGCTCTGCACCATAGCATTGATAAAGTTGGATACCACTTTAACTGCCATGTCTCAGTGTTATGGAGTTTGGTGAGGTATCTCATAACTTCCAAGAGCTCTACACATGGTCGTTATTATTTAATTTGTTGGGGGCTTTCCCCAAAATAACAGAATAAGTAAAGATTGTGTGTGGAGTACTGTGGATCATATCTTCCCCTTTTTACCTATGGGATTTATATTGTAAGCCAACTTGAGCTCCAGGATGCACCTAAACCAGGCCTGGGCCAACTTGGGCCCTCCAGTTGTTTTGGACTTCTTACCAGCTGTTAGGAATTGTGAAAGTTGAAGTCCAAAACACCTGGAGGGAGAGCCAAAGTTGGCCCATGCCTGACCTAAACTGTAGAATGACTGTAGTTTGCTGCTCCTTTGACTACTATCGCTTGCCACTGTGGAATCTTGGGAATTGTAGTTTGGTGAGACACCAGCATGCTTTATCAATAAAGTGAAAAACCTTGTGAAACTACAACTCCCATACAACTTCATAGCATGGAGCCAGGGCAGCTGAATTGGTATCCCACTGCATTAATTTTGCAAGGTAGATTCACCCCTATTCTGGGGGGAAAAGATGGAATATAAGTGACAGCATGTGTAGTGGTTTGAGTATTGATTAGAACTGTGAAAGACTAGGGTTCAAATCCCTGCTCAGCCATTGAAGCCCACTGGGTGACCTTGGCCAATTAATAACAACAACAACAACAACACTATCCTCTGAGGATGCCTGCCATAGATATGGGTGAAACGTCAGGAGAGAATACTTCCGGAATATAGCCATACAGCCCAGAAAACCCAATAATAATAATAATTTCTTTATTACCCCTGCAGGCCTCGTTTGCAGAAGAGGTGGCTATGATAAAGATGTCCTCTTCTGAATCCCAGCAAAGGCTGCACCCAAAGAGGAACAAGGTCCATTGGAGCAGAGCATCCCCCTTTGAGGGTAAGTTTCAAAGGGGCAACTTTCTGCTTGACTTCCTCCTCTTTCTAAAATGTGGGGTATTGTCACAACCCTGCACAGCATCTCTCAATATAAACAGTCACTCACTACTCTTGGAGAGGGGGTATATTTGTCTCAGCATGTGGATCGGAAACAGAGGAAATGGCAAGTAACTGCCCCTCTGGTCTTTTCCTCCTCCTCCTCCTCCTCCTCCTCCTCCTCCTCCTCCTCCTCCTCCTCCTCCTCCTCCTCCTCCTCCTCCTCCTCTTTTTTTACTTACAGAATATGGAAGGAAGGCAGGACCTCTGTGTACAAGGCCATCTTCCCCTCAGGATGCTCCCAGGACACCTTCTGTTCACCAGGACCAGGTATGGGGAAGAAGGATCATTGTGAAGCCAAGGAATGGGTTGGATGTCCCTCACCGTACATAAGTTCTAAGTTGCCCTTCTCAGGCCTGCTGTGTCAAAAATATATAATGTTGTCTCTTTTCCGGCTGAGGTTTTCCCTTCCCACTCATGGGTGTGACATGTCTTCCTTCAGATGACCTTCAGGGAGGTGGCGGTGGATTTCTCCACGGAGGAGTGGGCCTTGTTGGGTCCAGACCAAAGGGATCTCCACAGCGAAGTCATGGCGGAGAATTGGGGGATTGTATCCACTCTGGGTGAGGCTCCTTCTTTCTTGATGTTGATCAGAGATCGGATTACAAGTACGGAAGAGTCGCTTTGGATCTCTTCCTTAGGAAGGCGTGCTGGTTTTATGTACCTTGTGATCCTGCTTACTTGTAATAATACTTTTTTTAAAAAAAGCCAATGCAGTATCTGGAATCCCATCTCTTAACCCAACTTGAAACCGATGCAAATCAATTAGCTAGCATTTGTAGACATACCCATGTTGATCTGGATCAGTCTGCAAATATACCAGTTTCATTTTCTTTCAAAGTACTACAAGATCCCTTTGTGTTCTGATTAGATCACAAATGTAGTACGGCCTCTGTTTCTGTGGAGGATATCTTCCTATAAATGTATTGTCTAAATCCCAAAACTTTGAAAAACAGCAATGAATGATTTTTTTTTTACATACATTACCATACAGTAGTACTAGAGCAGAGCTTCTTAAACTTTTTCCATTGTGGACGAGCTGCAGCTCACAACTTCCCAGATCAATCCCCTGCAAAACCCTCCAGTGTGTAAAGTTGGTCATGGTGGGTCTGTGTGCCAAGAATGGTCCCGATCCATCATTGGTAGGGTTCGCAGTGCTTTTAGAAAATACATACACATATTTTCACTTACAGAGAAAATAGAGATTAAAGAAAATTTCCAGATTAATTAGATGGGTGTACCTGAATACTGGCTAAATATTTGATACTGCAGGATGTAGAGCATAGGCCAACTTCCAGCTGTTAGGAATTATGGGAGTTGAAGTCCAAAACACCTGGAGGGCTGAAGTTGGCCCATGGCTGACATAGAGAATTCAACCATTTTCATGCCACACTGGTGTGATCCTCAGGGCCATCCCTTTGCCATGCAGAAATAACTAATCAAAGCACTCCTGACAGATAGCCATCCAACCTCTGCTTAAAATCCTCTAAAGAAGGCGAATCCACCACATTCCCAGTTGAAACATCAGGTGCTACATATTTTGCAGGTATGGGTCTCATAGTGTAGTGTTGCTTCTATGACCACAGTCGCATTTTTTTGGAAAGACATGAGATCATAACCTTTTGATGAAAAACCAGAATCTCCGTACCATTTGGAAGTGTGACCCTTTTTGTAGATCAATTGGCATTCACACTATTTGGAATAATCATTATCTTTTTGTATTGTGTGATCTTCCTGAGAAGAGTCAAAAACTCACTTGAGTCAATCTTCTTAGTGGTAAATATCTACTAGTATTCATGCAAAGCAATTTATTAACAAAAGACCCTCCCCATAAACGTAAAGCAGAGTAACTTATTAGCAGCAGCGAGACCCAGCACCTGTAGCCCAAAGTGATAAAAACAAAAACAAACAGACCAATGTTTTCTCTTCCTTTGGAGGCTTTTCTTTGTAGCAAAATAATATGGTTGCACTATTTACAAGAACAAAGTTTCCACAACACAAATAAAGTTCTTTATACTTCCTTCTTTGCTTCCACGCTGGGCTTCTATCTCATGCAGATAAACAACTTCTAGCTTCACTCTCACAGAGCCTCCTCTCACACTGAACTTACACAGGCGCTTCACAGAGTAGCTTTTACACACAGCACCCTTCACACTGGAGCTTTACACAAGAGGCCGTCAACCAGGGGCTTCTCTCACTGAAGCTTACTCACACCAGGCTTTCTCACAAACTGAGGCTTTTCTCACTCTCCTCAGGACGACACTTTGTCCCACTAATTCTAACAGGCTTCAGCCTACTCACTCTCCTCAGGACGACACTACCTTTGTCCCACTAACTCTTAACAGGCTTCAGCCTACTCACTCTCCTCAAGGCGACACTAGCTTATTTAACTCTTTCAGTGCTTGACTCACATTTTTGTAATTAAAAATACCTATTAATATTAATTTTAAATATTTCTGACATGACTGACTGATGCTTACTGACTGCTATACTATACTCAACTGTACTGACTTCTAAAATGAAATCTCAGCCTGAATAGTCCCAGATCTGTTCACATGGTTTGTAGTCCCCCTCCCACAACTTCAAACATAGAGTTAAAGGAAAAACTGCATGCCAATATATACATGCAATATAGTAAGCAATCTCAATTATATACACAACACATAACTAGTATAGGAGGCTTGTAGAAGGTTGCTATTTCCAACAGCATTTATTCTCTTGAGTGCTGAAGACTTCTTTCTTTTATAGGGGCTGGTGGGCAAGAGAATGAGGAGGGAGAACCATGCAGCATGTTCATGCAAAACATTCAACGTGAACACATGGAAGAGGATGAAACAAAATGTAAGATTGAGGAGGAGAGGAGGAGCCCATCCCCTGTTTTGCAAACGGAGAATATACACGAACTGTCCTTCCAAGAAGTAACACTGAAAGGGGGGGAGGAGAGGAGTGTCTGTGTGTGCATTGCCTGTGGGATCAGCTTCCATTCCAGAACCAGCCTCATTCTTCACCAAAGGACTCACGTCTGCAAGAAGCTCTTCCTGAGCGAGGGGCACGAATATGCCTCTGCGCTGATTGCCTATGAAGTAACTCGCACGAATGAGAAACCCTTGCAGTGCTTGCATTGTGGGAAGCGCTTCAAGTTGGAGTCATGCTTGAGGACACATGCAATGACCCACATGGGGGAGAAGCCTTTCCAATGCCAGAAGTGCGGGAAGCGCTTCCAGCAGCTGGCGCACGTCAGCCGCCACCAGGCAACTCACAGTGAGAAGCCCTTCAAGTGCCTGAAATGCGGGAAGGGGTTCGGCCAGAAGAGCAGCCTCATGCGGCACTTGGCCACCCACTCAGAGGAGAGGCCCTATCAGTGCGTGGCCTGCGGAAAGAGCTTCAGGCAGAAGAGGGGCCTCCTTTGCCACCAGATGACACACACCGGGGAGAATCTTTCAATCTGCTTCCAGTTTTGAAAGAAGGCCTGCCTTGTTCCCCAACGTACATGGGAGAAGCCATTTCAGCAGCAGGTTTTGGAAAAGCATGACCTTTCAGAGAAGAGCCAAAAACCTGTTTGAGTAGAATCTTCTCAAGTGGTATACAACCAGAAGTAATATGCAAGGCAATTGGCTTCAGTTATTAGACTGAACCTATTGTCTCTGATCTGTTAAGAAAACAGAGATTTGCCAGTGCATAAAAACAGCAGTGTTTCAGAAGTGTTTTTCAGTGCCCAAAAATATATCTACTCTCCCATAAAACAACTTGTTTCCATATCATGCATTCAGGAGACAAACATGAAGGAGTTTGGTAAAATAACATATTTTGTTTACTCACAACTTCATGAGTTCAGCATAACACAGATACATCGCTTATCAGTCCAGTTTCAGATATATTTGAGATAATCTCTGTGCAACAACAGCAGGCATTTTTTTGTGTCAGGCGTGACTTGAGAAACTAAGCTGCTTCTGGTGTGAGAGAATTGGCTGCCTGGAAGGATGTTGCTCAGGAGACACCTGGATGTTTGATGTTTTACCATCCTGTGAGAGGCTTCACCCATGTCCCTGCATGGGGAGCTGGAGCTGACAGACGAGAGCTCACCCCGCTCCCCAGATTCGAACCGCCGACCTTTCGGTCAGCAGTCCTGCCGGCACACATTGTTCCTAGGCATGTGTTGATCTGAGCAGTCCAAAGTCTAAAGCATCTCATGGAGTCTGTGCTCTAGTGGTCCCAGATTTGACCATATGGCCTGCAGCCCCTCCCAGGATCTCAAGAAACATAGAGTAAAGGGAAAGCTGCATATGAAAGCTTACATATACAATACAGTAAGCAAACAGAATCATACACAAACAAATTAATAGTGGAGACTTGAAGAAGGCTGCTATTTCCAACAACTGTAGTGTGGAAAGAGTTTCAGGAAAAGGACATTCTCATTGGAAAAACAGAACAAAGGGAGATGTACAGGGCACTTCAAAAATAATCCCAGTAATGATTTACTGACAGCTATGGAACACAGAAGACCTCTAAGTTGGCAGAGGTACACTCTGGGATAACATTGGTTTCTAACATGAGCAAAGAATTGAACAAAGTCAGTGAAAAAAATGGAAAAAGAAAAGGGAGTGTTTTGTTTACTTTGTTGATAGGAGCAGCTGGAAATATCTGTGTCAAGAAAATCAGTTTTGCAGTGAGAAAGGTACCCATGTAATGTATATATGCCAAATTGTTTGACAGTGAACTTCCTGCCCATTTAAAGGACATTGAGAAGAATATGTGTAGAGAAGTCATAGCTATTGTGTTTAAATTATGTCTGTTGGAGTATGTATTTGTGTTTTAGTTGACAGTAGCCATTTTGAAACATGAATGATACAGAAGCCATTTTGTTTCATTTCACAGTGGTTCGGTTACCATGGAGACGAAGCTGGCTAGCTCATGAGAGGGAGAAGTGGGCGGAGCCAGGGAAAGGAAAAAAGAGCAGTTTTAAAAAGAGAGGCGAGAGTGTGTGTGGGAAAGAAGGAGAGAGTGTGTGTGTGTGCATGGCTGGAGGCATTTCAGTCAGGAAGTGCTGAAAAGACAGGCCTGGCAAAGAAATCTTTAGTCAGGACAGACTAAAGGGAGTCTAGTAAGATCTCTAGTTGAGAGAAGACTAGTGATCAGGGATTTGATCGGTATTGGATCAAATTATTAGTTTTATTGTAGTTGAGACATTGTCCATTAAGGAACTCGGCTGAGGTTAGAGTTCGCTACAATTGGAAACATCAGTAGGAGAGTGAAAGGGGATTTACACCAAAGACTACTGTTGGGTGGTTATAGAGTTATTAAACCACTTGTTTATTTAAAGTTTCATAAGTTAATCAATCAAACCTGCAACCATAAGCTTTGTGCGCAATAAACTTGTTATTTGTTAACAACTGACTCCTTTCATTCCATCTGCGTCTGTGGAGCCAAGTTTCATCAGTAATAATTCAAAAGCGTCACGTTGGTGGCAGTTACCTGAATAGATCACCTAATTGGGGAAGAATAATAGACACAAGCACCTCAGAAAGGGAACCACAACACCTAAATCCCTAAATACAGAAACAGAGGCTGGGATCTTGGAATAGAGATCACCCCCTGTAATCCTTCCCCTCATATAAAGGTGATATATATAATCTAGAGGGATTTAAAGATTATAAAATCCCCTCAGCAGTGGAAACAGGATTTACCATTTCCCTGCCTCACCTCACACCATTTCATCATTCATCACTATTACAATTGGCTTTAACACACCATCATCCACATTACAAATTTGGTGGCAGCGGTGGGATCAAAAAGGATTCCTCCCTGTCACACCATCATCATACATTACTTAATTGGCGGCAGCGTCGGGACTCCGTGTAACACCTAAGTTTAGTGCCTTAAGATCGCTTAGAGAAGAAAATCGTGAGGTAAAATTTGACAGAAATGGCCACTAGACGACAGAAAAAGGTTGCTGAAGAAGAAGGTGCATATCAGGAAGAGAGTTCAGACTCTGAACAAACACCGGTGTCAGAAATGACTCTTAAATATAGACTGGAGATGAGAAAGTTAGAAATTGAGGAAAGAGAAAGACGATTTCAGGCTGAAGAGAGAAAACAAGAGAGAGAGTTGCAATTAAGAAAAATGGAGATAGAGTTGGAAAAACAGAGGTCAACACTATTTCAACCACATATCAATACCCAGGAAGGGGACTCTAGAGCTGAGGCATCAGACATGATTCTGAAGAGATTCCCTTGGTATAATAAGGATGATGATGTGGAAAAGTTTTTAATTTCATTTGAAAGGTGCTGTAAGGATTTTGAAGTTAGTGAGGAGAAGTGGATGATTTATTTGAGACCTCAAATAAAACTTTTAGAGATCTATGGTGACATGTCTGAGGAGACCCATAGAGATTATAAATTATTCTAAGAGATTATAAGTTCATCATTCATCACTATTACAATTGGCTTTAACACACCATCATCCACATTACAAATTTGGTGGCAGCGGTGGGATCAAAAAGGATTCCTCCCTGTCACACCATCATCATACATTACAATATGCATGAAACCTTCTGTGTGAACTCTAATTCACGGTTCTGCTTTGACTCCATCATCACAGGTACATCTGCTGGGATCATGGGAAAGGACCTTCTCTGTGGCTGTTCCTAAACACTGAAATTTATAGAACATTCTAATTATATTTATAACTTTTGTATTTGGTGTAATTGTCAGCTATGTCTCTTTTAGCTGTTTGTAAGCTTCCTTGAGTCCTAAACCAAGGACAAAGTAGGGTGTATATATATATATAGTAATACATAGAATAAGAATAGTATCCTATGGATAAAAATAAGAACACTCCTTAGCTGCAGATTTCCAAGAATGAAAAAAAAAAGTGCTGTCTTTGCTTTCATAAAACAGCAAGTTGATGTGCATATGAACGGCACACTTACATCCTTTCATACGTTTAATCCATTTCATTCTTAATTTTCTCTTCTGAAATGCAGGTTGATATAATCTGTGTATAATCTGCACCCCACTTTTCATTGATTCCGCATCAACAATATTTCTGAAACGGGGGGTAAATTATAATTGTTTTATAGAGCTAGATGTATAATTGTTTTATAGAGCAAAATAAATAAATATTTATTTATTTACAGCATTTATATTCTGCCCTTCTCACCCTGAAGGGGACTCGGGGTGGATCACAGAACACATATACGGCAAACATTCAATGCCGTTATACGCAGACAGGACAGACAACAGATAGAGGTATATAGGCATTTCCCATCTTTGGCGTCTTGGAGGTTGTGCTTGATTACAGCCACCGGGGGGGGGGGGGGTTGTTGCTCCATCCTCTTTGTCAAAGAGCCCTGTTCATCAACCACCTCCTTTTTATGATCACTGGCATTTTTCTGGTATTCCCTTTATGGTGCTATTAAAATACCTCCCCGCTTAAGAGGTACCTATTAATCTACTAACAGCTGTTTTTGATCTGCTGGGTGGGCAGTGAGCTGAGCTGAAGGTCCGGCACTCACCCTGACCCGGGCTTCGAACTGCCAACCTTTCGACTGGTACTCAGATTTCTTGTATCTGGTAGTTAACCTGCTGTGCTAAACCCAATAACACATTAATGGAATAATAGCAAGGTATTGGATATCATAAACATTGTATTATGTACAATCTATATATATAAAAGGGTAATGAAATTTCGGCCTAGGACAAAACAACAGAACTACACATCCCAGAAACACTAAACTTGGCAGCACAACCCCTCATCCATGCCTCTAGGTTCATACAACAAAAAGAAAAGAAAAATAAAGCCCTAATTAGAGGGAGAGGAATAATTGTTTTTATCCAATTGCTGCCAGTTAGAAGGCTAAGTTCCGCCCACTTGGTCTCCTAACAACTCTCTCAGCCCAGGGGACAGGCAGAATTAGGCCTCACTTAGGCCTCTTCCACACTACCTATAAAATACAGATTATCTGATTTTAACTGGATTATATGGCAGTGTAGACTCAAGGCCCTTCCACACAGCTATATTACCCATTTATAATCTTATATTATCTGCTTTGAACTGGATTATCTTGACTCCACACTGCCATATAATCCACTTCAGTGTGCAGTCGTACATAACTGGACTTAATGTCAGAAGAAAACCTTTACCCTTTACCTTAACTACCACCAATTCCTCAATACTTTATTTCCCATACCACCATACTTCGCCACAGCGTGGCCGGGCACAGCTAGTATATACAT
Source organism: Anolis carolinensis (assembly GCF_035594765.1). Lineage (NCBI taxonomy): Eukaryota > Metazoa > Chordata > Lepidosauria > Squamata > Anolidae > Anolis > Anolis carolinensis. The sequence goes on from NC_085842.1 coordinate 6,691,315, forward strand.
ATAAATGTCCGATAAGCGGTTACAAATCACAAACTGTTGCATTCACAGTGTGATGCATGTTGCATTCGCAATGTAGTAAACATTCTTGTGCATTTTCTCAATTCTTCGTAAAGGATTCGTAAAGTAGACCCCTGATCCACAACAGGTTCCAACTACATAGAGTCTTTGTCTAGTGGTAGGGTCTGCAAGTATTGGGTAACATTAATACAATTGTACAAAGTGTTTTCTGGCCTCGTAAAATTAGCTAATATTAATACATACTATTTACTTTTGTTATTTAGTTCAAACAATTCAAGAATGTGATCAATGAACAGTAAAATCTTTCATAGATATCGTGGAACCGATTGGGAACATACAGTGGCTTACAAGTTGTTCTCTTAATACATTAAACACAGCGTGAATAAACATCAAATAATATATAATTGCAAAAATATTATGCCTATACAGTAGAGTCTCATTTATCCAAGCTAAATGGGCAGACAGAAGCTTGGATAAGCGAATATCTTGGATAATAAGGAAAGGCCTATTAAACATCAAATTAGGTTATGATTTTACAAATTAAGCACCAAAACATGTTTTACAACAAATTTGACAGAAAAAGCAGTTCAATACGCAGTAATGTTATGTTGTAATTACTGTATTTACGAATTTAGCACCAAAATATCACGATATATTGAAAACATTGACTACAAAAATGGCTTGGATAATCCAGAAACTTGGATAAGCGAGGCTTGGATAAGTGAGACTCTACTGTACTTACAAAGCATTCTGTTTCCAATCAGTGATACTCTGCACTCAGGTTTTATTCTACTGCGAGTATGAGCCTAAATGGCTCAACCTGTCGTTTATATAGCAAAGAATTTCACACAGTTATTTTACAATGTGGTATGTAGCATTAACTCGTGAGTCGCATTTAAAGAAATACAACAAATTTATAAATTATGAAGAAGTAAGAAAATAAACAAGGAAGTTTACTACATTGTGAATGTAACTACCATTCATCATACTGTGAAGCAGCCAGGCTTTGAAGCTGCAAGGCCATTAAATGCTAATCAAGCTGGCCAATGGCAATATTCCCATTGGCCTGAAACAGGCAAGAGTTTTTTCTCACACCCTGGACATTATTCCACAGATATATAAACCTCCCTTGTCTAGTTTTCAACAGACCTCACAACCTCTGAGGATGCCTGCCATAGATGCAGGCGAAATGTCAAGGAAGAATGCTTCTGGAAACATGGCCAGAGAAATTGGGGACAGGGATATGATGGGCTGGTGAGGGAGGACCGTTTGTAAGTACATTCTTCTAACCCCATGAATCATGTAATGCAGTAGTTCTCAACCTGTGGGTCCCAGATGTTTTGGTCTTCAATTCCCAGAAATCCTAACAGCTGGTAAACTGGGTGGGATTTCTGGGAGTTGTAGGCCAAAACTGGGGATCCACAGTTTGAGAACCACTGATGTAATGCATCAGATGAAGAGGACTAATGCCATAACAATTTTATTTCTCTTTTAACATGTCGCGTATCTATTTTTGCATTAAATAGTTTCTCCCACAGAAATAAACAATACATGGTCATAGTTAAGATCAGTGAACATACCACAAATCGCCACATAATAGCATCCCCACTTTTGGGTGTCAAAAATTGTATTTTTTCCCCTCCCATAACAGTTGTACCCCCATTTGAGGCTGGTTCTCCCGTCTTTCCTTCTTTATCTGAAGAACCACTTCTCTGAAGTGGTTTTCTTTATTAAAAACCACTTCTCTGAAGTTCCACTCTTACCTCTTTTCTTCCTTCTATGAGACAAAATCTGTAACAGAACTCAGATCTTTCCTCTCCTCCTTTTGTTTGGAGCAGAATCATCCCTTCTCTTCCTCCCAAATTGGAGCTACGACATTTTAAAACCATTTTCTTCACATAATAGTCACACCTCCTTTTTATGGGAAGAAGTGTGACCATTATGTGATGAAACACAGTATTTCTTCTTTGCCATATTTCCCACATATACTCAACTTGTTGTATAAGTCAAGGGCAGATTTTAAGACCAAAGTTATGGATTTTGATATGACCCACGGATAAGTCATGGATCATTCCATGGACAGCAAAAGCGCCAATGCCTCCACCCCACCAATTTCCCAATTGAGACATACAAAAAAGCCAGAAGCAGTGCCATGGCAAAGAAAGCAGAAGGGCTCGATGCTCCTTTTAGGTTCTTCCAAGATGAACAAGTATCCTGCCTTTCACCCATTTATTCAAAGAAGGAGAATGATTCCTTTTTTATTGTTTTGTATCTTGGGGTCCTGGCGGTGCCCAGGTTATTAGAAGAAGGCATTGTTTCCAGATCAGTCATCGGCTGGGTTCAGTGCTGTCTGGATAAGGGTGAACTACAACTCCCAGATTCCCAGGGCAATCACCCCCAAACCCTTCCAGTATTTGCAGTTGGCACACAGACCCAACAAGGCCAAGTTTGGTCCAGATTCGTCTGGGTTCAGAGCTCTTTGGATAAGGGTGAACTACAACTCCCAAAATCAAGATCCATTCCCCTAAACCCCTGAAGTATGTTCAGTTGGTCATGGGGCTTCGCTCTGCCGAGTTTTGTCCCGGTCCATTGTCGGTGGAGGTCACAGTATCAGTGGCAAGTTTGGTCCTGATCCATCATTGGTTGGGTTAACATTGCACTCTGGATGCAGGTCAAGTACAACTCCTGTAAATCATGTGAATTCTCCGCAACCCTCTTGTTCAGTTGCTGATCAACTCCTCTGTTAACTGTATGCCATTGGAAAAGGGAGGAAAGGGTTAAGGGAGAGGCAGGAGGCGGGGTCATGCAAATTAAGGAACCCTGGGATGTGCATTCTGGAGAACATCTAGGACAGTGATGGCCAACCTATGACACGCGTGTCAGCACTGACAAGCCTAGCCATTTTTGCTGACACGCTGCTGCATGCAGATTGATTGGATGACTATGTCTTTTGTGGCCAAATTTGGTGTGATTAGGTCCGGTGGTTTTGTTGTTTACTCAATGGGAATTATGCACATTGTATATGTGTATATATATACATATACATATATATTCTATTATTATTGTAGTATATTATCATATTATTACTATTATATTATTATTGTATTATTCATTGCTCATGACTACATTGAAACTAGAATACAGAAAAATCAGCGTGGAAACTGCAAGAGGTACCATAGATGGTTGTACATGGAAATAATGGTAGTAAATAGTTTTTGATTTATTGAATACAGTTATATATTACAACTAGCTGTGCCCGGCCACGCGTTGCTGTGGCAAAGTGGTGGTGGTATTGGTTAAAAATTGTTGTGTAATTTTTATTTGACGTTATTTGCATTTTTTAATTAATTTTATTGTAAGTAATATTTTTATTTATTATATTTTATTATTTTCTTGTATTATTTTTAGTTATTTTCTGTTATTATAGTATTTTATTGTATTAATTTTTTAGTGTTTTTTATTATTTTTTATTGGGTTGCTAGGAGACCAAGTTGGAGGAGCTTAGCCTTCTAACTGGCAGCAATTGGATAAAAGCAATTATTCCTCTCTCTCAAATAAGGACTTTATTTTTCTTTTCTTTTTGTTGTATCAACCTAGAGGCGTGGATGATGGGTTGCGTTGTCAAATTTCGAGGTTGGGGGGCCTGTAGTTTTGTTGTTTTGTGGGTCGCCGTGATGCCATCACTCTTTTATATATATAGATTATTATATATTTTTGTTATTTAAACTATACATATTGCGAAATTATGGTTTTTTTCTCGAAGTGACACATCACCCAAGTCATGCTAGGTTTTTTGGTGAATTTTGACACACCAAGCGCAAAAGGTTGCCCATCATTGATCTAGGATGAAATTGTCCCCGCAGAAAAGCCTTCGCTTGGGTGGGCGGCAGAATGGTGTTTGTGGAGGACATTGGCAGGGTCTGGGTTACATGATCATAGCAGTCACTATAACCTGCAATGTTCCTTGGAGGAAGGGCCATGGGTGTCTCCTGCTAAGTGGGAACTATAGCTGTTTGTGGAGGCGAGAGGCTGTCTGTGTAAGTGGACACTTCCGTTACATACACTTTTATTTTGCGTAAAGATAGAGATCAGCTCCGCATATCATTCTAGGATAGGTGCGTAGTATGATTGGCAGGGAAAGAAGAAATTTGGTGACAGAAATACTTGTTTACTTGCCTGCAGCTGCTGTGGCCATGTGACATTTAAAAATCTGATACAGTGAACCTATAAACATGCCAGAAATGCCAGTTTTATCTTATTTTATTTACTTCATTTCTACCCCGCCTTTCTCAACCTCGAAGGGGACTCAAGGCGGCTTACAAATCCAGCAAAAATTCAATGTGTTGTCGAAGGCTTTCATGGCCGGGATCGCAGGGTTGTTGTATGTCTTTCGGGCTGTGTGGCCATGTTCCAGAAGTATTCTCTCCTGACGTTTCGCCCACATCTATGGCAGGCATCCTCAGAGGTTGTGAGGCATGGAGAGATTAGGCAAGGAAGGTAAATATATATCTGCGTAGAGTCCAAGGTGTGACAAGAGTCCTTTGTCACTGGGAGCCAGCATTGATGTTTCAGTTAATCACCCTAATTAGCATTGGAAATGTTTTGTCCCTTGCCTGGGGGCATCCTTTTTTCAGTCAAGCCTTCAGAATGTTGGTTCCCATCTATTGTTTTGATTTTGGAGTTTTGTAATACTGGTAGCCAGATTTTGTTCATTTTCATGGTTTCTTCCTTTCTGTTGAAGTTGTCCACATGCCTATGGATTTCAATGGCTTCTCTGTGTAGTCTGACATGATAGTTGTTGGAATGGTCCAGCATTTTTGTGTTCTCAAAAATTCAATGCCGCACAGGTAAACAATAAAATACATCTGATCAAAATATAAATAATCTAAACATATAAGCAATAAAACACATAAGAGCTAAGGTACAATGCTTACATTACCCAATGAATAAGTGTACCCAGGATTTGAGGGTTGAATCTGAAATTGTGTATAAAGGGTATCTTTCCTAATTCCAAAACTACTTATACTGCCTGGAAGACACATTACATATGGTGCCTGGAAGCTGGAAAGTATATTGGTTTGTTTCCTCATGTGGATGCTTTGGTGGGAGGAAAGGTCTGCTAACTGGCAAAAGCTATTTCCACACTCCAGGCATTTATGCGGATTCTCTGTGTGGGTTCTGTTATGCCTAGTAAGGTACTCTTTCGCATGGAAGCTCTTTCCGCACTCCAGGCATTTATGCGGTTTCTCTCCCGTGTGGGTCCTTTTGTGCACGTTAAATTTCCCTTTCTGACGGAAGCTCTTTCCACACTCCACACACTTGAATGGTTTCTCTCCTGTGTGGATCCTTGTATGTGCATCAAGGTTTCCTCTCCCAGTGAAACTCTTTCCACACTCCAAGCACTTGTGTGATTTCTTCCTTGTGTGGGTTCTTCTGTGTTCTTTAAAGCTTGCACTTGCCGTGAAGGCCTTTCCACAATCCAGACATGTATACGGTTTCTCTCCTGTGTGGGTTCTTGTATGCATATCCAGGCACTCTCTCCCACTGAAGCTTTCCCCACACTGCATGCACTTATGCAGCTTCTCCACTTTGGTCAATTCATGGCTAATAAGAGGTGTGCTTGTCTGGAAGCTCTTAGCACACTCCAAACCTATGCCCGATTGCTTCTCTATGTGGGTTTTTCCATGTGCGTCAAGAAGAACAGCAGAACAGAAGTGCTTTCCGCATTCCAAACATTTGTAAAATTTCTCTCCTCCATGATGTATTTCATGTCGAATAAGCTCTAAGCTCCCGTCAAATCCCTTTCCACACTCGCAGCATTTGTATGGTTTGTCCCCCGGGTGCGTTCCTTGATGTGATAGGAGTTCACTTTTCAGCCGGAAACTCTGGTCACACTCCCGGCATTTATAGGGTTTCTCCCCTTTGTGGTTCTTTTGATGGGAAACAACACAACCGTATGAATTGAACTGCTTTCCACACCCTGAACACTGAAATAGCTTCTCTATTGTGGAAATTATTTGAGATCCATGCGGATTCGTGCAGTAGGTCTTTACACACTCTGCACATCCTTGTGCTTTATCTTCATCTAACTGGGAAAGGATTGGTGGACAAAGCACGTTTTTCTCTGCTTCCTGTCTCATCCCTTCTCCTTCTCCTTTTCTCTCCCCTGTGTTTCCCTCCTCATGTCGAGGCTGAGCATTTTCAACCTCTGCATCAGTAGTTTTTTCCTCGTTCTCACTCTCTCTCCCATCTTTGCCTGGAACGTAAAGAAAAAGGAATATTTTAATAGTGAAAGGTTACATCAGTCCCTCTGGCTTCAGCTCCTTCCTAAAACTTACAGAATTACCACTCTTCGACACTCCCTCAACTGCCATGGCTCAATGCTGTGAAATCTTGGAAGTTGTAGTGTTCTGTACAAGAACCTCCTCTGCCAAAGTTTAACCACCAGCTACAAGAAATCTTACCAATTGAAAGGTTGGCAGTTCAAAACCCAGGTCAGGGTGAGTGCCCAAACTTCAGCCCAGCTCACTGCCCAACTAGCAGATCGACAACAGCTGTTAGTAGATTATATAGCATTGAACCATGGCAGCTACAGTGCTGTTGAACTGCATTAATTTACCCTTGGTGAGCTATTAGATCAGGCAAGGGCCAACTTCAGCCCTCCAGGTGTTTTGGACTTTGGCTCCCACAATTCGATAGGCATTTATTTATTTACCTTGTTTATACCCTGCCTTTTTCTACCCCAATGGGACTCAAGGCAGCTTACATACGGCAATTATTCAATGCCTTAAAACACATACAAAACATTAAGATTAAGCATGAATTAAAATACCTGTTAAGCATTTAAAACATTGCATTCAATATTAAAATTGTGCCATGCAGAAATCATAGTCCAAGGCCATTCCGTAGCCATTGTACATATTCCAGATCTATTATTACACTGCATTATTCTCCAAAAGCCTGATTCCAGAGCCAGTTCTTTAGTTTCCTTCTCAAGGCTAGAATGGAGGGAGCTGATCTAATGTCACTGAGAAGGGAGTTCCACAGCTGAGGGGCCACCACTGAGAAGGCGAAGCAGGTGGGACCAAGAGCAGGGCCTCCCCAGACTATCTGTTGTATCCCAGCCACAGGCTGGCCAGATTCTAGATGAAGATGGAGAGGATTCTGGGGATTCTGGATTTGGGATTCAAGATCAGCAGTCTGAGGCAGAAGCTAGCTCAGACATGCAGTTGCAGGATGAGCTGCTGATTCCAGGAGAAACAGATAACGGTCAAGCTGACATGAGAAATATTGAGGGAGAGACTTCAGCCTTGGAAAATAATGAGGATGACGGTTTAGCTTCTGACCAGCAGGTGCAAGATAATGAGGACTTATCTAGAGAGGACCGTTTGTCTTGGATGGGTTCCCAGGTCCGTAGAAGTGAGCGTTTGGCGTGCAAACGTGAACGTGAATCTAGCTGTGGGAAGAGGAATGCATTCCTAAGTTGTTATTAAAGCATGCTTTTAAAGACTATTCTTTGTCAGTGCAATTTCATCGCTTCATCTGTGAGGAAGTTCTATCAAGCCAGCGTTCTTGGATTCTTGGGCCTTGTTCTTTGGACTATTTGCCTTGTGGTTTATCTTGGATTCTTGGACCTTGTTCTTGGACTCTGTGGACTAATTCTTCGCCTTGTGGATTATCTTGGATTCTTGGATCTTGTGCTTTGGACTCTATGGATTAATTCTTTGCCTCATGAATTATTGTTCCTGCTATGCTCTTTGAACCTATGGACCTAGCCTATTGGATTAAATAGACATTCATGTACTTTGTGAATCTCTTGGACCTATTGACTCTTTCACTACAACTTTGAACTACCTTTTGATTGCTTGCTTGATTTATATTCTGCTTTGCTTAATAAAAACTTCAAAAGACAACCTGTGTGTCTGCCTGGGTATCTATAGCAAGGTGAACTTAGCCTGAGGTGCGACACTATCTTAATCTTTGAAGTGAATCATAAGGGAAGATGCGTTCGGACAGGTAAGCTGGGCCAAAACCATTTAGGACTTTATAGGCTAAAGCCAGCACTTTGAATTGTGCTCAGTGGAGCTGGCGCAACAGAGGATTTGAGTATTCCCTGTACGTCGCTCCAGTGAGCTGTCATAAAATATCTAATGTTATGAAATATATATTAGAGTGAGAAAGGTGTATGAATGTGGCCTAATTGGGCTGAAGATACCATCCTAAGGAATAAGGCCTGGAAAACTACAATTCATGGACTTGCTGATGAGACCTGTGACAAATAATTAACTGTTGACATCGCTGGCTTGATTAACTCTTGGTGGAAAACCAACTTGTTTACATTGCGAAAGACAATGGTTCTTTTAAGTAAGGAGGTCAACATGGTGGCTCCTTACATTTGTCAACATTAAGAAAGCAAACAAGGCTCCTCGATAAGGAAAGCTAATTAAGCAATGTATACATCTGTCCAGGAACTGATGGAATCAACGGATTTTAGCTGTCTGTCAGCAATTTACAACTTTCAGAACCAAATCAACAGAAAATACTACATAAAGGACCCTTTGCTCTCAGAAAAGGTGTGTCAGACCAGCTGAACACCAATTTCTGAACACCACTGTGAACAGCCGTCTCCTTTCAAGAAGCTGATCAACCTCAACAAGAAGGGTGGTAAGAATGCTTGAGGAATGAATGATGAATGAATGTTAGATTATATGTGTAACTGTTGATGCAATATCCCCTTTTGCCTATGTAATCAATATAATTATTATAAAACCCAATACAGGAGTCTGTGTCTACTTCTTTCTCTGAAAGTGCCTAATACAACCTGTCTCACTGAAAGCGGAATAAAAGAACCTTTTAAAAGTACTTATGACAGAGCAACCTGGCTGCCGCCCGTCGAACCAATTGAAACTTCCAAACAGTCTTCAAAGGCAACCCCACATAGAGTGTGTTGCAGTAATCTATACGGGATATAACAAGAGCGTGGACCACTGTGCACAAGTCTGACTTCCCAAGGTATGGGCGCAACTGGAGCACAAGTTTTAGTTGTGCAAAAGTTCCCCTGGCCACCACTGAAACCTGTCTTGTCTGGATTCAATTTCAATTTTTTCGACCTCATCCAGACTGTCACAGCTGCCAAGGGCCTGAACAGCCTCCTTAGCAGCAGGTGGGAAGGAGTGGTAAAATTGAACATCATCTGCATACAGATGACATCGAACTCCAAAACTCCAGATGATCTCTCCCAGTGGCTTCATGTAGATGTTAAACAACACAGAGGGTAGCAATGAACCCTGCAGGACCCAACAACAATCGTGGGAGTTGAAATCCAAAACACCTGGAGAGCCAAAGTTTGCCCATGCCTGTATTAGATCCTTCTTGATGTTGTGTCCTGGCTTACTTATTCTATCCTACCCATTATCAATTTCATTGGCTCTCCCAGGCAGAGTAAATTCTGCAATTGCTTGATGCCATTTTCTGCTGTAGCTTCTTTTTTTTTTTAAAAAAGATAAGGTTTTAATTGTCTTGGAGCAAAACCCACAGCAACATAGATCCACTCAGAGGGTTCACAAATTCCAGGAAGGTATATAGCAAACAAAAAAAAAACCAAACCAAAAAACAAAACCTGCCAAAAACCCTTGTGGGGCCGGGCTGTGGCGCAGCTGGCTAGTAACCAGCTGCTATAAATCACTACTGACCGAGAGGTCATGAGTTTGAAGCGCAGGTCGGGTTAAGCCTCCGACCATTAGTAGCCCCAGCTTGCTGTTGACCTATGCAGCCCCGAAAGACAGTTGCACCTGTCAATTAGGGAAATTTAGGGACGCTTTATGAGGGAGGGTAATTTACAACACCATAAAACTGCCAGCAAAACACGAGGAAAGGAATGCGGAAGTACAGCCACTACTGGACGGTGAAGCAACAGCTCCCCCTGTGGCCGGAATCGTGAAGCTGGAAAATGTTAAAAATGCCTCTGAGTCTGTCTAATGTATATTGTTTGTCTGTTGGCATTGAATGTTTGCCATATATGTGTTCATTGTAATCCGCCCTGAGTCCCCTTCGGGGTGAGAAGGGCGGAATATAAATACTGCAAATAAATAAATAAATAAGGTTCAATATTCATTCCTGCAGATGTTTTGAGGACACTTCCCAAGGCATTGCTAAGTCCTCCAGTGCGGTTCTATGGTATGCTTCAGCCTGAAGCCCAATACATGGTTCATTTTAGATAAGAAAAATAGGATTTCAGGTCACAAGTAGTCCCCGAGTTAGAAACACCCGACTTACAAATTACTCATAGCCAAGAACAGTGGGAGGGGGAGATGGGTGGGGGGAGAACAAGAAGTAGAGGGATCTACCCCTAGAAAGGGAAATTTACTTCTGGAAGAGCTATTATCATGGGGAAAAGTATTCTCTGCTGAAGCTTTAGCACCAATCCTTGTTTCCACAACAAGCCACGTTTTCCAAAATCCAATTCTCACAGGGACAGAAAGCGAGGTGAAATCTTCTGAACAGGGACACAGATAGCAGAACAAACACATCAGGGGGGGTTCAGCCTTCCCTGTGCTATCCAAAGTTTATATATATTGAGATAGATAGACAGATAGATAGACAGACAGACAGGGTAGAGGTACACTAAAAGTGTACCTGTTCTGACATACATACAAATCCAACTTAAGAATAAACCTACATGCTCTATCTTGTTTGTAACTTGGGGACTGCCTGCATATGCAAAAATTATAATACATGAAGGATCCTGGAATGGATCCCTTGTATAATATGCAGTTCTACTGTAAGGGACACAAATCAAAACAAAGCTGAATGGTTTAAAGGAGGAACTCTATATCAAATTCTACATTTTTCCTCAATCTATACCATACTCAGTCATACTCCCTCCTTAACCTAGGAAAAGGAGATGGAAATGACAAGACTTTGGGATACCTGAGGAAGGGAGAGGAAGAGGAAGCAGGCTCCACTCGTTTTCACTCAGCACCGTTGCGCTCCCGTTGCCCTCCTCCTTCACCACCCACCGGAGGGGTGGTCCCTCCTTGGTGTCTGAGACAACCTCATTGGCCTCTCCTGCTGGGTTTACTTTGCCTTGCCCTGGCTGTACATCCGGGCCAAGAGTGTCCTCCACAGGGGTCTTCTCCCCAGCAATTACACATGGTCCACCATCGCTACTACCAGTCGGTGTGACATCGACGCCTTCTGGTTCCTCTTTTATCGCCGACTTCTTGGAGGAGGAATTCAACAGCCTATCCATTATCCTCATTTGAGGCTGGGATGAGCAAAAGCAGAGGCTTGTTATTCTATCGTGATCTTCACCCTGATGGGAAATGGGACAAATGATAACAAAACATATTCTTGCAGTTAAAGCAGAGCCAAGCTGCATCCATTCTAAAGTATAGAGCAGTGGTTCCCAACCCGTGGGCTGCGGACCAGCATGCCATGAGAACAAAAACCAGGTCTGCAAACCTATTTATTTATATATTATATTTTAGTTTATTTCCACTCCTTTCTGCCAAGCTGACCAACTCCACTCCCGCCCCATCCCTTTACCATCCCAGATCATTCTCTCTCTCCTGAACAAGGCAGACTGTAATGCCGCCCGCTGCCCCTACCACGTCTCTCCTGACAACATCCTCTTCCTGTGAAGAGCCTCCACTTCCCTCCCCACAGATGGAAAAGCCGCTGCGTGCGGCCTGAACTTGGCCTCGGCTCCAGTGCAGTTCCTTGGGGACGGCGCTGTTTATTTATTATTGATTACAACATTTATATCCCGCCCTTCTCACCCGAGAGGGGACTCAGGGCAGCTTACAATAAACACACATATAAAAATTATACAATACACTATAAATCAGATTAAAATTATTAACTTACATCAACATTCATAAAAACATTCTAAAATACAAATGGGTGTGTTCAAGTTTAAAAGACTGGGTCAGTCAATTGAGTTCTGGCATACATAATAATAATTAGCGCTGCTAATTCTTATTCGAAAGCCTGGCCCCACAACCAAGTTTTAACCTTCCTGTTGGTTCCTTGGCCCTGCCACAGGGCTCCCACAGTATGGGTTGAGTATGTTGTGGAGTATGATTATGCAGTACAAGATGATAAGTTAATTATTTGTGTTGTGTTGGTGAAATCATGTCAAAAAACTAGAAGAGGAAAGATAGCTAGAAGACCTAATGCAAGAGACTCCACTTAGGCAGAAAAAAATGAAATGCAAAGATACAGAACGGGGGACAATGCCTGGCTCGACAGCAAGACGTGTGGAAAAGATCTTGGAGTCCTCGTGGGGAAGAAGGTGAACATGAGGCAACAATGAGATAGGTAAAGGTAAGGGTTTTCCCCTAACGTGAAGTTCAGTCGTGACTGACTCTGGGGGTTGGTGCTCATCTCCATTTCTAAGCCGAAGAGCCGGCATTGTCTGTAGACACCTCCAAGGTCATGTGGCCATTGGCATGACTGCATGGAGCGCCGTTACCTTCCCACCGGAGCGGTACCTATTTATCTACTCACATTTGCATGTTTTCAAACTGCTAGGTTGGCAGGAGTTGGGGCTAAACAGCGGGCGCTCATTCCGCTCCCGGGATTTGAACCTGGGACCTTTCGGTCTGCAAGTTCAGCAGCTCAGTGCTTTAACACACTGCTCCACCACCAGGTACAATGAGATACAGCAGCTCAAAATGCCAATGGGATTTTGGCCTGCATAAAGAGGAGTCTAATGTCTAAATCCAGGGAAGACATGCTCCCCTCTATTCCGCCTTGGTCGGACCACACCTGGAATCACACTCTGTCCAATTCTGGCCACCACAATTCAAGGGAGGTGTTGACAAGCTGGAATGTGTCCAGAGGAGGGTGGTTCAAATAATCAAGGGTCTGGAGAACAAGCCCTATGAGGAGTGGCTTAAAGAACTGGCCTGCAGAAAAGAAGGCTGAGAGGAGACATGATGAGGGCCATGGATCAAGAGGTGAGAGGAAGTAACAGGGAGGAGGGAGCAAGCTTGTTTTCTGCTGCCCTGGAGACCATGACACAATTGAACAATAGCTTCAAACTACAGGAAAGAAAGGAGATCCCACCTGAACATGAGGAAAAACTTCCTAACTGTGTGAGAGAGCTGTTCAGCAGTGGAACTCTCTGCCCCGGAGTGTGGTGGAGGCTCCTTCTTTGGAGGCTTTAAAACAGAGGCTGGATGGCCATCTGTTAGGGGTGCTTTGAATGCGAATTTCCTGCTTCTTGGTAGACCTGTGAGGTCTCTTCAAACTGTGGGATTCTAAATGAGAACAGAGGCTTATTCCCTGACAACTTCGTTAAGGAAGTTCAGAGAGAGACGGCAACTAAAGATGATGATTTGCCAGTAACGAGAGAAAGGCAAAGGAACGTAGCCAACCTTGTTCAGCATATGAGCACTGATGGTCTTCCAGCAGGAGCATTTCCACCATATGCCCAGGGCAAAGACCTCAGGAGGAAATCAAAGAAATGGCTACTCCTGCTATAAAATGCCAAATTATTGGCTTTGAACTGGAATATGTGACAGTGTGGACTCAGATAACTCAGGGTCCTTCCACACAGTGATATAACCCTGAATATCAAGGCAGACAACCCACAATCTCTGCTTTGAATTAGAATATATGGCAGTGTGGACTCAGATAGCCCAGTTCAAAGCAGATATTGTGGGATGTACTGCCTTGATATTCTGGGTTATAGGGGCTGTGTGGAAGGGCCCTAAATTATCTGAGTCCACACTGCCATATATTCCCATTCAAAGCAGATATTGTGGGTTATCTCCCTTGATATTCTGAGTTATATGGCGGTGTGGAAGATCAAGACCAAAAAGTATCATGGCATATCAAAAGTAACTAGTTCCTAGTAACGACACTGCAGGCAACACGTTACCTTCTTTCCAGCCAGCTCTCCTCTTCCCCCAGTTTGAAAAAGAACTCCTTCCTTCCTTCTCTTTGCTGGCCACGCCCCGCTCCCCCTTTGACCAATCAGCTGCGTCCATCTAGTGCTGCGTCATTTGTTGGCGGGTGAACTCTGCCAATGGGTATCTTTCCACCTTCTGATTCATGGGGCCACTCCGGATGTGACGTTGGGGATTCCCTCCCCTCTTCTCTAGGCCTGCGCACTCTGGACCATCAATAATAGAACAAACTCACGTGTTGGATAATCCAGAACGTTGGATAAGTGCGACTCTACTGTATATATATAATCATGAAGTACAAAAATTAAAATACAATTAAAACTACTACTGATTTGCCTTTGTGTGTATGTTCTGTTATTTCTAACAGGTATAATATACTTGTAGTGTTTTAATAGTAGTAGTAGGTAGAATGTAGCCATGTAGTTTATATATATATATATACACACACACACACACACACACACACACAGTAATGAGGGCTAGAGCCTCACTTATCCAAGCCTCGCTTTTCCAAGCTTCTGGATAATCCAAGCCATTTTTGTAGTCAATGTTTTCAATATATCATGATATTTTGGTGCTAAATTCGTAAATACAGTAATTACAACATAACATTACTGCGTCTTGAACTACTTTTTCTGTCAAATTTGTTGTAAAACATGATGTTTTTGTGCTTAATTTGTAAAATCATAACCTAATTTGATGTTTTATAGGCTTTTCCTTAATCCCTCCTTATTATCCAAGATATTCGCTTATCCAAGCTTCTGCCGGCCCGTTTATGTTGGATAAGTGAGACTCTACTGTCTGAGTCACAACAATAATGAGGGCTGTATGTATGTATGTATATATATATATATATGTATACTAGCTGTGCCCGGCCACGCGTTGCTGTGGCGAAGTATGGTGGTATGGGAAATAAAGTATTGAGGAATTGGTGGTAGTTAAGGTAAAGGGTCCCCTGGGCTGAGTAGGTTGCTAGGAGACCAAGTGAGTGGAGCTTAGCCTTCTAACTGGCAGCAATTGGATAAAAACAATTATTCCTCTCCCTCTAATTAGGAATTTATTTTTCTTTTCTTTTTGTTGTATCAACCTAGAGGCATGGATGAGGGGTTGTGATGTCAATTTTCGAGGTTGTGGGGTGTTTACTTTTGTTGTTTTGTCCGCTGCTGTGATGCCATCACTCTTTTATATATATAGATGCATATGTATATATGTATATATCTATCTCTACACATACATATAAGCCTTCAAACTGTTCTTGTAAGCCGCCCCGAGCCCTAGGGGAGTGGCGGCATATGAGTTTGAACAATAAATAAATAAATAAACAAACAAACAAGTGAGTTTCTTCTATTATTGCTGGTCCAGAAAGGGTTAAAATGACAGAGTGCGCAGCCCTAGAGAGGAGGAGAGGGAATCCCCGACGTCACTTCCGGAGATGCGCCGCTGAATCAGAAGGTGGAAAGAAGCCCATTGGCAGGAGTTCTCTTGCCAGCAAGTGACGCAACACTAGGAGGCTGCCGCTGATTGGTCAAAGGGGGAGCGGGGCGTGGCCAGCAAAGAGGATGAGGAGAGCTGGCTGGATGGAAGGTAACGCGTTTCCGCAGCGTCGTTACTTGGAACTAATGACTTTTGACATGCCGTGATTCTTTTAAAGGCCATGGCTGAGTGCTATGGACTCCTGGGAAATGTAGTTTGGAGGCTCAAGACCTTGAAGAAGCCACAACTCCCAAGACTCCATAACAATACGAAAGAAAATAAAAGTAAACACAAAAGAATGAAAAATCAACATAAAACATCTCAAATCCAAATACAATAAACAATAAACATAGCGAAGGATTAAAGGTTTAAAACCGTCGTATACAAACCGGTTTGGATAGGATATCCCTGCCATAAATCAAATTGGAAATCAGACTAAACAAGTACAGTAGAGTCTCGCTTATCCAACATTCTGGATTATCCAACGCATTTTGTAGTCAATGTTTTCAATATATCATGATATTTTGGTGCTAAATTCGTAAATACAGTAATGACAACATAACATTACTGCGTATTGAACTGCTTTTTCTGTCAAATTTGCTGTATAACATGATGTTTTGGTGCTTAATTTGTAAAATCATAACCTATTTTGATGTTTAATAGGCTTTTTCTTAATCTCTCCTTATTATCCAACATATTCGGTTATCCAATGTTCTGCCGGCCCGTTTATGTTGGATAAGTGAGTCTCTACTGTATCAACACCAGGGTAAAATAGGCAATGACACAACATTAGGCACATTAAATTGAAGTCTGTTCATTGCTTCAATATACAGTAGAGTCTCACTTATCCAAGCCTTGCTTATCCAAGTTTCTGGATTATCCAAGCCATTTTTGTAGTCAATGTTTTCAATGTATCATGATATTTTGGTGCTAAATTTGTACTACATAACATTACTGCGCATTGAACTACTTTTTCTGTCAAATTTTTTGTAAGACATGATGTTTTGGCGCTTAATTTGTAAAATCATAACCTAATTTGATGTTTTATAGGCTTTTCCTTAATCCCTCCTTATTATCCAAGATATTCGCTTATCCAAGCTTCTGCCGGCCCGTTTAGCTTGGATAAGTGAGACTATTGTATTGGGATATGTGTCTGTGTTCAAAGCAAATATTGTGGGATTGTCTGGTTTAATATTCTGGGTTATATGGCTGTGTGGAAGGGCCCACACTGCCATATATTCCAGTTCAAAGCCAATAATTTTGGATTTTATTTATTACCCCATATAACCCAAAATACTGTATTAAGAATATCTGCTTTGAACTGAGGGCCCTTCCACACTGCTATATAACCCAGTATATCAAGGCAGAAAATCCCACAATATTTCCTTTTCTTAGGTTAATTGTATTTTTATTGGAAAACAAATATACAACTTGGAATGGATTTGAGGCAAGTTGTGCCATAAGCAGATTCTTTTGAAAATAAGTGGCTGAACAAAAGATTTTAAAAGCATAGTAACCATAGAATAAAATGTTTTCTGGTACAAGACCAGGAGTACAAACAAATAGTGTACAAGTACCTGGATAATACAGTAGTCTCACTTATCCAACATAAACGGGCCGGCAGAATGTTGGATAAGCGAATATGTTGGATAATAAGGAGGCATTAAGGAAAAGCCTATTAAACATCAAATTAGGTTATGATTTTACAAATTAAGCACCAAAACATCATGTTATACAACAAATTTGACAGAAAAAGTAGTTCAATACGCAGTAATGCTATGTAGTAATTACTGTACCAAAAGATCACGTTGTATTGAAAACATTGACTACAAAAATGTGTTGGATAATCCAGAACGTTAGATAAGCGAGTGTTGGATAAGTGAGCCTCTACTGTACACCCGTTTTGCAATAGTGCAAACTTTTAAAGTTCCATATTGTTGACTGTCCATGGTCCACACAAAGTTAAGACTACATTTCAACAACATGCTAAGTTTTCTAAAATAACTTAGTTAAAATAACTGGGTTATCTGAATCCACACTGCTATATATTCCAATTAAAAGCAGATATTGTGGGTTATCTACCTTGATATTCTGGGTTATATGGCTGTGTGGAAGGGCCCTGAACTATCTGAGTCCACACTGCCATATATTCCAGTTCAAAGCAGATAATGTGGGATTTTATTCAGCTGTATGGAAGGGTACGAAGGCCCTTCCACACTGCCATATAAACCAGAATATCAAGGGAGATAATGCACAATATCTGCTTTGAATTGGAATATAAGGTACTGTGGACTCAGATAACCGAGGGCCCGTCCACACAGCCATGTAACCCAGAATATCAAGGGACACAACCACACATAATAATAATAATATTAACAATAATAATAATAATAATTTTTTTGTATGCCTCCTCCCTCTCCCCAACGGGGACTCGGAACGGCTCACATATCGTACAATCATATAATATAAAATTAATAGTTAAGACATCAAAGAATGCATTAAAAAACAAATTAACAAGTCATGATTTAAAATAGACATAATTAAAATATTAAACAATCATCCAAGGCAGGGGTCCCCAAACTAAGGCCCGGGGGCCGGATGCGGCCCTCCGAGGTCATTTACCTGGCCCTCAGTTTTATAATATAATATATTCTATATACATATAATATTATAATATTGATAGTAATATTATAATGTAATACAATACAATAATAATACCATATAATAATATTACTTATATATTCTATATTACATATTACTAATAATATTACAGTATAGTGGTATAGTTCAATATAGTAATATATAATGCTAATATTGTGCTATGCTAATAATATAATATATTGTATGCACATATAATTTGTAAGCCACTCTGAGTCCCCTTTGGGGTGAGAAGGATGTGATACAAATGTAGTAAATAAATGCAGTAAATAAATAATAAATAAATAAATAAATAAATTTTAGACTTGGGCTCACCCAAAGTCTGAAATGACTTGAAGGCACACAACAACAACAACAACAACCCTAATTAACTTGACTATCTCATTGGCCAGAAGCAGGACCACACTTCCCATTGAAATCCTGATAAATGTATGTTGGTTAAAATTGTTTTTATTTTTAAATATTGTATTGTTCTTTCATTGTTCTTGTTTTTGTTTTTGCACTACAAATAATTCATATGCAGTGTGCATCAGAATTTGTTTGTATTTTCTTTCAAATGATAATCCGGCCCCTCAACAGTCTGAAGGATTGTGGACCGGCCCTCGGCTTAAAAAGTTTGAGGACCCCTAATCCAAGGCATTAAAAGGTCCAACATAGGACAACATTTTCTGCTTTCCAGTTCTACGATTCTATTTCAGTGTTTCCAAATGCATTGTTAAATTGAATTTTCCTAGATTTCGATTTATTTTCATGTTTTGCAATGTTGTATGAGCCCCGGTGGCGAAGTGTGTTAAAGTGCTGAGCGGCTGAACTTGCGGACCAAAAGGTCCCAGGTTCAAATCCCAGGAGCGGAATGAGCGCCCGCTGTTAGCACCAGCTCCTGCCAACCTAGCACTTTGAAAACATGCCAATGTGAGTAGATCAATAGGTACCGCTGTGGCAGGAAGGTAACAGCACTCCATGCAGTCATGCCGGCCACATGACTTTGGAGGTGTCTATGGACAACGCCGGCTCTTCGGCTTAGAAATGGAGACGAGCACCAACCCCCAGAGTTGGACTCAACTAGACTTAACGTCAGGGGAAACCTTTACCTTTTTTAATGTTTCTGTGATAACTCGCTTTCTTCTTGTTCAGGGCCGCTGATCTGCTTTAGTTCACCCAAATAATGCCTCGCCGAAAATCAAACTTAGGTCGTCGGACTCGCAGAGCCCAAGCAAAGCGACGGGTGATTGCCAATCAAACTGAGGAAGAAAGGGCAGCAGCGAAGGAGCGACACAGACAAAAAATTGCTCAAATACGAGCCTCGGAAACACCGGAGCGACGTGCGGCCAGACTCGAGGAGGCACGGTTGCGAGCACAGCGATTGCGTTCTGCAGCTGCAAATCGGCTTCGTTACCAAAAGAATAAACTCAAGAGGCTGAGAGAGGCTGAAAGACGTCAACAAGAAGCAGCAAGTCGGTGCAAGACAAGACTCCGTGCTCAGCGATCGAGACCACCGCTCCGGTGGGTGGTGAAGGAGGAGGGCAACGGGAGCGCAACGGTGCTGAGCGAAAACGAGTGGAGACTCCTTCCTCTTCATCCTCCTTTCTCAGGTATCCCGAAGAAGTCTTGTCAGCTGCATCCCCCTTTCCTTGAGTTAAGGAGGGAGTGTGGCTGAGCATGGCTTAGATTGGAGAAAAAATGCAGAATTTGATACAGAGCTCCTCCTTTAAACCATTCAGCTTTGTTTTTATTTGTGTCCCTTACAGTAAAACAGCATATTACGCAAGGGATCCATTCCGGGATCCTTCATCTATATATATAAAAGGGTAATGAAATTTCGGCCTAGGACAAAACAACAAAACTACACATCCCAGGAACACTAAACTTGGCAGCACAGCCCCTCATCCATGCCTCTACGTTCATACAACAAAAAGAAAAGAAAAATAAAGTCCTAATTAGAGGGAGAGAAATAATTGTTTTTATCCCATTGCTGCCAGTTAGAAGGCTAAGCTCCGCCCACTTGGTCTCCTAGCAACCCACTCAGCCCAGGGGACAGGCAGAGTTAGGCCTCACTTAGGCCTCTTCCACACTGCCTATAAAATACAGATTATCTGATTGTAACTGGATTGTATGACAGTGTAGACTCAAGGCCCTTCCACACAGCTATATAACCCATTTATAATCTTATATTATCTCCTTTGAACTGGATTATCTTGACTCCACACTGCCATATAATCCACTTCAGTGTGCAGTCGGACACAACTGGACTTAATGTCAGGAGAAAACGTTTACCCTTTACCTTCACTACCACCAATTCCTCAATACTGTATTTCCCATACCATCAGACTTCACCACAGCAACGCGTGGCCGGGCACAGCTAGTTTAATATAATTTTTGCATATCCAGGCTGTCCCCAAGTACTGTAGATTTGTTCTTAAGTTGGATTTGTATGTAAGTCAGAACAAGTACATTTTTAATGTACCTCCAGCCTATTTATTTATTTACAATATTTATATTCCGCCCTTCTTTCTCACCCCAAAGGGGACTCAGGGCGGATCACAATGCACACATATACATGGCAAACATTCAATGCCATTAGACATACGACATATAGACACACACAGAGGCAATTTAACACTTTGCAGCCTCCAGCTTCATGAGGGTATGCTCAATTCCGGCCACAGGGGGAGCTGCCGCTTCACCATCCACTTGTGACACCAAGTCCTTGATGTACTTCCTCATTGCTTTCAGCGCATTGCTGGCAATTTTATGGTGTTGTAAATTAGGTAAATTAGTCTCATTGCTTAAAGTGGTACCTAAATTTCCTACTTGACAGATGCAACTGTCTTTCGTACTGCTGCGGTCAACAGCAAGCTAGGCTATTAATGGTCAGGGGCTTATTTTGACCCAGTCTTTGATCTCATGAACTCTTGGTCAGTAGTGATTTATTGCAGTCCACGTTTCGCAGGCATACAGCAGGGTTGAGAAGACAATCTGTATAAGTAAAAATGTAATGTCTGTTTACGGAGACCTAATCTCTCTCAAACTACTTCATCGATTCCTACAAAATTTTGACACAACATAGCATTTGAACTGTCGAGTGTTCTAAGGTATTCACATACCTACTATCACAAACCTGTCACACCTGAGAAAGGTAATATATTATTACATTATACTATCATATTGTAACTTATTATAGTATAATTATATTATTACAATTGTATTACATTATTGCTACGTATTATTATTATTATTATTATTATTATTATTATTATTATTATTATTATTATTATATTATAATGTATGACACTATGTAAAACTATAGTTTTTGCTCCTAGGTTTATCAATGTCATTATTTCCTATGGTTCTATCATAAAAACATGGGAAAAAGTTTATTAAGCTGCAAAAAAAAGGTTGTTGCAGGACATCCTGCAACACATTATATTACTATATTATAATTATATTTTTATTGTAATTTTTTTCCATGTCAGGAGCGACTTGACAAACTGCAAGTCGCATCTGGTGTGAGAGAATTGGCCGTCTGCAAGGATGTTGCCCAGGGGACGCCCGGATGTTTTACCATCCTTGCGGGAGGCTTCTCTTTATATATCTGTGGAAGGTCCAGGGTGGGAGAAAGAACTCATTTCTACTTGAGGCAAGTGTGACTGTTGCAATTGGCCAACTTGATTGGCATTGAATACTCTTGCAGCTTCAACGGTATTGTGAGGTGTTAGCTGGCCCGGATTGTTTCATGTCTGGAATTCCTCTGTTTTCTGAGTTGTGTTCTTTATTTACTTTTTCTGATTTTAAAGTTTTTAATACTGGTAGCCAGATTTTCAATAATAAGGAGGAGGAGGCACTGGGGTTGCTCCCTGGGAGTAGCCTATGGCCTCTCCCGGCAGGAGAATAACACAGGGGCGTGGCCAACGAGGAAGCCACACCCCCTGTCAATCTCCCCAAGGGGAGGGTAGCGAAAGAAAAAGATTTATATCCATCCATTCATCCATCCATCTATCAATGTTTACACTCAGAGGCAATCTTTAGAATTCTGCGTTTTACATCAGGACACAGATTGTAATATGTTTTGCGTTCCAGAGTTGCCAAATCAGACAATCTCCATATCTGCACAGATAATGGAACCACCACAAATATTGCCTACCAACAAGCATTGTGAAATCACATATATCTGGAACCACTTCTTTCTCTATCCGTTTTCCCCATTGAATCAGACTGGGCCACAGCAACGTGTGGCCGGATACAACTAGTCTATATATATAAAAGAGTGATGGAATCCTGGCGACCACCAAAACAACAAAACTGAACATCCCGCAACTTCGATAATTGACAACACAACCCATCATCCATGCCTCTAGGTTGATACAACAACAAAAAAGAAAAATAGAGTCCTAATTAGAGGGAGAGGAATAATTGTTTTTATCCACTTGCTGCCAGTTAGAAGGCTAAGCTCTGCCCACTTGGTCTCCTAGCAACCCACTCACCCAGGGGACAGGCAGACTTAGGCCTCAGGCCTCTTCCACAGATTATCTAATTTGCACTAGATTAGATGGCAGTGTAGACTCAAGGCCCTTCCACACAGCTATATAACCCATTTATAATCTTATATTATCTGCTTTAACTGGATTATCTGGACTCCACACCTTTACCCTTTACCTTAACTACCACCAGTTCCTCAATACTTTATTTCCCATACCACCATACTTCGCCACAGCAACGCGTGGCCAGGCACAGCTAGTAGCTTTATAAACAAGCGCCTTGGTATCCCTACAGATGTCCTCAAACTCTCTGCTTCATTCGGAAAAAATGCTGCACTCGCAGAGCTCAGGCTGGGTTGTATTTCAGTGTCAATGTTGACTTTTGTGGAGAGGTGGTTGCCAAGGGAGTGAAAATGGTAAACATTTTCTAATGTTTCACCATTAAGCTGTATTACTGGCATTGCAGAGGGATTGGCTGGTGACTGCTGGAAGAGCACTTTGGTTTTCTCGATGTCCAATGAGAGAAACATTTTGAATAGCACAGGGAAGGGTTAAACCCCCTGTGGTGTTTGTTCTGTTGTCTGAGTCACTGTTCAGAAGATTTCACCTCACTTTCTGTCCCTGTGATCATTGCATTTTGGAAAACATGGCTTTTCGTGAAAAAAAAAATTTAGTGTCAGGAGCAACCGGAGTTGCTTCTGGAGTGAGAGAATTGGCCGTATGCAAGGACGTTGCCCAGGGGACGCCCGGATGTTTTGATGTTTTTACCATCCTTGTGGGAGGCTTCTCTCATGTCCCCGCATGGAGCTGGAGCTGAAAGAGGGAGCTCATCCGCGCTCTCCTCGGGTGGGATTCGAACCTGGCAGCCTTCAGGTCAGCAACCTGGAAATAAGAATTGGGGATAAAGCTTCAGCAGAGACTCCTTTTCCCCGTGATAATAGCTCTTCCAAAAGTAACTTTCTCTTTCTAGGGCAGATTCCTCTCACTTCTTGTCCTCTCATCCCCCCGTTCTTAACTATGAGTAATTTGCAAGTCGGATGTTTGTAACTCGGGGACAGCTTGTGACCTGAAATCTTATTTTTTTATATACAATGGACCCTGTCTTGGTCTTCAGGCTGAAGCATACCATAGAACCGCACTGGAGGACCTAGCAATGCCTTGGGAAGTGTCCTCCAAACATCTGCAGAAATGAGTATTGATCCTTACAAAGTCTTTTGGGTGGGTTTTGGGTTTTTTTTTGTTTTGTTTTTTTGTTTTGCTATATAACTTCCTGGAATTTGCAAAGCCCCTTAGTGGATATGTTGCTGTGGGTTTTGCTCCAAGACAATCAAAACTGTATTTAAAAAAAGAAAAAGAAGAAGAGACGACAGCAGAAATTAACACCAGGCAATAGTAACATTTACTCTGGATAGGATAGAATAAGCAAGCTAGCGTGTTGTACTGGCATTAGTCTATGACAGGGGTCCTCAAACTTTAAAAGCAGAGGGGCGGTCCACCATCCTTCAGACTGTTGAGGGACCAAATTATCATTTGAAAAAAAAAATGAAAAAATTCCGATGCACACTGCACATATCTTATTTGTAGTGCAAAACAACAACAATAACAATGAAAGACCAATACAATATTTAAAAATGAAAACAATTTTAACCAACATAAACCTATCAGAATTTCAATAGAAAGTGTGGGCCTGCTTCTGGCCAATGAGATAGTCAGGTTAATTAGGATTGTTGTTGTTGTGTGTCTTCAAGTCATTTCAGACTTTGGGCGAGCCTAAGTCAAAAAATATTTATTTATTCATTTACTACATTTATTTACTACATTTATATCCCACCCTTCTCACCCTGAAGGGAACTCAGAGCAGCTGTATGTACATACAATATATTATATTATTAGCATAGCACAATATTAGCATTATATATTACTATATTGAACTATACCACTATACTGTAATATTATATGTAATATATAACATATAATTAATATTATTATATGGTATTATTAAAATTATATTATATAAAATGATAATATTATTATCAATATCATATGTACAGTAGAGTCTCATCCAACATAAACAGGCCGGCAGAACGTTGGATAAGCGAATATGTTGGATAATAAGGAGAGATTAAGAAAAAGCCTATTACACATCAAAATAGGTTATGATTTTACAAATTAAGCACCAAAACATCATGTTATACAACAAATTTGACAGAAAAAGTAGTTCATTACACATTAATGCTATGTGGTAATTACTATATTTACAAATTTAGCAACAAAATATCACGATATATTGAAAACATAGACTACAAAAATGCGTTGGATAATCCAGAACGTTGGATAAGTGAGACTCTACTGTATATGTAATATATAACATAATTAATATTATTATATGGTATTATTAATATTATATTGTATAATATGATATTATTATCAATATCATATGTATATACAATATATTATATTATTAAAACGGATATAAAAATATTATATTATAAATGAGGGTGGGGGCCAGGTAAATGACCTTGGAGGGCCGCATCCGGCCCCCGGGCCTTAGTTTGGGGACCCCTGGTCTATGACTATGGAAACCAGGACACAACACCAAGAGGGATCTAATTCAGGCCTGGGCAGACTTCAGCCCTCCAGGTGTTTGGACTCCAACTCCCACAATTCCTAATAGCCTACTGAATTGTGGGAGTTAAACTCCAAAACATCTAGAAGACTGAAGTTGGCTCATTCCTGATCAAATAGCCCACCAGGAGTGCATCTACCCTGTAGCATTAATGCAGTTCTACACCACTTTAGCTCCCATGGCTCAATGCTATGGAATCCTGGGAGTTGTAGTTTGTTGTGGCACAATCACACTTTGGCAAAGGAAGTTCTTGCAACACTACAGCTCCCTCAGCTTTGAGCCATGGCAGTTGAAGTGATGTCGAACAGCAGTAATTCTGTAAGTTTTATGAATGGGGCTGAAGCCAGAGGCACTGATATAACCTTTCACTATTGAAATATTCTTTTTTCTTTATGTTCCAGGCAAAGAGGAGAGGGAGAGTGAGAACGAGGATGCACGGGTTAGAACACTCAACATCGACACAAGGAGGGGAACACGGGGGAGAAGAAAGGAGCAGGGAACAAAGACCAAACAGAGACCAAACAGAGAAAAACATGTTTTGTCAATCAATCCTTTCCCAGTTAGATGAAGAGAAAGCGCATATTGTATATGTATATACAATATGTTATAATTATACATCAAAACATCCAGGGCAAGATCCTTGTAGATGGCCAATTCTCTCACACCAAAAGTGATTTGCAGTTTCTCAAGTTGCTCCTGACATGGAAAAGAGAGAGAGAGTGAGGTCTGCATACACTTAGAGAGATGTAAAAAGCAGAAATCTTAAACAAAGGCATGCACCTGAAAAGTATCAATTCTACATAAGAATAAGAGTAGAAGAGAGAGGAGAGAGCAAATAGATACATTCCAACTGTCATTCAGATTCCCTCAGCCTATTCTAAAGCTAACTAACTGTTCCTCACTGAGGACTACAGGCTTGGGCAGACTCCAACATTTCTCAGCATGTGTCAATGTAATGGGATTGTGTATGCCATCTAATAAACTGGACACTTCCCCATCATCTCAACAAATTTTCTCTCTCCCTGCCCTTTAAAACAAAATTGTTTTGGTTTTTGTGATGTACAGTAGAGTCTCACTTATCCAACCCTCGCTTATCCAACATTCTGTATTATCCAACAGAGTTTGCCTTTTAGTATTCAATGTTTTTGTAATCAATGATTTCATGTTACTGTGTACTGAACTGCTTTTTCTGTGGATTTGTTGTAAAACGTGGTGTTTTGGTGCTTTATTTGTAAAATCATAACATAATTAGATGTTTAATAGGATTTTCCTTAATCCCTCCTTATTATCCAACATTTTCGTTTATTCAACGTTCTACCGGCCCGTTTAACTTGGATAAGTGAGACTCTACTGTACTTTCTTATTTGCTGACAACTGGCATGACACAAGGCAAACTAAAAATAGAAACAGTATGCTAAAAATTGAATATAAATTTATATATACACACACACACACACACACATACATATATAGTATCAAAGTTAAATACAGTAGAGTCTCACTTATCCAAGCCTCGTTTATCCAAGCTTCTGGATAATCCAAACCATTTTTGTAGTCAATGTTTTCAATATATCGTGATATTTTGGTGCAAAATTTGTAAATACAGTAATGACAACATAACATTACTGCATATTGAACTATCTTTTCTGTCAAATTTGTTGTATAACATGTTTTGGTGCTTAATTTGAAAAATCATAACCTAATTTGATGTTTAATAGGCTTTTCCTTAATCCCTCCTTATTATCCAAGATATTCGCTTATCCAAGCTTCTGCCGGCCTGTTAATGTTGGATAAGTGAGACTCTACTGTATATATATACAGACACACACACACATATATAGTATCAAAATTAAATACCGTTAAACTACTACTGATTTACCTTTGTGTTTATATTCTTTTATTTCTAATAGGTATAATATGATTGTAGTGTTTTAATAATAGTAGTACAGCAGTCTCACTTATCCAAGCTAAACGGACCGGCAGAAGCTTGAATAAGCAAATATGTTGGATAATAAGGAGGGATTAAGGAAAAGCCTATTAAACATCAAATTAGGTTATGATTTTACAAATAAAGCACCAAAACATCATGTTATACAACAAATTTGACAGAAAAAGTAGTTCAATATGCAGTAATGCTATGTAGTAATTACTGTATTTATTAATTTAGCACCAAAATATCACGATGTATTGAAAACATTGACTACAAAAATGCATTGGATAATCCAGAACGTTGGATAAGTGAGACTCTACTGTACTGATTTGCTTTTCTGTTTATATTCTGTTATTTCTAATAGGTATAATATGCTTGTTGTGTTTTAATAGTAGTAGTAGTAGGTGTGTGTATATATATATATATATATATATATACACACACACACACACACACACACACACACAGCAATGAGGGCTGTATATATGTGTGTTTGTTAGTTGCTTCTATTATTGCTGGTCCAGAAAGGGTTAAAATGACAGAGTGCGCAGCCCTAGAGAGAAGGAGAGGGAATCCCCGACGTCACTTCCGGGGATGCTCCACTGAATCAGAAGGTGGAAAGAAGCCCATTGGCAGGAGTTCTCCCGCCAGCAAGTGACGCAACACTAGGGGGCGTCGCTGATTGGTCAAAGGGGAAGCGGGGCGTGGCCAGCAAAGAAGGAAGGAGTTGTTTTCCAAAGAACTGGCTGGAAGGAAGGTAACGGGTTGCTGTAGTGTCGTTACTAGGAACTAGTTACTTTTGATATGCCCTGATACTTTTGAATGCCATGGCTGAGTGCTATGGAGTCCTGGGAGATGTAGTTTGGTGAGCAGGAGGAGGATCAAGACCTTGAAGACACCACAACTCCCAGGACTCCATCACACTGAGCCAGGGCAGTGGAAGCGGCATCAAACCACTTTAATTCTGCCCTGTAGATGCACCTTAAGTTGCATTTCCCAAGCCTGCTTGATCCTCATTTCAGTATCATAAGACAGGGATGGATCATGTTCATACTTACTTGGATATATAAAAGGGTAATGAAATTTCGGCCTAGGACAAAACAACAAAACTAAACATCCCCCAACCTCGAAAATTGACAGCACAACCCCTCATCCACGCCTCTAGGTTGATACAACAAAAAGAAAAGAAAAATAAAGACCTAATTAGAGGGAGAGCAATAATTGTTTTTATCCAATTGCTGCTAGTTAGAAGGCTAAGCTCCGCCCACTTGGTCTCCTAGCAACCCACTCAACACAGTTAGGCCTCAGACCTCTCCCACACTGCCTATGAAATACAGATTATCTGATTTTAACTGGATTATATGGCAGCATAGACTCAAGGCCCTTCCACACAGCTATAGAACCCAATTATAATCTTATATTATCTGCTTTGAAATGGATTATCTTGAGTCCACACTGCCGTATAATCCACTTCAGTGTGCATTTTATACAGCTGTGCACAAGGGGCCTCATATAATCCAGTTCTAAGTACAGTAGAGTCTCACTTATCCGTCATAAACGGGCCGGCAGAATGTTGGATAAGCTAATATGTTGGATAATGAGGCATTAAGGAAAAGCCTATTAAACATTAAATTAGGTTATGATTTTACAAATGAAGCACCAAAACATCATGTTAGACAACAAATTTGGCAGAAAAGTAGTTCAATACGCAGTAATGCTATGTAGTAATTACTGTATTTATGAATTTAGCACCAAAATATCACAATATATTGAAAACATTGACTACAAAAATGCGTTGGATAATTCAGAACGTTGGATAAGCGAGACTACTGTAGATAATATAAGATTATAAATATACAGTAGAGCCTCACTTATCCAACATAAACAGGCCGGCGGAACGTTGGATAAGTGAATATGTTGGATAATAAGAAGGGATTCAGGAAAAGCCAATTAAACATCAAATTAGGTAATCATTATACAAATTAAGCACCAAAACATCATGTTATACAACATGTTATACGACAGAAAAAGTAGTTCCATGTGCAGTAATGCTATGTAGTAATTACTGTATTTACAAATTCACCACCATAATATCACAATGAATTTAAAACACTGACTACAAAAACATTGACTACTAAAAGGCAGACTGCATTGGATAAAAGCCAGAACATTGGAAAAGCGAATGTTGGATAAGTGAGGTTCTACTGTAATATGAAATAATTACTGTGGTAGAATAATACAGAACAATATAATATCTAAAACCAGGACAGTAAATAAAGAGCAACACTCTGAAAGCAGGGAAACTGGGAATTCCATAAAGGAAACAATCAGGGCCAGCTAACACCTCCCAAGAAACGATTCTTCCAGAAAAGAAGCTGAGAACAGAGTGAAGCAGTGTGTATTACCAAAGTCATTATTATTACTGTACTATTATTATTATTATTATTATTATTATTATTATTATTATTATTATTATTGTGTTGCTGTGAACCGGGAAAATGAATACAACCTGGCTCCAAATTTTCAAAAACACTAAAATCAGAATATATAAAAATTACCGTGGTATAATAAAACAGAACAATACAGTCTCTAAAATCACAACACTAAATAAAGAACAACACTCTGAAAACAGGGGAATTCCACACAGGAAACAACCAGGGGCAGCTAACACCTCCCAACAAAGGATTCCCACCACCAAAGTCTAGCAAATCCTCTGTTTTCTGAGGGCCACAGACAATAGAACCACATAAAATATCGCAAAGAACACCATTCTGAAAACAAGGGAATTCCAGACAGGAAACAATCCGGGCCAGCTAACACCTCCCAACAAAAAAATCACCCAGGGAGGAAGCAGCAAGGCTTTAAAGCTGCAAGGCCATTACATGCTAATCATTTTGCCTAATTGCAGCATTCATACTTGCCTCCAACAGACAAAAAAAACAACAATCAGAAATATTGTATATTCACAACCTTTACGAAATAATATCCCCTGATGGCGCAGCGTGTTAAAGCGCTGAGCTGCTGAACTTCTGGACCGAAAGGCCGCAGGTTTGAATTGGGGGAGCAGAGAGAGCCCCCACTGTTAGCCCCACCTTCTCCCAACCCTAAAGTTCAAAAACATGCAAATGTGAGTAGATCAATAGGTACTGCTCCGGCGGGAAGATAACGGTGCTCCATGCAGTCATGTTACATGACCTTAGAGGAGTCTACGGACAACGCCGGCTCTTCGGCTTAGAAATGGAGATGAGCACCAACCCCCAGAGTCAGACACAACTGGACTTAATGTCAGGGGAAAACCTTTACCCTTTACTTTAACTACCACCAATTCCTCATACTTTATTTCCCATACTTTGCCACAGCAACGCATGGCCCGGCACAGCTAGTACTATATATAACATTAGATGAAATAGTTGGTCGAGAACTCAAAGGAGGTATGCTTTTTAAAAAAGAGGTCAAAGAATCATTGGAAGGTATAATAAGAGAACCCTAGAGATGTCTATATAAAATATAGCAAGGGGCATAGATCTCCCTTTTGTTCTTCTCCTGTGAGCATGGAGAGAGGCAAGGTGTGTGCTGTGAGTGCGATAGATAGGTCCTGTGCTTACTTTCCTATCTAGTTATGCGGTTGTTTGAATCCAGTCTTCTGTAACCTTTTACAGCTCGACTGACCTCCTAATTGAAGAAGTTCAATCGCACTAGAAGCTTCTGAACATCCCGCTGCTGTTGATTTACCATTTCTGAATGCTTTTCCCTTTTTTATTTGTTTTGGAAATTATTCTTCCTCCCCAGCAGTAAAATGGCACCTCTTTTATAATATTTACTATTTTCAAGGCTAAAGCAGGGGTCCTCAAACTTTTTAAGCCGAGGGCCGGTCCAAAATCCTTTAGACTGTTGAGGGGCCGGACTATCATTTGAAAAAAATACAAATTCCGATGCACACTGCATATGTCTTATTTGTAGTGCAAAAACAACAACAACAACAACAACAACAACGAAAGAACAATACAATATTTAAAAATAAAAACAATTTTAACCAAAATACATTTATCAGGATTTCAATGGGAAGTGTGGTCCTGCTTCTGGCCAATGAAATAGTCAAGTTAATTAGGGTTGTTGTTGTTGTTGTTGTTGTTGTTGTGTGCCTTCAAGTCATTTCAGACTTTGGGAGAGCCTAAGTCTACAATTTATTTATTATTTATTTACTACATTTGTATCACACCCTTCTCACCCCAAAGAAACTCAGAGTGGCTTACAAATTATATGTACATACAATATATTATATTATTAGCATGGCACAATATTAGCATTATATATTACTATATTGAACTATACCACTATACTGTAATATTATTAGTAATATTATATGTAATATATAATATATAATTAATATTATCATATGGTATTATTATTAGTGTTATATTGTATTACATTATAATATTATTATCAATATTATATGTATATACAATATATTATATTATAAAACTGAGGGCGGGGGCCAGGTAAATGACCTCGGAGGGCCGCATCCGGCCCCCGGGCCTTAGTTTGGAGACCCCTGACCTGGAATATCAAGGGAGATAATCCCACATTTTATGCTTTCCAATTCTACGATTCTATTTCAACATTTTCAAATGCATTGTTAAATTGAATTCTCCTGGATTTCGATTTATTTTCACGTTTTGCAATGTTGTATGTTTCTGGGTTGTATGTTTTCCAGGCTGTCTGGCCATGTTCCTGAAGTATTCTCTTCTGACGTTTCGCCCACATCTATGGCAGGCTTCATCAGAGGGTGTGAGGCACCTCACAACCTCTGAGGATGCCCGGCATGTCAGCGGGAATGATGGGTAGCAGAGTGAAATCCAAAAATTCACCATCCCGGTCTGCCTCCTTCTCTCCAGACTGTTTCCCCGTGTGGAAAACAGCACTGGACAAACTCACTCCAGCAGATGAGGGTTCAGTTGGTAGTCCAACGGCAAACAACTTTATTTACATGTTCTATTTACAGACAGAGCAAATTCAGTCCTTTCTCCTCCATGAGTGCTTGCCGAAACACTCATGCACACACACGCTGCTCATTGCTCATCGCTGTTCTCGGCTCGACACAGGAAAAACTAACTCCCTCGCATTCCACAGGAACAAGATAGTAAGTCCCGGTCAAAACACACTTGACCCCATTGGTCCTGTGATACATCAATCATAGCAGACTCTCATTAACTCCATAATTGCTGAATCCAGATTGATTTTAACATTTCACAATACACAATACCCTGACACGGCATAGATGTCAGAGAAACGTCAGGAGAGAATGCTTCTGGAACATGGCCAGACAGCCCAGAAAACATACAACAACCTTGTGATCCCGGCCATGACAGCCTTCGACAACACATTGTATGTTTCTGTCATAACTCCCTTTCTTCTTTTTCCAGGCAGTCGATCGGCTTTAGTTCACCCAAATAATGCCTCGCCGAAAATCAAACTTGGGTCGTCTTACTCGCCAAACGCGAACAAAGCGATGTGCAATGTTAAATAAAACTGAGGAAGAAAAGGCAGCCGCGAAGGAGCGAAAGAAACAAAGAGCGGGTGAAAGACTTGCCAAGGAAACACCAGAGCATCGTGCAGCCAGACTCGAGGAGGCACGGTTGCGAGCACGGCATATGCGTATATTAGCTGCAAAACGTCTTCGTGCCCGACAGAACGAAGAACGCAGAAAGCTGGAAGAGGCTGAAAGACGTCAACAAGAGGCAGTAAATGAGTACAAGTTAAGACTTCGTGCTCAGCGATCGAGACCACCGCTCCGGTGGGTGGTGAAGGAGGAGGACAACGGGAACGCTTTGGTGCTGAGCGAAAATGAGTGGAGACTCCTTCCTCGTCATCCCTCTTCCTCAGGTATCCCGAAGAAGTCTTGTCAGCTGCATCTCCCTTTCCTTACATTAAGGAGGGAGTATGGCTGATAGGGGGGAAATTAGAATTTGATACAAATCTCCTCCTTTCAACCATTTATCTTCGTTTTGATTTGTGTCCCTTACAGTAGAACGGCATATTACACAAGGGACCCATTCCGGGATCCTTCATGTAATATAATGTTTGCATATCCAGGCTGTCCCCAAGTTACAAACAAGATTTGTTCTTCAGTTGAATTTGTATGTAAGTCAGAACAAGTACATTTTTAATGTACCTCCAGCCTATTTATTTATTTACAGTATTTGTATTCCACCCTTCTCACCCCAAAGGGGATTCAGGGTGGATCATAATAATAATAATAATAACAACAACAACAACAACAACAACAACAACTTTATTCTTATACCCCGCCCCATCTCCCCGAAGAGACTCGGGGCGGCTTACATGGGGCCATGCCCGGACATAATAATATAAAAGCGAACAATGCAATAAAAACAGAACAATCAACAATAAAAACAGCAATATTGATAAAAACAGTCATAAAAAGGCAGTATACAAGATAAATATTAAAAACATGAATGTACGGGTCTGGGCCAAAGTGCAAAATATGTCGAGGTCGGAGGGGTAGTTGCCCAACTGACACAATGCACATATACATGACAAACATTCAATGCCATTAGACATACAACATAGAAACAGACACAAGAGGCAATTTAACATTTTCCTGAAGTGCTGCTATGTCAATGTTAAAGCATCCCAGCTCCCTTATTTATTTATTTATTTGCAGTACAGTAGAGTCTCACTTATCCAACATAAACGGGCTGGCAGAACGTTGGATAAGCGAATATGTTGGATAATAAGGAGAGATTGAGGAGAAGCCTATTAAACATCAAATTAGGTTATGATTTTACAAATTAAGCACCAAAACATCATGTTATACAACAAATCTGGCAGAAAAAGTAGTTCAATATACAGTAATGCTATGTAGTAATTACTGTATTTAGGAATTTCGCACCAAAATATCATGATACATTGAAAACATTGACTACAAAAATGCGTTGGATAATCCAGAACGTTGGATAAGCGAGTGTTGGATAAGTGAGACTCTACTGTATTTACATTCCGCCCTTCTCACCCCAAAGGGGACTCAGGGCGGATCACATTACACATATAAGGCAAACATTCAATGCCTTTTAACATAGAACAGAGACAGAGACAAACGCAGGCTCTGAGCTGGCCTCGAACTCATGACCTCTTGGTCAGAGTGATTTGTTGCAGCTGACTGCTCACCAGCCTGCGCCACAGCCCGGCCCCCTTGCAATAATACGCCTTGTTTTTCTTCCTCGGAGTCTGTGTTTGGGGACAATCTTGATAGCCATCGTGGATCGGATTAACCTGTGGTCTGTCCAGCAGTCATCAGTACCTGTCATGGCTCTTGTGAGAAGCACATCACGACGGTCTCTGGCATGTGTAATTACATAGTCCAAGAAGTGCCAATGCTTTGACCGGGGGTGCTTCCATGATGTCTTGAGCTTGTTTTTCTGTTGGTGATGACGAGGTTGTGCTCTCCGCATTTGGTGAGAAGCAAGATGCCATTTGAGTTGCTGTTTCCAACCCCGTCTTTTCCTATGATCCCTGGCCACAGGCCGGAGTCCCTTCCGACTCTTGCATTAAAGTCCCCCAGGAGGATGATTTTGTCCTCCTTAGGTATCTCTGATAGGATGATGTCCAGCTGACAATAAAAATTTTCCTTGATGTCTTCGTCAGCATCTAGTGTTGGTGCATAGGCACATATGATGGTTGCCTGTTGGTTTTTGGCAAGGTTAATTCGGAGGGTTGAGAGTCGTTCGTTGATGCTTTAATCAGGTGCTTCACCAGGTCGTTTCTGATCGCAAAGCCAACTCCATGTATTCGTCGCTCTTCTTCAGGCAGTCCCTTCCAGAAGAAGGTGTAGCCTCCCTTTTCTTCCTTCAGCTGTCCCTCTCCTGCTCTCCGGGTCTCCTGAAGGGCTGCTATGTCCATCTTAAAGCGTCCCAGCTCCCTTGCAATGAGAGCAGTCCTTTTCATGCAAGGCAAAAAAGGAAAGCAACAAAAAGTTGGCCCTAGCTGCACAAGCATGTAGAAGGCAAAACCAAACAAAAACTCCGCCGTAGCAAGCTATAAATCTTCTTAATGCCTCCAGATTCAGGTCTCTCCCAAGGTTCAGCGTTCAGCAGCAAGCTGTCGCTTTAAACTTTGTTGTTCTTCAAAACAACAGGAGCAGAAGGCTCAAAACATGCCTTCAATAAAAAAACTTCTCAATTTTTCAAAAAAAAAACATCACCACAGACACATTAGCTATGTAGTATCTGGGCCCATAACCTGTTAGCAAAGGTAAAAACCTTAGGTTGCAGAGTATCAAAGAAAAATAGATTAAAGCTGCAACAGAAACATAGCCCCGAAGTAATGTGGTCAAATAAAAAACTACATTGTAGCATAAAGTCAACTTACTTTAATGCTGTAACAGAAGCATAATGCAGAAACAAAAAACTCAGAGAGAGAATACAGGCAGAGTGCAAAGAATATATAAATGACAAACATAGCTCCACTTGTATCTAATTGATAAAGCTCAAAATACAAACATACTACCAGTTAAAGGTACAGACCTATTGGCTAAACATGAACTATATAATTTTGCAAACATTATAATACTTTCAACACATTTGCTGTCAGTGTTATCCAACAGTGTCCGTACGTTCCATGTTCCAAAGTTCGTTTCTCTTTTTTGGCCGCAGAGTGGTGACCCCTCTGGACGCGGCAGACCAGTCAGGGTAGGAGAGGCAGACTATGTTTAGGGCACCTTTTCTAGCCCCTTCCCTGTGTGGGGTGAGCAGAGCGGATCCTAAAAAGGGCTGCTCAGTCATCGATACAGCTGCCAGACTACTCAACTGCCTCGGTCCTTGAGGTAGAGCGACTGAGTCCATATCCACCGCCCATGTGCCAGTCTGTGACTAGGGGCTTCCAGATTTCACAGTCCTGCCCCCGTCGCCACTCGCTGATCGCCATGGGATGTTTGTTGGTTTGTTTTTATTTTTCTTGGAAGACACTTGTGTAATTTTTTTAATGTGTGGAGGTCGGTGCACAGCCAATGAACACACAGTCTTCATTGAGTGAGGGTCCCACCCAGTGGCATGGTTAAGACGATGATGATGGCTTCTCAGTCTGTTGCAGCTTTCTTCCGCCTTCACAGCTGTAGGTGACAATCCCTCGATGGATTCTCACCTTGAGTTTTCCATTGAACCTGAGGGTGTAACCACCGGAGTCATGCACTCCCAGGAGGGGCTGTGGGGGAGGTTTCAGACCAAACACAATCTGAAGACTTGAAGATCTCAACGGAGGATCAGGTGGAGGATAACATGGTATCTGAGTCCCTTCAGGGAGATAGGGCGGAATACAAATAAATATTTTTTGTGTGTGTTGTCGAAGGCTTTCATGGCCGTGATCACAGGTTGTTGTATGTTTTCCAGGCTGTCTGGCCATGTTCCAGAAGTATTTGTTAATGTGGGATTTGTGTATTGATAGTGTTTAAATGAAATTTGTGTCTGGCATGTATTGCATACTGATTGCATCATCCAGAGTATGCTATAGTCTGTAAAGAGTTAATGACTGTGAAGCTGTGTTGACCTTGATGTGTGGCTGGAACCTGGGGAGTGTCCAGACACAAGTGTGTTTGTACATTACTGATTGCATCCGTTGAGATCTTGCTCTGTTCTGAGTTGTGTCTGCTTAGAGTGAAAGCCAAGTCCTGTATTCGTCTGCAAATCTGTTTGTCTTGTACAGTAAAGCTTTGTATATATATTTTTACCATCGTCTCTGACGTCTCTTCGTTTTGTGTTCCATTGACAACATACAACTGCTGCTACGCTGCGAATTACTCTGACAGTATTCTCTCCTGACGTTTCACCCACATCTGTGGCAGGCATCCTCAGAGGTTGTAAAATATGGAGAAACTAAGCAAGGAAGATTTATATATATCTGTGGAGAGTCCAGGGTGAGAGAAGAACTCTTGTCAGTTGGAGGCCAGTGTGAATGTTGTAGTTAATCACCTTAATTAGCATTGAATAGCTTCATCTCCTGGCTTCTTCCTGCCTGGGGGCATCCTTTGTTCAGAGTCGTTAGCTGCCCCTGGTTAATTCATGTCTGGAACTCCTCTGTTTTCAGAGTGTTGCTTCTTATTTACTGTTCTGATTTTTAAGTTTTTTAATACTGGTAGCCAGATTTTGTTCATTTTCATGGTTTCCTCCTTTCTGTTGAAGTTGTCCACATGCTTGTGAATTTCAATGGCTTCTCTGTGTAGCCTGACACGACAGTTTTTGGAGTGGTCAAGCATTTCTGTGTTCTCAAATAATATACTGTGTCCAGGTTGGTTCATCAAGTGCTCTGCTATGGCTGATTTCTCATGTTTTTTATTTATCTATATCACTATATATACATTTTAGATAGCACAGGGAAGGCTGAATACCCCTGCGGTGTTTTTTCTGCTGTCTGTGTTCCTGTTCAGAAGATTTCACCTCACTTTCTGTCCCTGTGATCATTGGATTTTGGAAAATGTGGCTTGTCATGGAAACAAGAATTGGGGATAAAGCTTCAGCAGGGACTCCTTTCCCCCTTTTCCCTTCTTCCAGAAGTAACTTTCTCTTTCTAGGGAAGATTCCTCTCACTTTCTGTTCTCTCACCCCTGTTCTATGAGTAATTTGTAAGTCAGATGTTTGTAACTTGGGGACAGCTTCTGACCTGAAATCCTATGTTTCTTATATACAATGGACCCTGTCTTGGGCTTCAGGCTGAAGCATACCATAGAACTGCACTGGAGGACCTGGCAATGCCTTGGGAAGTCTCCTCCAAACATCTGCAGGAATGAGTATTGATCCTTACAAGACCTTTTGGGTGGGTTTTGGGGTGGTTTTTTTGTTTGTTTGTTTTTCTGTTTTGTTTTTTTGTTTGTTTGTTTGTTTTAATATTTTGCTTTTTGCTATATAACTTCCTGGAATTTGGAAAGCCTTAGTGCAGGGGTCCTCAAACTTTTTAAGCCGAGGGCCGGTCCACAAACCTTCAGACTGTTGAGGGGACGGATTATCATTTGGAAAAAAAAATACAAACAAATTCCGATGCACACTGCACATGTCTTATTTGTAGCGCAAAAACAACAAGAAGAACAATGAAAGAACAATACAATATTTAAAAATAAAAACAATTTTAATCAACATACATTGATCAGGATTTCAATGGGAAGTGTGGTCCTGCTTCTGGCCAATGAGATAGTCAAGTTAATTAGGATTGTTGCTGTTGTTGTTGTTGTTGTTGTTGTTGTTGTTGTTGTTGTGTGCCTTCAAGTCATTTCAGACTTTGGGCGAGCCTAAGTCTAAAATTTATTTATTTATTTATTTATTTACTGCATTTATTTACTACATTTGTATCACACCCTTCTCACCCCAAAGGGGACTCAGAGTGGCTTACAAATTATATGTACATACAATATATTATATTATTAGCATAGCACAATATTAGCATTATATATTACTATCTTGAACTATACCACTATACTGTAATATTATTAGTAATATTATATGTAATATAGAACATATAATTAATATTATTATATGGTATTATTATTAGTGTTATATTGTATTACATTATAATATTATTATCAATATTATATCTATATGCAATATATTATATTATAAAACTGAGGGTGGGGGCCAGGTAAATGACCTTGGAGGGCCGCATCCGGCCCCCGGGCCTTAGTTTGGGGACCCCTGCCTTAGTGGATATGTTGCTGTGGGTTTTGCTCCAAGACAAAAACAAAAAAAGGAAGAAACTACAGCAGAAATTAACACCAGGCAATAGTAACATTTACTCTGGATAGGATAGAATAAGCAAGCTAGTGTGTTGTACTGGCATTAGTCTATGAGTATGGAAACCAGGACACAACATCAAGAAGGATCTAATTCAGGCATGGACAAACTTCAGCCCTTCGTGTTTTTGGATTTCAACTCCCACAATTCCTAACAGCCTACCGAATTGTGGGAGTTAAATTCCAAAACACCTGAAGGACTGAAATTGGCTCATTCCTGATCTAATAGCCCACCAGGGATGCATCTACCCTATAGCATCAATGCAATTCAACACTACTTCGGCTGCCATGGCTCAATGCTATGGAATCCTGGGAGTTATAATTTGTTGTGGCACAATCACACTTTGGCAAAGGAGGCTCTTGTGACACTACAACTCCCAAGATTCCTTAGCATCGAACCATGGCCGTTGAAATAGTGTTGAACAGCAGTAATTCTGTAAGTTTTAAGAATGGGGCTGAAGCCAGAGGCACTGATATAACCTTTCACTATTGAAATATGCCTTTTTCTTTATGTTCCAGGCAAAAAGAAATAAAGAAGCCCCAGGCATAAAGGAGAATGAGAACGAGGAGGCACAAGTTAAAATGCTCATCATTGACACGAGGAGGGGAACACAGGGGAGAGGAAAGAAGCAGGGACCAGAGACCAAACAGAGCAAAAACATGTTTTGTCAATCAATCTTTTCCCAGTTAGATGAAGAGAAAGCGTAGGGATGTGTAGAGTGTGAAAAGCTCTACTACATGAATGTACATGAATCTATATAAATAAAAATGTAAATGTCCGTTTGTTCAGAATCTCAAATCTCCTGTAATTCTTCACCGATTGCTTTGAAATTTTTACACAACGTAGCAATCGAACAGGCGCATGTTTTTATGTTTTCACATACCTACTACTATATAGAAGTCACACCTGTGACAGGTAAACATATGCCTTTCTTCAAAAACAGTGCCACCTACTGGACATCTAAGCAACACATGCTATACTACATATTTTACGTTTCTATTCCAGTCTTTCCAAATGCATTGCTACATTGAATTTTCATAGATTTCGATTTAGTTTCACTTTAATTGTGTTGGAATTCCTCGGTGCCTGGAATATCAGTATGCCAAGAGAACACACTGTAGAACTGATGCAGTTCGCCACCACTTTCACAATCCAGGGCCAAGGCTGTGGGAGTGTGGGAGCTGCAATTTTTAGCAGCACTCTTTGGCAGAGATGGCTAAAGATCTTGACGAACTACAACAGCTCCCATGATTTAACGCCTTCGAGTTGCAGTGGTGTCAAAGCTGCACCCGTTCTCCAAGCAGAGAGTCAAAGGATGCGGCGGTGGCGGCGACAGCAACTCACCCACTCCCTGCACGGTGTTCTCAAAGGTTGAATGCCACATACAGAGTTTATTTATTTATTTATTTATTTATATTCCTCTTTATCTCTTCCTGTGAGCCCTTCCTTCCACAATCTGGAATATTAAGGCAAATAATCCACAATTTCTGCTTTGAACTGGATTATCTGAGATACAAACTACCATACAATCCATTTCAATGTGGACTTTATACAGCTGTGTGGAAGGAGCATCAGAATATCAAGGCAGAAAATCCTATGATATCTGCTTTGACCTGAGTTATCTGATCCACACTGCCAAATATCCCAGTTCAAAGCATATATTGTGGGTTTCTCAGCCTTGATATTCTGGGTTATATGGCTGTGTGGAAGGGCCCAGAGT
This sequence comes from Anolis carolinensis, assembly GCF_035594765.1. Taxonomy (NCBI): domain Eukaryota; kingdom Metazoa; phylum Chordata; class Lepidosauria; order Squamata; family Anolidae; genus Anolis; species Anolis carolinensis. Next base: position 6,731,923 of record NC_085842.1, read on the forward strand.
CCACACTGCCATATAACCCAGTTCAAAGCAGATAATGTGGGATTTTATTCAGCTGTGTGGAAGGGGGCCTCAAAGTGGCTCACAATCAAAAACATGACACAGATTGCTTCCCACATGGACAATTATATGTTGCCTATTCTAGAGTTGGCAAAACAGACTGGCGATGTCAGAAAGGGGGAGAAATCCTTCCAAAAATCCCACCTCTGACACCGACTGCGGAGATGTGGAGGAGTTCCTATTAATTAATTATATTTATATTATATATCCGCTGCCACCAATGTAAAGATGTTTTTATTTTAAACACTGCCACCAGAGGTAAAGATGTTTATAATACAGCCACCAGATGTTAAGGGGATTTTCAACTCTTGCCACCACTATTGGAAGATTTAGTCACTGGCTACTTAGAGAGGAGACTTTTAAATCTTGGTTTTTCTTTCTTCTTCTTTATTCTTGATATTATATATGACAGAGGCTTGGATGTTGAAAGAACAATAACAAGTTTATTCAGGCACAAGCTTAATCGTTACAATAACTTCTTTTCTTGGTTGAGGCACTTAGATTAACAGTTGCAATAACAGAATGAGGTGATTCAAACTTCCTAAAATGTCACTTCTTTTTTTTACTGCTCTAAACTGCAGTCACCCTGTGAATTTCAATCACAGCCTATCTGTTCCTTATCTGGAAACAGACTACCTTAAAATAAGTCACCAAACTTATTTTAAACTTGACTCAAAATCCAACCTTTGAGTCTCCCTGATTCTCCAACTGAGAATCAGCCTTCCCTGTGTCTCATAAGAACACAGACTCTAAAATCAACCTTCCCTGTGATTCTCTGACCACAGACTGCCTGACTGAATTTCTTTTCAAACTCTCTTCTGCCAAATGACAGTTGGCTCCGCCCGCGTTTCTATGGCAACCACTCATGACAGCAGAGTAACTGAAATACTGACTCTTTTAAAACACAGTTAAACATGACTTTTAAAACGCAGTTAAAAATGACATCTGTAAACTAAAATTCATACTTCTTTACACAGACAATCTCTATATCTGCACAATGGAACAAAAAATATTGTATACCCACAAGCATCATGAAATTACATAGATTAGAAAGCAACTCTTTCTCCTTTCTTTCTTTTCCATTTAACTAGACTGGGCCACAGCTAGTCTCAAATAATTTCCACAGTAGAGAAGCTATATCAGTGTTTGGGGTGTGGAAAGTAGATCAATTCATACGGCTGTGTGGTTTCCCATCAAAAGAACCACAAAGGGGAGAAACCATATAAATGCCTGGAGTGTGACCAGAGTTTCCAACCGAAGAGTGAACTCCTATCACATCAAGGAACGCACCCGGAGAACAAACTGTACAAATGCTGTGAGTTTTGGAAAGGGATTTGATGGGAGTCTAGAGCTTATTCGTCATGAAATACATCACGGAGAGAAATTTTACAAATTTTGGAATGCGGAAAGCACTTCCGTTCTGCCAGGCTCCTTCATGCACACAGAAAAACCCACGCAGAGAAGCAATCGGGCATAGGTTTGGAGTGTGGCAAGAGCTTCCAGACAAGCACACCTCTTATTAGCCATGAATTGACCCACATGAGGGAAAAGCCATAGAAATGCATGCAGTGTGGGGAAAGCTTCAGTGGGAGAGGCAGCCTTGATATGCATAGAAAAACCCACACAGGAGAGAAACCGTAGAAATGTTGAGTATGGAAAGATGGTCACTGTGAATGCAAGCCTTGAAGTGCACAGAAGAACCCACACCAAAAAAAAAAAGACATAAATGTGTGGAGCGTGGAAAGTGCTTCAGTGTGAGAGGAAACCTTGATGCATACAAGAATTCACGCAAGATAGAAACCATTCAAATGTATGGAGCTTCCATGCAAAAAAGTACCTTACTAGGCATAGTAGAACCCACCCTGGAGAGAATCCACATAAATGCCTGGAGTGTGGAAATAGTTTTTGCCAAAATCAGACCTTGCGTCCCACCAAAGAATCCACATGACGAAACAAACCAATATGCTTTCCAGCTTCCAGGCACCATATGTAATGTGGCTTCCAGACACATATGTAGTTTTGAAATAAAGAAAGATGCCCTCTATACATAATTTCCAAGTCAACCCTCAAACCCTGGGTACTCTTATTCAACGTAAGTACTGTACCTTAACTCTTACAAAAAGGAATCATTCCCCTTCTTTGAATAGATGGGTGAAAGCCATGAGACTTGTTCATTTTGGAAGAACCTAAAAGAAACATCGAGCCCATCTACTTTTTCGCCAATGAATTGCTTCTGTCTTTTTTGTGTCCCAATGGGGAAATTGGGGGCGGGGGGGCATTGGCACTTTTTGCTCTCCATGGAATGGCCCATGACATATCCATGGGTCATATCAAAATCCATAACCTTGGCTTTAAAAGCTGCCCTTGACGTATACAAGTTGAGTATATGTGGGAAATATGGCAAAGAAGAAATACTGTATGTCATCACATAATGGTCACACTTTTCCTATAAAAGGAGGTGCAACTATTATGTGAAGAAAAATAGTTGCTTCAATAAATACCTTCGCTGCAAATTGGGAGGAAGAGGAGGGATGATCCTGATGAAGGTGTATTGGGAAAATATAATACTTGTATTGGAAACCATATATTGAATGTAATCATGTTAAAGAAATAGAAATAGGAAAATATGTAATCACCAGCAGATTGTGTACTAGCCTTAAAAATACATTCTGCTCAGCAAATACCTGCCTCCCCATAGTAAGACCAAAGTTCATTCTGAGTGCCGGGGACATATGTTAAGTGTCAACAAGAGTAGATAAGCTAATGGACAAAAGACAAATTAAGCCTTTTTGGGATGTCAAGATAAGACCTGGCGCCATGAGGGGAGTGCTAATGGGTCTCTGACAGCTAAGATAAGGGGATTCTCCTTAATTAACGAGAACCCCTAATGGATGAGATGAGAATTCCAAGAGATAAGGCTAATGGAGGGTCAAAGGTCTTGAAAGTAGTCTATATTTTAGGAAAATGCAAAGATAGCTTTTTAGTTAAGTGCCCAGTAAGACTTTTTTTTGACACTAATTGGTGATTGATAATACCTGTGTGACATAGTAGATGGAGGAAAAAGGGTATATAAGAACTTGTGATCCTCTGTTCCAGTACCTTCGCTTTCCTGATGACAGGGAAGGTCTTTTTCTTTATTGCTGTATTCTCACTGGCCATTGAGAATAAATGTCATTTTTTCTACAGCCACCGGAACTCTCTTTGTCTCATTTCCTCAAACCTTTGTCTGCCATTTCAATCCAGCTTCAGTCAAATAGCTCTGTTTGTTTGTTCTTAATTGTAGAGCCATTTGGGGCTGATTTTCCCTTTCTTCCTTCTTTCTCCAAAGACAAGGCAGTTTAAAAAACTATGAAATGGAGGTCATTGAAGTTCCAGTGTCCTCCTTCCAAGAGAAGGCAGTTTACAAAACATTGAATGGAGTTCTTTGGAGAAAAGAGGAGAGGAAAGATCTGAGTTCCAGAAAACTCAATTACAGGTTTTGTCTCAGAGGAGGGAGAAAAGAGGTAAGAGTGGAACTTCAGAGATATTGTAGTTTTTAAGCTGCCTTGCCTTCTTACTTACTTAGGCGATCCTTCGTTGTCCAAGTATGATGGCCTTCCAAATTTTTGGAAGATGGCTGTGAGTTTTTGGGAGTTGTAGTTCACCTACTACCAGAGAAACTTTGAATCCGACAATGAACTTGGATCAGATTTGGACCACAGAACCACCATGACCAACTGAACATTTATTTACAGTATTTATATTCCGCCCTTCTCACCTCAAAGGGGACTCAGGGCGGATTACAATGAACACATATATGGCAAACATTCAATGCCAACAGACAAACAACATACAGTATAGACACACACAGAGGCATTTTAACATTTTTCCAGCTTCACAATTCCGGCCACAGGGGGAGCTGTTGCTTCACCATCCACTAGTGGCTGTACTTCCTCATTCCTTTCCTCGTGTTTTGCTGGCAGTTTTATGGTGTTGTAAATTAGTTAAATTAGCCTCCTGCATAAAGCGTACCTAAATTTCCCTAAATTAATGCTATGTAGTAATTACTGTATTTACGAATTTAGCACCAAAATATCACAATGCATTGAAAACATTGACAAAAAAATGTGTTGGATAATCCAGAACGTTGGGTAAGTGAGACTCTACTGTATATATAAACTACACAACTACATTCTAGCTACTACGTACTACTATTAAAACACTACAAGTATATTATACCTGTTAGAAATAACAGAACATAAACACCAAGGCGAATCAGTAGTAGTTTTAATTGTATTTTAATTCTTGTACTTCATGATACAAAATATATTTTTTTGAAAAATAACATTCACTTTTTAACGTATTGGCTCTATTTCTAGTTTGCCTTGTGTCATGCCAGTCGTCAGGCACCCCAAGTCCCTCCATGGGGAGAAATGTGGGATTAAAAATAAATAAGTAAATAAGTAAACAAAACAAACAATATGCAAAAAAAAATCAAAACAACTTTGTTATAAAGTGCAGGGAAAGAGAAAACGTGTTAGAAAGACGAGGAAGTGTCCAGCTTATTAGATGGCATATGCGATCCCATAGCATTGACCCATGGTGGTAAATATGGGTGCCAAACTGCATTAATCCTACAATGCAAGATGCAATTGAAGACCCATCTATTCTGCCAAGCCTAGCCAGACAGTTTTAACTTGTGAATTTTGACTTACATTTCATTGGTGTGATCTTGTATTTTGCCGTATGTATTTTAATCGTGTTGGGTTTCACCCCTCTGTTCTAACCCTATTATTATTTTAAGGCTACCACAACCGGGCTGTGGCGCAGGCTGTTGAGCAGCTGCAATAAATCACTCTGACCATGAGGTCATGAGTTCGAGGCCAGCCCGTGGCGGGGTGAGCACCCGTCAATTAAAAATAAAAAATAGCCCCTGTTCGTTGCTGACCTAGCAACCTGAAAGATAGTTGCATCTATCAAGTAGGAAATAAGGTACCACTTATAAAGTGGGGAGGCAAGATTAACTAATTTACGACTTGGAATGAGGAAGTGCCTTTAGAGTGGATGTTGAAGCAGCTGCTCCCCCCTGTGGCCAGAATCGAACATCACCTCAGGAGAAGGTTAAATTGCCTCTGCGTCTGTCTGTCTCTGTTTGATGTGTTTATGGGCATTGAATGTTTGTCCTATGTGTGTATAATGTGATCCGCCCTGAGTCTCCTTCGGAGTGAGAAGGGTGGAATATAAATACTGTAAATAAATAAATAAATAACCACTTGTGGGACACCACGTAACAGCCCTGCCATTTGGAACTTGCCTGAAAGGTATGACCGGAACCACTGCAACACTTCCCAAATTCCAGGAGGAAACCATGGTTGATGGGACTGGATGCTGCTAAGAGATCTAGAAGCCCCAACAGTGTTGACCCGTCAGTGTTGAGACGGAGAACATCCATGGTTCTCAACCTGTGGGTCCCCAGATGTTTTGGCCTTCAACTCCCAGAAATCTGGCTGGGATTTCTGGGAGTTGTAGGCCAAAACACTTGGGTACCCACAGGTTGAGAACCACTGCACTAAGGTGACCATAGCAGTCTCAAGTCTGTATCCTGCTCTGAAGATGGTTTGAAATGAGTCAAAGAAATGTGTATCATCCAAGAGTGCCTAAAGTCTAACTGCCTTCTCAATCACCTTGCCCAAAAAAGGGAGGCTAGACACTGGTCTGCAATTATTAATGTCCAGGAGATCCAGCGAGGGCTTCTTCAGTAGTGGTCTAGTTACTGCTTCTTTTAGACATAATGGAAAGTTTCCCTGCCTGAGAGATGCATTAATAATTTGTTGTATTTGAAATCTAATTGTACCTCCTCCCTGGATGACGAGCCAAGAGGAGCAGGGATCAAGCTCAGAAATCTTTATTATCCGATTACAGACAATTTTTGCTTTGAACTGGGATATATGCAGTGTGGACTCAGATAACCAAGGTCAAAGCAGATATTGTGGGATTTTCTGCCTTGATATTCTAGCCCCCTTCCATACAGCTGTATAAAATCCACATTGAACTGGATTTTATGGCAATATGGACTCAGATAACCCAATTCAAAGCAGATATCGTAGATTATTAAAACTACTACTGTCGGCTGGGCTGTGGCGCAGGCTGGTTAGTAGCCAGCTGCAATAAATCATTATGACCAAGAGGTCATGAGTTCGAGGCCAGCCCCTGTCGGAGTGAGCACCTGATTATGAAAATAAAAAATAGCCCTGCCCGTTGTTGACTTAAGCAACCCGAAAGATAGTTGCATCTATCAAGTAGGAAATTTAGGTACCGCTTATGTGGGGAGGCTAATTTAATTAATTTAAGGTAAAGGTTTCCCCTGACGTTACATCCAGTCATGTCTGACTCTGAGGGTTGGTGCTCATCTCCATTTCTAAGCCGAAGAGCCGGCGTTGTCTGTAGATACCTCCAAGGTCATGTGGCCATTGGCATGACTGCATGGAGCGCCGTTACCTTCCCGCCGGAGCGATACCTATTGATCTACTCACATTGGCATGTTTTCAAACTGCTAGGTTGGCAGGAGCTGGAGCTAACAGCGGCCGCTCCTGCCACCCTCGGGGATTGAACTTGGGACCTTTCGGTCTCCAGCTCAGCACTTTAACGCAGTTCGCCACCGGGCTCCATAAAAATCGTCCAACAGTGTTTGGAATGAGGAAGTATCCATGGACTCGGCATCACAGTGGATGATGAAGCAGCTGCTCCCCCTGTGGCCAGAATCAAGCATACCCTCAGGAAGCTGGAAACTGGAGAAGGTTAAATTGCCTCTGTGTCTCTGTCTCTATGTTCATATGGCATTGAATGTTTGCCATGTATGTGTACATTGTGATCCACCCTGAGTCCCCTTCGGGGTGAGAAAGAAGGGCAGGATATAAATACTGTAAATAAATAATAAATAAATAATCTGCCCCGATATTCTGGGTTATATGGCTGTGTGGAAGGGCTCAGTTGAACTGCATCAGCTCTACAGTGTGTTCTCTTGGCATAGTGATATTCCAGGCATTGGAGAATTTCAACACAATTAAATCAAATCTATGAAAATTCAATGTAGCAATTCATTTGGAAAGATTGGAATAGAATCATAAAATATGTAGTATAGCGTGTGTGGCTTGGATGTCCAGCAGAGGGTGCTGTTTTGAAGAAAAATATATTTTACCTGTCACAGGTGTGGCAGCTATATAATAGTAGGTATGTGAAAACATAAAAACATGTGCCTGTTTGATTGCTACGTTGTGTCAAAATTTCAAAGCAATCGGTGAAGTATTTCAGGAGATCTGAGGTTCTGAACAAACGGACATATACATTTTTATTTATATAGATTCATGCACATTCATGCAGTAGATCTTTTCACACTTCACACATATCTGCGGTTTCTCTTCATCTAACTGGGAAAGGATTGAGTGACAAAACATGTTTTTCTCTGTTTGGTCTCTCTTCCCTGCTCCTTTCCTCTCCCCTGTGTCGATGCTGAGCATTTTAACCCGTGCATCCTCGTTCTCAATCTCCCTCTCCTCTTTGCCTGGAACATAAAGACAAAGGAATATTTCAATAGTGAAAGGTTATATCAGTGCTTCTGGCTTCAGCCCTCTCCCTAAAATGTACAGAATTACTGCTGTTCGACACCACTTCAACTGCCATGGCTCGATGCTGAGGAATCTTGGGAGTTGTAGTGTTACAAGAACCTCCTTTGCCAAATGTGATTGTGCCATGCCAAATTACAACTCCCAAGGCATCCATAGCATTGAGCCTTGGCAGCTAAAGTGGTGTCGAACTGCATTAATGCTACAGGGTAGATGCATCCCTGGTGGGCTATTTGATCAGTCAGTCCTCCAGGTGTTTTGGAGTTTAACTCCCACAATACGGTAGGCTGTTAGGAATTGTGGGAGTTGAAGTGCAAAACACTTGGAGGTCCTAAGTTTGCCCATGCCTGAATTAGATCCTTCTTGATGTTGTGTCCTGGTTTCCATAGTCATAGACTAATGCTTAAAGCAGTACAACATGCCTGCTGTGATGTCCCATGGACCCTTGGGCCGTGAACCTGACTCCATTGTGGACCACAGTGATGAGGAAATAAGTTTTGTGCCGATTCAGCAAGACTCTGCCCCGTTCCAGATGTTCCCTATTGACAATTCTAGTTCAATGCTCATTAAAAAGGCCCTTGAAACGGAGTCTTCTCTTCCCAGTTCCCCTCCCTTTGATAGAAGGATGTTTGTGGAAACTAACAGACAGGAGAAAACTGGCAGGAGACGAAGCGTGCGATTAGCAGCTAGGGAATCTGCTGATTAACCTATTTTCCCCTGAGAATTCTAAGGGAGGATTGCATCTGGCCAAGATGTTGTTCTAGCTCTTTTCCCTTGGGAAAAGAGCATTTGAGACACCTGTTCTGAGGGAAGATTCGAAGTTCTTTAAAAGCTCTGTGCGCTGGCTAGCCAGCGCGGAGTCAACGTGTCAGTTGGAGGAATAACTTCGCTTCCAGCCAAGTGTGGACCGCATTTGGATCCACTATTTTCCAGCCTAGCTGTGCCTTGCCTAGCTGTGTTTCCTTGCCTTGCCTTGCTGTGGTTCCAGCCTTGCCTTGTCGTGTCGTGTATCCAGCCTTGTCTTCAATTCCTTGCCTTGGACTTGCTTTGAACTCTAGTAAAAGACTTGGACGTTTCCCCACTCAAACTGTTTGGAAGTCTGAGTGCGTTTCGGTTTTTGGATTACAAACTTTGGACTTTAATATCAGACATTGGACAATATATTATTGGACTATATTTGACCTCTCCCAAAAGGTCTATTGCTGAACTATATCTTCTGCTTGGTTTTATTTCATTTCTTCATTTTCTTAATAAAGATATTAGATTGTTTATTGGCCTCGGTGTATTGGTTTCCAGTGCTCTCGCAGTCAGGGGCGTCACACCTGCTTACTTATTCTGTCCTATCCAGGGTAAATGTTATTATTCCCTGGAGTTATTTCCTGTTGTAGTGTCTTCTTTAAAAAACAAAACAAAAAAACGGTTTTGATTGTTTTGGAGCAAAACCTACAGCAACATATATCCATTCAGAGGGTTTCCAAATTCCAGAAAGTTATGTAGCAAAAAGCAAAAACAAAAAACACCAAAAACCCCCAGAAAGCAAAACAAAACCTGCAAAAAAGCCTTGTAAGGATCAATACTCATTCCTGCAGATGTTTGAAGGACACTTCCCAAGGCATTGCTAGGTCCTCCAGTGCGGTTCTATGGTATGCTTCAGCCTCCCAAAGCAAGAGAACGGAAAGCAGAATGTTACTGGACAGGAAAAGAAATTTAAAGATGGACTTAAAGCCAACCTTAAAAACTATGGCATAGACACTGAGAACCGGGAAGCTCTGGCTCTTGAGCGCTCTAGCTGGAGGTCAGCTGTGGCCAGCAGTGCTCAAGAATTTGAAGAGGCACGAATGGTGGGCGAAAGGAGAAACGTGCCAAGAGGAAGGCGCATCAAGCCAACCCTGACCAGGACCGCCTTCCGTCTGGAAACCGATGTCCTCACTGAGGAAGAACATAGGATCAAAAATAGGACTCCACAGCCAACTACGCATCCACAGCTAAGACGCTACACTTGGAGGACCATCATCCTCGAGCTGCAAGGGATCGCCTAAGTAAAGTAAGTAAGTATAGATAAGTAGATAGATAAATAGACAAATAGATAGGCTGGAGTGTTGTAACTCAGCCTTTGTGTGACTCTGATGAGGATTCTGGGATGCAGTTTCCAGATGATGGGATTCAGGTTCAGGATGAGTTTCAAGATGACTCTGATGGAGATTATGGGATTCAGGTGCAGGGTGTTCCTGCTGTAGATTTTTTTTCATGTCAGGAAAAACCGGAGTTGCTTCTGGAGTGAGAGAATTGGCCGTCAGCAAGAATGTTGCCCAGGGGACGCCCGGATGTTTTGATGTTTTTACCATCCTTGTGGGAGGCTTCTCTCATGTCCCCGCATGGAGCTGGAGCTTATAGAGGGAGCTCATCCGCGCTCTCCCGGGTGGGAGAAAATGTGGAAAATGAAGAGCAGGGAGGCTTTCCCATGAGAAGAAATGTTGTTGTTACTGATGATGGTTTTCAGGTGCAAGAAGCAGAAAGGGAGAGCAGCTCCCAGCCTCAGTCTGATAACACTAACGAGCCCTGTGGCCTTGAAAGCGATGAGGCCATGTCTCTAGATCGGGCTTGTTGTTTGGAATTTCAGGAGTTGTGTAGAAGTCTCAGAATAGCAAATAAGAGGGAGGTCAAAGGGCAAAGAAATGCCTTCATGTTATGCTATTAAAACAGCCTGCTGAGGGGGAAATCTTTGTCAAAGAACTTGAATCAAGAACCAAGTCTGCTTCCCTGTATTATCTTGTAGCCTGGATGTATCCTCAATTCTGGGACTTGGGCTTCGTTTTAAGGACCTTGTTTCATGCCTAATGTTTCCATGGATTTGTTCTTACAGCCTTGTTTTTGTAACTATCTTTTGGCACTGAACTTTTGCCTTTTATGAACTATCTTTTCCCTATTTCCTAATAAACTACAAAAGACTACATTTGGTGTGCAGTTTGGTGTCTTTAGCAAGGTGAAGCTAACCTGAGGTGTGACATGGAGGTACATTAAAAATGTATTTGTTCTGACTTTGTAACTTGGGGCCACCCTGGGTATGCAAAAATTATAGTATGTGAAGGATCCTGGAATGGATCCCTTGTGTAATATGCCGTTCTAATGTAAGGGAAACAAATCAAAACGAAGATAATTGGTTGAAAGGAGGAACTCTGTATCAAATTCTACATTTTTCTCCAATCGAAACCATACTCAGCCACACTCTCTCCTTAACGTAAGGAAAGAGAGATGCAGCTGACAAGATTTCGGGATACCTGAGAAAGAAGGATGAAGAAATAGTCTCCACTCGTTTTCGCTCAGCACGGTTCCGCTTCCATTGTCCTCCTCCTTCACCACCCACTGGAAGGGTGGTCCCAATTGCTGAGCACAGAGTCTTGCTTTTTCTTGTTGACGTCTTTCAGTCCTTCTCAACCTGTCACGTTCATTCTGTCGGGCACGACCCTTTTTTGTAGCTGCAGAACGCAATTGCTGTGCTCGCAACCGTGCCCTCTCGAGTCTGGCTGCACGTTGCTCTGGTGTTTCCTTGGCAAGTCTTTGGGCCTGTCTTTGTCTCTGTCGCTCCTTCTCTGCTTCCCTTTCTTCCTCAGTCAGATTTGCAATTGCTCGTCGCCTTGCTTGCCATGGGCGACTATGACGACCTAAGTGTGTTTTTCGGCGAGGCATTATTTGGGTGAACGAAAGAAGATCGGTTGCCTTGAAAAAGAAGAAAGGGAGTTATAACAGAAACATATAAAATTGCAAAAATGGAAAAATAAATCAAAATCTAGGAAAATTCAATTTAACAATGCATTTGGAAACACTGAAATTCAGAAATTGTAAATGGATCGTAAATTGGAAACATTGAAATGGTATTGTAAAATATTTAGTATAGGAATACCTTTATTTTCAGAGTTTTGTTCTTTATTTACTGTCTTGGTTGTAGAGTTGTTTAATGCTGCTGCCAGGTTTTCTTCATTTTGATGATTCTCAGGAACCCAATAATACTGTAATAATAATAATAATAATAATAATAATAATAATAATAACAACAACAACAACAACAACATTGGGTGCCGTGCCAAAAGATCTCAGCCGGCATTTGGAAACAATAGGCATTGACAAAATTATGATCTACCAACTGCAAAAGGCCACCCTGCTGGGATCTACGTGCATCATCCGAAAATACATCACACAGTCCTAGACACTTGGGAAGTGTTCAACTTGTGATTTTGTGAAACGAAATTCAGCATATCTATCTTGTTTGCTGTGTCATACAATAATAATAATAATAATAATAATAATAATAATTTTTTTTTCCGTGTCAGGAGCAATCGGAGTTGCTTCTGGAGTGAGAGAATTGGCCGTCTGCAAGGACGTTGCCCAGGGACATTGCCCGGATGTTTTGATCATCCTTGTGGGAGGCTTCTCTCATGTCCCCGCATGGAGCTGGAGCTGATAGAGGAAGCTCATCCGCACTCTCCCCGGGTGGGATTCAAACCTGGAAGCTTTCAGGTCAGCAACCCAGCCTTCAAGTCATAAGGCTTTTATTCCCTAGGCCACCAGAGGCTCCGAGGAATAATAATAATAATAATAATAATAATAATAATAATAATAATAATGGGGAATCCTTTGTTGGGATGTGTTAGCTGGCTCTGGTTGTTTCCTGTCTGGAATGTGTCTAGCTGTGCTCGGCCACGCGTTGGTGTGGCGTAGTCTGTTGTTATGGAAATAATGTAATGAGAAGCAGCCTGTGTTTGAAGCTGCAAGGCTGTTCAGTGCTGTTCAAGGTGAGCAACGGAGGATCCCCATAGGTAGAAAGGAGCCATGCAAGTGCAGTCATGTATCTGTGGAATAATGTCCACAGGGTGGGAGAAAGAACTCTTGTCTGCTTGAGGCAAGTGTGAATGTTGCAATTGGCTAGCTTGAATAGCATGTAACAGCCTTGTAGTTTCAAAGCCTTGCTGTTTCCTCCCTGGAGGTATCCTTTGTTGGGAGGTGTTAGCTAGCTCTGGTTGTTTCCTATCTGGCCTTCCCCTGTTTTCAGAGTGTTGTTCTTTATTTATTGTCCTGGTTGTAGACTTTTGTAATGTTGGGAGCCTGGTTTTGTTCATTTTCATAGTTCACAGCAACCTAATAATAATAATAATAATAATAATAATAATAATAATAATAATAATAATGCTGGGGAGGCCTTCCAAGGCCTCTGGCTCTCTTCCTCTCGCCACCGGCGCTCTTTCCTGAGGGAGAAAGTGGACAGGAAAAGAGAGGGAAGCCTCGTCGTCAGCACGTGGTGGCCGTTGAAGCCCTGCCCACCTGGCTAATGTCACCAAGTTTCCCGGCTCTGCGCATGCGTGGTTCGTAATTTTTGGTTTTGGGTTTTTTTCTGTAATTTGGACCTAATTTTATAGGGTTTTTTGATGGAAAGACATAGATTGGATGACTATGTCTTTTGTGGCCAAATTTGGTGTGATCTGGTCCAGTGGTTTTGTTGTTTACTCAATGGGAATTACGCACATTCCATTTATATATAGAGAGAGAGATGATAATGATAATAGCCCCTTCCTCACAAGTCCCTCACCTCCTCATCTGTTTCTTAGTCTCTTCTCCTGGGGCCCTTCCACACAGCCATATAACCCAGAATATCAAGGCAGAAAACCCCACAATATCTGCTTTAGAATTGGAATATATGGCAGTGTGGACTGATAACCAAGGGCTCTTCTACACTGCCATATAACACAGAATAACAAGGAAGAAAACCCACAATATCTGCTTTAGAATTGGAATATGTGGCAGTGTGGACTGATAACCAAGGGCTCTTCTACACTGCCATATAACACAGAATATCAAGGCAAAAAATCCCACAATAGCTGCTTTGAACTGGGTCATCTGAGTCCACACTGCCATATATTTTAATTAATTAAAGCAGATATTGTGGGTTATATAGCGGTGTGGAGGTTCAAGGCCAAAAAGTGAGGCACTCTTAACTACAATCAACCCTCCGTATCCGCAGACACCACCATCCACAGCTTGAAAATAGTAAATATTATAAAAGAGGTGCCTTTTTACTGCTGGTGGAGTGTAATTTCCAAAAGAAACAAAATAGGAAAAAGCATTCAGAATTGGTAAAGCAACAGCAGCGGGAGTTCAGAAATTTCTCGTGCCAGCTCTAGAGTGATTGAGCTTCAACCATTCAGGAGCAGAAGACTGGATTCAAAGGACTGCATAACTAGATAGGAAAGTAAACACAGAATCTAAATAACACACTCACAGCTCACACCTTGCCTCTCTCCATGCTCACAGGAGAAGAACAAACGGGAGATCTCTGCCCCTTGCCATAAGCTGAAATATTTTATATAGAAATGTCTAGGGCTCTCTTATTATATCTTTCACTCACTCTTTGACCTCTTTTTTTTTTAAAAAGCACGCCTCCTTTGAGTCCTAGACCAACTATTTCCTCTAATGTTATATACAGTAGAGTCTTACTTAAACGGGCCGGCAGAACGTTGGATAAGCAAATATGTTGGATAATAAGGAGGCATTAAGGAAAAGCCTATTACACATCAAATTAGGTTATGATTTTACAAATTAAGCACCGAAACATCATGTTTAACAACAAATTTGACAGAAAAAGTAGTTCAATATGCAGTAATGCTATGTAGTAATTACTGTATTTACGAATTTAGCACCAAAATATCACTATGTATTGAAAACATTGACTAAAAAAATGCATTGGATAATCCAGAATGTTGGATAAGCGAGTGTTGGATAAGTGAGACTCTACTGTATATATATACAGTATGAACCTGATCCACCTCTGTCTTATGATGCTTAAATGGGGATCAAGCAGGCTCGAGAAATGCAATTTGAAAGTGTATCTACAGGGCAGAATTAAAGCGGTTTGATGCTGCTTCCACTGCCCTGGCTCAGTGTGATGGAGTCCTGGGAGTTGTGGTGTCTTCAAGGTCTTGAGCCTCCTCCTCCTGCTCACCAAACTACATCTCCCAGGACTCCACAGCACTCAGCCATGGCATTTAAAAATATCAGAGTATATCAAAAGTAACTAGTTCCTAGTAACGACACTACATGCAACACGTTACCTTCCTATCTTCCTTCCAGCTCTCCTCTTTCCCCCAGTTTGAAAAACAACTCCTTCCTTGGGGTTGTTGTATGTCTTTCGGGCTGTGTGGCCATGTTCCAGAAGCATTCTCTCCTGACGTTTCGCCCACATCTATGGCAGGCATCCTCAGAGGTTGTGAGGTATGGAGAAAACTAAGCAAAGAGGTTAATATATATCTGTGGAAAGTCTAGGGTGAGAGAGGTCAGTGTGAATGTGTAGTTAATCACTTAAATTAGCATTGAAAAGCTTATCTGCTGTCTTCTTCCTGCCTCTGGGGCATCCTTTGTTTAGAGTCGTTAACTGCCCTTGGTTGATTCATGTCTGGAAACCCTCTGTTTTCAGAGTATTGCTTTTTATTTACTGTTCTGATTTTTGAGTTTTGTAATACTGGTAGCCAGATTTTGTTCATTTTCATGGTTTCTTCCTTTCTGTTGAAGTTGTCCACATG
Organism: Anolis carolinensis; assembly: GCF_035594765.1. NCBI lineage: Eukaryota > Metazoa > Chordata > Lepidosauria > Squamata > Anolidae > Anolis > Anolis carolinensis. Next base: position 6,747,149 of record NC_085842.1, read on the forward strand.
CTTGTGGATTTCAATGGCTTCTCTGTGTAGTCTGACATGATAGTTGTTAGAATGGTCCAGCATTTTTGTGTTCTCAAATAGTATTCTGTGTCCAGGCTGGTTCATCAAATGCTCTGCTATGGCTGATTTCTCTGGTTGAATTAGTCTGCAGTGCCTTTCATGTTCTTTGACTCTTGTTTGGGCGCTGCGTTTGGTGGTCCCTATGTAGACTTGTCCACAGCTGCATGGTATCCGGTAGACTCCTGCAGAAGAGAGAGGATCCCTCTTGTCCTTCGCTGACCGTAGCATTTGTTGGATTTTCTTCGTGGGTCTGTAGATAGTTTGTAGGTTGTGCTTCTTCATCAGCTTCCCTATGCGGTCAGTAGTTCCCTTGATGTATGGTAAGAACACCTTTCCTCTGGGTGGATCTTTGTCTTGACTCTCCTGGCTTGTTCTTGGCCTTGCAGCTCTTCTGATGTCTGTGGTGGAGTATCCATTGGCCTGTAGAGCCCAGTTTAGGTGGTTGAGTTCACCTTGGAGGAGGTGAGGTTCGCAGATTCTTTGTGCACGGTCTGTCAGGGCTTTGATTGTGCTCCTTTTTTGACTTGGGTGATGGTTGGAGTTTTTATGAAGGTATCTATCTGTGTGTGTAGGTTTTCTGTAAACTGTGTGGCCCAATTGTTGATTGGGTTTGCGGATGACCAGAACATCTAGAAATGGCAGTTTTCCTTCCTTTTCTTTTTCCATGGTGAATTGGATGTTTGGGTGGATGCTGTTAAGATGGTCCAGGAACTTGCTGAGTTCTTCCTCTCCATGGCTCCAAATTGTGAAGGTGTCATCTACGTATCTGAACCAAACAGTGGGCTTTTTTGGTGCTGTTTCTAGGGCCTGTTTTTCAAAGTATTCCATATAGAAATTTGCTACTACTGGGCTGAGAGGGCTCCCCATGGCCACTCCATCCTTCTGTTCATAGAATCCAGTGTCCCACTGAAAGTAGCTAGTGGTGAGGCAATGGTGAAACAGGGCTGTGATGTCTTCTGGGAAGTTTTGTTTGATTAGTGTGAGGGTGTCAGCTACTGGGACTTTGGTAAAAAGGGACACCACATCAAAGCTGATCAGGATGTCCTTGGTGCTTAGATTGAGGTTGCTGATCTTTTCTATAAAGTGTGTAGAGTCCTTGATATAATGTGCAGTGAGCCCAATGTGGGTTTGTAGCTGTGTAGCCAGAAATTTTGCCAGGTTGTAAGTCGGCGATCCAATGGCACTTACAATGGGTCTGAGTGGGATGGAGTCCTTGTGGATTTTGGGGAGTCCGTAAAGCCTGGGTGGGAGGGCTTCTGATTTGCACAGCTGTTGGCGTATGTCAAAGTTAATGGAGGAGTTCTTGATTAGAGTGTTCGTTTTTCTGGTGATTTTGTTAGTGGGGTCTTGTTTCAGTTTCTTGTAAATTGTGGGATCTAGAAGTTGTCTGATTTTTTCTTTGTATTGTTTTGTTTCCATGATTACTGTGGCATTCCCCTTGTCAGCTGGAAGAATGATGATTTCAGGATCTGAGTTGAGATCTTTGATGGCCTGTCTTTCTTTTCTCGTTATGTTGCTGGGGGGGAGTTTTGCATTTCTCAGGATCCTTGCTGTTTCCATTCTTACTTCCTCTGCTTCTTCCTCAGGGAGCTGGTAAATTGCTGATTCAACATTGGCAATGATGTTTTCTACTGGGATCCTGGTGGTGGTGACTGCAAAATTTCCTCCTTTTTCTAGAATGGATACTTGGTCTCCATTCTAGAGTGGGACTCCATCCCACTCAGACCCATTGTAAGTGCCATTGGATCGCCGACTTACAACCTGGCAAAATTTCTGGCTACACAGCTACAAACCCACATTGGGCTCACTGCACATTATATCAAGGACTCTACACACTTTATAGAAAAGATCAGCAACCTCAATCTAAGCACCAAGGACATCCTGATCAGCTTTGATGTGGTGTCCCTTTTTACCAAAGTCCCAGTAGCTGACACCCTCACACTAATCAAACAAAACTTCCCAGAAGACATCACAGCCCTGTTTCACCATTGCCTCACCACTAGCTACTTTCAGTGGGACACTGGATTCTATGAACAGAAGGATGGAGTGGCCATGGGGAGCCCTCTCAGCCCAGTAGTAGCAAATTTCTATATGGAATACTTTGAAAAACAGGCCCTAGAAACAGCACCAAAAAAGCCCACTGTTTGGTTCAGATACGTAGATGACACCTTCACAATTTGGAGCCATGGAGAGGAAGAACTCAGCAAGTTCCTGGACCATCTTAACAGCATCCACCCAAACATCCAATTCACCATGGAAAAAGAAAAGGAAGGAAAACTGCCATTTCTAGATGTTCTGGTCATCCGCAAACCCAATCAACAATTGGGCCACACAGTTTACAGAAAACCTACACATACAGATAGATACCTTCATAAAAACTCCAACCATCACCCAAGTCAAAAAAGGAGCACAATCAAAGCCCTGACAGACCGTGCACAAAGAATCTGCGAACCTCACCTCCTCCAAGGTGAACTCAACCACCTAAACTGGGCTCTACAGGCCAATGGATACTCCACCACAGACATCAGAAGAGCTGCAAGGCCAAGAACAAGCCAGGAGAGTCAAGACAAAGATCCACCCAGAGGAAAGGTGTTCTTACCATACATCAAGGGAACTACTGACCGCATAGGGAAGCTGATGAAGAAGCACAACCTACAAACTATCTACAGACCCACGAAGAAAATCCAACAAATGCTACGGTCAGCGAAGGACAAGAGGGATCCTCTCTCTTCTGCAGGAGTCTACCGGATACCATGCAGCTGTGGACAAGTCTACATAGGGACCACCAAACGCAGCGCCCAAACAAGAGTCAAAGAACATGAAAGGCACTGCAGACTAATTCAACCAGAGAAATCAGCCATAGCAGAGCATTTGATGAACCAGCCTGGACACAGAATACTATTTGAGAACACAAAAATGCTGGACCATTCTAACAACTATCATGTCAGACTACACAGAGAAGCCATTGAAATCCACAAGCATGTGGACAACTTCAACAGAAAGGAAGAAACCATGAAAATGAACAAAATCTGGCTACCAGTATTACAAAACTCAAAAATCAGAACAGTAAATAAAAAGCAATACTCTGAAAACAGAGGGTTTCCAGACATGAATCAACCAAGGGCAGTTAACGACTCTAAACAAAGGATGCCCCAGAGGCAGGAAGAAGACAGCAGATAAGCTTTTCAATGCTAATTTAAGTGATTAACTACACATTCACACTGACCTCTCTCACCCTAGACTTTCCACAGATATATATTAACCTCTTTGCTTAGTTTTCTCCATACCTCACAACCTCTGAGGATGCCTGCCATAGATGTGGGCGAAACGTCAGGAGAGAATGCTTCTGGAACATGGCCACACAGCCCGAAAGACATACAACAACCCTGTGATCCCGGCCATGAAAGCCTTCGACAACACAACTCCTTCCTTCCTTCTCTTTGCTGGCCACGCCCCGCTCCCCGTTTGACCAATCAGCGGCGTCTTCCCAGCGTTGCGTCACTTGCTGGCGGGAAAACCCCTACCAATGGGCTTCTTTCCACCTTCTGATTCAGCGGGGCATCCCCGGAAGTGACGTCGGGGATTCCCTCTCCTCCTCCGCAGGGCTGTGCATTCTCATTGTAACCCTTTCAAGACCAGCAATAATAGCTACAGTAGAGTCTCGCTTATCCAACGTTCTGGATTATCCAACACATTTTTGTAGTCAATGTTTTCAAAACATCATGATATTTTGGTGCTAAATTCGTAAATACAGTAATTACTACATAGCATTACTGCATATTGAACTACTTTTTCTGTCAAATTTGTTGTGTAGCATGATGTTTTGGTTCTTAATTTGTAAAATAATAACCTAATTTGACGTTTAATAGACTTTTTCTTAATGCCTCCTTATTATCCAACATGTTTGCTTATCCAACATTCTGCCGGCCCGTTTATGTTGGATAAGTGAGACTACTGTATATATATATGTATATACAGCCTTCATTACTGTATGTATATATATACACAGAAAGACATACATATATACAGCCCTCATCACTGTGTATATATATTATATATATAGTTTTGTAATTTTCATATACAGTAGAGTCTCACTTATCCAACACTCACTTATCCAAGGTTCTGGATTATCCAACGCATTTTTGTAGTCTATGTTTCAATACATCATGATATTTTGGTGCTAAATTCATAAATACAGTAATTACTACACAGGATTACTGCATATTGAACCAATTTTTCTGTCAAATTTGTTGTATAACATGATGTTTTGGTGCTTAATTTGTAAAATCATAACCTAATTTGATATTTAATAGGCTTTTCCTTAATGCCTCCTTGTTATCCAACATATTTGCTTATCCAACATTCTGCCGGCCCGTTTATGTTGGATAAGTGAGACTCTACTGTATATATATATACTCACACACAAATTGTATATATGAAAACTACACAACCACATTCTGCCTACTGCTACTATTAAAATACTACAAGTATATTATACCTGTTAGAAATAAAAGAACATAAACGCAAAGGCAAATCAGTAGTAGTTTTAACTGTATTTTAGTTCTTGTACTTCATGATACTATATATATATATATATACACACACACACACACACAGTAGTGTCTCACTTATCCAAGCTGAATGGGCCGGCAGAAGCTTGGATAAACGAGTATCTTGGATAATAAGCAGGGATTAAGGAAAAGCCTATTCAACATCAAATTAGGTTATGATTTTACAAATTAAGCACCAAAACATCATGTTATACAACAAATTTGATAGAAAAAGTAGTTCAATACGCAGTAATGTTATGTTGTAATTGCTGTATTTACAAATTTAGCACCAAAATATGATATATTGAAAACATTGACTACAAAAATGCCTTGGATAATCCAGAACCTTGGATAAGCGAGGCTTGGATAAGTGAGACTTTACTGTATATATATACAGTACAGTCTCACTTATCCAACATTCTGGATTATCCAACGCAGTTTGCTTCCCACCCCGATCCACAGCTGTTTCTCTAGGCAGCAAGGATTGAACTTTTCATGGATTTAATTTCCGACAATGTTGCTACTATAAGTTCATTTTATGCAATTATATCTTTATTTGTAGTTAATTTGTTAGTAGCCAATTTTTTTTATTCAATGTTTTCAATATATTGCAATGTTTTGGTGCTGAATTCATAAATACAGTAATTACTACATAACGTTACCGTGTATTGAACTGATTTTTCTGTCGATTGTTGGTAAAACATGATGTCTTTGATGCTTAATTTGTAAAATCATAACGTAATTTGACTTTTAATAGGCTTTTCCCTAATCCTTCCCCATTATCCAGCATTTTCGCTTATCCAACGTTCTGCCGGCCCATGTATGTTGGATAAGTGAGACTCTACTGTATATATATATATAATTTATATTCACTTTTTAACGTATTAGCTCTATTTTGAGTTTGCCTTGTGCCATGGCGAGGCCGGGCTGTGGTGCAGGCTGTTGAGCAACCAGCTGCAACAAATCACTCTGCCCAAGAGGTCATGAGTTCGAGGACAGCTCAGAACCCCACGTTTGTCTTGTCTTTGTTCTATGTTAAGGCATTGAATGTTTGCCTATATGTGTAATGTGATCTGCCCTGAGTCCCCTTCGGGGTGAGAAGGGCGGAATATAAATACTGTAAATAAATAATAATAAATAATGCTGGTCGTCAGGAGCCCTGAGCCCCTCCATGGAGAGAATGGGAAGATTAAAAATAAAGTAAATAAGTAAACAAAACAAACAACACAAAACATCAAAACAACAGGGAGAGAGAAAACGTGTTGAGAAGACAAGGAAGTGTCCAGTTTATTCGATTTCATACGCAATCACATAGCATTGACTCATGGTGGTAAATAGGGGTGCCAAATTACATCAATCCTACAATGTAGATGCACCCCCAAATAAAGAGCTCAACGGCTGTCGGGATGTAAGATGCAACTGAAATACAGCATTTCTTCCTTGCCATATTTCCCACATATACTCATGGATAAGTTGACTTGTTGTATAAGTCAAGGGCAGCTTTTGAGGCCAAAGTTATGGATTTTGATACGACCCATGGATAAGTCGATGGCCATTCCATAGGGAGCAAAAAGCACCAATGCCCCCCAACACTTCCCCATCGCCACATAAAAAAGCCAGAAGCAGTGCCATGTGTACATAGGGTATCTTTCTTTATTCTAAAACTACATATGTTGTCAGGAAGCCTTTGTGAAAAGTTCCTCCACGCTCTAAGCATTTAGGTTTGTTTCCTCATGTGGATTCTTTGGTGGGAGCAGAGACTCGATTTCTTGCAAAAGCTCTTTCCGCACTTCAGGCATTTATGTTTTCTCTTTCATGTGGGTCTTTTCATGGTTAGTAAGGCCTCTTTTCACACGGAAGCTCTTTCCACACTGCACACATCTGTATGGCTTCTCGCCTGTGTGGATACTTTCATGCTCAGAAAGAGAATGCCTCAAACTGAAGCACCTTCCACACTCCACACATTTGTATGGCTTCTCTCCTGTGTGGGTTCTCTTATGATTAGTAAGGTATTCTTTCGCACGGAATCCCTTTCCACACTCCAAACATTTATACAGTTTTAGTCCTGCGTGGGTTCTTATATGCAGATGAAGTTTTCCTCTCATACTGAAGCTCTTTCCACACTCCACACATTTAAATGGTTTCTCTCCTGTGTGGATTCTTCTGTGCACTTTAAGGCTTGCACTCGCACTGTAGGTCTTTCCACAATCCACACATTTATACGGTTTCTGTCCTGTGTGGGTTCTTGTATGCCTATCAAGGTACCGTCTCACACTGAAACTTTCCCCACACTGCATGCACTTATGCAGCTTCTCCTCCACTTTGGACAATTCATGGCTAATACGAGGTGCACTTGTATCAAAACTCTTAGCACACTCCAAACCTATGCCTGATTGCTTCTCTGTGTGGATTTTTCCATGTGCGTCAAGGAGAACAGCAGAACGGAAGTGCTTTCCGCATTCCAAACATTTGTAAATTTTCTCTCCTCTGTGATACATTTCATGTTGAATAAGCTCTGTACTCCCGTGAAAACTTTTTCCACACTCCCAGCACTTGTACGGTTTGTTTCCCGGGTGCGTTCCTTGATGTGATAGGAGTTCACCTTTCAGCTGGAAACTCTGGTCACACTCCCAGCATTTATATGGCTTCTCCACTTTGTGGTTCTTTTGATGTGAAACAACACAGCCATATGAGTTGAACTGCTTTCCACACCCTGAACACTGATACAACTTCTCTATTGTTGAAGTTATTTGAGATTTATGCGGATTCGTGCAGTAGGTCTTTACACACTCCACACATCCTTGCATTTTCTCTTCATCTAAGTGGGAAAGGATTGATGGACAAAGCGCGTTTTTCTCTGCTTCCTGTCTCATCCCTGCTCCTTTCCCCTCCTCGTGTCGATGCTGAGTGTTTTCAACCTGTACATCAGCTGTTTTTCCCTCGTTCTCACTCTTCCTCCCATCTTTGCCTGGAACAGAAAGAAAAAGGAATATTTCAATAGTGTAAGGTTACATCTCTGCCTCTGGCTTCAGCCTCCTTCCCAAAACTTGCAGAATTACTGCTGTTCGACACCACTTCAACTGCCATGGCTCGATGCTGGGGAATCTTGAGAGTTGTAGTTTGACTCTACTGTATTATTACATAGAGAAACTACTTCAAATCCTATCTGTAACTGGATTGATATGCAAAGTACCTGTATGCTGAATACATGAAGTTTGTGAGTAAACCAACTATGTTACGTTTAAAAAGGTCTGCTTATTTTTGTCTCTTGAGAGCATGATTTAAGGGAGAGTAGATGTTTTTGGGCAATTGAAAGAATATTTCTGAAACTCTGACACACACACACACACACACATCTATATATATAAAAAAGTGATGGCATCACGGCAACCCACAAAACAACAAAACTACAGGCCCCCCAACCTCGAAATTTGACAACACAACCCATCATCCACGCCTCTAGGTTGATACAACAAAAAGAAAAGAAAAATAAAGTCCTAATTAGAGGGAGAGGAATAATTGCTTTTATCCAATTGCTGCCAGTTAGAAGGCTAAGCTCCTCCAACTTGGTCTCCTAGCAACCCAATAAAAAATAATAAGAAACACTAAAAATAATTAAAAACACTAAAAAATTAATACAATAAAATACTATAATAACAGAAGATAACTAAAAATAATACAAGAAAATAATAAATAAAATATAATAAATAAAAAGATAACTTACAGTAAAAATAATTTTAAAATACAAATAACGTCAAATAAAAATTACACAACAATTTTTAACCAATACCACCACCACTTTGCCACAGCAACGCGTGGCCGGGCACAGCTAGTGTGTGTGTGTGTGTGTGTGTGTGTATGTGTGTGTGTGTGTGTGTGTGTGTGTGTGTGTGTGTGTGTGTGTATATATATATATATATATATATATATATATATATATATATATATATAGGGTATTGGCATATCTTTATCCCTAACAGTTCAAAGAGATATCTAGGGACATCAGTTTAACAGCTGAGAAACCTAATTGCTTTGTGTAAGACTCTGGAAGATCTTGGAATTGAAATCAAGCTCAAAATAATGCGCTCGATCCAAATGATGTATTCCTTCTTTTCACAGTCCCTAAAAGACAGTCCAAAAGTTTCCTGTAATATAACAGCACAACCCCCACCTGCCCCCTAGTGGCCAAACACATGCCCACAGTCTGTTAACTGCAATTTCTATTTCCCTCACAAAACAGATGTCTTATCTACACTACCTTCCCTGTACCCAGCCTCCCTTCCCCCTACCTCCCCTTCTTTATGGCAGAGAACTGAAAGAGCCAGTTCCAGGCTGATAAGGTGATCCTGACAGCATTGCATGAATGCCATTTTCCCAAAAAGTTATGGCATCGTATTTCAAAAGGATATGATTTCAGACAAGGGCATGCCTTTCCAAAGATCATAAAATCTCCAAAAGGTTATGGGGATTTCCATTTTCCAAAAGCTCTGACTTACATACAAATTCAACTTGAGAACAAACCTACAGAATCTACCTTGTTTGTAACTTGGGGACTATCTCTACAGGAGAGTCTCACTTATCCAACCATCGCTTATCCAACGTTCTGGATTATCTAACGCAGTCTGCCTGCCACCCGTATCCACAGCTGTTTCTCTAGGCAGCAAGGAATGAACTTTTTACGCATTTAATTTCCAACAATGTTGTTACTGTAAGTTCATTTTATGCAATTCTATCTTTATTTGTAGTCAATTTGTTAGTAGCCAGTGTTTTTTTAGTCAATGTTTTCAATACATTGTGACGTTTTGGTGCTAATTTCATAAATACAGTAATTACTACATAATGTTACTGTGTATTGAACTGCTTTTTCTGTTGATTTGTTGTAAAACATGATTTTTTTTTCGTGTCAGGAGCAACCGGAGTTGTTTCTGGAGTGAGAGAATTGGCCATCTGCAAGGATGTTGCCCAGAGGACGCCCGGATGTTTTGATGCTTTTACCATCCTTGTGGGAGGCTTCTCTCAAGTCCCCACATGGAGCTGGAGCTGATAGAGGGAGCTCATCCGCGCTCTCCCCAGGTGGGATTCGAACCTGGCAGCCTTCAGGTCAGCAACCCAACCTTCAAGGCACAAGGCTTTTATCCCCTAGGCCACTGGAGGCTCTGTAAAACATGATGTTTTGGTGCTTAATTAGTAAAATTAGGCCCGGGCTGTGGCGCAGGCTGGTTAGCAGCCAGCTGCAACAAATCACTCTGACCAAGAGGTCATGAGTTCGAGGCCAGCCCGTGCCTGCGTCTGTCTCTGTCCTATGTTATGGTATTGAATGTTTTTCTTATATGTGTGCAATGTGATCTGCCCTGAGTCTCTTTCGGGGTGAGAAGGGCGGAATATAAATACTGTAAATAAATAAATAAATAAAATCATAATCTAATTTGACGTTTAATAAGCGTTTCCTTAATCCCTCCTTATTATCCAACATTTTTGCTTATCCAACTTTCTGCCTGCCCGTTTATGTTGGATAAGTGAGACTCTACTGTATATGCAAAACTTATATTACACGAAGGATCCTGGAATGGGTCCCTTGTGTAATATGCCGGGCGGTGGCGCAGGCTGGTTAGCAGCCAGCTGCAACAAATCACTCTGACCAAGAGGTCATGAGTTCAAGGCCAGCCCGTGCCTGCGTCTGTCTCTGTTCTATGTTATGGCATTGAATGTTTTCCTTATATGTGTGCAATGTGATCTGCCCTGAGTCTCCTTCGGGGTGAGAAGGGCGGAATATAAATACTGTAAATAAATAATAAATAAAATAAATTCTACCATAGGTAAAGGTTTCCACTGACATTAAGTACAGTCGTGTCTGACTCTGGGGGTTGGTGCTCATCTCCATTTCTAAGCCGAAGAGCTGGCGTTGTCCGTAGACACCTCCAAGGTCATGTGGCTGGCATGACTGCATGGAGCGCCGTTACCTTCCCGCCGGAGCGGTACCTATTGATCTACTCACATTGGCATGTTTTTGAACTGCTAAGTTGGCAGAAGCTGGAGACAACAGCGGGCGCTCACTCCACTCCCGGGATTTGAACCTGGGACCTTTCGGTCTGCAAGTTCAGCAGCTCAGTGCTTTAACACACTGAACCACTGGAGGCTCCCAAATTCTACCATATGGGACACAAATTAAAATGAAGTTAAAGGGTTGCAAGGAGGAGCTCTGTATCAAATTCTACATTTTCCCCCAATCTAAACCATACTTAGCCATACTCCCTCCTTAACCTAATGAAAGGGAGATGCAGGTGACAAGATTTTAAGATACCTGAGGAAGAGGGGTGAAGAGGAAGCAGGCTCCACTCGTTTTCACCCAGCACCATTGCGCTCCCGTTGCACTCTTCCTTCACCACCCACCGGATGGGTGGTCCTTCCTTGGTGTCCAAGCCAACCTCATTGGCCTCTCTTGCTGGGTTTGCTGGTTGTCCATCAGGGCCAAGAGTGTCCTCCACAAGGGTCTTCTCCCAAGCAATGGCCCAGGGTCCTCCACCGCTACTCCCAGCCGGGACTCCTGGTTCTTCCTTTATCGCTGACTTGTTGGAGGAGGAATTCAAGAGCACACAAAGCCAACACATTGTCCTCTGTGAAGGAACCTTTGAGGCTGGTTTGTTGTTCTATCTGGATCTTCTCCCTGGAGGGAAATGAGGCAAATGATAACAAAACATATTCTGGAAGTGAAAGCAGGGTCAAGATGCATTCATTCTACAGTATAGAGCAGGCATGGGCAAACTTGGGCCCTCCAGGTGTTTTGGACTACAACTCCCACAATTCCTAACAGCCGGTAGGCTGTTAGGAATTGTGGGAGTTGTAGTCCAAAACACCTGGAGGGCCCAAGTTTGCCCATGCCTGACACCCAAGGCCAAAAACGCATTACCTTCCTTTCTTCCTTCCAGTTCTCCTCTTCCTCCAGTTTGAAAAAGAACTTCTTTGTTAGCCACGCCCTGCTCCCTCTTTGACCAATCAGCGGCGTCCTCCCAGTATTGCGTCACTTGTTGGCGGGAAAACTCCTACCAATGGGCTTCTTCCCAACTTCTGATTCAGAAGTGACGTCGGGGATTCAATCGTCTTCTCTCTACTCTGTCCTTTTAACCCTTTCTGGAAACACCAATAATAGGGCAAACTCACATGTAAATAAATAAGTAAGTAATATATATGTGTGTGTGTTTATATATAAATATATATATACAATATAATTTACAATAATATGTAATAATTATAACATTGTATATACATATAATATTCATGATATTATATTGTAATACAATATAATACTAATAATATAATATAATAATATTAATTATATATCATATTTTACATGTAATATTACTAATAACATTACAATATGCTGATACAGTACAATATAGTAATTTGTTACCAGTATTGTACTGTACTAATATAATATTGTATGTAAATTTAATTTGTAAGCTGCTCTGAGTCCCCTTCGGGGTGAGAAGGGTGGCATATAAATGTAGCAAATAATAATAATAATAATAATAATAATAATAATAATAATAATAATATCATCTCCTCAGCTGCTGTAAGAAAATTGCACAGACAGACTACAAACAGAGGCACAACTGTGTGGCCCAAATGATCCATTGGAACTTATGCATCAAGTACCACCTCCCAGCAGCAAAGAACTGGTGGGATCACAAACCAGCAAAGGTCGTGGAAAATGAACACGCAAAGATACTGTGGGACTTCCAAATCCAGACTGACAAAGTTCTGGAACACAACACACCAGACATCACAGTTGTGGAAAAGAAAAAGGTTTGGATCATTGATGTTGCCATCCCAGGTGACAGTCGCATTGACAAAAAACAACAGGAAAAACTCAGCCGCTATCAGGACCTCAAGATTGAACTTCAAAGACTCTGGCAGAAACCAGTGCAGGTGGTCCCGGTGGTGATGGGCACATTGGGTGCCGTGCCAAAAGATCTCAGCCGGCATTTGGAAACAATAGACATTGACAAAATTACGATCTGCCAACTGCAAAAGGCCACCCTGCTGGGATCTGCACGCATCATCCGAAAATACATCACACAGTCCTAGACACTTGGGAAGTGTTCGACTTGTGGTTTTGTGAAACGAAATCCAGCATGTCTATCTTGTTTGCTGTGTCATACAACATCGTTGTGTCAATAATAATAATAATAATAATAATAATAATAATAATTATGTATAGTAGCTTGGACCACCAATAATAGGACAAACTCACATGTAAGCAAGCAAGTAATACCTATGTATAGTAGTTTGGGTACCCTGTGTTGCCTGAGTTATTTGAAAAAGTCAATTATTTTAATTGTACAAAATGCATATGAATGAACTACAGGTTAACCCCAAGATACTTCCTCAGTACTTAAGGTTTGTGATGTTGGGCACGTTTCCTCTGGTGGGTTTCAGTGTGCTCTCTGGCTGTAAGGTAAACTACAACTCCCACTATAGTGAGTCAGTCCCCTCAAACCCTTCCAGTAGGTTGAGTGAGTCATGGGGACTCTGTGTGCCAAGTTTGGACCACATCCATCATCAATGGAGGTCGTAGTTTCTCTGGTTGTGGGTGAACTACATCTCCCAAAAAAGAAAGGTCAGTTCCCCACAAACCCCTCCAGTAATCAAATTCCAGCATATCAGGTACATGTGCCAAGTTTGATCCAGGTCCATCGAAGTTTGGCTTCACAGTGTTCTCTGGATGTAGGTGAACTACAACTCCCCTAAATCAAGGTGAATTTCCCTCAGAGACCTCCAGTATTTTTTGCTGGCCATGGGGGTCTGTGTACCAAGTTTGGGCCAATTCCATTTCTGGTGGAGTTCAGAGTGCTCATTGATTGCAGGTGAACTATAAATCCCTGCACCTACAACTCCAAAATGTCCAGGCCAATTCCCCTCAAAACACACCAGTATTTAAATTTCGGCATTTTGGGTATGCAAGTCAAGTTTGGTCCAGATCCATCATTGTTTGGGTTCATAGTAGCTCTGGATGTAGGTGAACTACAACTCCTATAAATCCCTCCAAAGACCTCCAGTATTTTTTGTTGGTCATGGGAGTTTTGTGTGCCAAGTGAGTTCAAGGTCCATCGTTGGTGGAGTTCAGAGTGCTCTTAGATTGCAGGTGAACTATGCATCCTAGTCCCTACAACTCCTATAAATCATGGTGAATTCTTATTTATTTATTTTATTTACAGTATTTATATTCCGCCCTTCTCACCCCGAAGGGGACTCAGGGCGGATTACAATGAACACATATATGGCAAACATTCAATGCCAACAGACAAACAACATACATTAGACAGACAGGCTCCTTCCTTGGAGGCTTTTAAGCAAAGGCTGGATGGCCATCTGTCGGGGGTGCTTTGAATGCGATTTCCTGCTTCTTGGCAGGGGGTTGGACTAGATGGCCCATGAGGTCTCTTCCAACTCTACTATTCTATGATTCTATGATTCAGAGGCATTTTTAACATTTTTCCAGCTTCACGATTCCGGCCACAGGGGGAGCTGTTGCTTCACCGTCCAGTAGTGGCTGTACTTCCGCATTCCTTTCCTCGTGTTTTGCTGGCAGTTTTTTATGGTGTTGTAAATTAGCCTCCCGCATAAAGCGTCCCTAAATTTCCCTAATTGACAGATGCAACTGTCTTTCGGGGCTGCATAGGTCAACAGCAAGCCGGGGCTATTAATGGTCGGAGGCTTAACCCGACCCGGGCTTCGAACTCATGACCTCTCGGTCAGTAGTGATTTATAGCAGCTGGTTACTAGCCAGCTGCGCCACAGCCCGGCCCCAAATCTCCCCAAATCTCTCTGGTATGTTTCTCTCCTTGAGAGATGCATTAAGAATTTGTTGTTTTTGTTGTATTTGAAAACTAATTGCACCTCCTCCCTGGAACAACCACCCAAGAGGAGCAGGGATCAAGCTCAGAAATCCTTATTGTCTGATTACAGACATGTATGCACACTATAAAAGGCTAACAAAGGCTGTACAAATATACGATCACTTTCACCTTGACTTACGCAATGTAAAGGAAGCTCTGTGCTATTCCTACAGGTCTTGTCACTTCCTAAGCATTTGAATGGCTTTTGGCCTTTGTGGGTTCTCTGATGGCAACAGAAGGCGCTTTGATCGCTGAAGTGCTTTCCACACTCCAGGCATTTCTACGGCTTCTCCCCAGTGCGGATCCTCAGATGGGAAGCCAGGTCTCGAGTCCAGATGGAGGAAAAGTCAACACTCCAAGCGGTTTCTCCCCAGTGTGGATCCTCATGTGGTGAGAAAGCTGGCCACTCTGCCTGAATAATAATAAAATACAACTTTATTTATATTCCACCCTATCTCTCCGGAGGGACTCAGGGCGAATTCCAAACATAAAAGGCAAACATTCAATGCTCATATGCAACAGTACACCCATGTTGAAACCAGGAAACATTTTTAAATGTTTGATTTATTTCTTCTTGTTTTCTTAATCTGTATTCTCCTTTGTCTTTTATAAGTATATCCCTATAAGTGGGCCAGTTTTGCCTCCCTAATTCTCTTCTTTGGATCGCCTCAAGTGAGGATATCCATATTGGTGTTTTCCTAAACAATTTCTCTTTATACTTTTCCCAATATTTTATCAGTGAGGATCTAATAAAGTGATTCCCATTTTTTTCCTTTTTTTCTGTTTCCGTACCAAATATATGAATGTCAGCCGATTTTCAGGTCAAATCCTTCTATAGTCAATATTTTTTGTCTATCGAGATTAGTCCAGTCCTTGATCCATATTAGCCCGCAGGCTTCGTAATATAGTCTCAACTCTGGTAAGACAAATCTGCCTCTTTTTTCTCGTCTGTTAGACTGATAAATTTAATTTGACATAGACAGATGAATGAATACTTAATTAAAGATTTTAAAAAGTTGGTTTTACAGAAAAAGATTCCTTTTGGGTTAAAATAAGGACAACGGCTCCTGGCGATCTCCTGCCATTTGAAGTTTCCTAACTATCTTCAAAGGCAGCCCCATGTAGAGAGTGTTTCAGTAGTCTAAACAGGATGTGACTAAGGTGTGGACTACTATGCTCTGGTAGCACTCCAAGCATTTGTAGGGTTTCTCTCTGGATCACCCTCCCCTTCCTCCCAATTTAGAGTTCAGGCGTTTTAATTTTTATTTTAAAAAAACACACAAAAACCACTAATTTTTTTTCATATAATAGTCACACCTCCTTTTTGATGGGAAAAAGTGTGACTATTATGTGATGAAAAGCAGTTTCTTCTTTGCCATATTTCCCACATATGCTCATAGATAAGTTGACTAGTTGCATAAATCAAAGGTGGCTTTTGAGGCCAAAGTTACGGATTTTGATACGACCCATGGATAAGTCAAGGGCCATACCACGGAGAGCAAAAAGCACAAAGCAATACCATGGCAAAGAAAGTAGAAGGGCCCAATGCTTCTTTTAGGTTCTTCTGAGATGGACAAGTCTCATGCCGTTCACCCATCTCTTCAAAGAAGGGGAATGGTTCCATTTTTATAAGTTAAGCTACAGTACTCACATTTCTCAATGAATAAGTCTACTCAAGGTTTCAGAGTTGAGCTTTTAGCAAACATTTCTGTGTACATAGGGTATCCTTGTTTAGTCCAGGACTACGTATGGTGTCTGGAAGTCTTTGGGCAAAGTTCTTTCCACACTCTAAGCATTTAGGTTTGTTTCCTCATGTGGATTCTTTGGTGGGAGCCAAGGCCTGCTTTCCGGGAAAAGCTCCCTCCGCACTCCAGGCATTTGTATGGTTTCTCTTTCATGTGGATCCTTTCATGCACAGTCAGTTTCCTCCTCACAGTGAAGCTCCTTCCACACTCCAGGCATTTATATGGTTTCTCTTTCATGTGGCTCCTTTCATGCACAGTAAGTCCCCCCCTCACATGGAAGCTCTTTCCACATTCCACACATTTATATGGTTTCTCTCCCGTGTGGGTTCTTGCATGCACATTAAGGCTTCCTTTAAAACTGAAGCGCATTCCACACTCTCCACATTTGTATGGTTTCTCTCCTGTGTGGGTTCTCTTATGCTTTCCAAGGTACCCTTTTGCATGGAAGCTCTTTCCGCACTCCAGGCATGTAAACAGTTTCTTTCCTGAGTGGGTTATTGCATGCTCAGTAAGGTTTCCTCTAAAACTAAAGCACATTCCGCACTCTGCACATTTGAAGGGTTTCTCTCCTGTGTGGATTCTATTATGCTTTGCAAGGTATCCTTTCGAATGGAAGCTCTTTCCGCACTCCAGACATTTATACTGCTTCTCTTGCACATGGGTCCTTTCATGCGCTTTAAAATTCGTCCTCCTATTGAAGCTCTTACCACATTCCACACATTTATATGGTTTCTCTCCTGTGTGGATTCTTGTATGCTCAGTTAGTTGACTTCTCACAGTGAAGTTCTTTCCACACTCCAAGCATTTATATGGTTTCTCTCCTGTGTGGATTCTTCTGTGCACTTTAAGGTTTGCTTTCTCAGTGAAGGCCTTTCCACAATCCTCACATTTATACCGTTTCTCTCCTTTATGATTTCTTTTATGCCTATCAAGGCCCCCTGGAACATAAAAAGGAATATTTCAATAGTGAAAAGTTACATCAGTGCCTCTGGCTTCACCCCCTTCCTAAAACTTGCAGAATTACTGCTTTTCTATACCACTTCAACTGCCATGGCTCAATGCTGTGGAATCTTGGGAGTTGTAGTGTTACAAGAACCTCCAAAGAACTTCCAAAGTGTGATTTTGCTGTGCCAAACTACAACTCCCAGGATTCCATAGCACTGAGCCATGGCAGTTTAAGTGCTGTCAAACTGCATTAATGCTACAAGATGCTTTGTAAAGTTCAACACTCATTCCTGCAGATGTTTTGAGGACACTTCTCAAGGCATTGCTAGGTCCTCCAGTGCAGTTATATGGTATGTTTCAGCCCAAAGGCCAAGACGTAGCTCATTTCAGATCAGAAAAATAGGATTTCAGATTACACAATGTCTAGAGATTACACCGGAGCCTGGTGGCGAAGTGTGTTAAAGTGCTGAGCTGCTGAACTTGCAGACCGAAAGGTCCCAGGTTCAAATCCCGGGAGCAGAGTGAGCGCCCGCTGTTAGCTCCAACTTCTGCCAACATAGCAGTTCAAAAACATGCCAATGTGAGTAGATCAATAGGTACCGCTCCGGCGGGAAGGTAACGGCGTTCCATGCAGTCATGCCGGTCACATGACCTTGGAGGTGTCTACGGACAACGCCGGCTCTTGGGCTTAGAAATGGAGATGAGCACCAACCCCCAGAGTCAGACATGACTGGACTTAATGTCAGGGGAAACCTTTACCTTACCTAGAGAGAATATATTTTTTTGGTCCTATATAAGACATCAGCATAGGTGACAGCAAATGTAGAAAACCATATACAAGCAGTCCCAGAGTTACAAAAATCCAATTTACAAATGACTCATGGTTAAGAACGGGGGTGGGAGAACAGGAAGTGAGAGAAATCTAGCCCTAGAAAGGGAAATGTGTTGGGTGAGTGGGCTTATTAACAGAAGACCCTCCCCATAAATGTATAGCAGAGTAACTTATTAGCAGTAGCGTGACCCAATACCAATAGCCAAAAGTGATAAAAAGAACAAAAACATACAGACCAGTGTTATCTCTTTCTTTGGAGACTTTTCTTTGTAGCAACGTAATATGGTTGCACTATGTACAAGAACAAGTTTTCCATAACACAAATGAAGTTTTTTTATACTTCTTTGCTTCAACCTCGGGCCTCTCCCATTGAAGCTTCTCACACCGAGGCCTACTCACACAGAGGCCTTTCTCCCACACCCCTCAGGACGACACTAGTTTTGGCCCACTAAATCTAACAGGCCTCGGACTACTCACTCTCCTCAGGGCAAAACTAGCTTTGGCCCACTAACTAGGAAACTAGGCAAGGGAGGTTTATATACCTATAAAACAATGTCTAGGATGGGAGAAAGAAATCTTGTCTGCTTGAGGCAAGTGTGAATGTTGCAATTGGCCACCTTGATTATCATTGAATTGCCTGGCTGCTTCCTGGCAGGAGCTAACACCTCCCAACAAAAGATGCCTGAGGACAGGAAGCAGCCACACATTGAAGCTGAAAGGCCATTCAATGCTAATCAAGGTGGCCTATTGCAACATTCACTCTGTCCTCAAACAGACAAAGAGTTCTTTCTCCCACCCTGGACATCATTCCACAGATATATAAACCCCACTTGCCTAATTTCCAACAAACCTCACAACCTCTGAGGATGCCTGCCATATATTTGGGTGAAACGTCAGGAGAGAATGCCTCCGGTACATTGCCATACATCCTGGAAAACTCACAGCAACCCAGAATCTTGGGGACTGCTTGTATATGCAAAAATTATATTACACGAAGGACACTGGAATGGATTTCTTGTGGGATATGTTGGAGGAAGCAACCTTTTCAAAGCTCCTTTACGTGATGTTTACCTTTTTTAAAAAAAAATGTTTTATTAGTATGTTTTTTTATATTTAGTTTGCAGTTACCTTGTCTCTAAAATGCAGACATGTGCTTTTCACCTTAAGAACAGACAAGTATCTCAAGCTGTCGTGATACAGCCGCCTCTTAAAGAGCCACACACACAATAAAAATTCTTAAATGTTTATTACAAGCTCGGAGGATGACCTGGGAAGGAATCCCACTGGAGCATTGCAGCACAACAAAACACCTGGGAGTCACTCTGGACCAGTGGCGTATTGGGTTAAACCCTTGTGACAGCAGGACTGATGACTTGAAGATTGGGTTGCTGACCGGAAGGTTGCTGGTTCGAATGTAACCTGGAGAGAGCATGGATGAGCTCCCTCTATCAGCTCCAGCTCAATGCAGGGACGTGAGAGAAGCCTCCCACAAGGATGGTAAAAACATCAAAACATCCGGGCAATGTCCCCTGGGCAACGTCCTTGCAGATGGCCAATTTTCTCACACCCGAAGCGACTTGCAGTTTCTCAAGTCGCTCCTGACACACAGACACACACACAAAACAACAAGAACCCTGGACCGTGATCTGACTTATAAGAAGCACTGCTTGACTATCAAGCAAAAAGTGAACGCTAGAAATAACATCATACGAAAGCATACAAAGAGTTTTTGCTCCCACCCTGGACATCATTCCACAGATATATAAACCCCACTTGCCTAGTTTCCAATAGACCTCACCAGAAGTGACTTGCAGTTTCTCAAGTCGATCCTAATACACACAAAACAACAACCCTGAACTGTGATCTGACTTACAAGAAGCACTGCTTGACTATCCAGCAAAAAGTGGGCTGACTGGCACAACCTGGGTATCACAACCAGACACAGTGAAGACATCTGCCCTTGCACTTTGCTACTGTGCTTCTAAGTACGCATGCCCAGTGTGGAACACATTTCACCACATTAAAACAGTGGATGTGACTCTTAATGAGACATGCCACATTATCACAGGATATCTACACCCTACACCACTGGAGAAATTATACTGGGTTGTATGTCTTTCGGGCTGTGTGGCCATGTTCCAGAAGTATTCTGACGTTTCACCCACATGTATGGCAGGCACATAGGTGCCTCACAACCTCTGAGGATGCCTGCCATAGATGTGGGCGAAACGTCAGGAGAGAATACTTCTGGAACATGGCCACACAGCCCGAAAGACATACAACAACCCTGTGATCCCGGCCATTGAAAGCCTTCGACAACACAGAAATTATACTGTTTAGCTGGCATTGCACCACATGACATCCGCTGGGAAGTAACAGCCAATAATGAAAGGACCGAGGCGTTGACATCTCCCGCCCATCCTCTGTTCGGATATCAGCCAGCACGCCGACGCCTTAAATCAAGAAATAGTTTTCTAAGATCTACAGAGATAGTTGCAGGAACACCTCAGCAAGCGAGAGTCCAAAAGTGGCAGGCTAAAACCTGGAATCTCAAGCAGTGGCTGACGCCGGATGCGAGACTCCCTCCTGGGTTCACAGAAGACTGGGCGACTTGGAAGGTGCTGAACAGACTGCTTTGGCATCACGAGATGCAAAGCCAACCGTACAAAATGGGGCCACAAAGTGGAGTCCATGACATGCGAGTGTGGAGAAAAGCAAACCACAGACCACTTATTACAATGCAGCCTGAGCCCTGCCACATCCATAATGGAAGACCTTCTTACAGCAACACCAAGTGGCCAGCTACTGGTCAAAGAACATTTAGTATAATGCAAAGTATATTTTTTTTTACTTTGTTTGTGTTTCCAAATACATTACAACTTGTACCCTCGTTTCACTTCTGACACGATAAATAAATCACCTTGTCTCTATATTCCTAAAGCAGCAGGCGGGGCTGCAGGTCACATGACCGCTCAGTGACAGTTTAGAATGTTCGGGTTTTTAAACGGGATGGCAGTTGGAGAAGTCAGTTGGTTTGGATGCTGGAGGGAAGGAGCCTGTCAGAGTGTTAGGAAGTTACGAAAGCATTGAGGATTCTGTTTTCTTCTGAAGTAAATTCTTATTAAAAAGGAACTAGATAAAGCATGACTGTTTATGGAGAAACTGTCAAGGTTTAGAAGTCAAATGATACAAACTCTCTGAAAAGTTTGTGAAGTTTTCAACCCTTGACGAAAGGAAAGTGCCCGTATCTTTGAATACACAAAATTATCAGTAAACAGTCTTGTTATTGTGTTGTCGAAGGCTTTCATGGCCGGGATCACAGGGTTGTTGTATGTCTTTCGGGCTGTGTGGCCATGTTCCAGAAGCATTCTCTCCTGACGTTTCGCCCACATCTATGGCAGGCATCCTCAGAGGTTGTGAGGTATGGATAAACTAAGTAAGGAAAGGAAAGAATATATATCTGTGTAGAGTCCAGGGTCTTGTTATTCTTTCAGAAGAAACCTGCTTGCATCTTTCTCAGCTGTGAACATCTAATGGAAGCAAAATATCTACGTGCCCAGCGATCGTCCTTTACCAAACAAACTCTGCTACCCTCATCGGATTTGCGATCCTATCAGTTTGCATTCTGTACAAATGATCAAAGGTCTGGAGACCATGAATCCCTATGAGGAGCGTCTTAAAGAACTGGGACTGTTTATCCTGCAGAAGAGAAGGCTGAAAGGAAACGTGAGAGCCATGTATATATATATATATGTGCACGCACACACACACACACATGAATATATACATATATAATTTACAATAATATATAATATTGTAATATATTGTATATGTACATAATATTAATAATATTATTTTATAATACAATATAATACTAATAATACAATATAATAATATTAATTATAAATTATATATTACATGTAATATTATTAATAATACTACAATATATAGATATAGTACAATATGGTAATTTATTTGCCAGTATTGTGCTATGCTAATAATATAATATTGTATGTAAATTTAATTTGTAAGCCGCTCTGAGTCCCCTTCAGGGTGAGAAGGGCGGGATATAAATGTATTAAATAAATAAATAAATAAATGTATAAATATGTGAAAGGGTGTCATGAGGAAGAGGGAGCAGGCTTGTGTTCTGCTGCCCTGGAAACTAGGACTCAGAGACATGGGTTCCAATTATGGAAAAGGAGATTCCACCTGAACATTAGGAAGAGCTTCCTGATTATACAAGCTATTGAGCAGTGGAACTCTCTTCCTTGGAGTGTGGTAAAAGCTCCTTCCTTGGAGGCTTTTAAACATAGGCTGGATGGCCATCTGTTAGAGGAGTACTTTATGCTCCTCCTGCATGGCAGGGGGTTGGACTAGATGGCCCATGTGGTTCCCTCCAACTCTATGATTCTATGATTCTATATCACCGATGGTTTGTGATCTGAACAGGTGCAATCTTCCACCCAAATTTTCTTCTCCAATATAGATAAACTAACAAAATGAACCTCAACCAGGACAAAGACAAGATCCTAAACTTAGGGAGAAAAAAGGAAATGGGGGTCCTCGTGGGGGGGGGGGGGGGGGAATGTGACCCAACAATATCATGCAGCGGCTTAAAGAACCAATGGGATTTTGGGAAGTCATGCTACCCCTCTATTCTGCTTCGGTCAGACCACACCTGGAACCACATTGTGTCCATTTCTGGGCACCACAACTGAAGGGAGATGTTGACGCTAAGGTGGAATGTGTCCAGAAGAGGGTGACTCAAAGGATCAAGGGTCTGGAGAACAAGCCCTACGAGGAGCGGCTTAAAGAGCTTGGCATGTTCAGCCTGCAGAAGAGAAGGCTGAGAGAAGACATGAGGGCCATGGATCAAAATGTAAGGGTAAGTCATAGGGAGGAGGGAGCAAGCTTGTTTTCTGCTGCCATGGAGACTTTGGATCAAGAGCTTCAGACTAGAGGAAAGGAGATTCCACTTGAAAATGAGAAACAACTTCCTCACTGTGAGAAGGGCTGTTCGGCAGTGGAACTCTCTCCCCAGGACTGTGGTGGAGGCTCCTTCTTTGGAGGCTTTTAAGCAGAGTCTGGTTGGCCATCTGTCAGGGGTGTTCTGAATGTGATTTTCCTGCTTCTTGGCAGAATGGGGTAGGACTGGATGGCCCACGAGGTCTCTTCCAAATCCATGACTCTATGATTCTACAATTATCATGGGAACAGAAGACTCTGCTAAAGCTTTAGGATCAATCCTTGTTTCCACAAAAAGCCTGGCTGTTTTCTGGCGGGAGCTAACACCTCCCAACTAGGGATGACTACAGGCAGGAATCAGCCAGGCTTTGAAGCTGCAAGGCCATTTAATGCTAATCACAGCGGACAATTGCTGTGTCCGGCTGTGGCGCAGGCTGGTGAGCAGCCACCTGCAGACAGCTGTAACAAATTACTCTGACCAAGAGGTCATGAGTTCGAGGCCAACTCGGAGCCTATGTTGGTCTTGTCTTTGTTCTATGTTAAAGGCATTGAATGTTTGCCTTATGTGTGTAATGTGATCCGCCCTGAGTCCCCTTCGGGGTGAGAAGGGCGGAATATAAATGCTGTAAATAAATAAATAAACTGCAACATTCACACTCACCTCAAGAAGAAAGTTCTTTCTCCCACCCACAGATAGATAAACCTTACTTGCTTAGTTTCCAACAGACCTCACAACCTCTGAGCATGCCTGCCATAGATGTGGGTGGGTAAAACATCAGGAGACAATGCTTCTGGCACATGGACATACAGCCTGGAAAACTCACAGCCACCCAGAATCTATCTTACTCGTAACTTGGGGACTGCAATGTACATGCAAAAATTATATTACACAAAGGATCCTGGAATGGGTCCCTTGTGTAATATGCAGTTCTAAAGTAAGGGGCATAAATAAAAATGAAGATAAATAGTTGAAAGGAGGAGCTCTGTATCAAATTCTACATTTCCCCCCCAACTTAAACCATACTCAGCCATATGCCCTCCTTAACCTAAGGAAAGGGAGATGGAAATGACAGATTTTGGGATACCTGAGGAAGAGGGAGGAAGAGGATGCAGCATTGAGTTTCCGTTGCCCTCCTCCTTGACCACCCACCGGAGGGGTGGCCCCTGCTTGGTTTCCGAGCCAACCTCCTTGACCTCTCCTGCCGGTTGTATTTTGCATGGCCCTGGCTGTCCATTGTGGCCAAGAGTCTCCTCCAGGGGGGTCTTCTCCTCAGCAGTGACCCAGGGTCCATCATCGCTTCTCCCAGCCGGGGTGACATCAAGGTCTTCTCCTGGTTCCTCTTTGATCGAATCAAGGTCTTCTCCTGATTCTTCTTTGATCGCATTAAGGTCTTCTCCTGATTCTTCTTTGATCGCATTAAGGTCTCCTCCTGGTTCCTCTTTGATCGCATCAAGGTCTTCTCCTGGTTCTTCTTTGATCGCATCAAGGTCTCCTCCTGGTTCCTCTTTGATCGCCGACGTGTTGCAGTTGAACATCTTCTGGCAGTGAAAGTTTGTTCTATCTGTACCTTCTCCCTGGTGGGAAATGAGAGAAATGATAACAAGACATATTCTGGCAGTGAAGGCAGGGTCAAGCTGCAGCCATTCTATAGTATAGGGATACACCCCAGGCCAAAGAATAAGGCACTATAAGTACTTCCACTGCCCTGGCTGAGTGCTATGGAGTTCTGAGAATTGTGGTGTCTCCAAGGTCTTGATCCTCCTCCTTCTCACCCAACTACATCTCCCAGGACTCCACAGCACTCAGCCATGGCATTCAAAAGTAGGGCCAAACGGCACCCTTATTTATCAAAAGTAACTAGTTCCTAGTAACAACACTGCAGGTAACGCGTTACCTTCCTTCCAACCAGATCTCCTCTCCCCCGAGTTTGTAAAATAACGCTTTCCTGCTCTTTGCTGGCCACGCCCCCTCTCCCCCTTTGACCAATCAGCGGCGCGTGAAGGGAGAACGCCTACCAATGGACTTATTTCCAACTTCTGATTCAGTGAGGCATCCCCGGAAGTGACGTCGGGGATTCCCTCTCCGACTCTCTAGGGCTGCGTACTCTGTCATTTTAACCCTTTCTGGATCAGCTGTAATAGAACAAACTCACGTCTGAGAGCTATATGTATGTGTATGTATACACACATAATATACAGCCTTCATTACTGTACGTGTCCCACTCTGGGGGTTGGTGCTCATCTCAATTTCTAAGCCGAAGAGCCGGAGTTGTCCCTAGACACCTCCAAGGTCATGTGGCCGGCATGACTCCATGGAGCACCATTACTTTCCCGCCGGAGCAGTATCTCTTGATCTACTCACATGTTTTCAAACTGCTAGGTTGGCAGAAGCTGGGGCTAACAGCGGGAGCTCATTCTGCTCACCGGATTCAAACCTGCAACTTTTCGGTCCGCAAGTTCAGCAGCTCAGTGCTTTAACACACTGTGCCAATGGTGACTCCACTGTGTAATTAGTTGTGTAATTATATATATATATATATATATATATATATATATATATATCTGTGTCCGGCCATGCATTGCTGTGGCTTATGGGAATCATTTGTTGGCCAAGTAGAATAGCAGCGAATAGCCTTGCAGCCTCAAAGCCTGGCCATTTTCTTCTTATGGGAATCCTTGTTTGGTGAGTTGCAATGCAACAGAATAGGGCTGCTGCTAGGAAGCCTGGGTACTTGCGTTCTAGGGGAATTGTTTTTTGGGCTGCTGGAATTGCAGTGAATAGCCTCACTGCTTCAAAGCCTAGCTGCTTGCTACCTAGGGGAATCTTTGGTTGGTCAGCTTCAATAGTACAGAGTAGTATCGCTGCTTCAAAGCCTGGCCGCCTTCTACCAAGGTTAATCCTTTGTCTGATTGAATTGCACTGAATAGCCTTGCAGCTTCAATGCCTGGCTGTGTTATCCCTAGGGGAATCCGCTTGGTGAGCCAGAGTAACACCCACAAAGAGAATTTTGCCACCCTAATTCTCTTATTTGGATCGCCTGAAGCGAGGATATCCATACTGGTGTTATCATATACAATCTCTCTTTATACTTTTCCCAAATTTTTATGTGAGGGTCTAACAAATTGATGCCCAAAAATTTTCGGTTGTTTTTTGTCCTGTACCAAATATATGAATGCCAGCCCATTTTATTTATTTATTTATTTGCTACATTTATATGCCGCCCTTCTCACCCCGAAGGGGACTCAGAGCGGCTTACAAATTAAATTTACATTCAATATTATATTAGCATAGTACAATACTGGTAATAAATTACTATATTGTTCTGTATCAATATACTGTAATATTCTTAGTAACATTACATGTAAGATATAATATATAATTAATATTATATATCGTATTATTAGTATTATATCGTGTTACAATATAATATTGTGAATATTATATGTATATACAATATGTTATAATTATTATATATTATTTTCAAGTCAAATACTTCTATAGTCAATATTTTTGGTCGATCGAGATTAGTCCAGTCCTTGATCCATATTAGCCCGCAGGCTTCGTAGTATAGTGTCAAATCCGGTAAGACAAATCCGCCTCTTTTTTCTCGTCTGCTAGACTGATAAATTTAATTTGACATAGACAGATGAATGAATACTTTAATAAAAGATAAAAAGGTTGGTTTTTCAGGAAGATTCCTTTTGGGTTAAAATAATAACAAAAAAAACTATCACCAAAATCTATAAGAAACTGCTAGAATGGGCCACAGAAATAGAACAAATTAAAGAATGCATGACTAAATGGGCAGCGAATATAGGCCAACAAATAAAATTGGAAGAGTGGGAGAAAAATTGGGAACTATAAAATTAAATACACTTATACATAGGACCTAAAAGATGATGTACCAATGATGTACCAAACGGGGCTGTGGCGCAGACGGGAGAGCAATGAGTCACTGACCAGGAGGTCATAAGTTTGAGGCCCGCTCGGAGCTATGTTGTTCGTCTTTGTCCTGTGTTAAAAAGGCATTGAATGTTTGCCTAATATGTGTAATGTGATCCGCCCTGAGTCCCCTTCGGGGTGAGAAGGGCGGAATATAAATGATGTAAATAAAAATAAAATAAATAAATACATCACGCCACAAAAAATGTCCAAATGCTATAAAAATCTATACGATAAATGCTGGAAATGTGAAAAGAAGACAAGTATTTTCGTCCATTCATGGTGGACATGTGAAAATGCTAAAAATACTGGAGATAAATCTATGCAAAAATACAGAAAATGTTAGAAATAAATATCAAATTGGAACCTAAGGATTTTCTGTTGGAAATGCTAGACCTAGAGAGAAAAACACAAGGAGATTTTATTCAACTACCGAGTCATTGCAACAAGGATAGTATATGCTACGAATTGGAGACTTAAGGAAAAACCTTCAATCAAAGATTGGCTGGTAAAAATAATGGAGATTATGAATACGAACAGATTAAACTATCTGATACAAACAAACCAAGGGCTGCCAAAAACTGGCAGCCAATTAAGGACGATTTGAAACAAGTCAAAATGAAAATAATAACATAAACTAGAAAGAATGTATAAGAACATAGCTGCCCACAAGTAGTTACAGAGAGAAAGGGAAAGTTATGGAAAGAAGAAGAAAACAGAATAATTTCTCTTTTTGTACATATGAATTTGTTTTTGAGAAGAGCACACCAAGAAGTAGTTGGAAGTCAAGATATCCCACAGTCTTTTCATTGTTTGTTGTTTGTTTTTGTCTTTTCCTATTTTTTATGTCTTTGGCCCCTTCCCCTCTTTTTTTATACATTGGATAAAACAATTTTGTGCAATTAATAAAATAAGTTTTTATATGTTGACAATCCAACATATAAAAACGAATTATGACTTAGCTATGGTACGTACGTCTTCAGCTGTTTCTTGAAGGCAGGGAGGGAAGAGCCATCTTTAACTTCTTAGGAGGGGAGTACCAGAGGTGGGGGGCGGCCACCGAGAAGGCCCTTTCTCTCGTTCCCACCATCCACACTAGGGACGGGGGTGGGACCGAGAGCAGGGCCTCCTCCAATGACCACAGTGTCCGAGTTGATCTATAGTTGGAGATGCAGTTCATCAACTAATCTGAGCCCTAGCTGTTTAGGGCTTTAAAAGTAAGAACCAGCACTTTGTATTTAGCCCGGAAGAATGGGGAGTGGTTCTCTCCCTGAATGGTGCTCCAGTTAGTAGCCTGGCTGCTAATCTCTGGAACTTTTGAAGTTTCCAAACTATCTTCAAAGGCAGCGCCACGTAGAGAGCATTGCAGTCGTCTAAACGGGACGTGACGAAGGTGTGGACTACTATGCTCTGGTGGCACTCCAGGCATTTGTAGGATTTCTCTTTGGATCATCACTCCCCTTCCTCCCAATTTGGAGTTCAAGCATTTTAATTTTTATTTTAAAAAAACACACACAAAAACCACCAGATTTTTTCTTAACATAATAGTCACACCTACTTTTTTCATGGGAAAAGGTGTGACTATTAGGTGATGAAATACGGTATTTCTTCTTTGCCACATCTCCCACATAAGCTCATGAATAAGTTCACTTGTTATATAAGTCAAAGGTGGCTTTTGAGGCCAAAGTTATAGATTTTGATACAACCCATGGATAAGTCGAGGGCCATTCCATGGAGATCAAAAAGCGCAAGTCCCGTCCCCCCCCACATTTCCCCATTGAGACATACAAAAAAGCCAAAAGCAGTGCCAAGGCAAAGAAAGTAGAAGGGCCCAGTGCTTCTTTTAGGTTCTTCCGAGATGGAAAAGTATCATGCTGTTCACCCATCTCTTCAAAGGCAGGGAGTTAACCTACATTGCTCAATGAGTAACTACTCAGGGTTTCAGGGTTGAATTTTTAACAAACATTTCCGTGTACATAGGGTATCCTTCTTTACTCCAAGACTACATATGGTGCCTGGAAGCCTTTGGGTGAAGTTCCTTCCGCGCTCAAAGCATTTAGGTTTGTTCTCTCAGGTGGATTCTTTGGTGGGAGGCAAGGCCTGCTTTCTTGGAAAAGCTCCCTCCGCACTCCTGGCATTTGTATGGCTTCTCTTTCATGTGGATCTTTTCATGCGCAGTCAGTTTCCTCCTCACAGTGAAGCTCCTTCCACACTCCAGGCATTTATATGGTTTCTCTTTCATGTGGCTCCTTTCATGCACAGTTAGTCGTCCCCTCACACAGAAGCTCTTTCCACATTCCATACATGTATATGGTTTCTCTCCCGTGTGGGTTCTTGTATGCACATTAAGGCTTCCTTTTGAACTGAAGCACATTCCACACTCTACACATTTGTATGGTTTCTCTCCTGTGTGGGTTTTCTTCTCTCCTGTGTGGATTTTATTATGCTTAGCAAGGTACCCTTTCGTATGGAAGCTCTTTCCGCACTCCAGGCATTGATATGGTTTCTCTTTCATGTGGATCCTTTCATGCAGAGTCAATTTCCCCCTCACACTGAAGCTCCTTCCACACTCCAGGCATTGATATGGTTTCTCTTTCATGTGGCTTCTTTGATGCATAGTAAGTCCCCCCCTCATATAGAAGCTCTTTCCACATTCTACACATTTATAGGGTTTCTCTCCCGTGTGGGTTCTTGTATGCAGATTAAGGCTTCCTTTAAAACGGAAGCGCATTCCACACTCTACACATGTGTATGGTTTTTCTCCTGTGTGGATTCTATTATGCTTAGCAAGGTTCCCTTTCGCATGGAAGCTCTTTCCGCACTCCAGGCATGTATATGTTTTCTTTGAGTGGGTTCTTATATGGTCAGTAAGGCTTCCTCTAAAACTAAAGCATCTTCCACACACTACACATTTGAATGGTTTCTCTCCTGTGTGGATTCTATTATGCTTAGCAAGGTATCCTTTCGAGTGGAAGCTCTTTCCGCACTCCAGGCATTTATACGGTTCCTCTTGCATGTGAGTCCTTTCATGAGCTATGAAATACGCCCTCTTAGTGAAGCTCTTTCCACATTCCCCACATATAAGTAGTTTCCCTCCCATGTGGATTCTTCTGTGCATTTTAAGGTTTGAACTCACAGTGAAGCCCTTTCCACACTCCAAGCATTTAAATGGTCTCTCTCCCGTGTGGATTCTTCTGTGCACTTTAAGGTTTGCATTCTCAGTGAAGGTCTTTCCACAATCCTCACATTTATACTGTTTCTCTTCTTTATGATTTCTTTTATATCTGTCAAGGCACACATCTTTGCCTGGAACATAAAAAAAGGAATATTTCAGTAGTGAAATGTTACATCAGTGCTTCTGGTTTCAGCCCCATTCCCAACACCTGCAGAAGTGCTGCTCTTCGACACCACTTCAACTGCCATGGCTCGATGCTGTGGAATCATGAGAGTTGTAGTATTACAAGAACTGCCAAAGTGTTATTTTGCTGAGACAAACTACAACTCCCAGGATTCCATAGCATTGAGCCATGGCAGCTAAAGTGCAGCTCAAACTGCAGTAATGCTACAAGATAGATGCACCCTTGGTGAGCTCTTGGATCAGGCATGGGCAAACCTTGCCCTTCTACTCCCACAATTGCTAAGCCCGTAAAATCCAAAACAGCTGGAGGCCCAAGTTTGCCCATCCCAATATTAGATCCTTCTTGATGTTGTGTTCTGGTTTCCATAGTCATAGACTAATGCTCAAACCAGTACAACATGCTGGCTTACTTATGATAGCCTATCCCTTTCAGTTTCATTATTGGCTCTTCCATACAGAGTTAGTATTGGCTGGTGTTACGTTCTGCTGTAGCTTCTTTTCTATAAAGATTGTCTTGGAGAAAAACCAGTAACAACATATATCCACTCAGAGGGTTCAGAAATTCCAGGAAGTCAGATAGCAAAAAGAAAAAGAAAAACCTAGTAAGGTTAAATACTCATTTCTGCAGATGTTTTGAGGACATTTCTAAAGGCATTGCTAGGTCCTCCAGTACAATTATATGGTATGCTTCAGCCCAAAGGCCAAGACATTGTTTATTTTAGGTCAGAAAAATAGCATTTCAGATGACACAATGTCTAGATAGAATATATTTTTTCAGTCCTATATAAGGTAGCAGCATAAGTGACAGCAAATGCAGAAAACCATGTACAAGCAGTCCCCGAGTTACAAAAACCTAATTTACAAATGACTCATAGTTAAGAATGGGGATGGGAGAACAGGAAGTGAGAGAAATCTAGCCCTAGAAACAGAAATGTGTTGGGCGAGTGGGCTTATTAACAGAAAATCCTCCGCATAAGCGTATAGCAGAGTAACTTATTAGCAGCAGCGTGACCCAATACCAGTAGCCAAAAGTGATAAAAAGAACAAAAACACACAGACCAGTGTTATCTTTTCCTTTGCAAGCGTTTCTTTGTAGCAACGTAATATGGTTGCACTATGTACAAGAAAAAGGTTTCCACAGCACAAATAAAGTTATGCTGGAAGTACATTAAACAGGTACCTGTTCTGAATTACATACAAATTCACCTTAAGAACAAACCGACAGAATCTATCTCATCGAAAGCTTTCATGGCCAGAATCATTGGGGTGCTGTGACTTTTTGGGCTGGCTGGCCATGTTCCCAAAGCATTCTCTCCTGATGTTTCGGCCACATCTATGGCAGGTATCCTCAGAGGTTGTGAGGTATATTGGAAACTAGGCAAGTGGAGTTTATATAGCTGTGGAATAATGTCTAGGGTGGGAATCATAGAATCGTAGAGTTGGAGGAGACCTCGCGGGCCATCCTGTTCAACCCCCTGCAAGAAGCAGGAAAATCTCATTCAAAGCACCCCCGACAGATGGCCATCCAGCCTCTGCTTCAAAGCCTCCAAAGAAGGAGCCTCCACCACTGTCCGGGGAAGAGAGTTCCACTGCCAAACACCTCTCACAATGAGGAAGTTCTTCCTGATGTTCAGGTGGAATCTCCTTTCTTTCCTGTAGTTTGAAGCCATTGTTCTGCGTCCTAATCTGCAGGACAGCAGAAAATAAGCTTGCTCCCTCCTCCCTATGACTTCCCCTCACATATTTGTACATGGCTATCACATCTCCTCTCAGCCTTCTCTTTTGCAGGCTAAACATGCCCAGCTCTTTAAGCCGCTCCTCATAGGACTTGTTTTCTAGACCCTTGATCATTTTAGTTGCCCTCTCCTGGATACCTTCCAGCTTGTCAACATCTCCCTTCAACTGCGGTGCCCAGAATTGGACACAGTATTCCAGGTGTGGTCTGACCAAAGCAGAATAGAGGGGGAGCAGGACTTCCCTGGATCTAGATGCTATACCCCTATTGATGCAACTATTGTCTGTTTGAGGCAAGTGTGAATGTTGCAATTGGCCACCTTAATTAGCATTGAATGGCCTGTCTGCTTCCTGGTAGGAGCTAACACCTCCCAACAAAGAATGCCCGAGGAGAGGAAGCAGCCACGCTTTGAAACTGAAAGGTCATTCCATGCTAATAAAGGTGGCCAATTGCAACATTCACACTTGCCTCAAACAGGCAAAGAGTTCTTTCTCCCACCCTGGACCTTCCAAAGACATATAAACCCCACTTGCCCAGTTTCCAGCAGAACTCACAACGTCTGAGGATGCCTGCCATAGATGTGGGAGAAACGTCAGGAGATAATGGTTCTGGAACATGGTCATGCAGCCTAGAAAACTCACAGCAACCCAGAACCTGAAATATATTTTGTTCGTAACTTGGGGACTGCCTGTATATGTAATAATTATATTACCATATATACTCGAGTATAAGCCAACCCGAATATAAGCCGAGGCACCTAATTTTACCACAAAGAACTGGGAAAACTTATTGACTCAAGTATAAGCCGAGGGTGGGAACTGCAGCAGCTACTGGTAAATTTCAAAAATAAAATTAGATACCAATAAAATAACATTAATTGAGGCATCAGTGGGTTAAATGTTTTGAATATTTAATTTATTTCAAAGAAAAACAGTAAACTAACTCTTTAGGTGGAAAAGCAACAATAACTTTATAATAATAATAATCATCATCATCATCAGCTTCATTTGTACCCTGCCCTATCTATCTCCCCCTGGGGACTCAGGCCAGCTTCCAACATAGTAACAGGCAAACATATAATGCCTACATAAACAATGCAGAGCTATAATAATAATAATAATAATAATAATAATAATAATAATATCCTCAGCTGCTGTAAGAAAATTGCACAGACAGACTACAAACATAGGCACAACTATGTGACCCAAATGATTCATTGGAACTTCAAGCCTCAAGTACCACCTCCCAGCAGAAAAGAACTGGTGGGATCATAAACCTGCAAAAGTATTGGAGAATGAGCACGCAAAGATACTGTGGGACTTCCGAATCCAGACTGACAAAGTTCTGGAACACAACACATCAGACATCACAGTGGTGGAAAAGAAAAAGGTTTGGATCATTGATGTCGCCATCCCAGGTGACAGTCACATTGACGAAAAACAACAGGACCTCAAGATTGAACTGCAAAGACTCTGGCAGAAACCAGTGCAGGTGGTCCCGGTGGTGATCGGCACACTAGGTGCCGTGCCAAAAGATCTCAGCCGGCATTTGGAAACAATAGACATTGACAAAATCACGATCTGCCAACTGCAAAAGGCCACCCTGCTGGGATCTGCACGCATCATCCGAAAATACATCTAACAGTCCTAGACACTTGGGAAGTGTTCGACTTGTGATTTTGTGATAGGAAATCCAGCATGACTATCTTGTTTGCTGTGTCGTACAATAAAATAATAATAATAATAACAATAATAATAATAATAATAATATTTTTATACCCCGCCACCATCCCCCCAGAGGGACTCGGGGCGGCTCACAGATATAAAACCAGCATACAAAGTATCAAATACAAAAAACACACAAATAAAATTAAAAGGCATAAAATAAAATCACAGTCATTATAAAACACATGATAAAACACAGCAATAAAATCATACAATGGACTGGGCAAAGTGCACTAAGTGAAACTTGTAAACATGAAGGAAGTTAAGGTGCTATAAGTTTATGGGGAGAACCTTAAACTGGGGTGAACCCTGTGGCTATGTCGAGGAGTTAACCAACAGGTACAACTGGTCAGAAGTAACCGCTAGTATAAGGGTTGAGCGTATAGTGGGCGGTACTTATTCAAAGGCCTGTGTGAAGAGCCAAGTTTTCAGGCTCTTCCTGAACGCTTCCAAGGTGGCAGCTTGCCTAATTTCCCTGGGGAGCGCATTCCAGAGCCGGGGGGCCGCCACGGAGGAGGCCCTCTCCCTCGTTCCCACCAAACGCACTTGTGACGGAGGCGGAAGCGAGAGGAGGGCCTCCCCCGACGAACGAAGGGATCGTGCAGGTTCATAGGGGGAAATGCGGTCAGAAAGGTAAGTGGGTCCCAAACCGTTCAGGGCTTTGTAGGTCAGCACCTGCACCTTGAATTGGGTCCGGAAAATAAATGGCAGCCAGTGGAGCTCCTTATATCTACAGGGGAGTAGATATAGATCTATCATTATATATACTAATTTCACATGTGTATTTCCCCCTCTCTCTATGTGCATTTTCCTCCTACAATATTTCCAAGCCCGATTTATCAATGTTTATATCTATCTAGACCAGGGGTCCCCAAACTAAGGCCCGGGGGCCAGATGCGGCCCTCCGAGCTCATTTACCTGGCCCCTGCCCTCCGTTTTATAATATAATATATTGTACATACATATAATATTGATAATAATATTATAATGTAATACAATATAACACTAATAATAATACCATATAATAATATTAATTATATGTTCTATATTACATATCATATTACTAATAATATTACAGTATAGTGGTATAGTTCAAGATAGTAATATATAATGCTAATATTGTGCTATGCTAATAATATAATATATTGTGTGTACATATAATTTGTAAGCCACTCTGAGGTGAGAAGGGTGTGATACAAATGTAGTAAATAAATGCAGTAAATGAATAAATAATAAATAAATAAATTTTAGACTTAGGCTCTCCCAAAGTCTGAAATGACTTGAAGGCACACAACAACAACAACAACAACAATCCTAATTAACTTGACTATCTCATTGGCCAGTAGCAGGAGCACACTTCCCATTGAAATCCTGATAAATGTATGTTGGTTAAAATTGTTTTTATTTTTAAATATTGTATTGTTCTTTCATTGTTGTTGTTGTTTTTGCACTACAAATAAGACATGTGCAGTGTGCATCGGAATTTGTTTGTATTTTTTTTTTCAAATGATAATCCGGCCCCTCAACACTCTGAAGGATTGTAAACCGGCCCTCGGCTTAAAAAGTTTGAGGACCCCTGATCTAGACATTGTGTGTGTGTGTGTGTGTGTGTGTGTGCGCACACGCATTTTCCCTCTGCACTTGCAAACATGTGAGGGTAAAATTCATATAAAATTCATATATAAAATTAATGTATACATATAGGAACAGATATACAGGTACATGGAAATCTCTAGTTATCTATATTTACATAGGATTTGCAAAGACCTGTAAACATATGAGGGGAAAATTCATATATTAATGTATTTGTAGGGGGAACATCTATATATATATTTAGAAGCTTTTGGGCATGCATTTACCCAAGGAAGAAATGCAAGCAAAGCCCCCCTAAAAACAGCTTTGTCCTCTTTTCTCCTGCCCTTTCCCACCTCTTTTCTTTCTCCCTTTTTCAAACTCTAAAAGCAGCCAGAAAAAAGCTTTTTAAATCTTCTCTCCCCCTCCCAAAATAGCCTACCTCATTTTTGTTTCCTTAGGAATTAAAAATAAAACACCTTCTGTTGCTCTCTTTTCCCTCCCTTTGGACTCTGAGCAGGAGGTCATGAGTTCGAGGCCGCTCAGAGCCTCTGTTTGTTTGTCTTTGTTCTATGTTGAAAGGCATTGAGTGTTTGCCTATATGTGTAATGTGATCCGCCCTGAGTCCCCTTCGGGGTGAGAAGGGCGGAATATAAATGCTGTAAATAAAATAAATATTCACTTATCCAAGGTTCTGCCGGCCCATTTAGCTTGGATAAGGGAGACTCTACGGTAGTTTACTAAGATCTACAGGGGTGCTCGCAGGAACACCTCAGCAAGCAAGAATCCAAAAGTGGCAGCCTAAAACCCGGAACCTCAAGCCATAGCTGATGGTTTATATGTCCAGGCCTTTCAATGCTAACCAAGGAGGCCAAGGTGCGAGAAAGAACTTCCCCCCAACATCTATCCTCTAGACTGTTTTTCTATCTTATGTCCCTGTTCCCCGTGGTTTTTATTCTTATCTCTTTCTCACCCCAAGTTTTAACTGAGTGTTCATGCGGCCCGGCCTGTTATATTGCTTTTTTGACTCTGTGTTGTACTGTAAATTATTTATTGTATTGTTTAATTGTATTATGATATGTTGTTTTTATATTTTGCCATATTGTATTGTCCTGGGCATGGCCCCATGTAAGCCGCCCCGAGTCTCCGTTGGGGAGATGGTGGCGGGGTATAAATAAAGTTTTTATTATTATTATTATTATTATTATTATTATTATTATTATTATTATTGTCTGTTTGAGGCAACTGTTAATGTAGCAATTGGCCACCTTGATTAGCATTGAAATGCCTCGCAGCTTACTGCCTGGGGGAATCCTTTATTAGGAGGTGTTAGCTGGCCCTGATTTCCACAAACATATAAATCCCTCTTAACTAGTTTTCAACAGACCTCACAACCTCTGAGGATGCCTGCCAAAGATGCAGGCGAAACGCCAGGAGAAAATGCTTCTGGAACATGGCCATACAGCCTGGAAAACTCACAGCAACCCACAAATTCTACATTTTTCCCCAGCCTAAACCATACTCAGCCATATTCTCTCCTTAACGTAAGGAAAGGGAGGTGGAAATGAGAGACTTGGGGATACCTGAGGGAGGAGGAGGAAGAGGAAACACCATTGCACTCCCGTGGCCCTCCTTCACCATCCACCGGAGGGGTGGCCCCTGCGTGGTGTCCAGGCCACCCTCTTCAGCCTCTCCTGCCGGTTGTATTTTGCCTTGTCCTGGCTGTGCATCAGGGCCAAGAGTCTCCTCCAGGGGGGTCTTCTCCTCAGCAGTGACCCAGGGTCCGCCATCGCTTCTCCCAGCCGGGGTGACATCAAGGTCTTCTCCTGGTTCCTCTTTGATTGCATCAAAGTCTTCTCCTGGTTCTTCTTTGCTCGCATCAAGGTCTTCTCCTGGTTCCTCTTTGATTGCATCAAGGTCTTCTCCTGGTTCTTCTTTGCTCGCATCAAGGTCTTCTCCTGGTTCTTCTTTGCTCGCATCAAGGTCTTCTCCTGGTTCCTCTTTGATCGCCAACGCATTACAGTTGAACATCTTCTGGCAGTGAAAGCTTGTTCTATCTGGACCTTCTCTCTGGTGGGAAATTAGACAAATGATAACAAGATATATTCTGGCAGTGAAAGCAGGGTCAAGCTGCATCCATTCTGTAGTATAGGAATACACCCCAGGCCAAAGAATAAGGCACTCTCACTACAATCAACCCTCCCTATCCGCAGAGACCACTTCCACTGCCCTGGCTGGGTGCTATGGAGGCCTGGGAGTTGTGGTTTGTACAAGGTCTTGATCCTCCTCCTTCTCACCCAACTACATCTCCCAGGGCTCCACAGCACACAGCCATGGCATTTAAAAGACATTTAAACGGCACCGTTATTTAACAAAAAGTAACTAGTTCCTAGTAACGACACTGCAGGCGACGCGTTACCTTCCTCCCAGCCAGCTCTCCTCTTCAACCAGTTTGGAAAAGAACTCCTTCCTGCTCTTTGCTGGCCACGCCCCCTCTCCCTCTTTGACCAATCAGCGGCACCTGAAGCTTCTTTCCAGCTTTCCGGAAGTGACGTTGGGGACTCCCGCCCCTCTTCTCTAGGGCTGCGCACTCTATCGTTTTAACCCTTTCTGGATTAGCAATACTAGAACAAACTCTCATGTTTGAAGATTACTGTAGATCTATCTATATACAGTAGAGTCTCGCTTATCCAGCCTTCACTTATCCAACGTTCTGGATTATCCAGCTCAGTCGGCCTCCCGTCCAGATCCACAACTGTTTCTCTGGGCAGCAAGGACTGTACTTTTTACAGATGTAACTTCCAACAAAGTTGTTACTGCAAATTAGTTTTATGCCATTCCGCTTTTATTTGTAGCCAATTTTTTATAGTCAATGTTTTCAATACATTGTGATGGTTTGCTGCTAAATTCATTAATACCGTAATTACTACATAACATTACTGTATATTGAACTGCTTTTTCTGTCGATTTGTTGTAAAACATGATGTTTTGGTGCTTAATTTGTAAAATCATAATGTAATTTGACATTTAGTAGTAAGTTAGTAACTTTATTCTTATACCCTGCCACCATCTCCCAACAGGGACTCAGGGCGGCTAACAAAACAAATACAACAGTTAAAACACATTATTATTATCCAATAGGTAAAATGAACAC
This sequence comes from Anolis carolinensis, assembly GCF_035594765.1. Classification (NCBI taxonomy): domain Eukaryota; kingdom Metazoa; phylum Chordata; class Lepidosauria; order Squamata; family Anolidae; genus Anolis; species Anolis carolinensis. The sequence continues at coordinate 6,785,631 of NC_085842.1, forward strand.
TGCCTCTTTGCTTCCTAAGCACTACAGTGTTTACCGCAACATGGCACTTCATGCTCTGCTTGTTGTGAGCTGAATACTTAACTATAAGTATCCTGTTTACTTTTTTGTTTGTTTGGATGCTCTGCTGTATTTTGGGAGTTTTCACTAATACAAAATTCTAACACCTGGAACCCCAGGAGGGCCTTTGCGCAATTAAAACTTGTGTGCCAGCAGCGTCCAGAGACAACCATAGCGGTCTCAACCCTATATCCTGATCTGAAGTTGCTATGAAATGGGTCAAGAAAGTGTGTGTCATCCAAGACTGCATGGAGTTGGACAGCAACTGCCTTCTTAATCACCTTGCCCCAAAAAGAGAGGCTAGATACAGATATGCAATTATTAATGTCCAGAAGACCCATCGAGTGCTTCTTCAGCAGTGGTCTGACTAGTTCGTCTCTTGAACAGAATGGAGTTTCCCTCCCTGAGAGATGCATTAAGAATTTGTTGGATTTGAAACTAATTGCACCTCTTCCCAACCACCCATGAGGAGCAGGGATCAAGCTCAGAAATCTTTATTATCTGATTACAGACATATATGCACACTATAAAAGGCTAACATAGGCTGTACAGATATACAATCATTTTAACCTTGACTTACGCAATGTAAAGGAAGCTCTGTGCTATTCCTACAGATCTTGCCACTTCCTAAGCATATGAATGGCTTTTGGCCCGCATGGGTTCTCTGATGGCTACAGAAGGCTCTTCGATCACTGAAGCACTTTCCACACTTTCCAGGTAGTTTTATTCAACTACCTAGTCACCGCGGCAAGGATAGTATATGCTAGGATTTGGAGACTTAAGGAAACACCTTCCATCGAAGATTGGCTGGTAAAAATAATGGAGATTATGAATATGAAGAGATTAAACTATCTGATACAAACAAGCCAAGGACTACCAAAAACTCAGACAGACTGTCAACCAATTAAGAACCATTTGAAACAAGTCAAGATGAAAATAATAACATAAACTAGAAAGAATTTTTAAGAATATAGCTGCCCACAAATAGTTACAGAGAGAAAGGGGAAGTTATGAAAAAAGACGAAAAGGGAATCATTTCCCTTTTTGTATTTATGAATTTGTTTTTGAGAAGACCATACCAAGAAGTAGATGGAAGTCAAGATACCTCAGTCTTTCCTTTTTTTGTTGTTTGTTTCTGTTTTTTTTTTCCCCCATGTATTATGTCTTTGGCCCCTTCCGCTCTCCTTTTATATATTGGATAAAACAATTTTGTGTTAGTAATAAAAATTATTTTTTTAAAGGACACCCATAATGATGAAAATTGACAACCAAATATATAAAAATAAATTATGAACTAACAACTAAAATTAAATTAAAAACACAACCTGTTATATCAGACATAAAACAAAACATCGAACAGAAGCCTTTCCAGTTCCTTGGGGGAAAATAGATTGATCATTGCTCAAAATGTCTATTGAGCTGGTGGGGCAAACAGGGCACGGATAATGACGGCGGCTATTAATCCGAGGTATAATGGTATTATTATAATGTATTCCTCCTCCTCCTCGTAAGCCAGTGAGCTATGGTACATCTTCAGCTGTTTCTTGAAGGTGGGGAGGGAGGGAGCCGTCTTTAACTTCTTAGGAAGGAAGTTCCAGAGGTGGAGTCGGCCACGGAGAAGGCCCTTTCTCTCAGGTGGGACCAAGAGTAGGACCTCCTCCAATGACCACAGTGTCCGAGTTGATCTATAGTTGGAGATGCGGTTCATCAAATAGGCTCCAAAGTGAGCCAAGGGCAAGCAGGATGGTTACATTATAGGCTGCATATCAGGGCTTCACTCAATGAAGACAACCTTGGAGTCGGGCAGGAAGTTGGCTCCGGTGATCGCCATTTCTTCACCGCCATGGATGGAGCAGGCACTGAGGCTGTAGTTTTCAACTTGGGGGAGCTCCTGAGCTGAGCGCTGGGAGCACTCGATGGCCACCTGGATGGAGACCACCTTGCCATTCGCTTGCGGCATGTGGACCCAGAAGACCACGTGTTCTTGCGCACGATGTCCGTCTTGCCCTTGCGCAGCTCAATGTCCGAATTCCGCAGCTTCAAGATCCCAGCACAGTCAATGTTTGCAGACATGTTGTTCTCTGAGAGCTTCTCGAGGAACTTTGTGCCGCCGATGATGGATTCGTAACTGGTGGTGGCCGCCATCGTCCCCGTGAAACAGTGGACCTGATAGAAAGCGTGCGGGTGCAGGTTGCGTTCATCTACCATGCCGATGAACATTTGCAGGGTGAGCGGTTTCTCGTCATAGCCTATGAACAATGCAGTGGAAGACATCCGCCGTTGGGTGGTCTTGCCGCACTTTATATTTAGACCAGAAGCAGACTGGCAGCCAATGGAGCTGCCACAGCATGGAGAATGGTTCTTTCCCTGAACGGCACTCCAGTTAGTAGCCTGGCTGCTGATCTCTGGACCATTTGAAGTTTCTGAACTATCTTCAAAGGCAGCCCGACGTAGAGAGAGTTGCAGTAGTCTAAACGTGACTAAGGTGTGGACTACTATGCTCTGGTAGCACTCCAAGCATTTGTAGGGTTTCTCTCTGGATCATCTCTCCCCTTCCTCCCAATTTGGAGCTCAGGCGTTTTTATTATTATTATTATTATTATTATTATTATTATTATTATTATTATTATTATAAACAAAAACAAAAACCACAAGGTTTTTTCTTCACATACCGTGTTTCCCCAAAAATAAGACAGTGTCTTATATTAATTTTTACCCCCAAAGATGCTCTAGGTCTTATTTTCAGGGGATGTCTTATTTTTCCATGAAGAATTCACATTTATTGTTGAACAAAAAAATGAACATTTATTATATACTGTACAGTAGCTGTCATCACAAACCAGCAGAACCAGACAAACTGTGAATCCTATCAATAATTTCTTGTTACTACCATTATTTCCATGTACAACACTCTATGGTACGTACATTTACCAATCCCGCATGCTTTGGTGTTCTGTCCAGCAGACATGCTTCCAAACAAAACCTTTGCTAGGTCTTACTTTCAGGGGAGTAGCAATTCAGCAAAACTTCTACTAGGTCTTACTTTCTGAGGATGTCTTATTTTAGGGGAAACAGGGTAATAGCCGCACACCCTTTTTCCATGGGAAAAAGTGTGACTATTATGCAGTGAAATAAAGTATTTCTTCTTTGCCATATTTCCTACATATGCTCATGGATAAGTTGACTTGTTGTATAAGTCAAAGGCGGCTTTTGAGGCCAACGTTATGGATTTTGATACGACCCATGGATAAGTCGAGGGCCATTCCATGGAGAGCAAAAAGTGCCAGTGACCCCCACCATTTCCCCATTGAGACATACAAAAAAGCCAAAAGCAATGCCATGGCAAAGAAAAGGTTCTTCTGAGATGGACAAGTCTAATGCCATTCACTCATCCCTTCAAAGAAGGGGAATGGTTCCGTTTTTATAAGAATTAAGCTGCAGTACTCACATTGCTCAATGAATAAGTCTACTCAAAGTTTCAGGGTTGAGTTTTTAACAAACATTTCTGTGTACATAAGGTATCTTTCTTTACGTCAAGACTACATATGGTGCCTGGAGGTCTTTGGGTGAAGTTCCTTCCGCGCTCAAAGCATTTAGGTTTGTTTCCTTATGTGGATTCTTTGGTGGGAGCCAAGGTCTGCTTTCCGGGAAAAGCTCCCTCCGCACTCCAGGCATTTGTATGGTTTCTCTTTCATGTGGATCTTTTCATGCACAGTCAATTTCCTCCTCACAGTGAAGCTCCTTCCACACTCCAGGCATTTATATGGTTTCTCTTTCATGTGGCTCCTTTCATGCACAGTAAGTCGCCCTCTCGCGTAGAAGCTCTTTCCACATTCCATACATGTATATGGTTTCTCTCCCGTGTGGGTTCTTGTATGCACATCAAGGGTTCCTTTTAAACTGAAGCACATTCCACACTCTACACATTTGTATGGTTTCTCTCCTGTGTGGGTTTTCTTATGCTTATTAAGATAGTCTTTAACATGGAAGCTTTTTCCACACACCAGGCATGTATATGGTTTCTTTCCTGAGTGGGTTCTTGTATGCTCAGTAAGGTTTCCTCTCTTACTGAAGCTCTTTCCACACTCCGTGCATTTATATGGTTTCTCTCCGGTGTGGTTTCTTTTATGCAGATTAAGGCTTGCTCTAAAACTAAAGGACATTCCACAATCTACACATTTGAATGGTTTCTCTCCTGTGTGGATTCTATTATGCTTAGCAAGGTACCCTTTCGTATGGAAGCTCTTTCCGCACTCCAGACATTTATATGGTTTCTCTTGCATGTGAGTCCTTTCATGCGCTTTAAAATTCGTCCTCCCACTAAAGCTCTTTCCAAATTCCACACATTTATATGGTTTCTCTTCCGTGTGGATTCTTCTGTGCACTTTAAGGTTTGCTTTCTCAGTGAAGGTCTTTCCACAATCCTCACATTTATAATGTTTCTCTCCTATATGATTTCTTTTATGCATATCAAGGCACCCATCTTTGCCTGGAACATAAAGAAAAAGGATATTTCAATAGTGAAAAGTTACATCAGTGCCTCTGGCTTCAACACCTGCAGAAGTACTGCTCTTCGACACCACTTCAACTTCCATGGGTCAATGCTGTTGAATCGTGGGAGTTGTAGTTTTACAAGAACCTCAAAAGAACTGCCAAAGTGTTATTTTGCTGAGACGAACTACAACTCCCAGGATTCCAAGCACTGAGCCATGGCAGCTAAAATACTGTTGAACTGCATTAATGCTACAAGATAGATGCACCCTTGGTGAACTATTGGTTCAGGCATGGGCAAACCTTGCCCTTCAACTCCCACAATTGCTAAGCCTGTAAAATCCGAAACACCCGGAGGCCCAAGTTTGCCCATGCCAATATTAGATCCTTCTTGATGTTGTGTTCTGGTTTCCATAGTCATAGACTAATGCTCAAACCAGTACAACATGCTGGCTTACTTATTCTAAGTCTCCTTAGGGTGACGTCTGTCATAGATGCAGGCGAAAAGTCAGGAGGGAATGCTTCTGGAACATGGCCATGCAGCCTGGAAAACTCACAGCAACCTCAAATTCTACATTTTCTCCCCAATCTAAACCATATTCAATCATACTCCCTCCTTCACCTAGGGAAAGGGAGATGGAAATGACAGATTTTGGGATACCTGAGGAAGAGGGAGAAAGAGGATGCAGCATTGAGTTTCCGTTGCCCTCCTCCTTCACCACCCACCGGAGGGGTGGCCCCTGCTTCGTGTCCGAGCCAACCTCCTTGGCCTCTCCTGCCGGTTGTATTTTGCATGGCCCTGGCTGTCCATCAGGGCCAAGACTCTCCTCCAGGAGGGTCTTCCCCTCAGCAGTGACCCGGGGTCCACCATCGCTTCTCCCAGCCGGGGTGACATCAAGGTCTTCTCCTGGTTCTTCTTTGATCGCATTAAGGTCTTCTCCTGGTTCCTCTTTGATCGCATCAAGGTCTTCTCCTGGTTCATCTTTGATCGCATCAAGGTCTTCTCCTGGTTCTTCTTTGATCGCATCAAGGTCTTCTCCTGGTTCTTCTTTGATCGCATCAAGGTCTTCTCCTGGTTCATCTTTGATCGCATCAAGGTCTTCTCCTGGTTCCTCTTTGATCGCATCAAGGTCTTCTCCTGGTTCATCTTTGATCGCATCAAGGTCTTCTTCTGCTTCGTCTTTGATCGCCAACTTGTTACAGTTGAACATATTCTTGCAGTGAAAGCTTGTTCAATCTGGACCTTCTCCCTGGTGGGAAATGACACAAATGATATTCTGGCACTGAAGGCAGGGTCAAGCTGCACCCATTCTATAGCATAGAGATACACCCAAGGCCACAATCCGCAGATACCACTTCCAATGCCCTGGCTGAGTGCTATGGAGTCCTGGGAGTTGTGGTTCCTGCAAGGTCTTGAGCCTCCTAACTACATCTCCCAGGACTCCATAGCACCCAGCCAGGGCATTTAAAAGGGTGGCTAAAAACAAAAGTATCTAGTTCCTAGTAACGACACTGCAAGCAACACGTTACCTTCCTTCCAACCAGCTCTCCTTTCCCCCGTTTGGAAAATAACTCCTTCCTGCTCTTTGCTGGCCACGCCCCCTGTCCCTCTTTGACCAATCAGCGGGACGTGATGGGAGAACCTCTACCAACGGGCTTCTTTCCACCTTCTGATTCAGTGGGGCATCCCCGGAAGTGACGTTGGGGATTCCCTCTCCTCCTCTCTAGGGCTGCGCACTCTGTCATTTTAACCCTTTCAGGACCAGCAATAATAGAACAAACTCACATGTCTGAGGGCTATATGTATGTGTATGTATACACACACATATATACAGCCTTCATTACTGAATGTATACATACACATAGAGACATACATATATACAGCCCTCATTACTGTGTATTTATAGTAAAGGTAAAGGGTGTCCCCTGACATTAAGTCCAGTGGGGTCTGACTCTGAGGGTTGGTGCTCATCTCCATTTCTAAGCCGAAGAGCCGGCATTGTCAGCAGACACCTCCCAGGTCATGTGGCCGGCATGACTGCATGGAGTGCCATTATCTTCCCGCCGGAGCGGTACCTGTTAATCTACTCACATGTTTTCTAACTGCTAGCTTGGCAGAAGCTGGGGCTAACAGTGGGAGCTCATTCGCTCCCTGTATTCGAACCTGCAACCTTTTGGTCCACAAGTTCAGCAAATCAACACTTTAACACACTGCACCACTAGGGGCTCTACTGTGTGTGCGTGTATATATACAAATTCTCATATATATATATACACACACACACACTGTATATATGAAAACTACATGACCACATTCTGCCTAGTACTACTATTAAAATACTACAAATATATTACACCTGTTAGAAATAACATCAATACAAAGGCAAATCAGCAATAATTTGAAATTGTATTTTAATTCTTGTACTTTGTGATACAATATATACATATATATTGGAACCAGTCGGCAGGTTCCCCAAGTTCGTCCATGGGGAAAATGGTGGGATGAAAAATAAAGTAAATACTGTAAGTAAACAAAACAAACAACAGCTAGATCAGCTGTCAGAATGTAAGATGCAACTGACGACCCTTCTCTTCTGGCAGGCCTACCCAACCAGTTTTACCTTGTGGGTGTTGGCTTATATTTCATTGTTGTGATCTTGTATTTTGCTGTATGTATTTTACAGACTGAAAGGTTCAAATCCCAGGAACGGAGTGAGCACCTGCTGTTGCTCCAGTTTCTGCCAACCTAGCAGTTCGAAAACATGCCAATGTGAGTAGATCAATAGGTGTCACGCCACTCTGACACCAGGTACCACTCTGGCGGGAAGGTAACGGCGCTCCATGTAGTCATGCCGGCCACATGACCTTGGAGGTGTCTATGGACAACACCGGCTCTTTGGCTTATAAATAGAGATGAGCTCCAACCCCCAGAGTCAGACATGACTGGACTTAACGTCAGGGGAAACCTTTACCTTTACCTATTTTATTAGTGTTGGGTTTCACCCCTCTGTTTTGACCCGGTTATTATTATGGGGATACAATGAGCCCTTGTGGGACATCACATAACAGCTCCTTTTTTGATGGGCAGCCATCCCCAAGCCCCGCCATCTGGAATCTGCCCGAAAGGTATGACCAGAACCGCTGCAACACTTCCCAGACCTCAGAAGGATATCATGGTTGATGGTACTGAATGCAGCTGAGAGAGCTAGGAGCCCCAACAGGGACACAAACCCCTTGTCAGTGTCGAGACAGAGATCATCCACTAAGGCCACCTCTGTATCCTGCTCTGAAGGTGGTTTGAAATGGGTCAAAGTGTATGTCATCCAAGAGTGCCTGGAGTCGGAGGGCCAATCACCTTGCCCAAAAAAGGGAGGCTAGACACTGGTCTGTAATTATTCAGGTCCAGATCCAGGGAGGGCTTTTTCAGCAGTGGTCTGACTACTGCTTCTATTGAACAGGATGGGATGTTTCCCTCCCTGAGAGATGCATTAATAATTTGTTGCATTTGAAATCTAATTGCATCTCCTCCCTGAAACGACCAGCCAAGAGGGGCAGGGATCAAGCTCAGAAATCTTTATTATCTGATTATAAACATGTATGCACACTATAGAAAACTCACATAGATTGTACAGATATAGGATTTTTTCCTCACTTCCACCGCCTCTGGAACTCCCTCCCCAAAGAATTAAAAACTGCCCTTTCTCTCTTTGCCTTTAAAAATTGCTAAAAACACATTTAATGTACTTTGGCATACGTATAGGAGGAAGACTAATACATCTCAATATTTACCATCACCAGATATGTTAAATCCTATACAGATACTGGAATTGATTTCAGCCTGTTAGCTTTTGGAATGATCCCACCTCTTAAAGTCTTTGCTTTTTAAAATGTTTTATCCTGCTGATCTATATTATATGTCCGTTATGGATTATTTAAGATTTATCATTTGGTTAATTTTTATTTGGTCACACGTTTATTGTTCGGTTGCTTGTATATTCTTTGATGTATTCTGTTTTGATGTAATGTGTTCATATGTTCTTTGTAGGCACTGAATGTTTGTAATATGTGTTGGGAACTGCCCCGAGTCCCTTTGGGAAGATAAAATTATTATTACGGACACAACGACATAGTCTGACACAGCAAACAAGATAGATATGCTGGATTTCATATCACAAAATCACAAGTCGAACATTTCCCAAGTGTCTAGGACTGTGTGATGTATTTTCGGATGATGCGTGCAGATCCCAGTAAGGTGGCCTTTTGCAGTTGACAGATCGTTATTATTATTATTATTATTAGTAGTAGTAGTAGTAGTAGTAGTAGTATTAATATTATTACCTTGCACAATGTAAAGTAAGCTCTGAGCTATTCCTACAGCTCTTGTCACTTCCTAAGCATTTGAATGGCTTTTGGCCCGTGTAGGTTCTCTGATGGCAACAGAAGGCGTTTGAACGCTGAAACGCTTTCCACACTCCAGGTATTTCTACGGATTCTCCCCAGTGCGGATCCTCAGATGGGAAGCCAGGTCTAGAGTCCAGATGGAGGAAAACCCGACACTCCAAGCAGTTTCTCCCCAGTGTGGATCCTCATGTGGTGAGAAAGCTGGCCACTCTGCCTGAATAATAATAAAATACAACTTTATTTATATTCTGCCCTATCTCTCTGGAGGGACTCAGGGCGAATTCCAAACATAAAATGCTCAAACACAACAGTATACCCATGTTGAAACCAGGAAACATTTTTAAATTTTTGGTTTATTTCTTCTTGTTTTCTCAGTCTGTATTTTTGTCTTTTATAAGTATATCCCTATAAGTGGGCCAGTTTTGCCTCCCTAATTCTGTTCTTTGGATTGCCTTAAGTGAGGATACCCATATCGGTGTTATCATATACAATCTCTCTTTATACTTTTCTCAAATTTTTATCAGTAAAGTTATAACAAAATGATCCCCAAAATTTTCTGTTTTTCTGTTTTTGCAAATCCGCCTCTTTTTTCTCATTTGCTAGACTGATAAATTTAATTAGACAGATGAATGAATACATTAATAAACATAGACAGATGAATGAATACATTAATAAAGATAAGAAAAAACTAGTACAAGACGATGTACCAATGGTACATCACGCCACAAAAATTGTCCAAATGCTATAAAAATCTATCCGATAAATGTTGGAAATGTGAAAAGCAGACACGTATTTTCTTCCATTCATGGTAGACATGTGAAACTGCTAAAAAATACTGGAGAGAACCATGCAAAAATCCAGAAAATGTTAGAAATAAATCTCAAATTGGAACCCATGTATTTTCTGTTGGGAATGCTAGACCTAGAGAGAGAGAAACAAGATTTTATTCAACTACCTAGTCACTGTGACAAGGATATGCTAGGAATTGGAGACTTAAGGAAACACCTTCGATTGAAGATTGGCTGGTAAAAATAATGGATATTATGAATATGAACAGATTAAACTATCTGATACTAACAAACCAAGGGCTACCAAAAATTGAAAAAAAACTGGCAACCAATTAAGGACTATTTGAAACAAGTCAAGATGAAAATAATAACATAAACTAGAAAGAATTTATAAGAAAATAGCTACCTACAAGTAGTTACAGAGAGAAAGGAGAAGTTATGAAAAAAGAAAGGGAATCATTTTTCTTTTTGCACGTATGAATGTTTTTGAGAAGACCATACCAAGAAGTAGATGGAAGTCAAGATACCCCACAGTCTTTCCTTTTTTTGTTTGTTTTTTATTTTGCCTTTTCCCATTTTTTATGTCTTTGGCCCCTTCCCCTCTCCTTTTATAGATTGGATAAAACAATTTTGTTTTATTAATAAAATTATTTATAAAAAATTAACAAAAATTGACAACCCAACATATAAAAACAAATTATAAATTAACAACTTAAATTAAATTAAAAACACAACCTGTTATATCAGACCTAAAACAAAACATCAAACATTGAACAGAAGCTTTCTCAGTTCCTTGTGGGCAAATAGAATCACTGCTCAAGATGTCTATTGAGCAGGTGGGGCTAACATGGCACAGATACTGATAGCAGCTATTAATCCGAGGTATAATGGTAGTATTATCATCTATTCCTCCTCGTAAACCAGTGAGCAAAGGTAAGTCTTCAGCTATTTCTTGAGGGAAGGGAGGGAGGGGGTCATCTTTAACTTCTTTGAAAGGGAGGTCCAAAGGAAGGGAGGTGGGGGACAAGGAGAAGGACCTTTCTCTCGTTCCCACCATCCACACTAGGGACGGGGGTGGGACCAAGAGCAGGGCCTCCTCCAATGACCACAGTGTCCGAGTTGATCTATAGTTGGAGATGCGGTTCATCAACTAATCTGGGCCCTAGCTGTTTAGGGCTTTAAAGGTAAGAACCTGCCCTTTGTATTTAGCCTGGAAGCCAACCGGCAGCCAGTGAGCTGCAGCAGCATGGGGAGTGGTTCTCTCCCTGAACGGTGCTCCAGTTAGTAGCCTGGCTGCTGATCTCTGGAAGTTCTGAAGTTTCCGAACTATCTTCAAACAGCCCTACGTAGAGACCGTTGCAGTAGTCTAAACGGGATGTGACTAAGGTGTGGACTACTATGCTCTGGTAGCACTCCAAGCATTTGTAGGGTTTTTCTCTGGATCATCTCTCCCCTTCCTCCCAATTTAGAATTCAAGGTCTTTAATTTTTTTTTTTAAAAAACACACACAAAAGCCACCAGATTTTGACTTCACATAATAGTCGTACCTCCTTTTTACATGGGAAATAGTGTGACTATTATGCAGTGAAATGCGCTATTTCTTCTTTGCCATATTTCCCTCATATGCTCATGGATAAGTCGACTTGTATATGTGAAAGGCGGCTTTTGAGGCCAATGTTATGGATTTTGATACGACCCATGGATAAGTCGAGGGCCATTCCATGGAGAGCTAAAAGCACAAGTGCCCCCTACCATCGAGACATACTAAAAAGCCAAAAGAAGTGCCATGGCAAAGAAAGTAGAAGGGCCCAAAGCTCCTTTTAAGTTCTTCTGAGATGGACAACTCTCATGCCATTCACCCATCCCATCAAAGAAGGGGAATGGTTCCATTTTTATAAGAGTTAAGCTACAGTACTCACATTGCTCAATGAACTCAGGGTTTCAGGGTTGAGTTTTTAACAAACATTTCTGTGTACATAGGGTATCTTCTTTACTCCAAGACTACATATGGTGTCTGGAAGTCTTTGGGCAAAGTTCTTTCCACACTCTAAGCATTTAGGTTTGTTTCCTCATGTGGATTCTTTGGTGGGAGCCAAGGCCTGCTTTCCGGGAAAAGCTCCCTCCGCACTCCAGGCATTTGTATGGTTTCTCTTTCATGTGGATCTTTTCATGCACAGTCAGTTTCCCCCTCACACTGAAACTCTTTCCACACTCCAGGCATTTATATGGTTTCTCTTTCATGTGGCTCCTTTCATGCACAGTAAGTCCCCCCCTCACATGGAAGCTCTTTCCACATTCCACACATTTATATGGTTTCTCTCCCGTGTGGGTTCTTGTATGCACATTAAGGCTTTCTTTCGCACTGAAGCATTTTCCACACTCCAAACATTTGTACGGTTTCTCTCCTGTGTGGGTTCTATTATGCTTATTAAGGTATTCTTTAACATGGAAGCTCTTTCCACAAACCAGGCATGTATATGGTTTCTTTCCTGAGTGGGTTCTTCTATGCTCAGTAAGGTTTCCTCTCATACTGAAGCTCTTTCCACACTCCATGCATTTATATGGTTTCTCTCCAGTGTGGGTTCTTTTATGCAGATTAAGGCTTGCTCTAAAACTGAAGGACATTCCACACTCTACACATTTGAATGGCTTCTCTCCTGTGTGGATTCTATTATGCTTAGCAAGGTATCCTTTTGAATGGAAACTCTTTCCGCACTCCAGGCATTTATAAGGTTTCTCTTGCATGTGAGTCCTTTCATGCGCTTTAAAATTTGTCCTCCCACTGAAGCTCTTTCCACATTCCAAGCATTTATATGGTTTCTCTCCAGTGTGGGTTCTTCTGTGCACTTTAAGGCTTGCACTCACAGAGAAGCTCTTTCCACACTCCAAGCATTTATATGGTTTTTCTCCCGTGTGGATTCTTTTGTGCACATTAAGCTTCCATTTCGTAGCGCAGCCCCTTCCACACTCCACACATTTATATGGTTTCTCTCCTGTGTGGGTTCTTGTATGCTCAGTAAGTTGACTTCTCACAGTGAAGTTCTTTCCACACTCCAAGCATTTATATGGTTTCTCTCCTGTGTGGATTCGTCTGTGCACTTTAAGGTTTGCATTCTCAGTGAAGGCCTTTCCACAATCCTCACATTTATACCGTTTCTCTCCTTTGTGATTTCTTTTATGCCTATCAAGGCCCCCTGGAACATAAAGGAAAAGGAATATTTCAATAGTGAAATGTTACATCAGTGCCTCTGGCTTCACCCCCTTCCTAAAACTTGCAGAATTACTGCTTTCCGACACCACTTCAACTGCCATGGCTTGATGCTGTGGAATCTTGCGAGTTGTAGTGTGACAAGAACCTCCAAAGAACGGTCAAAGTGTGATTTTGCTGCGCCAAACTACAACTCCCAGGATTCCATAGCATTGAGCCATGGCTGTTAAAGTGCTGTTGAGCTGCATTAATGCTACAGGTTAGATGCACCCTTGGTTAACTATTGGATCTGGCATGGGCACACCTTGCCCTTCAACTCCCACAAAGGCTAAGTCTGTAAAGTCCAAAACACCTGGAAGGCCGAAGTTTGCCCATGCCTATATTAGATCCTTCTTGATGTTGTGTTCTGGTTTCCATAGTCATAGACTAATATTCAACCTAGTACAACATGCTGGCTTACTTATTATAGCCTATCTGTTTTCAGTTTCATTATTGCCTCTTCCAGACAGATTTAGTATTGGCTGGTGCTACGTTCTGCTGTAGCTTCTTTTTTTATAAAGATTGTCTTGGAGAAAAACCAGTAACAACATACAGTAGAGTCTCACTTATCCAACATAAACGGGCCAGCAGAACGTTGGATAAGCGAATATGTTGGATAATAAGGAAGCATTAAGAAAAAGCCTATTAAACATCAAATTAGGTTATGATTTTACAAATTAAGCACCAAAACATCATGTTATACAACAAATTTGACAGAAAAAGTAGTTCAATACGCAGTAATGCTGTGTAGTAACTACTGTATTTACGAATTTAGCACCAAAATATCACGATGTATTGAAAACATTGACTACAAAAATGCGTTGGCTAATCCAGAATGTTGGATAACTGAGTGTTGGATAAGTGAGACTCTACTGTATATCCACTCAGAGGGTTCAGAAATTCCAGGAAGTCAGATAGCAAAAAGAAAAGAAAAAAAAAACAATCTAGTAAGGTTAAATACTCATTTCTGTAGATGTTTTGAGGACACTTCTCAAGGCATTGCTAGGTCCTCCAGTACAGTTATATGGTATGCTTCAGCCCAAGGGCCATGACATGGTTCATTTGAGATAAGAAAAACAGGATTTCAGATTACACAATGTCTAGAGAGAATATATATTTTCAGTCCTATATAAGGTAGCAGCATAAGTGACAGCAAATGCAGAAAACCATGTACAAGCAGTCCGCGAGTTACAAAAATCCGATTTACAAATGACTTATAGTTAAGAATGGGGCAGGAGAGCAGAAAGTGAGAGAAATCTAGCCCTAGAAAGGGAAATGTGTTGGGTGAGTGGGCTTATTAACAGACCCCCCCCAAAAAAAATATATATATATATAGCAGAGTAACTTATTAGCAGCACCAATAGCCAAAAGTGATAAAAAGAACAAAAACACACAGACCAATGTTATCCTTTCCTTTGGAGGCTTTTCTTTGTAGCAATGTAATATGGTTGCACTATGTACAAGAACAAGCTTTCCATAACACAAATAAAGTTCTTTCTACTTCCTTGCTTCAACCTGGGGCTTCTCTCATTGAAACTTCTCACACCGAGGCCTACTCACAGCGAGACCTACTCACACAGAGGCCTTTCTCCCACTCCCTCAGGACGACACTAGTTTTGGCCCACTCACTCTAACAGGCTTCGGCCTACTCACTCTCCTCAGGGCAACACTAGCTTATTTAATACTTTCAGTGCTTGGATTACATTTCTTGTAATTTTAAAAAGCCAATTAATTTATAATATTTCTGACAAAATTTACTAATGGAAGAGCCATTATCATGGGGGAAAGGAGTCTGCTGAAGCTTTAGCATCCGTCCTTGTGTTCCACAAGAAGCCAACATTTCCAAAATCCAATTATCACAGGGACAGAAAGTGAGGTGAAATCTTCTGAACAGGGAACAGGCAGCAGAACAAACACCACAGGTGTGTCTGCCCTTCCCTGTGCTATCCAAAGTTTATATAGACAGCGATAGATAGTTAGGCTGGAGGTACATTAAACATGTACCTGTTCTGACTTACATACAAATTCACCTTAAGAATAAACATAGAGTATCTATCTAATCGAAGGCTTTCATGGCCAGAATCACTGGGGTGCTGTGAGTTTTTTTGGGGGCTGGCTGGCCATGTTCCTGAAGCATTCTCTCCCGACATTTCGCTCACATCTATGGCAGGCATCCTCAGAGGTTGTGAGGTCTGTTGGAAACTGGGCAAGGGAGGTTTATATAGTTATGGAATAATGTCTAGGATGGGAGAAAGAACTCTTGTCTGCTTGAGGCCAGTGTGAATGTTGCGATTGGCCACCTTGATTAACATTGAATGGCCTGGCTGCTTTCTGGCAGGAGCTAACACCTCCCAACAAAGGAGGCCCGAGGACAGGAAGCAGCCACACTTTGAAGCTGAAAGGCCATTCAATGCTAATCAAGGTGGCCAATTGCAACATTCATACTTTCCTCAAACAGACAAAGAGTTTTTTCTCCCACCCTGGACATCATTCCACAGATATATAAACCCCACTTGCCTAGTTTCCAATAGACCTCACCACAAGTGACTTGCAATTTCTCAAGTTACTCCTAACACACACACACAACAACAACAACAGCCCTGAACTGTGATCTGACTTACAAGAAGCACTGCTTGACTATCAAGATCTAGTACATCTTTGGGAGCAAAAATTAAAATAAGACACTGTCTTATTTTCGGGGAAACACAGCATTACAATGTTGCCTGAGCCCTGCCACATGCACCTTCTTACAGCAACACCAGAGGCACTCCGAGTGGAGAGGCAGTGTATTATGAAGTTACGAAAGCATTGAGGCTTGTGTTTTCTTAGGAAGTAAACTCTTGTTAAAAGCAACTAGATAAAGCATGACTGTTTATGGAGAAATTGTCAAGGTTTATAAGTCAAATGATACAAACTCTCTGAAACGTTTGTGAAGTTTTCAACCCTTGACTAAAGGAAAGTGCCCGTATGTTTGAATACACAAAACTATCAGTAAACAGTCTTGTTATTCTTTCAGAAGAAGCCTGCTTGCAGCTTTCTCAGCTGTGAACATCTAATTGAAGCAAACATATCTTCGTGCCTAGCAATCGTCCTTTACGAAACAGACTGCTATCCTCATCGGATTTGCGATCCTAACAGGCCGTGATCCATTCTATCCTCATTAAACTGTGATCCTAACAATTTGCATTCTGTACAAATGATCAAAGGTCTGGAGATCATGAATCCCTATGAGGAGCGTCTTAAAGAACTGGGACTGTTTATTCTGCAGAAGAGAAGGCTGAAAGGAAACGTGAGAGCCATGTAGAAATATGTGAAAGGGTGTCATAAGGAAGAGGTAGTAGGCTTGTGTTCTGCTGCCCTGAAAACTAGAACTCAGAGACATGGGTTCTAATTATGGGAAAGGAGATTCCAGCTGAACACTGGGAAGAAATTCCTGGCTGTACAAGCTGAGCAGTGGAACTTTCTGCCTCAGAGTTTGGTAGAAGCTCCTTCCTTGGAGACTTTTAAACATAGGCTGGATGGCCATCTGTTAGAGGAGTACTTTGTGCGCCTCCTGCATGGCAGGGGGTTGGACTAGATGGCCCATGTGGTCCCCTCCAACTCTATTATTCTATCACCAATGGTTTGTGATCCTAACAGGTCCAATCCTCATCCCAAATTTTCTTACCCAATATAGATAAACTAACAAAATGAACCTCAACAGGGACAAATGCAAGATACTCCACTTAGGCAGAAAAAGGAAATGCAAAGACACACAATGGGGGGTGCCTGGCTCAACAACAGGACATGTGAAAAAGATCTTGGAGTCCTTGTGTGGAGGAAGGGGAACATGAGCCAACAATGTGATGCCGCAACTAAAAAAGCCAATGGAATTCTGGCCTGCATAAATCTAGTCTAGTGTCTAGATCCAGGAAAGTTATGCTACCCCTCTATTCCGCCCTGGTCAGACCACATCTGGAATACTGTGTCCACAATTGAAAGGAGATGTCAACAACCTGGAATGTGTCCAGAGGAGGGCAACTAAAATGAAAGAAGGCCTGGAGAACAAGCCCTACGAGGAGCGGCTGAAAGAGCTGGGCATGTTTACCCTGGAGAAGAGAGGGCTAAGAGGAGACATGATAGCCATGCAGAAATATGTGAGAGTAAGTCCTAGGGAGGAGGGAGCAATCTTGTTTTCTGCTGTCCTGGAGACTAGGAGGCGGAATAATGGCTCCAAACTACAGGAAAGGAGATTCCACCTGAACATGAGAAAGAACTTCCTAACTGTGAGAGCTGTTCAGCAGTGGAACTCTGTGGCCCGGGCTGTGGCACAGGCTGATGAGCAGCCAGCTGCAACAAATCACTCTGACCAAGAGGTCATGAGTTCGAGGCCAGCTCGGAGCCTGCGTTTGTCTCTGTCTTTGTTCGGAGCCTGCGTTTGTCTCTGTCTTTGTTCTATGTTAAGGTATTGAATGTTTGCCTTATATGTGTAATGTGATCCGCCCTGAGTCCCCTTCGGGGTGAGAAGGGCGGAATATAAATACTGTAAATAAATAAATAAATAAACTCTCTTCCAAGGAGTGTGGTGAAGGCTCTTTGGAAGCTTTTAAGCAGAGGCTGGATGGCCATCTGTTGGGGGTGCTCTAAATGTGATTTTCCTGCTTCTTGGCTGAATTGGGTTGAACTGGATGGCCCACGAGGTCTCTTTCAACTCCATTAATTCTATTATTCTAAGAATTATTATCATGGGGAACATAAAACTCTGCTAAAGCTTTAGGATCAATCCTTGTTTTCACAACAAGCCTGGCTGCTTCCTGGCAGGAGCTAACACCTCCCAACAAAGGCAGGAAGCAGCCAGGCTTGGAAACTGCAAGGCCATTAAATGCTAATCACAGTGGCCAACTGCAACATTCAAACTTGCCTCAAGCAGACAGGAGTTCTTTCTCCCACCCTGGCTATTATTCCACAGATAAATAAACCTCGCTTGCTTAGTTCCCAAAAGACCTCGCAACCTCTGAGCATGCCTGCCATAGATGTGGGAGGACAAAACATCAGGAGATAATGCTTCTGGCACATGGACATACACCCTGGAAAACTCACAGCAACCCAGAATCTATCTCATTTGTACCTTGAAGACTGCAAAAATTATATTACACAAAGGATCCTGGAATGGGTCCTTTGTGTAATACGCAGTTCTACTGTAAAGGACATAAATAAAAATGAAGATAAATAGTTGAAAGGAGGAGCTCTGTATCAAATTCTACATTTCCCCCCCAACTTAAACCATACTCAGCCATATGCCCTCCTTAACCTAGGGAAAGGGAGGTGGAAATGACAGACTTGGGGATACCTGAGGAAGAGGGAGGAAGAGGATGAAGCATTGCGTTTCCGTTGCCCTCCTCCTTCACCACCCACCGGAGGGGTGGTCCCGACTTGGTTTCCGAGCCAACCTCCTTGACCTCTCCTGCCGGTTGTATTTTGCATGGCCCTGGCTGTCCATTGTGGCCAAGAGTCACCTCCAAGGGGGTCTTCTCCCCAGCAGTGACCCAGGGTCCGCCATCGCTTCTCCCAGCCGGGGTGACATCAAGGTCTTCTTCTGCTTCCTCTTTGATCAAATCAGGGTCTCCTACTGGTTCTTCTTTGATTGCATCAAGGTCTCCTCCTGGTTCTTCTTTGATCGCATCAAGGTCTCCTCCTGGTTCTTCTTTGATCGCATCAAGGTCTCCTCCTGCTTCCTGCTGACCAATCATGCTTCTTTCCAGCTTCTGATACAATGGGGCATCCCCGGAAGTGATCGCCGACGTGTTGCAGTTGAACATCTTCTGGCAATGAAAGTTTGTTCTATCTGGACCTTCTCTCTGGTGGGAAATGAGAGAAATGATAACAAAACATATTCTGGCACTGAAAGCAGGGTCAAGCTGCAGCCATTCTATAGTACAGGGATACACCCCAGGCCAAAGAATAAGGCACTATAAGTACTTCCACTGCCCTGGCTGAGTGCTATGGAGTTCTGAGAATTGTGGTGTCTCCAAGGTCTTGATCCTCCTCCTTCTCACCCACCTACA
This sequence comes from Anolis carolinensis, assembly GCF_035594765.1. Lineage (NCBI taxonomy): Eukaryota > Metazoa > Chordata > Lepidosauria > Squamata > Anolidae > Anolis > Anolis carolinensis. Next base: position 6,804,659 of record NC_085842.1, read on the forward strand.
TCTCCCAGGACTCCACAGCACTCAAACATTGCACCCAAAAGTGGGGCGAAACAGCACTCTGACTTACCAAAAGTAATTAGTTCCTAGTAACGACACTGCAGGCGACGCGTTACCTTCCTTCCAGCCAGCTCTCATCTCCCCTGAATTTGGAAAATAACTCCTTCCTGCTCTTTGCTGGCCACGCCTCCTCTCCCCCTTTGACCAATCATGCTTCTTTCCAGCTTCTGATACAATGGGGCATCCCCGGAAGTGACGTTGGGGATTCCCTCCCCTCTTCTCTAGGGCTGCGCACTCTGTCATTTTAACCCTTTCTGGACCACGAATAATAAAAAACTCTGCATATTTGCTTCCTAAGCTCAACATTCTTTACAGCCTCATGGCACTTCCTGCTCTGCTTGCTGTGAGCTGAATGCTCAACTATAAGTATCCTGTTTACTTTTTTTATTTGGATTCTCTGCTGTATTTTGGGAGTTTTCACAAATACAAAATCCTAACACCTGGAACCCCAGGAGGGCCTTGTGCAATTAAAACTTGAGCGCCAGCTGTGCCCATATCTTGAGACGCCAGGCCCGGGCTGTGGCGCAGTCGGGAGAACAAGCCAGCTGCAATTAACTGCAATGAATCACTCTGACCAGGAGGTCATGAGTTTGAGACCGCTCGGAGCCTATGTTTGTTTGTCTTTGTTCTATGTTGAAAGGCATTGAATGTTTGCCTATATGTGTAATGTGATCCGCCCTGAGTCCTCTTCGGGGTGAGAAGGGCGGAATATAAATGCTGTAAATAAATAAATGGTAGTCCATGCCAAAGTCACATTCTGCCTGGACTACTGCAACACTCTCTATGTGGGGCTGCCTTTGAAGTTAGTTCTTAAACTGCAACTGGTTCAGAGAATAGCAGCCAGATTACTAACTGGAGCGCCGGGCAGAATGGACAAAATCTATATTACGGCAGCTCCACTGGCTGCCTGTCAGATCCATCGGCTGCCTGTTGGATCCATCAAGTGCTTCTTCACCAGTGGTCTAACCAGTTTCTCTTGAACAGAATGGAAAGTTTCCCTCCCTGAGAGATGCATTAATAATTTGTTGTATTTGAAATCTAATTGCACCTCCTCCCTGAAACAACCACCCAAGAAGAGCAGGGATCAATCTCAGAAATTTTTATTGTCTGATTACAGACATGTATGCACACTATTTTTTTTTCTCGTGTCAAAAGCAACTTGAATCGCCTCTGGAGTGAGAGAATTGGCCGTCTGCAAGGACGTTACCCAGGGGACGCCTGGATGTTTTTGATGTTTTTACCATCCTTGTGGAAGGCTCTCATGTCCCCGCATGGAGCTAGAGCTGATAGAGGGAGCTCATCCGCACTCTCCCCGGGTGGGATTCGAACCTGGAAGCCTTCAGGTCAGCAACCGAACCTTCAAGTCATGAGGCTTTAGTCCACTACGCCAACATAGGCTAACATAGGCTGTACAGATATACAATCATTATCACCTTGACTTACGCAATGTAAAGGAAGGTCTGTGCTATTCCTACAGGTCTTGCCACTTCCTAAGCATCTGAATGGCTTTTGGCCCGCGTGGGTTCTCTGATGGTTCTCACACTCCAAGCATTTCTACAGCTTCTCCCCAGTGTGGAAGCCAGGTCTCGAGTCCAGATGGGAGGAAAACCCGACACTCCAAGCGGTTTCTCCCCAGTGTGGATCCTCATGTGGCGAGAAAGCTGGCCACTCTGCCTGAATAATAATAAAATGCAACTATATTTATATTCCGCCCTATCACTCAGGAAGGACTTAGGGCGGATTCCAAACATAAAAGGCAAACATTCAATGCTCGAACGCAACAATAGTACACCCATGTTGAAACCAGGAAACATATTTAAATGTTTGATTTATTTCTTCTTGTTTTCTTAGTCTGTATTCTCCTTTGACTTTTATAAGTATATCCCTATAACTGGGCCAATTTTGCCACTCTAATTCTCTTCTTTGGATTGCCTCAAGTGAGGATATCCATATTGGTGTTTTCATATACAATTTCTCTTTATATTTTTCCCATTATTTTATCAGTGAAGATCTAATAATGTGATTTTTTCTTTTTTCTTTTCTCATACCAAATATATAAATGTCATCCCAATTTCAGTTCAAACCCTTCTATAGTCAATATGTTTGGTCTATTGAGATTAGTCAAGTCCTTGATCCATATTAGCCCACAGGCTTCGTAATATAGTCTCAACTCCAGTAAGCCAAATCCACGTCTTTTTTTCTCATCTGTTAGACTGATAAATTTAATTTAACATAGAAAGATGAATGAATACTTTAATAAAAGATAAAAAGGTTGGTTTTGCAGAAAAAGATTCCTTTTGGGTTAAAATAAGGACAACGGAAAAAATAATCACCAAAATCTGTAAGAAACTGCTAGAATGGTGCACAGAAATAGAACAAATTAAAGAATGCATGACTAAATGGGCAGCGAATATGGGCCAAAACATAAAATTGGAAGAGTGGGAGAAAAATTGGAACTATAAAATTAAATACACTTACGCATATGACCTAAAAGAAAACTGGTCCAAGATGATGTACCAATTGTACATCACACCACAAAAATTGTCCAAATGCTATAAAATCTATCCGATAAATGCTGGAAATGTGAAAAGCAGACACGTATTTTCTTCCAAGCATGGTGGACATGTGAAACTGCTAAAAAGTACTGGAGAGAAATCCATGCAAAAATCCAAAAAATGTTAGAAAGAAATATCAAATTGGAACCTAAGGATTTTCTGTTGGAAATGCTAGACCTAGAGAGAAAAAAACAAGGAGATTTTATTCAACTACCTAGTCACTCCGGCAAGGATAGTAAACGCTAGGAATTGGAGACGTAAGGAAACACCTTTGATTGAAGATTGGCTGGTAAAAAAAAATGGCGATTATGAATATGAACAGATTAAATTATCCCCATCAAGACATACAAAAAAGCCAAAAGCAGTGCCATGGCCAAGAAAAGGTTTTTCCGAGATGGACAAATCTCATGCCGTTCACCCATCTCTTCAGAGAAGGGGAATGGTTCCATTTTGATAAGAGTTAAGCTACAGTACTCACATTGCTCAATGAATAAGTCTACTCAGGGTTTCAGGGTTGAGTTTTTAACAAACATTTCTGTGTACATAGAGTATCCTTCTTTATTCCAAGACTACATATGGTGTCTGGAAGTCTTTGGGCAAAGTTCATTTAGGTTTGTTTTCTCAGGTGGATTCTTTGGTGGGAGCCAAGGCCTGCTTTCCGTGAAAAGCTCTCTCCGCACTCCAGGCATTTGTATGGTTTCTCTTTCATGTGGATCTTTTCATGCACAGTCAGTTTCCTCCTCACACTGAAGCTCTTTCCACACTCCAGGCATTTATATGGTTTCTCTTTCATGTGGCTCCTTTCATGCACAGTAAGTCTCCCCCTCACACGGAAGCTCTTTCCACATTCCGCACATTTATATGGTTTCTCTCCCGTGTGGGTTCTTGTATGCACATTAAGGCTTTCTTTCACACTGAAGCACCTTCCACACTCCATACATTTGTACGGTTTCTCTCCTGTGTGGGTTCTATTATGCTTAGTAAGGTACTCTTTAACATGGAAGCTCTTTCCACACACCAGGCATTTATATGGCTTCTCTCCTGTGTGAGTTCTTGTATGCTCAGTAAGGTTCCCTCTCATACTGAAGCTCTTTCCACACTCTGTGCATTTATATGGTTTCTCTCCAGTGTGGGTTCTTTTATGCAGATTAAGGCTTGCTCTAAAACTGAAGCACATTCCACACTCCAAACATTTGTATGGTTTCTCTCCTGTGTGGATTCTATTATGCTTAGCAAGGTACCCTTTCGCATGGAAGCTCTTTCCGCACTCCAGGCATTTATATGGTTTCTCTTGCATGTGTGTCTTTTCATGCATAATAAAATTCGTCCTCCCACTGAAGCTCTTTCCACATTCCACACAGTTATATGGTTTCTCTCCCGTGTGGAATCTTCTGTGCACTTTAAGGCTTGCACTCACAGAGAAGCTCTTTCCACACTCCAAGCATTTATGCGGTTTTTCTCCTGTGTGGATTCTTTTGTGCACCTTAAGTTTCCATTTCGTAGCGCAGCCCCTTCCACACTCCGCACATTTATGTGGTTTCTCTCCTGTGTGGGTTCTTGTATGCTCAGTAAGGTGTCCTCTCACAGTGAAACTCTTTCCGCACTGCAAGCATTTATATGGTTTCTCTCCTGTATGGATTCTTCTGTGTACTTTAAGGCTTGAATTCTCAGTGAAGGTCTTTCCACAATCCTCACATTTATACGGTTTCTCCCCTTTGTGGGTTCTTTTATGCTTATTAAGGCCCCCATCTTTGCCTGGAACATAAAGAAAAAGGAATATTTCAATAGTGAAAGGTTACATCAGTGCCTTTGGCTTCAGCCCCCTTCCCAACACCTGCAGAAGTACTGCTCTTTGACACAACTTCAACTGCTTTGGAGGTTCTTGTAGTGTTACAAGAACCTCCAAAGAACTGCCAAAGTGTGATATTGCTCCACCAAACTAAACCTCCCAGGATTCCATAGCATTGAGCCATGGCAACTAAAGTGCTGTCAAACTGCATTAATGCTACAAGATACTTTGTAAGGTTCAATACTCATTCCTGCAGGTGCTACAAGATAAATGTACCTTTGGTGAGCTATTAGATCAGGCCTGGGAAAACTTTGCCCTTATGGTATTTTGGATTTCAACTCCCAGAATTGCTAAGCCTGTAAAGTCCAAAACACCTGTAAGATTGAAGTTTGCCCATGCCTGTATTAGATATTTCTTGATGTTGTGTTCTGGTTTCCATAGTCATTGATTAATGCTCAAACCAGTACAACATGCTGGCTTAATAATTATAGCATTTCCATTTTCCCTTTCATTATTAGCTCTTCCAGACTGGGTAAATGTTAGTATTGGCTGGTGCTATTTTCTGCTGTAGCTTCTGTTTTATAAAGATTGTATTGGAGAAAAACCAGTAGCCATATATATCTACTCAGACGGTTCCCAAAGGAAGTTAGCTAGCAACCCCCCCCCCCCCCAAAAAAAAGAAAAAAGAAAACAGCCGAAAGGACTTGTAAAATTCAATATTCATTCCTGCAGATATTTTGAGGACACTTCTCAAGGCATTTCTAGGTCTGCCAGTGCCATTATATGGTACTTGCTGTGCCTGGCCACGCGTTGCTGTGGCGAAGTATGGTGGTATGGGAAATAAAGTATTGAGGAACTGGTTCTGGATTATCCAACGCAGTCTGCCTTTTAGTAGTCAATGTTTTTGTAGTCAGTGTTTTAAATTCATTGTGATATTTTGGTGGTAAATTTGTAAATACAGTAATTACTACATAGCATTACTGCGCATGGAACTACTTTTTCTGTCAAATTTGTTGTATAACATGATGCTTTGGTGCTTAATTTGTATAATGATGACCTAATTTGATGTTTAATCGGCTTTTCCTGAATCCCTTCTTATTATCCAACATATTCACTTATCCAACATTTTGCCGACCTGTTTATGTTGGATAAGTGAGACTGTACTGTATATTTATAATCTGATATTATCTGCTTAGAACTGGATTATATGAGGCCCCTTCTACACAGCTGGATAAAATGTACACTGAAGTGTACATATGGCAGTGTGGAGTCAAGATAATCCAGTTCAAAGGAGATAATATAAGATTATAAATGGGTTACATAGCTGTGTGGAAGGGCCTTGAGTCTACACTGCCATATAATCCAGTTAAAATCAGATAATCTGTATTTTATAGGCAGTGTGGAAGAGGCCTAAGTGACGCCGAACTCTGGCTGTCCCCTGGGCTGAGTGGGTTGCTAGGAGACCAAGTGGGCGGAGCTTAGCCTTCTAATTGGCAGTAATTGGATAAAAACAATTATTCCTCTCCCTCTAATTAGGACTTTGTTTTTCTTTTCTTTTTGTTGTATGAACGTAGAGGCTCGGATGAGGGGTTGTGCTGCCAAGTTTAGTGTTTCTGGGATGTGTAGGTTTGTTGTTTTGTCCTAGGCCGAAATTTCATTACCTTTTTATATATATAGATGTGTCAGCCCAATGGCCGAAACATGGTTCATTTTAGATAAGAAAAATAGCATTTCAGATTACACAACGTCTAGAGAGATTTTTTTTCCAGTCCTACATAAGGCAGCAGCATAGGTGACAGCAAATGCAGGAAACCATGTACAAGAAGTCCCTGAGTTACAAAAATCCGATTTACAAATGAGTCATAGCTAAGAATGGCGGTAGGATAACACCAAGTGAGGGAAATGTGTTGGGTGTGTGAGCTTATTAACAAAAGCTTATTAACATAAACGTATAGCAAGGTAACTACATAGCAGCAGCATGATCCAGCACCAGTTGCCAAAAGTGATAAAAAGAACAAAAACACACAGACCAACGTTATCTCTTCTTTTGGAGGCATAATATGGTTGAACTATGTACAAGATCAAGGTTTCCATACCACAAATAAAGTTCTTTATACTTCTTTGCCTCAACCTGGGGCTTCTCTCATCGAAGCTTCTCACACCGAGGCCTACTCACAGTGAGGCCTACTCACACCCCTCAGAACGACACTAGCTTTGGCCTACTCACTCTCCTCAGGGCAACGCTGGCTTTTTTTTACTTTGTTTGTGATTCCAAATACATTACAACTTGTAACCTCGGTTCGCTTCCGACACAATAAATAAATATCCTGTCTCTATATTCCTAAAGCAGTAGGAGGGGCTGCAGGTCACATGACCGCTCAGTGACAGTTTAGAATGTTCAGGTTTTTAAACGGGATGGCAGTTGGAGAAGTCAGTTGGTGTGGATGCTCGAGACACAAGTCTGTCAGAGTAAAGAGAAAATGTGTTTGGAAGTTACGAAATCATTAAGGCTCGTGTTTTCTTACAATGTAAACTCTTTTTGGAGCCCCCGATGGCGTAGTGGGTTGAAGCCTTGTGACTTGAAGGTTGGGTAGCTGACCTGAAGGCTGCCAGGTTTGACTCCAAACTGAGGAGAGCGCGGATGAGCTCCCACTAACAGCTCCAGCTCCATGCGGGGACATGAGAGAAGCCTCCCACAAGGATGGTAAAAACATCAAAACATCCGGGCGTCCCCTGGGCAATGTCCTTGCAGACGGCCAATGCTCTCACACCAGAAGCAACTTGGTGCAAGTTGCTCCTGACATGGAAAAAAAAATCTCTTATTAAAAGGAATGCGATTTCCTGCTTCTTGGCGGAGGGTTGGACTAGATGGCCCATGTGGTCTCTTCCAACTCTATTATTCTATGACAGGGGTCCTCAAACTTTTGAAGCAGAGGGCCGGTCCACTATCTTTCAGACTGTTGAGGGGCCGAATTATCATTTGAAAAAAAAAAACGAACAAATTCCTATGCATACTACACATGTCTTATTTATAGTGCTACAACAACAACAACAAAAGAACAATACAATATTTAAAAATGAAAACAATTTTAACCAACATAAACCTATCAGGATTTCAATGGAAAGTGTGGGCCTGCTTCTGGCCAGTGAGATAGTCAAGTTAATTAGAATTGTTGTTGTGTGCCTTCAAGTCATTTCAGACTTTGGCCGAGCCTAAGTCTAAAATTAATTATTTACTGCATTTATTTACTACATTTATATCCCACCCTTCTCACCCAGAAGGGGACTCAGAGCAGCTGTATGTACATACAATACATTATATTATTAGCATGGCACAATATTAGCATTATATATTAATATATTGAACTATACCACTATACTATTATATAATATGTAATATATAACATATAATTAATATTATTATATGGTATTATTATTAGTATTATATTGTATAACATAATATTATTATCAATATTATATGTACATGCAATATATTATAGTATTAAAACTAATATAAAAATATTATATTATAAAACTGAGGGCAGGGGCCAGGTAAATGACCTTGGAGGGCCGCATCTGGCCCCTGGGCCTTAGTTTGGGGACCCCTGTTCTATGATTCTAACTATATTAAGTATTACAGTTTATAAAAAAACTGTCAAGGTTTACAAGTAAAACGATGCAAACTCTGAAACGTTTGTGAAGTTTTCAACCCTTGACAAAATAAATGTGTCTGTATTTTTGAATACAAGAAGATACCAGTAAACAGTTTTGTTATTATTTCAAAAAAAAAGCCTGCTTGCATCTTTCTCAACTGTGAACATCTAACTGAAGCAACATGTATCTACGTGCCCAGCGATCAACCAAACAAACTCTGCTACCCTCATCAGGTTTGTGATCCTAACAGGTCGTGATCCATTCTACCCTGTGATCCCCTAACACTTCGCATTCTATACCTACTGATTGTTTATGATCCCAACAGGTCCAATCCTCCACCCAAATTTTCTTCCTCAGTATAGATAAACTAATAAAATGAAGTTAAACAGGGACAAATGCAAGATACTCCACTTAGGCAGAAAAAAGGAAATGCAAAGATACAGAATTGGGGACGATGCCTGGCTCAACAGCACGATGTGTGAAAAAGATCTTGGAGTCCTCGAGGGGAGGAAGTGAAACATGAGCCAACAATGTGATGCTGCAGCTAAAAAAGCCAATGGGATTTTGGTCTGCATAAATAGGAGTATACTATCTAGATCCAGGTTATGCTCCCCCTCTATTCTGCCCTGGTCAGACCACACCTGGAATCACACTGTGTCCACAACTGAAGTGAGATGTTGACTCTAAGCTGGAATGTGTCCAGAGGAGGGCAACTAAAATGATTAAGGGTCTGGAGAACAAGCCCTACGAGGAACGGCCGAAAGAGCTTGGCATGTTTAGCCTACAGAAGAGAAGGCTGAGAGGAGACATGATGAAGGCCATGTATCAAGATGTGATGGTAAGTCATAGGGAGGAGGGAGCAAGCTTGTTTTCTGATGCCCTGGAGACTAGGAGGCAGAACAATAGCTTCAAACTACAGGAAAGGAGATTCCACCTGAACATAAGAAAGAACTTCCTAGCTGTGAGAGCTGTTCAGCAGTGGAACTCTCTTCCCAGGAGTGTGGTAAAGGCTCTTCTTTGGAGGCTTTTAAGCAGAGGCTGGATGGCCATCTGTTGGGGGTGCTCTGAATACAATTTTCCTGCTTCTTGGCAGAAAGGGGTTGGACTGGATATCCCATGAGGTCTCTTTCAACTCTATAATTCTATGATTCTAATAATGATTATCATGGGGAACAGAAAGCTCTGCTGAAGCTTTAGGATCAACATCAAGCCTGGCTGCTTCCTGACGGGAGCTAACACCTCCCAACAAAGGATGCCTCCAGGCAGGGAGCAGCCAGGCTTTGAAGCTGCAAGGCCATTCAGTGCTAATGACAGTGACCAACTCCAACATTTACACTTGCTTCAAGAGAAAGATTCTTTCTCCCACAGATATACAAGGTGTTTGAAAAAGAGCTCTCTAGTTTTAAGTATAAATTAATGGGAACTAGCGAGTTCTTTTTCAAACACCCTGTGTAAACCTCACATGCTTAGTTTCCAACAGACCTCACAACTCTGAGCGTGTCTGCCATAGGTGTGGGTGGGCAAAACATCAGGAGATAATGCTTCTGGGACATGGCCATACAGCCTGGAAAACTCACAGCAACCCAAAATGTATCTTATTTGTAACTTGAAGACTGCTTGTATATGCAAAAATTATATTACATGAAGGATCCTGGAATGGGTCCCTTGTGTAATACGCAGTTCTACTGTAAGGGACATAAATCAAAATGAAGATAAATAGTTGAAAGGAGGAGCTCTGTATCAAACTCTACCTTTCCCCCAACCTAAACCATACTCAGCCATATGCCCTCCTTAACCTAAGGAAAGGGAGATGGAAATGAGATTTTGGGATACCTGAGGAAGAGGGAGGAAGAGGATGCAGCATTGCGTTTCCGTTGCCCTCCTCCTTGACCACCCATCGGAGGGGTGGTCCCGGCTTGGTGTCCACGCCAGCCTCCTTGGCCTCTCCTGCTGGTTGTATTTTGCATGGCCCTGGCTGTCCATTGTGACCAAGAGTCTCCTCCAAGGGGGTCTTCTCCCCAGCAGTGACCCAGGGTCCGTCATCGCTTCTCCCAGCCGGGATGACATCAAGGTCTTCTCCTGGTTCTTCTTTGATCGCATCAAGGTCTTCTCCTGGTTCCTCTTTGATCGCATCAAGGTTTTCTCCTGGTTCTTCTTTGATCGCCGACGCATTACAGTTCAACATCTTCTGGCAGTGAAAGCTTGTTCTATCTGGACCTTCTTCCTGTTGGGAAATGAGACAAATGATAACAAGGTATATTCTGGCAGTGAAAGCAGGGTCAAGCTGTATCAATTCTATAATATAGAGCAGGGCTCCTCAAACTTTTAAAGCAGAGGGCCAGTCCACAATCCTTCAGACTGTGGTGGGGCCGAATTATCATTTGGAAAAAAAAATGAAGAAATTCCTGTGCACACTGCACATGTCTTATTTGTAGTGCAAAACAACAACAATGAAATAACTATACAATATTTAAAAATAAAAACAATTGTAACCAACATAAACCTATCAGGATTTCAATGGGAAGTGTGGGCCTACTTCTGGCCAATGAGATAGCCAAGTTAATTAGGATTGTTGTTGTTGTGTGCCTTCAAGTCATTTCAGACTTTGGGCGGGCCTAAGTCTAAAATTATTTATTTATTCATTTACTATATTTATTTATTACATTTATACCCTGTCCTTCTCACCCCGAAGGGGACTCAGAGCAGCTTTATGTACATACAATATATTATATTATTAGCATAGCACAATATTAGCATTATATATTACTACATTGAACTATACCACTATACTGTAATATTATATGTAATATATAACATATAATTAATATTATTATATGGCATTATTATTAGTATTATATTGTATAACATTATATTATTATCAATATTATATGTATATACAATATATTATTAAAAATGATATAAAAATATATTATAAAACTGAGGGCGGGGGCCAGGTAAATGACCCTGGAGGGCCGCATCCGGCCCCCAGGCCTTAGTTTGGGGACCCCTGATATAGAGATACACCCCAGGCCAAAGAATAAGGCACTCTCACTACAATCAACCCTCCCTATCCGCAGAGACCACTTCCACTGCCCTGGCTGAGAGCTATGGGTTTATGGGGGTTGTGGTTTGTACAAGGTCTTGATCATCCTTCTTCTCACCCAACTACATCTCCCAAGGATGCACAGCACTCAGACATGGCATTTAAAAGGGGGGGTGGCAAACGGCACCCATACTTACCAAAAGTAACTAGTTCCTAGTAACAACACTGCAGATAACGCGTTGCCTTCCTTCCAACCAGCTCTCCTCTCCCCCAGTTTGGAAGAGAACTCCTTCCTGCTCTTTGCTGGCCACGCCCCCTCTCCCCGTTTGACCAATCAGCGGCGCGTGAAGGGAGAAGTCCTACTAATGGGCTTCTTTCCACCTCCTGATACAGTGGGGCATCCCGGAAGTGACGTCGGGGATTCCCTCCCCTCTTCTCTAGGGCTGCGCACTCTGTCATTTTAACCCTTTCTGGACCACAAAAAACAACAAACGCACATGTTTAAGGGTCCTACCTACCTACCTATCGATACATATAATGAAAATATAGATGTATGTGTGTGTACCTGGGGTATCCAATTACAGGGACAGGCTCCCACTTCCATAAATAGCTCTACATGAAAGGCACTGCAGACTAACTCAACCGGAGAAATCAGCCATAGCAGAGCACTTGATGAACCAACCTGGACACAGGATATTATTTGAGAACACAGAAATGCTTGACCACTCCAACAACTATCATGTCAGGCTACACAGAGAAGCCATTGAAATTTACAAGCATGTGGACAACTTCAACAGAAAGGAGGAAACCATGAAAATGAACAAAATCTGGCTACCAGTATTAAAAAACTCAAAAATCAGAACAGTAAATAAGAAGCAAAGCTCTGAAAACAGAGGAGTTCCAGACATAAATCAACCACAGGCAGCTAACGACTCTGAACAAAGGATGCCCCCAGGCAGGAAAAGCCAGGAGATGAAGCTATTCAATGCTAATTAAGTTGATTTACTACAACATTCACACTGGCCTCCAACCGACAAAGAGTTCTTCTCTCACCCTGGACTTTCCACAGATATATATAAACCTTCCTTGCTTAGTTTCTCCATACCTCACAACCTCTGAGGATGCCTGCCATAAATGTGGGTGAAACGTCAGGAGGGAATACTTCTGGAACATGGCCAGACAGCCCGGAAAACATACAACAACCCAGCTCTACCTCCCTTTACTCAGGAGACACCAAAGGCCCTCCCTCCAATGACATTGCAAGTTATACTAAGCACTGTGAACATATCCAAAAGCCCTGCCAGTGTCCCCCACAAACACCATCCTTCCCCCCACCCAAGTGAAGGACAGTTTCATCCTAGATGTTCTGCTTTTCCTCCACCACTGACATCCCAGTGTTTCTGACTCTCTCCAATGGTGTGGAATTTGCATGGCCCTACCCACTGTCTCTCCCATAGTAAAGTCCAGTTGTGACCAACTCTGGGGGTTGGTGCTCATCTCCATTTCTAAGCCAAAGAGCCGGTGTTGCCCGTAGACACCTCCAAGGTCATGTGGCCACTGGCATGACTGCATGGAGCGCCGTTACTTTCCCGCTGGAGCTGTACCTATTGATCTACTCACATTGGCATGTTTTCGAACTGCTAGGTTGGCAGGAGCTGGGGCTAACAGCGGGCGCTCATTCCGCTCCCGGGATTTGAACTTGGGACCTTTCGGTCTGCAAGTTCAGCAGCTCAGCGCTTTAACACACTACACTAACCTTTCCCAATTCCTTTCTATGGCTCACAGCAAACTGAGGACTTGATCAGCAACTGAACATACTTGAAAGGTTTGGGGAGAATTCACCATGATTTATAGGAGTTGTAGGTACTGGGATGTATAGTCCACCTGCAATCAAAGAGTACTCTGAACTCTACCAGCGATGGACCTGGAACTCACTTGGCACACAGAACTCCCATGACCAACCAAAAAATAGTGGTCGTCTTTGGAGGGATTTATAGCAGGTGTAGTTCACTTACATTCAGAGTGCATTATGAACCCAATGATGGATCCGGACCCAACATGATCATATTTGAATACTGGGCAGGTTTGAGGGAAATTGCCTGGACATTTAGTAGTTGCATGTACTGGAATGTATAGTTCAACTGCAATCAATGAGCACCACCAAAGAACTCCACCAAATTGGACCAAACTTGGCACACAGAGCCCCCATGTCCAGCAAAAAATACTGGAATTTTTTGGGGGAAATTCACCTTGATTTGGGGAAGTTGTAGTTCACCTACATCCAGAGAGCACTGTGAACCTGATGACCGTCACCCCGGCTTTCAAATTGATTTGAACCCGCAGCGGAGAGTTCCGCAGATCCATCACCAAAAGGAACGGAGCGGGACCGCAGCAGACTATTATTAAAAGATCTTTTTTTCTCACTTTCCCCTTCCCTGAACTATGTAACAAACCCCCCAATAAAAGTAGCATTTATTTTAACAGTAACACTCTCTATCTGGTTATTTTGTGTCTTTCTCTGACTCCTTCCTTTGCATGCAATTTCTCCCTCTCTCTCTCTCTCACTAACCCGTCTGATCTTTAAACCCTGGCGGAGGCTTCCCCGCCATAGGTTAATACAGCGGACGATACAAATTGGCTCATATCTTTATCAAAATTACCCCTAGCACGCTCTTCTTTTAGTCCTAATCCTTTCTAAGGCTCAAGGACCACCAGCGGAACCAAAATCGGTCCAGTTCTCGGCACCTCATCAGCTGACTGTCAAACGGAACCGACTGCTCTTTTCAAGCCGGACTGCTCTCTTCCAGCCTTATCCCGGACTTTCCTCTCCCCGCGACCCGCGGGATGGTTTTAGGAGGTCCCTGGTCCCTTTCTGTGAACTGGGGATGGGGGGATCACTCTCCCGCTGGGGAGACATAGTTCTCCAAGGACCTTCACCCTCTCTACAGCCTGCCAGGAGGATGCTAGGACGGGCGCCCTCCACGTTTCGTTCATACCTTCATAATTTTATGAAGGAGAAGAACACTCTTCCCCAGACCTATCCCTGAACTTATGAAATCTTATACTTCCAAAGACTGCAACCCACATGTGCCCCTTCCCCATGCCATCTCTATGAATTCCTTCCACCACAGATGAACTCTTTTCCTCATGTATCCGTGAATTTTCATATTCTATGTACCTGGACACCCTCATGAATCACTGTTGTATGAATTTCTAATCGTTGGGCTAACTTCATGAATTGTGAAATCATGCTGCTAAAACTCCACTTTTATGAATTTCCATATTGAGTTCCCCGGATGTTGTGAACTTCGTTCTTATCAAATGTTTTCAAATTGTTTATATCATTCATGATTCCCCTTCATGCAATGTAACCCACCTCTATGGATTCTCCCTTACTTCCTTGAAATCTATCTATCTGCCTATATGTATTTGTACTCTTTGGGATCCCCGGAAAATATGTATTTTTCCCAGCTGGGTTTATATTCCAACTTTATTTTATTTTTCATTTTATTTCATATAATTGCCAAGTCATGAAATCAGATAGGGAATATTTCGAACTCAACTTGAACCCCAGGACCTGCCCCATTTTCTATGACCCAGGCTTACCTTCCCAAAAACAAAAGGTTAATCCGCTGCCGCTTAACCTAATCAGATTCAGATTGCATGGACAATATAGGGCTTGAGTCGCCGAATTCGGAGTATTTTGACCTAAAGGTGATTCGCCCTCAAGGCAAACATTGTCATATCTCCTCCTAAAGGAAATCCAGGACACCTCAGGAAGGCGCCCTGCTGAGCCCATCACCACCCATCCTTACTTCCACCTCTGACACCCCAAGGCATATCTGAAATCTGTGTACGTGACAGGAACCCTTGATTGCTGTCATTAATCCCTTTAGAATTCGGCCGGGCAGGAATTAATCCGATCCTTCCTGCTCAGTCACTTCATTGTTTCAATAACTCCCACCTTCTCCTCTCTGATTGGCCCGAGTGGGGACAAAAAGCAGCTCCCTATTGGGCCAGCAGAGCAAGGCGGGAAACGAAAGCCCGCCTCGTTCAACACTCTAGCCTATCCGCGATCAGATGGGCGGGGGAGCGGGGCGGGAAATTCAAGGGGCTGTCAGACTGAAACATTGTATAAATATGGCTTTATTTTGGTTATATGGTACCCTAGTAGACTGAATGATCACTACTAGAGTCCTTTTCAGCTGAATCGCTCAATAAAGACTCCTTGGCGGATTTTCCTTCAACTTTGGCGGACCTTCTTCATTTCGGCTTCAGGTTGTATTGCGGCTCATATTTTCCTATTGGCTCCGCCAAGGTCCGTTCTCTCAGGACCGGATCGGCTCCCTCCTTAAGGGGCCCGATCCCCCTAAAACGCGGTCGACAACAAACCCAAACATCGATGGAGCTGGATCTAACTTGGCACACATACCTGATATGCCGAAATGTGATTACTGGAAGGGTTTGTGGGGAACTGACCTTCCTTTCTGGGAGTTGTAGTTCACCCACAACCAAAGAAAGGGTGACCTCCACCGATGGTGGGCCTGGACCAAACTGTGATGTCCCCTGAACCCTTGGGCCGTTAACCTGCCTCCATTGGGGACCAAAGTGACGAGGAAATGGGGTTTGTGCCGATTCAGCAAGATTCTGCCCCTTTCCAGATGTTCCCTATTGACAATTCTAGTCCACAGCTCATTAAAAAGGCCCTTGAAACGGAGCCTTCTCCCACCAGTTCCCCTCCCTTTGATAGACGGATGTTTTGGGAAACTAGTAGGTTTGAGAAAGCTGGCAGAAGAAGGAGCGCGCGATTAGCAGCTAGAGAATCTGCTGATTAACCTGTTTTCCCCTGAGAATTCTCAGGGAGGATCGCATCTGGTTGAAGATGTTGTTTTAGCTCTTTTCCCTTGGGAAAAGGGAAGTGGATCCAAACGCGGTCCACACTTGGCTGGAAGCGAAGTTATTCCTTCAACTGACACGTTGACTCCGCGCTGGCTAGCCAGCGCACAGAACTTTTAAGGAACTTCAAATCTTTCCACAGAGCAGGTGTCCAAATGCTCTTTTCCCTTGGGAAAAGAGCATTTGGACACCTGCTCTGTGGAAAGATTTGAAGTTCCTTAAAAGTTCTGTGCGCTGGCTAGCCAGCGCGGAGTCAACGTGTCAGTTGAAGGAATAACTTCGCTTCCAGCCAAGTGTGGACCGCGTTTGGATCCACTACCTTCCAGCCTAGCCGTGCCTTGCCTAGCCATGTTTCCTTGCCTTGCCTTGCCGTGAGTCCAGCTTTGCCTTGTCGTGCCGTGGATCCAGCCTTGTCTTCAATTCCTTGCCTTGGACTTGCTTTTGAACTCTAGTAAAAGACTTGGACGTTTCCCCACTCAAACTGCTTGGAAGTTTGAGTGCGTTTCGGTTTTTTGGATTACAAACTTTAAACTCTAATATTAGACATTGGACAATATATTATTGGACTATATTTGACCTTTCCTAAAAGGTCTATTGATGAACATTTATCTTCTGCTTGTTTTTGTTTTATTTCTTCAATTCTTTAATAAAGGTATTAGATTGTTTATTGGCCTCGGTGTATTGGTTTCCAGTGCTCTCGCAGCCAGGGGTGTCACACAAACTTGGCACACAGAACTTCCATGACTCACTCAACCTACGGGAGGGGTTTGAGGGGGATTGACTCACCATAGTGAGAGTTGTAGTTTACGCTGCTGCCGGAGAGCACACTGAACCTCACCAATGATGCATCCAGAGCAAACTTGCCCAACATAACAAACTTTAAGTACTGACAGAATTTCTCAGGGTTAACTTGCCATGATGTCAGTTTTTAACGTATTGGCTCTGTGTTTAAATACGTTTAGTTTGCCTTGTGTCATGTTGGTCATCAGGCACCCCGAGTCCCTCTACAGGGAGAAAGGCAGGATTGAAAATAAAGTAAATAAGTGAATGAAACACACAACACAAATAAACACAAAACAACTTTGTTTTAAAGGGAAGGGAGAGAGAAAACGTGTTGAGAAGACAGGGAAGTGTCCAGTTTATTAAATACGCGATCCCATAGCATTGACCCATGGGGGTGAAGGGGGTGCCAAACTGCATTAATCTAATACTATAATGGAGATGCACCCACTGATAACGAATGACATTAGTGGAAAGAATTAGTATCCAGACCCAGGAATTGCTGAATCTCTTATATCTTAAATCACAAGGGAAATGCTATGTATGGATGAATCACATTTACTGCATTACTCCCTGTGCTGGAGCATATTAAAGCCAAATAAAAATGAAATCAAAATCTTCACTTTTCAAAAGTACAGTAGAGTCTCACTTATCCAAGCTAAACGGGCCGGCAGAAGCTTGGATGAGCGAATATCTTGGATAATAAGGAGGGAATAAGGAAAAGCCTATTAAATGTCAAATTAGGTTATGATTTTACAAATTAGGCACCAAAACATTATATTATACAACAAATTTGACAGAAAAAGTAGTTCAATACGCAGTAATGTTATGTTGTAATTACTGTATTTACGAATTTAGCACCAAAATATCATGATATATTGAAAATATTGACTACAAAAATGGCTTGGATAATCCAGAGGCTTGGATAAGCGAGGCTTGGATAAGTGAGACTCTACTGCAGTAGTTATTATTATTATTATTATTATTATTATTATTATTTCCAGCATTTATACCCCGCCCTTCTCACCCGGGGGGACTCAGGGTGGCTTACAACAGTTGGCAACATTTAATGCCAAGAACATAATAATAAAACAAAACAGTACATATAATCAATTAAAACTATAAAAATACATCATTAAAATACATTATAACAATTAAAACATATGTACATTAGATCCATTTGTCTAAAAACCTCATGCTTCAGCCTTAGTTCTGTGCTCGCAGCTTGAGAGGAATCCTGGATCCATCTCTACAGATGTCAGCCTAGGTAGATGCCACGGTCAGGAGTGCGGACTACCAGTTTACGTAGATACACCAGCTGTGCTCCTTCCTAGATCAGGAGGACTGAAGATAGTGGGAAACACAGTTGTAACCCCAAGGGTGGAGTTCTGCAATGTGCTCTACATTGGGCTACCCTTGTACCTGCTAGGATTTTCTGTGTTTTTGGGGAAAGGAAAGCAACCCAAAAATATAGCAGAAAATCCAAAATACAAACAGGATACTTACTGTTGAGCATTCAGCTCACAGCAAGTAGAGTGTGAAGTGATGTGGCTGGAAAAGAATTTAGAGCTCAGGAGGCAATGATCCAGAGTTCAATCTTTAAAAATGCAAAAGGTTTATTTACAAAAATAATAACTAAACTCCTTAATAATAAAGAACTGGGTCTGAGCTACTTTAACTCCATCTCTCTATCAGTCAAAAAAGAGAGGGGAAAATCTCTTAGCAGTATTTGTCTCCTGACACACACAGCACACACTAAGCCAGTGGTTCTCAACCTATGGGTCCCCAGGTGTCTTGTCCTACAACTCCCAGAAATCCCAGCCAGTTTACCCGCTGTTAGAATTTCTGGGAGTTGAAGGCCAAAACATCTGGGGACCCACAGGATGAGAACCACTGCACTAAGATGTAGATGCAGAAAAGGCATGTAGAAAGTATCCATTCTACATAATTATTATTATTATTATTATTATTATTATTATTATTATTATTATTATTGTGCGGTTTTCTGGCATTGTATATTTTTGCCGCTTCTGTGACTGTTCATTTGGGTTTTGATGATTCCGTAGCCCACTTGTCGATGGATGTCCAGAATCAGCAGCATCCACCGCGGTCCTTTTTATCCTGGGCGACGACCGAACCAGTATAGACTTCGTTTGGGTTTGATTCTCCATAATGCTAATGCTATAAATATCTGGGCATACTACAGCTGGACAACATCAAGCATGAACATGTGAAAACTGTGGTCAGCAAAGAATACACACAAAGGGTCAGAAAAATTCTCAAAAGCAAGCTCAATGGAGGCAACACCATCAAGGCCATAAACACCTGGGCCATACCTGTCATAAGATATACTGCTGGCATTATAAATTGGACACAGGCGGAACTGGACAATTTGGACAGAAAAACAAGAAAACTCATGACCATTCATCATTCCCTGCACCCTTGCAGTGATGTTGACTGGCTATATCTGCCTAGAAGATCAGGGGACAGAGGACTCTTACAAGTCAAACAAGCAGTCAAAGAAGAAGAACATGCCCTGGCAGAATATGTCAAGCAAAGTGAAGAACCTGCTTTGATTGAAGTCAAAAATCAGAAACTCCTCAAAACACAGCAGACAAAAAACCAGTACAAGAAAACCACACTACAAACTAGAGCTGACAGCTGGCACAACAAAACACTGCATGGAAAGTTCCTTGACAAAATTGAAGGAAAAGCTGACAAGGAGAAGACCTGGCTCTGGCTCACGAATGGGACCCTGAAGAAGGAGACAGAAGGCCTGATCCTTGCAGCCCAGGAGCAAGCCATCAGAACAAATGCAATTAAGGCCAAGATTGAAAAATCAGCTGATGACCCAAAATGCAGACTGTGCAAGGAAACCGACGAAACCATTGATCATACCCTCAGCTGCTGTAAGAAAATCGCACAGACAGACTACAAACAGAGGCACAACTCTGTGGCCCAAATGATTCATTGGAACTTATGCCTCAAGTACCACCTCCCAGCAGCAAAGAACTGGTGGGATCACAAACCTGCAAAAGTATTGGAGAATGATCACGCAAAGATACTGTGGGACTTCCGAATCCAGACTGACAAAGTTCTGGAACACAACACACCAGACATCACAGTTGTGGAAAAGAGCAAGGTTTGGATCATTGATGTTGCCATCCCAGGTGACAGTCGCATTGACGAAAAACAATAGGAAAAACTCAGCCGCTATCAGGACCTCAAGATTGAACTTCAAAGACTCTGGCAGAAACCAGTGCAGGTGGTCCCGGTGGTGATGGGCACACTGGGTGCTGTGCCAAAAGATCTCAGCCGGCATTTGGAAACAATAGACATTGACAAAATCACCATCTGCCAACTGCAAAAGGCCACCCTACTGGGATCTGCACACATAATCAGAAAATACATCACACAGTCCTAGACACTTGGGAAGTGTTCGACTTGTGGTTTTGCGAAACGAAATCCAGCATATCTATCTTGTTTGCTGTGCCATACAACATTGTTGTGTTGATAATAATAATAATTTATTTATACCCCGCCACCATCTCCCCAATGGGGACTCGGGGCGGCTTAAATGGGGCCATGCCCAAAACCATACAATATGACAGAATATAAAACAACACATCATAACACAATTTAACAATACAATAAATAATAACATACATTACAACCCAAAATTCAGAAAAAGCAATAAAAACCAGGGCAGGCCACATGAACACTAAGTTAAAACTCAGTGAGAAAGACATATGAATAAAACCACGGGGAGCAGGGACATAAAATAGTGGACCAATGAGAATGAGAGCAGAGACAGAGAGGAGAGAGCAAAAATTAAGTTCCAACTGTCATACAGGAGTCATGGAGGAAGGGAATCCCTCAGCCTATTCTAAGATAACTAATTTGTCCTCATTGAGGACTAGAGACTTGGGCAGTGTGGGGTTCAATTCCAAAAGTATCAAAGTTGGTCATATTGGGTATTTGTGCAGAGAGAACTACAATTACCATCATATTGGGTCAGTCCCCCCTCAAACCCCACCAATATTCAAAGTTGGTCACATAAATCACAGGGAAAAAATCATTAAAGGCAAAAAGCAGCCAGGCTTCCAAGCAGCGAGGTTATTCAATGCAAATCAAGCTGAGCAAACAAGGATTCCCCTAGAAAAAAAAATAGTCAGGTTTCAAATCAGCAAGGCTATTCAGTTGTATTCCAGATCACCAAACAAGGAATAACTTTATTTATAACCCGCACAATGTCCCCAAGGAGACTCGGGGCAGTTTCCAAACAGAGCGGCAAACATTAAATGCCACAATAAAAACAAGAAACAAGCCAATCTCTCATCTTCCTCCCAATTAGGAGCTCAGGCATTTTATTTTTTATTTTAAGAAACTCACACAAAAACCACCAGATTTTTTTCTTCACATAATAGCCGCACCTCTTTTTTTCAAGGGAAAAAGTGTGGCTATTATGCAACAAAATATAGTATTTCTTCTTTGCCATATTTCCCACATATATTCAGGGATAAGTCGACTTCTTGTATAAGTGAAGGGCAGTTTTTGAGGCCAAAGTTATGGATTTTGATATGACCAATGGATAAGTCGAGGGCCATTCTATGGGGAGCAAAAAGCACCAATGCTCCTCACTACTTCCCCATCGACACATACAAAAAAGCAAGCAGCAGTGCTGTGGCAAAGAAAGTACCGGGGTTTGATGTTTCATTTAGGTTCTTCTGAGATAGATAAGTCTCATGCCATTCACCCATCTGTTTTTATAAGAGTTAGGGTACAGTATTCATATTTCTCAATGAATATATATATTTATTTATTATGGTCGATGACCAGCAACATAAAATGTGCAAGCATCAGAATAACATAGAAACATATGCAATTAGATATTAAGAAACACAGTGAAGAACAAGGTTAAAACACAGTATTGAATGTGGTAGTTAAAATGATATAAAACATTTATATGCTAAAATGACAAAGGTAAATGCTGAAGTAAATATTAAAACCTACTAAAACCTTGGCAACATCTTGCACCGACAAGCTATAGCTGCTGCACAAAAGCTAGCAACTTTGGCAGTAATTTTGGGGTCTTGGTCTGCCAAAAGATAATCAACATAAAACCTTACAGATCTCCCGGGTAAACTTTCTAAAATTGGATTTATAAAATGTTTACGAAGGTCTCGGTAAAAAGAGCAGTACAACAAGACATGCTCCACAGTTTCCACTGCCTCAGTGGTACTTTGTTACTCAATAAATAAGTCTACTCAAGAGTTTCAGATTTGCCTTTTAAACAAAAATTTCTGTGTACATAGGATATCATTCGTTATTCCAGAACTACATATTGTGTCAGGAAGACTTTGGGCGAAGTTCTCTCAACGCTCTAAGCGTTTTGGTTTCTTTCCTTATGTGGATTCTTTGGTGGGAGATAAGAGCCGATTTCTTGAAAATGCTCCTTCCGCACTCCAGGCATGTGCATGTATATATTTTCTCTTTCTCTTTCTATTTCATGTGAGTTTTTTCATGCTTAGTCACACTTCTTCTCACATGGAAGCTGGTTCCACACTGCACACATTTATATGGTTTCTCCCCGGTGTGGGTTCTTGTATGTCGGATAAGGCCTTTTTTTGCACTGTAGAACCTTCCACATTCTAGACATTTGTATGGTGTCTCTCCGGTGTGGGTTCTAATATGCACATTAAGGCGCCCTTTCTCATGGAAGCTCCTTCCACACTCCAAGCATTTATATGGTTTCTCTCCTGTGTGGACTCTTCTGTGCACTATAAGGTTTGAACGTACAATGAAGGTTTTTCCACAATCCACACATCTAAATGGTTTCTCTCCTGCATGGGTTTTTGTATGCATATCAAGGTAACTGCGCTCACTGAAGCTTTCCTCACACCATATGCATTTATATGGCTTTACTTCCATGCGGGGAAATTGATAGGTAATAAGATATGCGGTGGTCTGCAAGCTCTTAGCACACTCCAAACCTATGCCCGATTGCTTCTCTGCGTGGCTTTGTCCATGTGCATCAAGGAGACTGGCAGAATGGAAGTGCTCTCCGCATTCCAAACATTTGTAAAATGTCTCTCCTCCGTGATGTGTTTCATGTCGAATAAGCTCTAGACTCCCGTGAAAACCTTCTCCACACTCCCAGCACTTGTACGGGTTCTCCCCAGGGTGCGTTCCTTGATGTGATAGGAGTTCATCTTTCCGCCAGAAACTCTGGTCACACTCCAGGCATTTATACAGTTTCTCCCTATTAAGGTTTTTTTTATGTGCAACAATGCAACCGTATGAATTAAACTGCTTTCCGCACCCTAAACACTGATATAGCTTATCCATAGTGCAAATTATTTGAGATCTATGCGTATTCATGCAGAAGGTCTTTTCACACTCCGCACATCCCCGTGCTTTCTCTTCATTTAACTGGGAAAGGATTGATGGACAAAGCGCGTTTTTCTCTGCTTGCTCTCTCATCCCTGCTCCTTTCCCCTCCTCCTGTCGATGTTGCGAGTTTTCAACCTGTGCATCAGGCATTTTCTCCTCCTTCTCACTCTTCCTCCCATCTCTGCCTGGAACATAAAGAAAAAGGAATTTGTCAATAGAAAGCTAACATCACGGCCTCTGGCTTCAGCCTCCTTCCCAAAACTTGCAGCACTACTGCTGTTCGACACCACTTCAACTGCCATGGCTCAATGCTGTGAAATCTCAGGAGTTGTAGTGTGACAAGAACCTCCCCTGCCAAAGTGTGATTCTATCACACCAAACTGCAACTCCCAGGATTCCGCAGCACTGAGCCATAACAGCTAAAGTGATGTCAAACTGCATTAATGCTACAGGGTCGATGCACCCTTGGTGAGCTGTTGGATCAGGCCTGGGCAAACTTCAGGTGGTGTGGACTTCAACTCCCACAATTCCTAACAGGCTGTTAGTGATTGTGAGAGTTAAAGTCCAAAACACCTGGAGGGCCATAGTTTGTCCATGCCTGCATTAGATCCTTCTTGATGTTGTGTTTCCATAGTCATAGACTAATGCTCAAACCTGAACAACACACTGGCTTATTGTATGTATAAACATTTAATTTCATGACTGTACATGGCATTGTACAATCATACAAAATCTGCCAAAGGATTTGTAAGGATCAATATTCATTTCTGCAGATGTTTTGAGGACACTTCTCAAGCCATTACTTGGTCCTCCAGTGCAATTCTATTGGATGATTCAGCCTGAAGCCCAGTAATGGGCTCATTTTAGATAAGAAAAATAGGATTTCAGGTCACAAGCAGTCCCAAGTTACATACACCTGATATTCAAATTACTCATAGTTAAGAACAGGGATGAGATAATAGGAAATTAGAGGAACCTGCCCCTAGGAAGGGAAATTCACTCCTGAATGAGTTGTCATTGGGAAAATGTATCTCAGCTGAAGCTTTATCTTCAAATCCAATGTTCACAGGGACAGAAAGTGAGGTGAAATCTTCTGAACAGGGACACATTGCCTTATGCTGGAAGGACCAGAAGAAATGGGACATTAAAAAAAGATATAAATATTTAGCAGACTACCTCCTCCAAGACTACATTAACGAAAAGAAAAGTTATTATAGAATGGGCCAAATCAGAAAGACGTGGGAGGCAAAATGGAAAGACTTACTTTACAGAATAAAGGGGAAAGACAAATATAAGGATTAAACAAGATTAGCCACATGATCGAACAATCGTAATAAATACAGAAAATTTGTTATCTGTTCCCGGGGAGGGGAGGGAGAAGAATGTAAACGTGTGTTACCAATGGAAAATGTTCTGAATGTTTGTATAATTTTATGTAGCACTATTTACAATAAAAATATCTATCTTTAAAAAACAGGGACACAGACAGCAGAACAAACACCACAGCGGTGTTAACCCTTCCCTGTGCAATACAAAATTTATAAATATTAATATAGATAGATAGATAGATAGATAGATAGATAGATAGACAGACAGACAGACAGACAGACAGACCGATAGGCTGGAGGTACATTAGAAATGTATGTGTTCTGACATACAAATTCAACTTAAAAACAAAGCTACAGAATCTATCTTGTTCATAACTTGGGGACTGCCTGCATATGCAAAAATTATATTACATGAAGGATCCTAGAAAGGATCCCTTGTATAATCTTAAGTCAAATCAAAACGAAGCTAAATAGTTGAAAGGAGGAGCTCTGTATCAAATTCTACATTTTCCCCAGTGTAATCCATTCTCAGCCATACTCCTTCCTTAACCTAGGGAAAGGGAGATGGAAATGGAAGAACTCAAGATACCTGAAGAAGAGGGAGGAAGAGGAAGCAGGCTCCACTCGTTTTCGCTCAGCACCGTTGCGCTCCCGTTGCCCTCCTCCTTCACCACCCACCGGAGGAGTGGCCCCTCCTTGATGTCCAAGACAACCTCATTGGCCTCTCCTGCCGGCTTTGCTTGGCCTTGTCCTGGTTGTACATCGGGGCCAAGAGTGTCCTCCACGGGGGTCTTCTTCCCAGCAATGACCCAGGGTCCTCCACAGCTACTCCCAGTAGGAGTGACCTCAAGGCCTTCTCCTGGTTCCTCTTTTATCGCTGACTTGTTGGAGGAGGAATTCAAGAGCACACAAAGCCAACACATTGTCCTCTGTGAAGGAACCTTTGAGGCTGGTTTGTTGTTCTAGCTGGATCTTCTCCCTGGAGGGAAATGAGGCAAATGATAACAAAACATATTCTGGCAGTGAAAGCAGGATCAAGCGACATCCATTCTACAGTACAGAGGTACACCCAAGCCCAAAAAGCAATGTACTATAATTACAATCATCCCTCCATATCCATGGATACCACCATTCCAAAATGTTAAAGCAACAGCAGCGGTAGTTCAAAAGCTTCTTCTGTCAGCAGTAGAGCAATTGGGGTTGTTGTATGTTTTCCGGGCTGTATGGCCATGTTCCAGAAGCATTCCCTCCTGACGTTTCGCCCACATCTATGGCAGGCATCCTCAGAGGTTGTGAGGTATACCTCACAACTTTATACCTCACAACCTCTGAGGATGCCTGTCATAGATGTGGGCAAAACGTCAGGAGAGAATACTTCTGGAACATAGCCAGGCAGTCCGGGAAACATATAACAACCTGATCATCCTCCTTTGGGCCCTTCCACACACCCAGAATATAGAGGCAGAAGATCCAACATTATCTGCTTTGAATAGGAATATATGGCAGTGTGGACTCAGATAACCCAGTTCAAAGCAGATATTGTGGTGTTTTCTGCCTTGATTTTCTGGGATATAGGGCAGCATGGAACGGCTCCTAGAAGCAGGTGAAACAGCAGCGGGAGTTCAGAAGCTTCTAGTTCCAGGAGTAGAGCGATTGAGCTTCAGCAATTCAGGAGCTGAGTCAAGCGGAAAAGGTTACGGAAGACTGGATTCAAAGAATTGCATAACTAGATAGGAAAGTAAATGCATGACCTGTCTATCTATATAGCTCACAGCACACATCTTGCCTCTCTCCATGCTCACAGGAGAAGAACAAAAGGGAGAACTCTACTCCTTGCCAGATGCTACTACTGCATACTACTCCCTTGTTAAGCCAGCTCCACTGGTTGCCGATATGCTACCGAGCCCAATTCAAAGTGCTGGTCTTGGCCTACAAAGCCCTAAACGGTTCTGGTCCAATTTACCTGTCCGAACGTATCTTCCCCTATGAGCCCACAAGAACCTTAAGATCATCTGGAGAGGCTCTGCTCTCGGTCCCACCTGCCTCACAGGCACGGCGGGTGGGGACAAGAGACAGGGCCTTCTCGGTGGTGGCTCCCCGGCTGTGGAATTCCCTCCCCAGTGACATTCGGCAGGCCCCATCCCTTTTGGGGTTCAGAAAAAAACTGACCTGGCTATGTACGCAGGCATTTGAAGAATAAGCATGTGTTGGCTTCGACGCGGTCTGAATTACGGCTCTTGTATTACGTCTGGTGGATGAATGGCATAAGCACTTTGCATTGTTTTAAACTTTGTGTATTGTATTTTATGACTATTTTATGACTATTTTATGACTGTTTTAACTGTTTTAATCATTTTAGTTTATTGTATATCAGTGTAACGGCATCAATTGCCACTTGTAAGCCGCCCTGAGTCCCCTCGGGTGAGAAGGGCGGGATATAAATAATTGAAATAAATAAATAAATAAATAAATAATGCTCATTGTAAAGAGGTGAGGCAGGGAAGGAATCTTTTTATATCAATTATGTTATTATATATTTAACAGAGCCCCCAGATGGCGTAGTGGACTAAGTGACTTGAAGGTTGGGTTGCTGACCTGAAAGCTGCCAGGTTCGAATCCCACCCGGGGAAAGTGCGGATGAGCTCCCTCTATCAGCTCCAGCTCCATGCAGGGACATGAGAGAAGCCTCCCACAAGGATGGTAAAAACATCAAAACATCCGGGCGTCCCCTGGGCAACGTCCTTGCAGACGGCCAATTCTCTCACTCCAGAAGCAACTCCAGTTGCTCCTGACACGATATATATATATATTCGCTGCCACCAATTATATATATGCTTTACTCAGCTGTGGCCACCAATTGTGGAGGTGTCAGGCAGAAGATAACTTATTCTTTTTAATCTTTCTTTACTTATTTCTCTTTTGATGGTATCGTGACTTAGTTTGAATATGAGTGTGACAGAGACTTCGATGGTTTAAAGAACAAAAACAAGTTTATTACATGTACAAAGCTTATGGTTTCAATAATCTGTTTCTCAGAGTTAAACTTTCTTAATCTGTTGCAAATATAACTTATGAGGAATACACTTTCAAAATACTTGCTTTTCTCAGAACTAGACTATAAACCAGGGGTCCTCAAACCTTTTAAGTGGAGGGCTGGTTCATGGTCCCTCAGATTGTTGAGGGGCCGAATTATCATTTGGGAAAAAAAAAAACGAGCAAATTCCTATGCTCACTGCACATGTCTTATTTGTAGTGCAAAAAAACAAAACAAAAAAACCTAACAAAACTAGCAAAAATTACTTATTTATTTATTACATTTCTACCCCACCCTCTCTTACCTCGAAGGGGACTCAGAGCGGCTTACAAGTTGTATGTACATACAATA
Organism: Anolis carolinensis; assembly: GCF_035594765.1. Lineage (NCBI taxonomy): Eukaryota > Metazoa > Chordata > Lepidosauria > Squamata > Anolidae > Anolis > Anolis carolinensis. The sequence continues at coordinate 6,832,539 of NC_085842.1, forward strand.
TATTATATTATTAGCATAGCACAATATTAGCATTATATATTACTATATTGCACTATACCACTATAGCGTAATATTATTAGTAATATTACATTTAATATATAATATATAATTAATATTATATTATACAATATTATTATATTGTATTATTATTATTATTATTAGCCGCCCTGAGTCCCCTATTGGGTGAGAAGGGTGGGGGTAGAAATACTGTAATAAATAAATAAATAAATATTATATTGTATTACATTATAATATTTATTATCAATATTATATGTATACACAATATTTTTATTACAATATATTATATTATTACCATATCATTCATTTACAATATTTCATTTACAATATTGGTAAATAAAAAAAATACAATATTTAAAAATAAAAATAATTTTAACCAATATACTGTAAACTTATCAGGATTTCAGTCGGAAGTGTGGGCCTGCTTCTGGCCAGTGAGATAATCAAGTAGGATTGTTGTTGTTGTGCCTTCAAGTTATTTCAGACTTTGGGCAAGTCTAAGTCTAAAACTGAGGGCGGGGGCCAGGTAAATGGCCTTGGAGGGCCACATCCGGCCCCCGGGCCTTAGTTTGGGGACCCCTGCTATAAACTGATCTCTTGGATCCAATGGGATTAATTCCCCTTACTCCACAGCCTCTACAAATAACCCTAAACAAGTCACCCAACTTGCTTAGTCTGGCCTATTAGAGGTCTGTCTCCCTGTTTCCCTAATCTGGAACCAGTCTTTCTCCTGTGACTAAGAATCACAGACTACCTAAAATAAGTCACCTTATTTCAGAATTGATTCAAATTCCCTCATTTGAGCCACCCCTGATCCTCCACTTGAGAATCAGTCCTCACTGTAATTCCACCATTACAGACTGCCCTGTTTTTAAAACGTTCCCTCCTTTTTTCCTTCAAACAGCGGTTAGCTCCGCCCCCGTTGCTATGGCAACTGCCTCAGAATGCTAAGATGGCTACCTTCCCCGACATATTATCAACTCTAATCCTTACCCATTTTAAACATAGCCAAACCTGACTGTTTAAACAAAATCCAACAAACATGTCATCCACAAATCAAAATAAAACACACTTCTTTACACTCATATATTTTATATCGAAGTGTTTGTTGCCTCTTTTATTCTGTCTTCCAGTAACTCTTTGCACTCTTTCTTTTTTAAAGCATGTCTCCTCTGAATCCTTAACCAACCATTTTATCTAATTTTATATACAGTATGAACCTGATCCATCCCTGTCTTATCAAGCACTAATGATAATCAAGAAAGCTTGAGAAATGCAACTTGAGGGCGCATCTACATGGCAGAATTTGAGCGTTTTGATGCCACTTCCCCTCACCAAACTACATCTGCCAGGATTCCACAGCACTCAGCTATGGCATTGAGAAATATCATGGCATATCAAAAGTAACGAGTTCCTAGTAACGACACTGCAGGAAACGCGTTACCTTCCCTCGAGCTCTCCTCTTCCGGCAGTTTGGAAAAGAACTCCTTCCTTCTCTTTGCTGGCCACGCCCCGCCGCTCCAATTTTGACCAATCAGCAGCGCCCTCCGAGTGTTGCGTCACCTGCAGGCGGGAGAACTCCTACCAATGGGCTTCTTTCTACCGGCTGAGTCGAGGGGGGTAAACCAGGAAGTGACGTCGGAGATCACTCCCCTCTTCTCTAGGGCTGCGCTCTCTATCGTTTTAACGCTTTCTGGACCAGCTATAATTCAACAAAGTAACATGTTCCAGGGATTAAGGTAAACATTAATTAATGTACAGCTAGATAATATTAAGTCTATTTGTGTCTGACTCTGGGGGTTGGTGCTCATCTCCATTTCTAAGCCGAAGAGCCGGCGTTGTCCGTAGACACCTCCACGGTAATGTGGCCGCTGGCATGACTGCATGGAGCGTCGTTACCTTCCAGCAGAAGCAGTACCTATTGATCTACTCACATTGGCATGTTTTCGAACTGCTAGGTTGGCAGAAGCTGGGGCTAACAGCTGGAGCTCACCCCGCTCCTCAGATTCGAGCCCATGTTTCAGGGATATATATGTATGTATGTATGCATGCACACACACACACTTATATAAGGGGCCGGGCTGTGGCGCAGCTGGCTAGTAACCAGCTGCTATAAATCACTACTGACCGAGAGGTCAGGAGTTCGAAGCCCGGGTCGGGTTAAGCCTCCGACCATTAAAAAAAAAAATAGCCCCGGCTTGCTGTTGACCTAGCAGCCCCGAAAGACAGTTGCATCTGTCAAGTAGGGAAAATGTAGGTACGCTTTATGCGGGAGGCTAATTTAACTAATCTACAACACCATAAAACTGCTCACGAGGAAAAGAATGAGGAAGAACAGCCACCAATGGACGGTGAAGCAACAGCTCCCCCTGTGGCCGGAATCGTGAAGCTGGAAAGATGTTAAAAATGCCTCTGAGTCTGTCTAATGTATGTTGTTGTCTGTTGGCATTGAATGTTTGCCATATATGTGTTCATTGTAATCCGCCCTGAGTCCCTTTCACGGTGAGAAGGGCGGAATAGAAATACTGTAAATAAATAAATAAATAAATAAAATATGTGTGTTTGTGACTGGGTTGTCCACTATACAAACAAGCTCCCGCCTCCACAAATAACTACAGCTCCCACCACTCAGGAGACACCAATGGCCCTCCCTCCAACGACATTTCAGGTTATAGAGAGCACCATAAACATGTCCAAGAGCCCTGCCAGTGTCCTCCACATACAACATCCTGCCCACCACCCGTGTCAAGGCTTTCATTCGGGGACAATTTCATCCTAGACTTTCTGTTTTCCTCCACCACAGACATCCCAGTGTTTCTGACTCTCTCCATTGGTGTGGAATTTGCATGCCTCTCCCATAACCTTTTCCTATCCTATATCTCACAGCAGAGAAAGATTGATCAGCAACTAAACATACTAGAGAGAGCGAGCTTTGGGGAGAATTCACCATGCTGTATAGGAGTTGTAGGTACTTAGATGTATAGTTCACCTGCTATCTAAGAGCCCTCTGAACTCCACCAATGATGCACCTGGAACTCACTTGGCACACAGAACTCCCATGACTAACGAAACATACTGGAGGTCTTTGGAGGGATTTTCTAGGAGTTGTAGTTCACCTACATCCAGAGTGCACCCTGAACCCAAACAATGAGGGATCCGGATCAAACCTGGCATGCATACCCAATATGCCCACATTTAAATGGTTTGAGTGGAATTGGCCTGGACATTTGGGAGTAGTAGAAACTGGGACGTAGTTCACATGCAATCAATGAGCACTCCGAACTCCACCAAAGATGGAATTGGACCAAACTTGGCACACAGACCCCCCCCCCCCCATGACCAACAAAGAAGTCATTACAATGACTTTTTTTTAGGTCTTTGGGGAAAATCCACCACGATTTGGGGAAGTTGTAGTTCACCTACATCCAGAGAAATTATGACCTTCACCAATGATGGACCTGGGCCAAACAGAGCTCCCATGACTCACTCAACTTCCGGAGGGGGTTGAGAGCATTGTGAACCCGAACAGCAACGGATCTGGACCAAACTTGCCACACATACCTGATATGCCAAGGTTTAATTACTGGAGGGGTTGAGGGGGGGACTGACCTTTCTTTCTGGGAGTTGTAGTTCACCCACAACCAGGGAAAATGTGACCTCACAATTCGCTGAAGCGCTTTCCACACTCCAGGCATTTCTACAGCTTCTCTCCAGTGCAGATCCTCACATGGAGGAAAACCCAACACTCCAAGCACTGAAATAGTTTCTTCCCAGCGTGGATCCTCGTGTGGCGAGAAAGCTGGGCGCTCTGCCTGAAGCTCTTTTGGCACCCCAAGCATTTATTTATTATTTATTTATTTACAGCATTTATATTCCGCCCTTCTCACCCCGAAGGGGACTCAGGGCAGATCACATTACACACATCAGGCAAACATTCAATGCCTTTTTAACATAGGACAAAGACAAACAACAAACATAGCTCCGAGCGGGCCTCGAACTTATGACCTCCTGGTCAGTGATTCATTGCTCTCCCGTCTGCGCCACAGCATTTGTAGGGTTTCTCCTTGGATCATAAGAATAACTGTATTTATAACCCGCAAAATCTCCCCAAGGAGACTCAGGGCAGTTTCCAAACAGAGCGGCAAACATTCAATGCTATAATAAAAACAGTATAAGAAACAAGTCAATCTCTCCTCTTCCTCCCTATCTGGAGTTGAGGCGCTTTATTTTTTATTTTAAAACTCGCACAAAAACCACCAGATTTTTCTTCTTCACATAATAGTTGCACCTCCTTTTTTCAAGGGAAAAAGTGTGGCTATTATGGGATTAAATGCAGTATTTCTTCTTTGCCATATTTCCCACAAATACTCAGGTACATGTCAACCTCTTCTATAAGCAAAAGGCTTTTGAGGCCGAAGTTATGGATTTTGATACGACCCATGGATAAGTTGAAGGCCATTCTATGGGGAGCAAAAAGCACCAATGCCCCCCACCATTTCCCATCGCCACATAAAAAAAGCCAGAAGCAGTGCCATGGCAAAGAAAGTACCGGGGTTTGATGCTTCTTTTAGGTTCGTCCGAGATAGACAAGTCTCATGCCATTCACCCATCTGTTTTTATAATAGTTAGGGTACAGTATTCCTATTGCTCAATGAATAAGTCTACTCAAGAGTTTCAGATTTGACTTTTAAACAAAAATGTCTGTGTACATAGGATATCATTCGTTATTCCAGAAATACATATTGTGTCAGGAAGACTTTGGGCGAAGTTCCCTCAACGCTCTAAGCATTTTGGGTGCCTTCCTCTTGTGGATTCTTTGGTGGGAAAAAAGAGCCGATTTCTTGAAAAAGCTCCTTCCGCACTCCAGGCATATGAATGTGTATGTTTTAGGGTTAGGGTTCTCTTTCTCTTTCATGTGGGTTCTTTCATGCCTAGTAAGACTGCATCTCACATGGAAGCTCTTTCCACACTGCACACATTTATATGGTTTCTCTCCTGTGTGGGTTCTTGTATGCTGGGTAAGGTTGTATTTTGCACTGTAGCACCTTCCACACTCCATACATTTGTATGGTGTCTCTCCGGTGTGGGTTCTATTATGCACACTAAGGCGCCTTTTCTCACGGAAGTTCCTTCCACACTTCAAGCATTTATATGGTTTCTCTCCTGTGTGGACTCTTCTGTGCACTATAAGGTTTGAATGAATAGCGAAGGTTTTTCCACAATCCGCACATCTAAATGGTTTCTCTCCTGCATGGGTTTTTGTATGCATATCAAGGTAACTGCGCTCACTGAAGCTTTCCTCACACCATATGCATTTATATGGCTTTACTTCCATGCGGGGGAATTGATAGGTAATAAGATATGCGGTGGTCTGGAAGCTCTTAGCACACTCCAAACCTATGCCCGATTGCTTCTCTGCGTGGCTTTGTCCATGTGCGTCAAGGAGACTGGCAGAATGGAAATGCTCTCCGCATTCCAAACATTTGTAAAATGTCTCTCCTCCGTGATGTGTTTCATGTTGAATAAGCTCTAGACTCCCGTGAAAACCTTCTCCACACTCCCAGCACTTGTACGGGTTCTCCCCAGGGTGCGTTCCTTGATGTGATAGGAGTTCATCTTTCTGCCGGAAACTCCGGTCACACTCCAGGCATTTATACAGTTTCTCCCTATTGTGGTTTTTTTTATGTGCAACAACGCAACCGTATGAATTAAACTGCTTTCCGCACCCTAAACACTGATATAGCTTATCCACAGTGCAAATTATTTGAGATCCATGCATATTCATGCAGTAGGTCTTTTCACACTCCGCACATCCCCGTGCTTTCTCTTCATCTAACTGGGAAAGCATTGATGGACAAAGCGTGTTTTTCTCTGCTTGCTCTCTCATCCCTGCTCCTTTCCTCTCCCCTGTGTTTCCCTCTTCGTGTCGATGCTGAATGTTGTCAACCTGTGCATCAGACATTTTCTCCTCGTTCTCACTCTTCCTCCCATCTCTGCCTGGAACATAAAGAAAAAGGAATTTGTCAATAGTGAAAGGTTACATCACTGGCTTTAGCCTCCTTCCCAAAACTTGCAGCATTACTGCTCTTTGACACCACTTCAACTGCCATGGCTCAATGCTGTGAAATCTCAGGAGTTGTAGTGTGACAAGAACCTCCTCTGCCAAAGTGTGATTGTATCACACCAAACTGCAACTCCCAGGATTCCATAACATTGATCCATAACAGCTAAAGTGGTGTCAAACTGCATTAATGCTACAGGGTCGATGCACCCTTGGTGAGCTGTTGGATCAGGCCTGGGCAAACTTCATCTCTCCAGGTGTTTTGGACTTCAACTCCCACAATTCCTAACAGGCTGTTAGGGATTATGGGAGTTAAAGTCCAAAACACCTGGAGGGCCAAAATTTGCCCATGCCTGTATTAGATCCCTCTTGATGTTGTGTCCTGGTTTCCATAGTCATAGATTAATGCTCAAACCTGAACAACACACTGGCTTATTGTATGTATAAACATTTAATTTCATGACTGTACATGGCATTGTACAGTCATACAAAACCTGCCCAGAGGACTCGTAAGGATCGATATTCATTCCTGCAGATGTTTTGAGGACACTTCTCAAGCCATTGCTACGTCATCCAGTACAATTCTATTGGATGCTTCAGCCTGAAGCCCAATACATGGACTCATTTTAGATAAGAAAAATAGGAGCTCAGGTTACATGCAGTCCCTGAGTTATATACATCTGACGATCAAATTACTCAGTTAAAAACAGGGATGAGACAATAGGAAATTAGAGAAATCTGCCCCTAGGAAGGGAAATTCACTCCTGAAAGAGTTATCATTAGGAAAATATATCTCAGCTGAAGCTTTATCCTCAAATCCAATGTTCACACGAATAGAAAGTGAGGTGAAATCTTCTGAACAGGGACACAGACAGCGGAACAAACACCACAGGGGTGTTAACCCATCCCTGTGCAATAAAAAATTATATATATATATTGATATAGATAGATAGATAGATAGATAGATAGATAGATAGATAGATAGATAGATAGATAGATAGATAGGCTGGAGGTACATTAGAAATGTATGTGTCCTTATCATATTGCTTCCCCCCCTATCCCATTTGGATGTTTTCTTTTTTTTTTCCCTTCCCCCCCTCCCTGCTCCCTATCCCTAGGAAAATCCTTCAATAAAAATTATTGGGGGGAAAAAGAAATGTATGTGTCCTGACATACAAATTCAACATAAAAACAAAGCTTCAGAATCTATCTTGTTCATAATTTGGGGACTGCCTGCATATGCAAAAATGACATTACACAAAAGATCCTGGAATGGGTCCCTTGTATAATCTGCAGTTCTACCATAAGGGATACAAATCGAAACAAAGCTAAATGGTTGAAAGGAGGAGCTCTGTATCAAATTCTACATTTTCCCCCAATGTAAACCATGCTCAGCCCTACTCCCTCCTTAACCTAGGGAAAGGGGAGGTGGAAATGGGAGACTTCGGGATACCTGAGAAAGAGGGGTGAAGAGGGAGGGGGCTCCATTCGTTTTCGCTCAGCACCGTTGCACTCCCGTTGCCCTCCTCCTTCACCACCCAACGGAGAAGTGGTCCCTCCTTGATGTCAACCTCATTGGCCTCTCCTGCTGGGTTTGCTTTGCCTTGCCCTGGTTGTACATCGGGGCCAAGAGTGTCCTTCAGGGGGGTCTTCTTCCCAGTAATTACCCAGGGTCCTCCACAGCTACTCCCAGTCGGGGTGACGTCAAGGCCTTCTCCTGGTTCCTCTTTTATCGCTGACTTGTTGGAAGAGGAATTCAAGAGCACACAAAGCCAACACATTGTCCTGTGTGAAGGAAACTTTGAGGCTGGGATGAGCAAATGCGGAGGATCTTCTCCCTGGTGGGAAATGAGGCAAATGATAACAAAACATATTCTGGCACTTAAAGCAGGATCAAGTGACATCCATTCTACAGTACAGAGGTACACCCAAGCCCAAAAAGTAATGTACTATAATTACAATCAACCCTCCGTATCCATGGATACCACCATTCCAAAATAGTAAAGCAACAGCAGCGGTAGTTCAGAAGCTTCTTGTGACAGCAGTAGAGCAATTGAGCTCCAGCAATTCAGGAGCAGAGTCAAGGTTTAAAAGTATTGATTAAAAGAATTATAACTAGATAGGAAAGTAAACACAGGATCTATCTATCTGTCTAACTAACAAACTCACAGCACACAATGTATTTATTTATTTATTTATTGCATTTATTTACCACCTTTCTCACCCCTGGGGGGACCCAAAGCGGTTTCCAACATAAACATGGCAAAATTCAATGCTGAACATACATGTGAAAAACCAGAACTAAAAATCAAACAATAACACTATAAATTAAAACTATTAAAACCATATAAAACCATCAAACATAGGCAACATTTAGACATTAAAATATAGAAGTACAGTAGAGTCTCACCTTTCCAAGCCTCACTTATCCAAGTTTCTGGATTATTCAAGCCATTTTTGTAGTCAATGTTTTCAGTATATCGTGATATTTTGGTGCTAAATTTGTAAATACAGTCATTACAACATAACATTACTGCTTATTGAACTGCTTTTTCTGTCAAATTTGTTATAAAATATGATGTTGTGGTGCTTATTTTGTAAAATCATAACCTAATTTGATGTTCAATAGGCTTTTCCTTAATCCCTCCTTATTATCCAAGATATTCACTTATCCAAGCTTCTGCCGGCCTGTTGGATAAGTGAGACTCTACTGTATATTAATATGAACTTCAAAACCATTCCAATCGTCAATTGCACATATTCCCTATTCATTTCTTGCAGTGCTCACTAACCAAAGTCTTGGTCCCACAATCATGTCTTTGCTTTCTTTCTGAAGGGCAGAAGGGAGGGTGCTGATCTAATTTCCCTGGGGAGGGAGTTTCAAAGCCAGGGGCCACCACAGAGAAGACCCTGTCCCTCGTCCCCACCAACAGCACCTGCAAAGGAGGCGAGATCGAGAACAGGACCTCCCCCGAAGATCTTAATCTCCGAGGTGGTTCATAGAGGGAGATGCGTTCGGACAGGTAAGCTGGACTGGAACAGTTTAGGGCTCTATAGGCTAAAGTCATCACTTTGAATTGTGCTTGGTAGCAAACCGGGAGCCAGTGGAGCTGATGCAACAGGGGGTTGTATATTTCTTGTACGTCGCTCCAGTGAGAAATCTGGTTGCCACCCATTGGACCACTTCCAGCTTCCAGTCTTCAAAGGCAGCCCCATGTAGAGCGCACTGCAGTAGTATATCTGGGATGTAACAAGAGTGTGGTCTACTGTGGCCAAGTCTGACTTCCCAAGGTATGAGCGCAACTGGCGCACAAATATTAATTTTTAGGAGGCTACCCAGGTTTTTATCCAAGTACAGTATGTTTTATTGTAAAAGTGATTTTAATATGTTTTATTGATGTTTTTTTTATTGTCGTGTTGTTTTATATTGTCTGTATTCACCTGGCCCAGGCCAGCTGCCCTGAGTCCCTTTGGGGAGATGGAGGCGGGGTATAAAAATAAAGTTGCTATTATTATCATTATTATTATTATGCAAATGCCCCCTGGCCACCGCTGAGACCTGGGGTTCCAGGTTCAGCAATGAGTCCAGGATCACTCACAAGCTGCGAACCTGTGTTTTCAGGGGGAGTGCAACCCCATCCAACACAGGCTGTAACCCTATACCCTGTTCGGCTTTATGACTGGCCAGAAGTGCCTCTGTTTTGTCTGGATTCAGTTTCAATTTGTTCACCCTCATCCAGAGCACCGGTTCAAGACCTGAACAGCCTCTTTAGGGCCCTTCCACACAACCCTATATCCCACTTTATCTGCTTTGAACAGGAATATATGGCCATGTGGACTCAGATAACCCAGTTCAAAGCAGGTATTGTGGGATTTTCTGCCTTGATATTCTGGGATATAGGGCAGCGTGGAACGGCTCCTAGAAGCAGGTGGAAAGGAGTCTCTCTCTATGCTCACAGGAGAAGAACAAAAGAGAGAACTCTACCCCTTGCCAGATGCTCAAATATTTAATATTGAAATATTGCCCCTTTTGTTCTATCTTCCAGTAGCTCTTTTGCTCTTTTTTTTTTTTAAAAAAAGCATGTCTCCTTTGAATTCTTAACCAATAATTTTATCTAATTTTATATACAGTATGAATCTGATCCATCCCTCTTATAATGCTCCAATGATAATCAAGAAGGCTTGAGAAACGCAACTTCAGGGTGCATCTAAACGGCAGAATTTGAGCGGTTTGATACCACTTCCACTGCCCTGACTCAGTGTTATGGATTCCTGGGAGTTGTGGTTTCTACAAGGTCTGGTGCCTTCTCCGCCTCACCAAACTACATCTCCCAGGACTCCACAGCACTCAGCCATGGCATTGAGAAGTATCATGGCATATCAAAACGAACTAGTGCAGGCAACACGTTACCTTCCTTCTAGCCAGCTCTCCTCTTCGGGCAGTTTGGAAAAGAACTCCTTCCTTCTCGTTGCTCCCCCTTTGACCAATCAGCAGCGCCCTCCGAGTGTTGCGTCACCTGCCGGCGGGAGAACTCCTACCAATGGGCTTCTTTCTACCGGCTGAGTCGAGGGGGCATCCCCGGAAGTGACGTCGGAGATTACTCCCCTCTTCTCTAGGGCTTGTCTAGGGTTGCGCTCTCTATCGTTTTAACGCTTTCTGGACCAGCTATAATTCAGCAAAGTAGCATGTTCCCGGAATTAAGGTAAAGGTACAGCTAGACATTAAGTCTATTTGTGTCTGACTCTGGGGGTTGGTGCTTATCTCAATTTCTAAGCCGTAGAGCCGGCGCTGTCCATAAAAACCTCCAAGGTCATGTGGCCACTGGCATGACTGCATGGAGCGCTGTTACCTTCCAGCAGAAGCAGTACCTATGGATCTACTCACATTTGCATGTTTCGGAACTGTTAGGTTGGCAGAAGCTGGGGCTATCGGCGGGAGCTCATCCCACCCCAGGATTCGAACTGCTGACCTTCTGGTCAGCAAGTTCAGCAGCTCAGCAGTTTAATCCAATGCACCATCAGGGGCTCCATGTTTCAGGGATATGTATGTATGCACACACACACTCATAATGAAAGTGAAAATATGTATCTGTGTATGTGACTGGGGAGTCCACTACATAAGCTCCCGCCTCCACAAATGACTACAGCTCCCACTACTCAGGAGACACCAATGGCCCTCCTTCCAATGACATTGCAGGTTATACCGTGTTTCCCTGAAAATAAGACAGTGTCTTATATTATTTTTTTAACCATACAACAGACATTCAATACCACCACTACCACAACAAGTTCTCACCAACACCACCAGACAACGCCACAGCAACACGTGGCCGGGCATAGCTAGTATGTATATATAAATGACACGAGTACATTCTACCTACTGCTACTCATAAAATACTACAAGTATATTATAAACACAAAGGCAAAACTGTAGTAGTTTTAATTGTATTTTAATCCTTGTACTTCATGACACCATATATATATAGGTTATCCTGAAAGTAGATTACATTTTGGAATTAAAAGTATAGGAGAAAACATTTACCATATGCAGTTGAAAGCCAGACCCAAATACCACTTCTCAACATAATCGCCATTCAAATTTAGGCACTTATCATAGCAAGGAATGAGCTTGGAAACTCCTTCCCCACAAAACTCTGCCACTTGCGTCAACCACTTGTTTCCAACAATGGGGCCGTGGCTGGCAACGCAGTGTTTTGGTGATGCTGCAAAGCTGCGGGAAGGGGTGACCGGCTAGTTGAGGACGCAAGCGCAGGGTTTTGTGGGGAAGGAGTTGCCAAGCTCATTCATTGCTATAAGTGCCTAGATTTGAATGTTGAGAAGTGGTATTTAGGTCTGGCTTTCAACTGCATATGGTAAATGTTTTCTCCTATACTTCGTTCATTTTTAATTCCAAAACGTAATCTACTTTCTGGATAACCCTCGTACATATAGATACATATAGGTTAAAAAAAAAGGAAAGGTGATGTGGTTTGGGTAGGGTAGGTATGTAGGGGAGGGATAGGGAATTGGTGGTCGCGGGAAGGTTAAGGGGAAGAAGAGAAGGTAGGGAAGGGAAGAGGAGGGTTTGTCATCTTCCAATCTTCTTCTTCGTGGTTGATTGATAGTCTTTAATCTCTTTTTCTTTCCAAAGTATGTTTCTCCTTTTCTTTCCTCTTTGTCGGGTCCATTTCATTGTACTTGTCTAAATATGTTATATTATTTTCATCCATTTCTTTGAGTTCATATAGTCCTTAAATGATTGCCAATCCGTTGTTCTCTTTGGTCTTCCTGGGTTTTTCTTCAGTATTTGAGCTAAGTTTCATTTGTATTTTAATTTAATTAGTGATGGCATTTAGGGTTTTTTTTTTCCTCATGTGGATTTTTTGGTGGGAGGAAAGACCTGATTTCTGGCAAAAGCTCTTTCCGCACTCCAGACATTTATATGGTTTCTCTTCCATGTGGGTCCTTTCATGCACAGTAAGTCTCTTCCTATCAATGAAGCTCTTTCCACACTCCGGGCATTTATATGGTTTCTCTCCTGTGTGAATTCTTCTGTGCACTGTTAGGCTTGCATTCACACTGAAGGCCATTCCACACTCCACACATTTGTACGGTTTCTCTCCTGTGTGGGTTCTTTTGTGCACAAGAAGTGTCCCTCTCTCAATGAAGCTCCTTCCACACTCCAAGCATTTATATGGCTTCTCTCCCGTGTGGATTCTGTTGTGCACATTAAGTTTCTCTTTCTGACGGAAGCCCTTTCCACACTCCACACACTTGAATGGTTTCTCTCCCGTGTGGATCCTTGTATGTGCATCAAGGTTTCCTCTCCCAGTGAAACTCTTTCCACACTCCAAGCACTTGTGTGATTTCTTTCTTGTGTGGGTTCTTTTGTGTTCTTTAAAGCTTGCACTTGCCGTGAAGGCCTTTCCACAATCCAGACATGTATACGGTTTCTCTCCTGTGTGGGTTCTTGTATGCATATCCAGGCACTCTCTCCCACTGAAGCTTTCCCCACACTGCATGCACTTATGCGGCTTCTCCACTTTGGTCAATTCATGGCTAATAAGAGGTGTGCTTGTCTGGAAGCTCTGGCCACACTCCAAACCTATGCCCGATTGCTTCTCTGTGTGGATTTTTCCATGTGTGTCAAGGAGACCGGCAGAACAGAAGTGCTTTCCACATTCCAAACATTTGTAAAATCGCTCTCCTCTGTGATATATTTCATGTCGAATAAGCTCTAAACTCCCGTGAAAACTCTTTCCACACTCCCAGCACTTGTACGGTGTGTCCCCCGGGTGCGTTCCTTGATGTGATATGAGTTCATCTTTCCGCCAGAAACTCTGGTCACACTCCAGGCATTTATATGCTTTCTCCCCTTTGTGGGGTTTTTTATGTGCAATAATGCAACCGTATGAATTAAACTGCTTTCCACACCCTAAACACTGATATAGTTTCTCTACTGTGTAGATTACTTCAGATTTGGGAAGATTTGTGCAGAAGGTCTTTTCACACTCCGCACATCCCCGTGCTTTCTCTTCATTTAACTGGGAAAGGATTGATGGACAAAGCGTGTTTTTCTCTGCTTGCTCTCTCATCCCTGCTCCTTTCCTCTCCCCTGTGTTCCCCTCCTTCTGTCGATGTTGAGCGTTTTCAACCTGTGCATCAAGCATTTTCTCTTCCTTCTCACTCTCCCTCCCATCTCTGCCTGGAACATAAAAAAAAGGAAATTGTCAATAGTGAAAGGTTACATCACTGCCTCTGGCTTCAGCCCCCTTCCCAACACTTGCAGCATTACTGCTGTTTGACACTACGTCAACTGCCATGGCTCAATGCTGTGGAATCTTGAGAGTTGTAGTGTGACAAGAGCCTCCTCTGCCAAAGTGTGATTGTGTCTCGCCAGTCGACAACTCCCAGGATTACATAACATTGAGCCATGGCAGCTAAAGTGTTGGTGTTGTGTCCTGGTTTCCATAATCATAGACGAATGCTCAAGCCAGTACAACACGTTGGCTTACTTATTCTGTCCTACCCATTTTCAGTTTCATTATTGGCTCTTCCAGACTGAGTAAATGTTACTATTGCCTGGTGTAAGGGAAGCCAAATGGTTGAAAGGAGGAGCTCTGTATCAAATTCTACATTTCCCCCAGTGTAATCCTTGCTCAGCCATGCTCCCTTCTTAACCTAGGGAAAGGGAGATGGAAAGACTTCGGGATACCTGAGGAAGAGGGGTGAAGAGGAAGCAGGCTCCACTCGTTTTCGCTCAGCACCGTTGCGCTCCCGTTGCCCTCCTCCTTCACCACCCACCGGAGGGGTGGTCTCTGCTTGGTGTCCGACTCAACCTCATTGGCCTCTCCTGCCGGGTTTACTTTGCATTGCCCAGGCTGTACATCGGAGCCAAAAGTGTCCTCCACGGGGGTCTTCTTCCCAGCAATGATGCAGGATCGTCCATTGCTACTCCCAGCTGGGGCGACGTCAAGGCCTCCTCCTGCTTCCTCTTTTATTGCCGATTTGTTGGAGGAGGAGTTCAACATCACACAAAGCCAACACATTGTCCTCTGTGAAGGAACCTTTGAAGCTGGGATGAGCAAGAGCAGAGGTTTGTTGTTCTATCTGGATCTTCTCCCTGATGGGAAATGGGACAAATGATAACAAAACACGTTCTTGCAGTTAAAGCAGGGTCAAGCTGCAGTCATTCTACAGTATAGAGGTACACCCAAGGCCACAAAGTAAGGCACTCTAACTACAATCAACCCTCCATATTTTCAGATGCCACCAACCATGGCTTGAAAATCTATACACATAATAAAAGGGAAAATGTGTATGTATTATTTATTTATTTATTTATTTATTTACAACATTTATATCCCGCCCTTCTCACCCGAGGGGACTCAGGGCGGCTTACAAAAATTGGCAAAATTTAATGCCCAAAATGCAATCATAAAAACAAAACAATATAAACAGATCCATTAAAACATTGTTAAAACACATTATAAAAACCTTAAAAATGTATATATAATTAATTCCATTCGTCCAAGATCCTCATGCTTCATCCTTAAATCAGGCCATGTCAACTTTGTCATTTACTCATCAAAAGCTTGGGCACATAACCATGTATGTGGCTGGGATGTCCACGTACACAGA
This sequence comes from Anolis carolinensis, assembly GCF_035594765.1. NCBI lineage: Eukaryota > Metazoa > Chordata > Lepidosauria > Squamata > Anolidae > Anolis > Anolis carolinensis. The sequence continues at coordinate 6,847,759 of NC_085842.1, forward strand.
CAATCCCCTGCTTCCACAAATAGCTATATCTCCCACTACCCAGGAGACACCAATGGCCCTCCCTCCAATGACATTGCAGGTTAAAGAGAGAAAAACAAAACTTGTTTACTCTTGTAAATACTGATTGAAATGGTTATTGAAAATCTGATTGAAATCTTTCCTATTCTTTTCTATGGCACACAGAAAACAGAGGAATCAATCAGCAACTGAATATACAGTAGAGTCTCACTTATCCAAGCTAAATGGGCCAGCAGAACCTTGGATAAGTGAATATCTTGGATAATAAGGAGGGATTAAGGAAAAGCCTATTAAACATCAAATTAGGTTATAATTTTACAAATTAAGCACCAAAACATTATGTTATACAACAAATTTGACAGAAAAAGTAGTTCAATATGCAGTAATGTTATGTTGTAATTACTGTATTTACGAATTTAGCACCAAAATATCATGAAATATTGAAAACATTGACTACAAGAATGCCTTGGATAATCCAGAACCTTGGATAAGCGAGTCTTGGATAAGTGAGACTCTACTGTACTAGAGAGGTTTGGGGAGAATTCACCATGATTTAGGTTCTGGGATGTATAGTTCACCTGCCATTCAAGAGCACTCTGAACTCCACCAATGATGGACCTGGAACTCACTTGGCACACAAAACCCCCATGACCAACCAAAAAATATTGGAGGTTTTTGGAGGGATTATAGGAGTTGTAGTTCACCTACATCCAGAGCTACTATGAACCCAAACAATGATGGATCTGGACCAAACTTGGCATGCATACCTGAAATGCCCACATTTGAATACTGGTGGGTTTTGAGGGGAATTGGCCTGGACATTTTGAAGTTCTGGGTACTATGGTTTATCGTTCACCTGCAATCAATGAGCACTCTGAACTCCACCAAAGATGGAATTGGAGCAAACTTGGCACACAGACCCCCCCCCCTCCCCGACCCACTTTATGTCCTGGGGCAGTTTGGGAGAGGACGGACCACAGATCATGGCATTTGCAGTACCTTCGCCTGATTTATTTCTTTATTTCTTTACAGTATTTATATCCCTGCCCTTCTCACCCCAAAGGGCACTCAGGGCGGATCACAATATACACATACAAGGCAAACATTCAATCCCATATGAACATAGAGACAGAGACAGAGGCAATTTAACCTTTTCCAGCTTCCCGAGGGTATGCTCGATTCTGGCCACAGGGGGAGCTGCTGCTTCATCATCCACTGTGACGCTGACTGAGTCATTCCAATGGTGTCGTAAATTAGTTAAATTAGCCTCCTCACATATAAGTGGTACCTAAATTTCCTACTTGATAGATGCAACTATCTTTCGGATTGCTTAGGTCAACAACGAGCAGGGCTATTTTTTATTTTAATGGTCGGGTGCTCACTCTGCCATGGGCTGGCCTCGAACTCATGACCTCTTGGTCATAGTGATTTATTGCAGCTGGCTACTAACCAGCCTGCGCCACAGCCCGGCCTCCTACAGACCACTGCAACCCCCACAAATGACAGACCTGGACCAAACTTGGCACACAGACCCCCCAAAGACCTATTTTTACACACTGGAGCAGTTTGGGGGGGGAGGGACTATGGGTGGTGGGATTTGCAGTACTGTGACTCCCACGAATGATGGAGCTGGACCAAACTTGGCACACAGCCCCCCCCCTCCCGTGACCCACTTTGCATTTTTGTGAGGTTTGGGGGAAGACAGACAACTTCAGCAGATCACTGAGACCCCCATGAATGATGGGACACAGACTGCCCATAACCAACTGAACATACTGGGGAAATTTGGGGGACACTGACCTTGATTTACAGGAGTTATCATTCCCCTGGATTCAGAGAAACTGTGACCTTTCACTGACAATGGACCAGGATCAACCTTGGCATGGAAAGCCTTTGTGGCAATTGACCTTGATTTTGGGAGTTGTAGTTCATCCTTATCCAGAGAGCACTGAAGCCAGCTGATGACAGATCTGGATGACACTTGGTGCTCAGAAACCTTGGTGACCAACATAACATACTAGAGGGGTTTGGGGGGGAATGACCCACCCACATGGGAGCTGTAGTTCACCCTGCATCCAGAGATATTTCCAAACTTCCCAAAACAAACAATGCCTTTTTCAAATCACCCAGGCAGCATCAGGTCCCCAAGCTAGTAGTTTATAAAAGAGCCGCCATTTTATTTCTGGGGAGAGGGGTAAGTTCCCAAAAAGGAAAAAGCATTCAGAAGTGGGAGTTCAGAAGCTTCTAGTTCCAACAGTAGAGCAATTGAGCTTCAGCAATTCAGGAGCAGAGTCAAGTTGTAAAAGATTACAGAAAACTGGATTCAAAAAACTGCATAACTAGATAGGAAAATAAACACAGGACCTGTCTGTCTATCTATCTAACTAGCTCACAGCACACATCTTGCCTCTCTCCATGCTCACAGGAGAAATGTTTTATGTAGAAATGTCTGTCGCTTCTTTTGTTCTGTCTTCTAGTAACTCTTTCACGTCTTTTTTCAAAGCATGCCTCCTTTGACTCTTAAACCACCTATTTCGTCTACAATAGAGTCTCACTTATCCAACATAAACAGGCCAGCAGAACGTTGGGTAAGCGAATATGTTGGATAATAAGGAGAGATTAAGAAAACGCCTATTAAACATAAAAATAGGTTATGATTTTACAAATTAAGCACCAAAACATCATGTTATACAACAAATTTGACAGAAAAAGTAGTTCATTACACATTAATGCTATGTAGTAATTACTGTATTTACGAATTTAGCACCAAAATATCACAATGCATTGAAAACATTGACTACAAAAATGCGTGTGTTGGATAAGTGAGACTCTACTGTATTTATATACAGCATGATCCATTACTGACTTATGATGCTTAAATGAGGATCACGCAGGCGTGAGAAATGCAACTTAAGGGTACATCTACACGGCAGAATTAAAGCGGTTTGATATCACTTCCACTGCCCTGGCTGAGTGCTATGGAGTCCTGGGAGTTGTGGTTCCTGCAAGGTCTTGAGCCTCCTAACTACATCTCCCAGGACTCCATAGCACTCAACAATGGCATTTAAAAATGGGTCCAAACGGCATAGTTACTTATCAAAAGTAACTAGTTACTAGTAACGACACTGCAGGCAACGCGTTACCTTCCTTCCAGCCAGCATGGAAAAGAACTCCTTCCTTCTCTTTGCTGGCCACGCCCCCTCTCCCTTTGACCAATCAGCGGCGCCCTCCTAGTACTGCATCATTTGCTGACAGGAGAACTCCTGCCAATGGGCTTCTTTCCAGCTTCTGATTCGGTGGGGCATTCCCGGAAGTGACGTTGGGGATTCCCTCTCCTTCTCTCTAGGGTTGCGCACTCTCTTATTTTAACCCTTTCTGGGCCAGCAATAACACAAGCCAACATGTGTTTTGCATCAGATATAATGTTAAGTCATTCTTATAGTTCTTTTTTTGCACAGAATTAATTCTTCATGGGAACCCTGTGTGCTAAGTTTGGTCCAATTCCATCTTTGGTGAATTCAGAGTGCTCATTGATTGTTGGTGAACTATACATACCTACAACTCCTAAATATCCAGGCCAATTCCCCTCAAAACCCACCAAAATTCAAATATGGGCATATCAGATATGCATGCCAAGTTTGGTCCAGATTCATCATTGTTTGGGTTCATAGTGTTCTCTGGATGTAGGTCAACTACAACTCTCCCAAATCAAGGTGAATTTTCCCCAAAGACCTCCAGTATTTTTTGTTGGTCATGGGGCTTCTCTGTGCTAAGCTTGGTCCAGGTCCATCCTTGGTGGAATTCAGAGTGGTCTTAAATTGCAGGTGAACTATACATCCCGGTACCTACAACTCCTATACATCGTGGTGAATTCTCCCCAAACCTCTGTGGTATGTTCAGTTGCTGATCAATCCTTCTGTTTGCTGTGAGCCATAGAAAATAATGTGGAAGGGTTATGGGAGAGATAGTGGGCGGGGCCTTGCAAATTCCACACCAATGGAGAGAGTCAGAAACACTGGGATGTCTGTGGTGGAGGAAAAACAGAAATCTTGGGATGAAATTGTTCATTTGGGTGGTGGGCAGTCTGGAGTATTGCGCCAAATTGCTATGTGTGTGTGTAAAGAAATCCTTGCAAAATTGCTTGCAAAAGATCTCTGCAAAATGGGAGCTGAGCTTCTGCAGAGGCAAGCCACGCCTCAAACAATGTATCGGTTTGCTGGCAGATGGTTGGGTTTGTCAGTTGGTAATCTGAGCTTGCGGGGAGAGCACAGAAATGGAGAAGCTCTCTAGCTATGGTCAAGTAGCAGTTTGAATATGCTATGCTGTAAATAGAATGCTGATGTTATTGATCTTATGCAACTACATGGACATTGTACGATTGCAGAACTGTTTTATATTTCAACTCAACAAGCAAGAGTAAAGTTCTTTTGTTCTTTCAATTCCTCTGCCTGGTGTGAGTCTTTTGCACATGGTGTTAACTGGACGCTGCTGGATTCCGCTATACTCGTTAATACAATTCCACACCAATGGAGAGAGTTAGAAACACTGGGATGTCTGTGGTGGAAGAAAAACAGAAATCTTGGGATGAAATTGTTTATTTGGGTGGTGGGCAGTCTGGAGTTTATGGAGGATACTGGCAGCGTTTTTGGACATGTTCATGGTGTTGCTCACTGTAACCTGCAATGTCATTGGAGGGGGGCATATAGTTGTTTGTGGAAGTGGGAGCTTGTATATGTAAGTGAAAACCCCAACCACACACATACAATCATATTTCCACTTTTATTGTGTACAGATAGATAGATCTATAGATAGATCCCTGAAACATGAGTCTGTTGTTATTGGTGGTCCAGAAAGGGTTAAAACGACAGAGTGCGCAGCCCTAGAGAAGAGGAGAGGGAATCCCCAACGTCACTTCCGGGGATGCCCCACTGTATCAGAAGCTGGAAAGAAGCGTATTGGTAGGAGTTCTCCCTTCACGCGCCGCTGATTGGTCAAAGGGGGAGAGGGGGCGTGGCCAGCAAAGAGCAGGAAGGAGTTCTTTTCCAAACTGGGGGGAAAGGAGAGCTGGTTGGAAGGAAGGTAATGCGTTACCTGCAGTGTCGTTACTAAGAACTAGTTACTTTTGGTAAGTAAGTGTAACATTTAGAATCTCTTTTAAATGCCATGGCTGTGTGCTGTGGAGCCCTGGGAGATATAGTTGGGTGAGAAGGAGGAGGATCAAGACCTTGTACAAACCACAACTCCCAGGCCTCCATAGCACTCAGCCAGGGCAGTGAAAGTGGCATCTGCAAATACAGATGATTGATTGGAGTGAGTGCCTTATTCTTTGGCCTTGGGTGTATCTCTATACTATAGAATGGGTGCAGCTTGACCCTGCCTTCAGTGCCAGAATATGTCTTGTTATCATTTGTCTCATTTCCCACCAGGGAGAAGGTCCAGATAGAAAAAGCTTTCACTGCCAGAAGATGTTCAACTGCAACACGTCGGCGATCAAAGAAGAACCAGGAGAAGACCTTGATGCGATCAAAGAAGAACCAGGAGAAGACCTTGATGCGATCAAAGAAGAACCAGGAGAAGACCTTCATGCGATCAAAGAGGAAGCAGAAGAAGACCTTGATGTCTCCCCGGCTGGGAGAAGTGATGGGAGACCCTGGGTCAATGTGGGGGAGAAGACCCCCTTGGAGGAGACTCTTGGCCCCGATGGACAGCCAGGGCCAGGCAAAATACAACCGGCAGGAGAGGCTGAAGACGTTGGCTCAGACACCAAGCCAGGGCCACCCCTCCAGTGGATGGTGAAGGAGGAGGGCAATGGGAGCGCAACGGTGCTTCCTCTTCCTCCCTCTTCCTCAGGTATCCCCAAGTCTCTCATTTCCACCTCCCTTTCCTTAGGTTAAGGTCCCTGGTGGCACACAGTGCGTTAAAGCGCTGAGCTGCTGAACTTCCAGACCAAAAGGTCCCAGGTTCAAATCCTGGGAGCGGAATGAGCGCCCACTGTTAGCCCCAGCTCCTGCCAACTTAGCAGTTTGAAAACATGCCAATGTGAGTAGATCAATAGGTACCGCTCTGGCGGGAAGGTAACGGCGCTCCATGCAGTCATGCCGGCCACATGACCTTGGAGATGTCTACAGACAGCGCCGGCTCTTCAGCTTACAAATGGAGATGATCAACAACCCCCCAGAGTCGGTCACGACTGGACTGATAGAGAGCTCCTCTTTTCAACCATTTGGCTTGATTTTGATTTATGTCCCTTACTGTAGAACCACATATTACACAAGGGATCCCTTCCAGGATCCTTCGTGTAATATAATTTTTGCATATACAGGCCATCCCCAAGTTACAAACAAGATAGGTTCTGTAGGTTTGTTTTTAAGTTGAATTTATATATAAGTTAGAACAGGTGCATTTTTAATATACCTCCACCCTATCGGTTTATGTATCTATCTATGTATCTGTCATAGAATCATACACTCATAGAGTTGGTAGAGACATCATGGGCCATCCAGTCCAACTCTATTCTGCCAAGAAACAGGAAAATTGCATTCAAAGCCCCCCTGACAGTTGGCCATCTAGCCTCTGCTTAAAAGCCTCCAAAGAAGGAGTCTCCACCACACTCCAGGACAGAGAGTTCCACTGCTGAACAGCTCTCACAGTCAGGAAGTTCTTCCTGATGATCAGGTGGAATCTCCTTTCCTGAAGTTTGAAGCTGTTGTCCTGCCTCCTAGTCTCCAGGGCATCAGAAAACAAGCTTGCACCATATGACTCCCCCTTACATATTTATACATAGCTATAATGTCTCCTCTCAGCCTTCTCTTCTGCAGGCTAAACATACCCAGCTCTTTAATCCGCTCCTCATAGAGCTTGTTCTCCAGACCCTTGAACCTTTTAGTCGCTCTGCTCTGGACACATTCCACCTTAGAGTCAACATCTCCCTTCAATTGCGGTGCCCAGAATTGGACACAGTGTGGTTCCAGGTGTGGTCTGACCAAAGCAGAATAGAAGGGGAGCATGACTTCCCTGGATCTAGACACTAGACTCCGATTTATGCAGCCAAAATCCCATTGGCTCTTTAAGCCGCCGCATGACGTTGTTGGGTCACATTCCCCTCCCCCTCCCCATGAGGATTCCAAGATCTTTTTCACACGTCCTGCTGTTGAGCCAGGCATCATCCCCCATTCTGTATCTTTGCATTTCTTTTTTCTGCCTAGGTAGAGGATCTTGCCTTTGTTCCTGTTGAACATCATTTTGTTAGTTTATCTATATTGGGGAAGAAAATTTGGGTGGAGGATTTGGACCTCTTAGGATCACAAACCATCATAGAATCATGGAATAATAGAGTTGGAAGGGACCACATGGGCCATCTAGTCCAACCCCCTGCCATGCAGGAAAAGCACAAAGTACTCCTAACAGATGGCCATCCAGCCTATGTTTAAAAGCCTCCAAGGAAGGAGCTTCTACCACACTCCAAGGAAGAGAGTTCCACTGTTGAACAGCTTGTATGGTCAGAAAGTTCTTCCTAATGTTCAGGTGGAATCTCCTTTCCTGAAATTTGAACCCATTGCTCCATTTAGTCCTAGTCTTCAGGACAACAGAAAGCAAGCCTGCTCCCTCTTCCTCATGACACCCTTTCGAATATTTATACATGACCCTCCATCAGCCTTCTCTTCTGCAAGATAAACAGTCCCAGTTCTTTTAGATGCTCCTCGTAGGAATTCATGGTCTCCAGACTTTTGATCATTTGTACAGAATGCAAACTGATAGGATCACAGTCTAATGAGGGTGGAATGGATCACGGCCTGTTAGGATCGCAAATCCGATGAGGGTAGCAGAGTTTGTTTGGTAAAGGATGATTGCTGGACACATAGATATTTTGCTTCAATTAGATGTTCACAGCTGAGAAAGCTGCAAGCAGGCTTCTTTTGAAAGAATAACAAGACTGTTTACTGATAGTTTTGTGTATTCAAAGATACAGGCACTTTCGTTTAGTCAAAGGTTGAAAACTTCACAAACGTTTCAGAGAGTTGGTATCATTTGACTTATAAACCTTGACAGTTTATCCATAAACAGTCATGCTTTCTCTAGTTCCTTTTAACAAGATGTTACTTCCTAAGAAAACACAATCCTCAATGATTTCGTAACTTCCTAACACTTTGACAGGCTCCTTCCCTCCAGCATCCAAACCAACTGACTTCTCCAACTGCCATCCCGTTTAAAAACCTGAACATTCTAAACTGTCACTGAGGAGTCATGTGACCCGCAGCCCCGCCTACTGCTTTAGGAATAAAGACACAAGGTGATTTATTTATTGTGTCAGAAGTAAACCGAGGGTACAAGTTGTAAGGTATTTGGAAACACAAACAAAGTAAAAAAAACACTTTGCATTATACTAAATGTCCTTTGACCAGTAGCTGGCCACTTGGTGTTGCTATAACCAGGTCCTCCATTGTGCATGTGGCAGGGCTCAGATTGCATTGTAAGAGGTGGTTTGTGGTTTGCTCTTTGTGTCGTGGACTCCACTTTGCGGCCCCATTTCTTAAGGTTGGCTCTGCATCTCGTGGTGCCAGAGCGCAGTCTGTTCAGCTCCTTCCAAGTCGCCCAGTCTTCTGTGTGCCCAGGAGGGAGTCTCTCATCCAGTATTAGCCACTGATTGAGGTTCCGGGTTTTAACCTGCCACTTTTGGACTCTTGCTTGCTGAGTTGTTCCTTTGAATGTAATTTTCCTGCTTCTTGGCAGGGGGGTTGGACTGGATGGTCCGTGAGATCTCTTCCAATTTTATGGTTCTATGATTCTAACCTGCAAGTATCTCTGTAGATCTTGAGGGCTGAGGTTCTGGGTTTTAGCCTGCCACTTTTGGGCTCTCGCTTGCTGAGGTTTCCTGCAAGTATCCCTGTAGATCTTAGAAAACTATTTCTCAATTTAAAGAGTTGGCATGCTGGCTGATTACCTGAACAGGGGATGGGCTGGAGATGTCACTACTTCGGTCCTTTCATTGTTGGCTGCTACTTCTTGGTGGATGTCAGGTGGTGCAATGCCGGCTAAACAGTGTAATTTCTCCAGCGGTGTAGGGCGTAGACATCCTGTGGTATTGCAGCATGTCTCATTAAGAGCAACGTCAACTGTTTTAACGTGGTGAGATGTGTTCCACACTGGGCATGTGTATTCAGCAGCAGAGTAACCAAGCGCAAGGGCAGGTGTCTTCACTGTGTCTGGTTGTGATCCCAGGTTGTGCCAGTCAACTTTCGAATGATGTTATTTCTAACAACCACTATATGCTTGACCCAAGATTATGGATGCTTAGCATAAGAGGTTTTGATAGTCTTTTGGATTCATGTTCATATTTTGATTCTTATTTTATGGATTTACTCTTATGTTGGATTTTGGAATTCCTGTTCTTAGTCCCTGAAACAGCTTTGAACTGTTGAGATTATTACCTTTGGATTGTTTTCCTATTACCAGTTTGGTCTGGCTTATTGCTTGTATGACTCCTTTTCCTTATTATCTCTTGGATTTTACCGTTCCAATTTCTTATAGTGATTTTCCCCTTTTATATGTGTTTTTATCAATAAACCTTTACTATTTGGATTCTTGGTTGGTGCTGAAGACAAGGTGAACTCCTGTTGGGGTGCAACACTGATAATGAAACTGAAAATAGATGTGATATAATAAGTAAGCCAGCGTGTTGTGCTGGTTTCTCAATCACTTCTTTGTCTCAGTTTACCTCCTCCTCCAACGATCTGGCAATCTGCTCAGTCGCACGGAAATAAATCCAGACTACCCAACTGTCAGCTGAAACCAGTGACTTTTACTTTTATTGCGGTTCTATACAATATTTACATAGTTTTGCCGGAGCTTAGCATTTGTGCATCCGACTCCTTCATAACATCACATGGGAAGCACTGTCACCTCCCACATTCCACAGTATGACATACGTTCTGTTGCGTGCTGGAAATCTTTCACTGTTTCCTTCTAGCCATAAATCTCTATGCAATTAACTCTTTCACTACTGGATTATATGCTGCATTACAGACACATACTGTCAGCTTTAAACTATAAGTACAAATTTCAAACTACACAAAAACAAATACATTCACAGTTTCAGCATTAGTCTGTGACTATGGAAACCAGGACACAACATCAAGAAGGATCTAATACAGGCATGGGCAAACTTTGGCCCTCCCGTGTTTTGGACTTTAACTCCCACAATCCCTAACAGGCTTAGGAATTTTGGGAGTTGAAGCCCTAAACACCTGGGTGACTGAAATTTGCTCATGCCTGATCCAGTAGTTCACCAAGGGTGCATCTACCTTATAGTATTAATGCAGTATGACACCACTTTAGCTGCCATGGCTCAGTGCTATGGAATCCTGGGAGTTATAGTTTGGTGTGGTTGTTCTATCACGCGCTGGGCCTGCAACTATTGTCTTTGTATAGGACGTATACTTTATGCCCAGCGGGAAGCCAGGGCCCCTCAAAGAGAGGTTCTTGAGGATTTTCCTGAAAAGGATAGTCCTTTGAGTCTTTAATGAGATAACAAAGTCTTTATTATTGAACAAATAATAAATCATCAAGGAGTCAAATAACACTTCAAGGTTTCCTTAATAAACTGTTGGCTCTTTCAGTCGTGTTCCCAGGGGACAGGCAGTTGGCTTTGGATAACTGTGCTTTCTCTATAAGAAGGAAATCCTCTTATAACCTCTCCCAGGCTGTCTATTATATGGGCCTAGCTGATGTGGGACCCACTACCGATTCCAAATGTCTGGGTATCGAGTGGACCTACCAACCAAGGCTTGCAGATGTTTCAGCTGGGGTTCCGTGGATCGATAATGCTGTTCCCTCTCGGAGGTTTCTTTGGAAACTTTAGGGCTGTTTCCCTCAGGAGCTGTGAGGCTGAGGGGCTGTGAGCTCTTAGCCGGAACCTTTGGGACCTTTGCCCTGGAATTTCTGTTTCTGATTCCTCGGATGTTCTATATCCTCGGATGTTCTTGAGATGTGAAGCTTTTCTACGGGACGAGCTGGTCTACGTCCTATAGCTTAGCTCCCTTAAGTGAGACTGACTTAAAAATGGCTCCTTCCCTCACAGAGCCCTGAACAAGGGGCGGAACCAAACTTAATGATGATGGACAGGCGGCCTGCCTTATGACTGCAAACATTAGCAGAAAGAAAATAAAGTTGGAGCTTCTGGTACAGCCATACCAGCACAGTGGTTCTTTGGCAGTTTTTTTGGAGGTTCTTGTAACACTACAACTCCCAAGATTCCACAGCATCGAGCCATGGCAGTTGAATCCTGGGAGTTTAGTTTGGCACGGCAAAATCACACTTTGGCAGGTCTTTGGAGGTTCTTGTAACACTACAAGAACCTCCAAAGCAGTTGAAGTTGTGTCAAAGAGCAGTACTTCTGCAGGTTTTTGGGAAAGGGGCTGAAGCCAGAGGCAGAGATGTAACCTTTCACTATTGATATATTCCTTTTTCTTTATGTTCCAGGCAAAGATGGGTGCCTTCATAAGCATAAAAGAACCCACAAAGGAGAGAAACGGTATAAATGTATGGACTGTGGAAAGACCTTCACTGAGAATTCAAGCCTTAAAGTGCACAGAAGAATCCACACAGGAGAGAAACCATATCAATGCTTGGAGTGTGGAAAGAGCTTCAATGAGAGAGGACACCTCACTGTGCATACACGAATCCACACGGGAGAGAAACCATTTAAATGTGTGGAGTGTGGAAAGGGCTGTGCTACGAAATGGAAACTTAATGTGCACAAAAGAACCCACACGGGAGAAAAACCGTATGAATGCGTTGAGTGTGGACAGACCTTCACGGTGAGTGCAAGCCTTAAAGTGCACAGAAGAATCCACACGGGAGAGAAACCGTGTACATGTGTGGAGTGTGGAAAGAACTTCAGTACGAAATGGAAACTTAATGTGCACAGAAGAAACCACATGGGTCAAAAACAGTATAAGTGTTTGGAGTGTGGAAAGAGCTTCCGTGAGAAAGATTACCTTATTAAGCACAACAGAACTCACACAGGAGAGAAACCATACAAATGTGTGGAGTGTGGAATCTGCTTCAGCAGGAGAGGAAACCTTAATGTGCATGCAAGAATCCACACGGGAGAGAAACTATATAAATGTGTGGAATGTGGAAAGAGCTTCCTTGGGAGGGGGAGACTTACTATGCATGAAAGGATCCACATGAAAGAGAAACCACATAAATGCCTGGAGTGTGGAAAGAGCTTCAGTGCGAGAGGGGAACTTACTAGGCATAATAGAACCCACACAGGAGAGAAACCGTACAAATGTCTGGAGTGTGGAAGGTGCTTCAGTGTGAGAGAAAGCCTTAATGTGCATACAAGGACCCACACGGGAGAGAAACCATACAAATGTGCGGAATGTGGAAAGAGCTTCCGTGTGAGGGGGAACCTTAATAAGCATACAAAAATCCACACAGGAGAGAAACCACATAAATGCCTGGAGTGTGGAAAGAGCTTCAGTGTGAGAGGGAAACTGACTGTGCATGAAAGGACCCACATGAAAAAGAAACCATACAAATGCCTGGAGTGTGGAAAGGGCTTTTCCCGGAAATCGGGCCTTGGCTCCCACCAAAAAATCCACATGGGGAAGCAAACCTAAATACTTAGTTTTGGAATAAAGAAAATACCCTCTGTATGCAGAAATGTTAGTTAAAAACTCAACCCTGAATCCCTGAGTAGAGTTATTCATTGAGCAATGTGAGTCCTTAACTCTGATAAAAACAGAATTATTTCCCTTTGAAGAGATGGGTGAACGGCATGAGACTTGTCCCTCTTGGAACATCTTGTGAATGTATTATGTCTTATTTATTTAAGCTGTTTTTTGACTTGTTATTTGTACCTTCGGCATTGAATTTTTACTTTGCTGTAAGACACCCTGAGTCCCTTCAGGGAGATAAGGCGGGCTATAAATAAAGCATCATCATTGTCATTATTATTATTTTATTATGACACAGCAAACAAGATAGATATGCTGGATTCCGTATCACAAAATCACAAGTCGAACACTCACCAAGTGTCTAGGACTGTGTGATGTATTTTCAGATGATGCGTGCAGATCCCAGCAGGGTGGCCTTTTGCAGCTGGCAGATCGTAATTTTGTCAATGTCTATTGTTTCCAAATGCCGGCTGAGATCTTTTGGCACGGCACCCAGTGTGCCCATCACCACTGGGACCACCTACACTGGTTTCTGCCAGAGTCTTTGAAGTTCAGTCTTGAGGTCCTGATAGCTGCTGAGTTTTTCCTGTTGTTTTTCGTCAATGCGACTGTCACCTGGGATGGCAACATCAATGATCCAAACCTTTTTCTTTTCCTCAACTGTGATGTCTGGTGTGTTGTGTCCCAGAACTTTGTCAGTCTGGATTCAGAAGTCCCACAGTATCTTTGCGTGTTCATTTTCCAATATTTTTGCAGGTTTGTGATCCCACCAGTTCTTTGCTGCTGTCAGGTGGTACTTGAGGCATACGTTCGAATGAATCATTTGGGCCACATAGTTGTGCCTCTGTTTGTAGTCTGTCTGTGCGATTTTCTTACAGCGGCTGAGGATATGAACAATGGTTTCGCCGGTTTCCTTGCAGAGTCTGCATTTTGGGTTGTTATTATTATTATTATTATTATTATTATTATTATTATTATTAAGGTAAAGGTTTTCCGCTGACATTAAGTCTAGTCGTGATCGACTCTGGGGGTTGGTGCTCATCTCCATTTGTAAGCTGAAGAACCAGTGTTGTCCGTAAACACCTCCAAGGTCATATGGCCACTGGCATGACTGCATGGAGTTTCATTACCTTCCCACCGGAGCAGTACCTATTGATCTACTCATGTTTGCATGTTTTTGAACTGCTAAATTGGCAGAAGCTGGGGCTAACAGAGGGCGCTCATTCCGCTCCCTGGATTCGAACCTGCGACCTTTTGTTCCACAAGTTCAGCAGCTCAGCGCTTTTCCACACTTCGCCACTGGCGGCCCCAACATGACCTAAGAGACACATTAATAATTTGTTGTATTTGAAATCTAATTGCACCTCCTCCTTGGTTGACCAGCCAAGAGGAGTAAGGATCAAGCTTAGAAATCTTTATTATTTGATTATTTTGAATCCCACCTTTCTCCCCATGGAGGGACTCGAGCGCCTGACACAAAGCAAACTAAAAATAGAGCCAATACGTTAAAAAATGAATAAAAATTTTATATCGTGTATCATGAAATACAAGAAATACAAGAACTAAAATACAATTAAAACTACTACTGATTTGCCTTTGTGTTTATGTTCTGTTATTACATAGGTAGATAGATAGATAGATAGATAGATAGATAGATAGATAGATAGATAGGCAGCTGTATAAAATCTACACTGAACTGGACTCAGATAACTCAGTTTATAGCAGATATTGTGGATTCTCTGTCTTGATATTCTGGGTTATGTGGCTGTGTGGAAGGGCCCTGAGAGGTCTAGAAGCACCAACAGGGACATACACCCCTTGTCAGTATTAAGACGGAAATCATCCACTTAGGGGACCATGTGATAAATATGAGTGTCTGAGCTGAAAAGCTAAAGCAATAGGTTCCATATATAAGAAAAAGACTCGTATTGCAAATGGAGAACTGCAGTGCATGATAACATGGAGACTTTTGGCAATCGAAGCTAGGAATAGTCTATCTTTGAAATTAACTTTTGCAACCTGATGAACTGGGAGAGAGCAAGAATGTCTCCCTACTGGTACAAACAGGGTGTCAGGATCACCATATCAGCCTGGAACTGGCTGCTTCGGTTCATGGGGGTGAGGGGAAGAGAGGCTGGATACAGGGAAGGTAGTGTAGATAAGACATCTTTTTTGTGATGGAAATAGAAATTGCAGTTAACACATTGTGGGCACAGTGTTAGGTCACTAGGGGACAGATGAGAGTTGTGCTGTTAGATTACAGGTGTTTGAGCGGGAAATCTTTAGAACTATTATTTAGTGATTGTGGAAAGATGGAATAAATCATTTGCCTCCAGCGTGGTGTTGTTGTGAGCTTGATTTCAACTCCAACAACTTCTTACACAGTGTCGAACCTCAGGTTAACTTCACCTTGGTAAATACACCAGGCTGCACACAGGATATAGTCTTTTATTAGAAGATAGAAAAAAAGTAGTTCTTAAAAGCCAAAGTAAACTTCCAAAAGATTGATGCAAAAACAAAGCTATATAGAATAATCCAAGAAAACACAAGGCATTAAACAAGTTTCCATGAATGCTTGACAAAGTCCCATAACTTGAATACACAAGGCTGCAAGGTAGTCCAGGAAAGCAAGAGCTAAGCTTCTATACTCCAAAACAAGACGTTGCTTTTGACAAATGTTTATCTCTCAGCAAACCCTTTAATATTCCCTGCATAGCATGAACGCATTTCTTTGCCCTCTGACCTCTTTTTTGTTTGCTATTCTAACACTTCCGCGGACCTGGAATTCCAAACGGCCAGCCCGATCCAGAGATGTTGTTTGGTCAAGGCCAGACAGCTCGTTAACAGCAGCCTCTGTCTGCCTGTTATCTAGCTGGCAGCTATCCTCCTTTTGCGCCTGGCTAGCTTCAGTATCAACAACCCCATTCCCTGCTGTGGGAATGTCTCCCTGCTCCTCGTCTCTCAGAGCAGGGACACTCTGAACCTGAATCCCATAATTCCCATCAGTCATCTTGAACCTGAATCCCATAATTCCCATCAGAGTCATTGTCACGACCCAGGCTACAGAGCACCAATAACCATACGCAGAGGCCAGATTCTATCTAATATCTTTATTAAGGAAATATATAAAGTTAGTAAAAGCAGATGTAAAAGTTAGTCCAGAAGCAGACCTTTCAGGAAAGGTCAAATTTAGTCTAAAGAAACAATGTCCAATATGAAATATTAAGGTCCAAAGTTGTAATCCAATAACCGAAACACTCACTTTGCCAGGCAAGGTGAGGGGAGATGACAAGGTCCTTTAGTCCATGAACTTGAGCAAGGCTAGGAAATAACTTGATACTTGAAACAAGGCTTGAACGTGGAACAAGGTAACGAGGAACAAGAACAAGGTCCGTGGAATAACTTGGTAAAATCCGTGAAACAAGGCAAGGTTTAGTCCTGGGAAACAAGGCAAGGTCCGTAGGTAAACAAAGGCTGGGAAACAGGAGCGAAGGCTGGAAACAAGGCAAGGCTTGAGCAGGAACGAGGCTTGAATCGGAGCGCGCTGTCCAAACACAACTCGCTCCGGAGGCTGACGAATTGACTCCGCGAAGTTACTACGCGGGTAAAACACCTATATAGAGTCTAACTTTCCCGCCGAAGCAGTTCTCTGGGAACCAGAAACGAAAGCTAAACTCTGAGACCAGATGTTTGACTCCTTAAAGATTCTCACGAAAAGCAGACTTAATTGGGTACATTCTTAGCTGCTATCCTCGCACTCCTGCGCGAAGCTGCTTCCAAACCCCTCTGTTGTTTACAAAACTCATGGCGAGAGAACACGGGAGATGTAGGCTCAGGGTTTGTTTGACATACTTCTGGGACACAACTTTCTTGCAGGTGCAAGGTTCCCAGATCTGCCTGGGAAAGATCTGGCTGAGAAGATTCCAGTTCTGACTGGGAAGGTAAAAAACCCAAGTTTTCTTCTTCATCAGGCATTACAATGTCATGAGCAGGACTACAAGGCCCATGAGTCATCACACTATCCCCCTCCTCAAGGCCCCTCCCAAACTGGGACTCTCTCCCCGAGGCGCGAGGTCGTGGTTTGGCGGGATAGGTCTGATGAAAGCGACGGGTTAGATCAGGAGCATGGACTGTGGAGGCGTCTTCCCAAGAGCGTTCCTCAGGGCCAAAACCCACCCAGTCAATGAGATATTGCAGGCGGCGGCGGTGAAAGCGAGAATCCAAAATGTCTTGAACCTCGAACTCGTCCTCCCCATCCACCAAAATAGGGACAGGGGCCGGCCGGTCTACATCTGGCCGCACACCATCCGCCGGAAGGAGCAGGGAGCGGTGAAACACTGGGTGAATGCGCATTGAACGCGGAAGTTGGAGTTTGAAAGTCACGGGGTTTAATTGCGCCACCACTGGATAGGGGCCAATGAAACGGGCATCTAACTTCCGGCAAGGGCGATGGGAGGGCAAAAAGCGAGTGGATAGAAAAACCCGATCTCCTACCTTGATTTCGGGGCCCGGCTGGCGATGTTTGTCCGCGTGACGTTTATAGTCCTCCTTGGCTTGTTCCAGTTGCTGGAGCAAAAGTTGTTGCACCGCTGTGAGTTCCTGCAGCCAATCTTCTGCTGCGGGAACTTCTGAAGTTTCAATGACAGGGGGAAAGAAACGTGGATGGAAGCCGTAGTTTGCAAAGAACGGCGTTTCTTTTGTAGAAGCCTGGACTCCATTGTTGTAGGCAAATTCCGACAGTGGTAACAGAGAAGCCCAATTGTCCTGTTGGTAGTTTACATAACAGCGAAGGTACTGTTCCAAAGTGGCGTTGGTGCGCTCCGTTTGCCCATCCGTTTGGGGATGATGAGCTGAAGATAAACGAGAGTCTATGCCCAATAGTTTTTGTAGTGCCTTCCAGAAACGAGAGGTGAATTGGGATCCACGGTCTGTGACCAAACTCTTGGGCAATCCATGTAGTCTGAAAACATGTTGGAGGAATAAATCTGCAGTCTCTTGGGCCGTGGGAAGACCTTCACAGGGAATGAAATGGGCTAACTTGGTGAAAAGGTCCACCACCACTAGGATCGTGGTGAATCCACATGAAGGTGGTAAGTCAGTGATAAAATCCGCAGAAATTATTTCCCATGGGCGAGATGGGTTAGGAAGGGGGTGTAGAAGCCCTGAGGGCTTCTCCCTTCTTATCTTGGAGCGCTGGCATACTGGGCAGGTGTTAACATATTTTTCCACATCCTTGCGGATCTTGGGCCACCAGAAATCTCTTAGGATCAAATGCATGGTTTTAAATAGTCCGAAATGCCCTGCTGGTTTGCAGTCATGACACAGACGAAGTGCTTTTTCCCTGCCCGGTCCGGGTGGGATATAAACATGATTTCTATAGCAAAGCAGTCCATCTTTAAGCGAAAAGGGAAAATGCAGACCTTGACGAAGTTGGTCCTGCGCCCAGGCATCTGCTTGCTGACTAGCCCTGATTTCTTGAGCACAGATGGGCCCTGGAGTAGAGGGAGTTGAATCAATGGGAGTGGATTTGGTGTTCCCCACTGTGAGCGTGGCAAAGTTCTCGGGTTGTAGTAGTTGGGATTCAAAGGTCTCCTTGCGTCCTGCAGCGTATTCCGGTTTACGTGACAGGGCGTCTGCTTGCTTGGTTTGGGCTGGGGTCACATAATGAATCTGGAAGTTGAAACGTTCAAAGAATAAAGCCCAACGTTGCTGCCTTTGATTTAGCTTGCGGGCAGTTCTTAGATGTTCTAGATTCCGATGATCAGTGTGGACTTCAATGGGAAATTTGGCCCCTTCTAGCCAATGTCTCCAAGTTTCAAAAGCTGCCTTTATGGCTAATAGTTCTTTTTCCCAAATGGTATAGTTCCTCTCTGGTGCGGTTAGTTGACGAGAATAATAGGCACAAGGATGAAGGTGATCTCCCACCGGTTGTAGGAGCACAGCCCCAATTGCCACATCAGAGGCGTCCGCTTGCACCACAAAAAGGGTTTCAGGATCTGGATGCTGAAGGATTGGCTGGGATGTGAATAATTTCTTTAGTTGCTGGAACCCTTTCTCTGCTTGATCAGTCCAGCGGAAGGGCTGTTTTCCACGGATGCAGCTAGTGATTGGGTCAGACCAACGGGCAAAATCTGGAATGAACTTGCGGTAATAGTTCGCGAACCCCAAGAATCGCTGCACCTCCTTCTTGTTAGTTGGCGCCCACCATTCCAATACTGCTGAAACCTTGGCTGGATCCATGGAGAGCCCTAGAGGCGAGATACGGTATCCAAGGAAATCTACCTCTTGTAGATCAAAAGCGCATTTTTCCAGCTTGGCATAAAGTCCATGATCCCGCAATCGTTGTAACACCATTTTGACGTGGTTCTCATGTTCTGATTGTGATCTAGAAAACACCAAAAAATCGTCCAGGTAGATTATCAAGAACCTATCTAGATAGTCCTGGAAAATGTCATTGACAAAATGCTGGAACGTTGCGGGAGCTCCGCATAATCCATAATTCATAACTCGGGACTCGAATAATCCGAATTTGGTCTGGAAGGCGGTCTTCCACTCGTCCCCTTCTCTGATGCGAACTAAGTTGTAAGCTCCCCGAAGATCCAGCTTGGTGTAAACCTTGGCTCCTCGAAGTCGGTCTAGTAGATCCGAGATTAAGGGCAGGGGATAGCTGTTCCGCTTGGTGATATTATTCAATGCTCTGTAGTCCACCACCAGGCGTAATTCCCCTGACTTCTTCTTCACAAACATCACTGGGGAGGCGGCTGGGGATTGAGAGGGTCTGATGAATCCCTTGCGAAGGTTTGTCTCTATGAATTCCCTGAGAGCTTCTTGCTCTGGTTCAGTCAGGGAGTAGAGATGCCCTCGCGGGATCGGGGCCCCCTCCACCAAGTCAATGGCACAGTCATAAGGTCTATGTGGGGGTAACTTTTCGGCTTCTTTTTCATTGAATACATCCCAATACTCGGAGTACTTCTTTGGCAAGGTGATAATGGGCTCGGTGTCTGTGGCATGGCAGACCTTGGCTACGAGGCAATGGTTTTGGCAGTACTTTGAAGCAAACTGCAGTTCTCTGTTGGACCAGGAGATGCTTGGGTCGTGAAGCGTCAGCCATGGAATCCCCAAAATCACAGGGAAATGGGGAACCTCAGTAACAAAGAAGGAAATCTCTTCCATATGTTCCCTTATCCACATCCTGGTGGGTTCCGACCACTGGCTTACGGGGCCCGTCTTGAGAGGGCGGCCATCGATGGCTTGCACCACACGGGCATTCTTGAAGTCATGATATTGTAATCCCAGAGAGTCGGCATACTCTCTATCAATGAAATTGTTGGTAGCTCCTGAGTCTATCATGGCGTGGATCATGACGGGTCCCTTTTTTGCTGACCATAAGGTGACCACTAGAAGGAACAGGACCCCGGTTGGCGGCTCTTGAACGGGTTTCTTGACCGGGTTGGCGAGCCTCTCTACGCCCGGTCGTTGGCTTCCCCCGCCGGCTGTGTGCCAGCCGCCTCAGACGCCTTCGTCTCCGTGGAGGACGCCGCCGCAAGACGGGCGGCGGGCTTCCCTTTGGCTGGGCACTCTCTGGCGAAGTGGCCCCCATTCCCGCAATACCAGCAGAGATTTAGGCGTTGGCGGCGGGCCTTCTCGGCGGCATCTAATCTGGGACGCACATTGCCCAACTGCATCGGCACCTCCTCGCTCCCTCTGGGGTATGGGGATGGTGGTGGGGGTCTCCACACTGGACGCGGCTGAACGCTGGCGGGAGCGGGGGGTTTTGCCCCAGCTCTACCGCTCTGGCCTCGTACCCACTGTTTCCTGTTGGCAATCATGACTTCAGCCCGTAAACATTGATCGATGAGTGCTTCCAGCGTTTGGGGAGGATCCACCTTGGAGATTTCCTCCAGCATTTCAATGTTGAGACCCTCCCGAAATTGTCCTCTGAGGGCAACATCGTTCCAGCCGGTGTTGTGGGCCAGCACTCGGAACTCGGCTATGTACTGAGACATGGGTCTGTCTCCTTGGAAGAGGCGGCGGAGTTTGTGCCCGGCGGCCTCCAAATTGTCCTCGATTCCCCAGGTCGCCTTAAGGTGGTCCAAGAAGTGTTGCGCTGACCTTAGATGTGGGGAGGCTTGGTCGAACAGAGCCGTCGCCCAGTTAGCCGCTGGCCCGTCTAGGAGACTGTAAATCCACGCCACCTTGATGTCTTCCTGGGGAAACTCGGCATCACGGGCCTCTAGATAAGCTTGGCATTGGCGACGGAAAACATGAACCTTAGAAGCTTCTCCAGTAAACTTGGTTGGCAACGCCATGGCCGGAAGACGGATTCCGCGTTCCTTCAAACCCTTTATTTCCCCATCCTGTGCATTGAGCTTATCACGGATTCGGTCCACCTCATCCTTGTCGATGGTGTAGGTAATCGGCTGGCCGCTCGGCCCAGGTACGGTTCCGGTAGACATTCTGGCCGAGGTTAATTGGTGCTTAGGGTGGCGGAGTCAAACTGTCACGACCCAGGCTACAGAGCACCAATAACCATACGCAGAGGCCAGATTCTATCTAATATCTTTATTAAGGAAATATATAAAGTTAGTAAAAGCAGATGTAAAAGTTAGTCCAGAAGCAGACCTTTCAGGAAAGGTCAAATTTAGTCTAAAGAAACAATGTCCAATATGAAATATTAAGGTCCAAAGTTGTAATCCAATAACCGAAACACTCACTTTGCCAGGCAAGGTGAGGGGAGATGACAAGGTCCTTTAGTCCATGAACTTGAGCAAGGCTAGGAAATAACTTGATACTTGAAACAAGGCTTGAACGTGGAACAAGGTAACGAGGAACAAGAACAAGGTCCGTGGAATAACTTGGTAAAATCCGTGAAACAAGGCAAGGTTTAGTCCTGGGAAACAAGGCAAGGTCCGTAGGTAAACAAAGGCTGGGAAACAGGAGCGAAGGCTGGAAACAAGGCAAGGCTTGAGCAGGAACGAGGCTTGAATCGGAGCGCGCTGTCCAAACACAACTCGCTCCGGAGGCTGACGAATTGACTCCGCGAAGTTACTACGCGGGTAAAACACCTATATAGAGTCTAACTTTCCCGCCGAAGCAGTTCTCTGGGAACCAGAAACGAAAGCTAAACTCTGAGACCAGATGTTTGACTCCTTAAAGATTCTCACGAAAAGCAGACTTAATTGGGTACATTCTTAGCTGCTATCCTCGCACTCCTGCGCGAAGCTGCTTCCAAACCCCTCTGTTGTTTACAAAACTCATGGCGAGAGAACACGGGAGATGTAGGCTCAGGGTTTGTTTGACATACTTCTGGGACACAACTTTCTTGCAGGTGCAAGGTTCCCAGATCTGCCTGGGAAAGATCTGGCTGAGAAGATTCCAGTTCTGACTGGGAAGGTAAAAAACCCAAGTTTTCTTCTTCATCAGGCATTACAATGTCATGAGCAGGACTACAAGGCCCATGAGTCATCACAGTCATCTTGAACCTGAATCCCATAATTCCCATCAGAGTCATCTTGCACCTGAATCCCATCACCTTGAACATCAAGAACCTGAATCTCACAATCCCCATCAGAGTCACTCGGTGACTCCAGCTGAGTCACAACACACAGGGAATAACAGTACCTGGGAGATTATCTCTTCAAAATGATGAATTCAATTGGAAATAACAAAGGATACCCCCTGACTTGTACAATAGGGTGTATTGGGTACCAAGACCTGGGAAGAACCGTCTGTTACCATTACAGACCAAGAACCGAACAGACTGCGGAAAACAACTGACGTAAAACATGGATTGCGATAAATCTGAAAATGATATAAAAGGGGGGTGGCTTTCCAGATATTGGTGTGTGCCAGAGACAGTGCTACATCTGCCACCCATCATGACTTTGAAAGAACTGATCATCCTTTTGGGAAAAGTATATTGTGAGTATGAAAGGATGCTTGAGAGAATGAATGTGCTACTAGGTAACAAGTCAATGTAGGATTTCTAAATCTATCTAAACAAGTGGAAATCTGTGTGTGTGTATGTGGCGGAGGTGCCCACTTACACAGACAGCCTCCCATCTCCAAAACAGCTACAACCCACAATGCTGAGGAGTCACCAAAAGCAATCCCTCCAATGAAATTGCAGGTTATAGCGAGCACCATGAACATGTCACCTAAACCCTGCCAACGTCCTCCCCAAACACTACGGCTCACCACCCAAGGAATGCTTTCATTTGGGAACAACTGGATCCTAGATTTTACATGTTTCCTCCACCACAGGCAGGCATCCAGAAGGTGATTTTCAGCCAAGGAAGATTTTATTATCTGCAGATAAGATGCTAGCTAGCAATACATTCACAAAGTAGATAGCATCCAGAATACAGTTTAAAAGCTCTTTTTATACACAAGCTGGCATAGGCTGCAGCCAAGCAGTGGGCTGACCAGTCAAAGCTGGCATAGGCTGCAGCCAAGCCAAGCAATTCTGACCAGTCAAAGAGAGGGGCTTGGCTCACTGGCCAGCGTGGGCTGGGACAAGGGATAATTAAGTGTCGATAAATGGGGTTCCTTTTACTGAACAGGAAAAATAACAAAGTGATTGAGGGCATCTCTGGCCCTACCAGGAAGGCTATTGTCTTTATGGGATGGACATGATCTGGCCCATTGTGAGGGCTGATCTGGCAGTCCCAGATCCCAGAGAAACAAAACATCATGTTCTGACATTATCATGCAAAATGACAGAGGTTGGGGTTTGGTTGTAAACATTCAGATTCCTTCCAATGCGAGCGGTCCCGTTCATCAAAGGCGCAGGGTGGTGAAATTGGTTCTTCCCCAAGGGGCAGGGAGAGGTGATTTCCCCCACCTGAATTGTGTTGCAATGTTCAGGTAAAGTCCCAAAATATAGGTGAAACTGGGAACTTAATGAGAAAGTTCCTAGTTTAGTTTCTTTTCCCCAGGCTATACAGCTGTGTGGGATGCAAGACATCTTTGGGTTCAGGAACACGGTTTCCCCCAAAGGGAAGGAATGGGGATCTCAGGAGCATAAAACATTAGGTTATTTATTTATTTGTTTATTTATTTACAGCATTTATATTCCGCCCTTCTCACCCCGAAGGGGACTCAGGGCGGATCACATTACACATATAGGCAAACATTCAATGCCTTTTAACATAGAACAAAGACAAGACAAACATAGGCTCCGAGCGGGCCTCGAACTCATGACCTCCTGGTCAGAGTGATTCATTGCAGCTGGTTGCAGCTGGCTTGCTCTCCAGCCTGCGCCACAGCCCGAGCCCAACATATAGGCAAAATAGGAACACATAGGAAAAAACATGGAGTGTTTAGGGCAAATTATATACATGAGAGACATAGTTTTCCAAAGTACTTTTAACAAGCCAGGCTTCCCAGTAAGTCATGGCCAGGGGTAATCTACCCCTGGTTGTCATGGCACATCATATAAACCTTTAGAGGAAGATGATGGCAAGGCATCTAAGGAGTGCTCTTTGCCTTTCATTGGGTTATGCTCCGGCAGGCGCCAGAGAGAGAGAAAAAGAGGAAAAAAAGAGACTTCAGTGAGCGGTGACCTGGCCCAGGTAAAGTAGACATCCCAAGGACCCGGGGCTGGTTTTCCCATGCAACATAATTGGCTGACCAGATAAGAGGAGCAGGGATCAAGCTTAGAAATCTTTATTATTTGATTACAGACATGTATGCACACTATTAAAAGCCAACATAGACTGTACAGATATAGGATCATTTTCACCTCATTGACTTATGCGATGTAAAGGAAGGTCTGTGCTATTCCCACATGTCCTGTCACTTTCCAAGTATTTAAGCCGCTTCCCCTCTGCATGGACTCTCATATGAGAAGTCAGTCCAGTGCCTCGGCGGAAGCTCTTCCCACACTCCACACACGGAAAGGGCTTCTCTCCGGTGTGGATCCCCATGTGGGAACTAAGGTTTGTGTTCCGGCTGAAGCTCTTCCCACACTCCAAGCATTTAAAGGGTTTCTCCCCAGTGTGTATCCTCATGTGGGAATCGAGATGCGAGCCGCGGCCGAAACACTTGCCACAGTCCAAGCATCTGAACGGCTTCTGGCCCGTGTGGATTCTCTGATGGCAACTGAAGGCGCTTCGATCGCTGAAGCGCTTTCCACACTCCGGGCAATGATACGGCTTCTCCCCAGTGTGGATCCTCAGGTGGGAAGCCAGGTCTGTGTTCTGTCGGAAGCTCTTCCCACACTCCAAGCACTGAAATGGCTTCTCTCCAGTGTGGATCCTCATATGGCGAGAGAGCTGGGCGCTCTGCCTGAAGCATTGGCAACACTCCAAGCATTTGTAGGGCTTCTCTCCCGTGTGGCGTCTCATATGGGAAGCCAGGGTTGTGCTCCGGCTGAAGCCCTTCCCGCACTCGGAGCATCTGTAGGGTTTCTCGCCGGAATGGCTCCTCATATGTGAAGCCAGTGGCGCACTCTGAGTGAAGCTCTTCCCACATTGCAAGCACTTGTACGGTTTCTCCCCGGTGTGGGTTCTCCTATGAGAAGCGAGGTCGGTGCTCCACCTGAAGTCCTTTCCGCACTCCAAACATTTGAAGGGCTTCTCCCCGGTGTGGATCCTCATGTGGCGCGCAAGCTGCGTGGTCTGGTTGAAGCTCTTCCCGCACTCCAGGCACGGAAAGGGTTTCTCTCCTGTATGGATTCTCCAGTGGAAAGAAAGGCTGCTCCTGTCGCTGAACCTCTTCCCACACTCCAGGCACTGAAAGGGTTTCTCCCCGGTGTGGATTCTCATGTGAGAAGTCAGGCTTGTGCTGTGACGGAAGCTCTTCCCGCACGCTGAACACGTGAACGGCTTCTCTCCGGTGTGGATCCTCATATGGCGACCCAGCTGGGTGCTCTGCCCAAAGCTCTTCCCACAGTGGAAACACTTATGCGGCTTCTCCCCTGTGTGGGTTCTTGGGTTGACTTCCATTGTGGAATTCTCTGAAATGGATTCTGAACCTTTTCCCCTGAAAATATCACAATCAGAATTTAGTTTGGCTTTACTAACAGAGTCCTTACTGCACATAGATGACTTATTTCTTTCCTTGCTTTTGCCTCTTTGGTCTGGGATTTGGTGAACGTTTCCATTAGAAGAAGCAAAGGAACCCTCTTTCCTTTCCTGTGTTATTTCATTTTGTCTTGTCTGTCGCCTTCCTTCTTTTCCAACGAGTCCTTCCAAAAATCTCCTTTGGAGTTCTTCCTCATTCTTACTCCCACTTACAGAAGGAACTGAAATTTAAGAAAAATCTGTCAAGAGAAATGGTCTATACAGTGTGTGAAAGGTTCACTCATTGTTAAGTGTGTGGTGCTTCGGTTAGCATTCCAGCAGAGGAATGGTTAAGTGCATAGAATTAGATTTACTGCCTAGAGCAGGGGTCCTCAAACTTTTTAAGTGGAGGGCCGGTTCATAGTCCCTCAGACTGTTGAGGGGCCGAATTATCATTTAAAAAAACAAAAAAACCAAACAAATTCCTATGCACACTGCACATGTCTTATTTGTAGTGCAAAAAAACCCCAATAACAATTATTTGTTTGTTTGTTTGTTTACTACATTTATACCCCACCCACTCTCATCCCAAAGGGGACTCAGAGCAGTTTACAAATTGTGTGTACATACAATATATTATATTATTAGCACAGCACAATATTAGCATTATATATTACTATATTGTACTATACCACTATATTGTAATATTATTAATAATATTACATTTAATATATAATATATAATTAATATTATTATATTGTATTACTATTAGTATTATATTGTATTACATTATAATATTATTATCAATATTATATGTATATAGGTACACAATATATGATATTATTACCATAGCACAATATTAGTAAATGAAAGAACAATACAATACAATATTTAAAAATAAAAACCATTTTAACCTACATAATCCTACCAGGATTTCAATGGGAAGTGTGGGCCTGCTTCTGGCCAATGAGATAGTCAAGTTAATTAGGATTGTTGTTGTTGTTGTGTGCCTTCAAGTCATTTCAGACTTTGGGCGAGCCTAAGTCTAAAACTATGGGCGGGGGCCAGGTAAATGACTTTGGAGGGCCGAATCCGGCCCCCGGGCCTTAGTTTGGGAACCCCTGGCCTAGAGTGACATTAATTCAGCCACTGGGAATGGAATGTGGGAGGTGACAAGTTTTACTGATAAGCTTCTTCACAGGTCGCCATGAATTCTGCCGGACACGAGAATGTGTGTTAGATGCGCTTATGTAAATAGCTGTAAATAACTTCAATAAAAGCTCAGAACGGCTGGGATTGGCTGACAACTGACTGATGAGAGTTTATTTTCCGTGAGACTGGACAGATTGCCAGGTCTTCGGAAGGAGAGGAATTGAGATGGAAAAGGTGAATAAGTCTGAATTAGCCTCTCACACATCAATAAAATCATCATTTGAGACAAAATAGACAATAACATTTTGAATCAGGCTCCATCTAAGGCAAGTCTAAGAAAATTGTGAAAGTGAGACCCACCTGTATCATGTGTGTGAGTGTGCCTTTGAATTCGTGTGTCAATTTATGGGAACCCTGTGGACTTCATAGGAGATTTTTGGGCAAAGAATACACAGAGGTGGTTTGACCAATTCCTTCCCCTGAAATAAGGCCTACACCACCTGGCCTTTATTAGTGATCTTCCATACAAGTACCAACTAGGGGTGACCCTGCTTAGCTTCTAAGATCAGACAGCATCTTGTGTCTTTAGTAGAGGTGTGCAAATTATAAAAAATTGGAAATCAGAAGAATTCTGAAGTTCTGTAAGTCTTTTTGAAGTCAAAAAACTTAAAAATTGAAGCTGATCCCCAAAACATTTTCATTAATGTTTTGAAAAGCTCGGAAGGCTCTCAATCAGTTTTATTTAATGCAAGGCAACAAAGCAATCTGCCTGCTACTAGCAAAAGGAAGCATAAACTAAAGCCATGATACTTAGCTGCCTCCTTTGCCATTCCTCTCCCTAATGGTTTCTCTGCTTTCATGATGGCTTGCTTCTCGTGTTAAGACAGGGAGAATTACATTTTGGGAATGCACAGAACTTGGGAAATGTAGTTTGGCTTTAACAACCAAAGATAGAACAAAGCTTACTCAAAGACATCAGATTGGTTAAATTCTCCTCCATGACTTCCCAGTACAAAGTCCTTTGGCCTGGGTCCAGCAAAGCCCATTCCTCCTTCGTGAAATACACAGCAATGGCCTCAAAGGTCACCGGGCCCTGAAAGAAAAGGAAACCATTTCAACCCTATACAAGATTTAATGGTTCTACTCCCATGAAAATAAATCAAAGAACAAAGAAAACCAGCAGTGTGGATGTGAAGTGGAATGGGGAGGTTCAACCCTTATTAACCGTATCCTCAGGCTTTCTCATTGTTGACAAAACTAAGAGGAACGTGATAAATTATTTTAAAGCAGTGGTTCTCAACCTGTGGGTCCCCAGATGTTTTGGCCCTCAACTCCCAGAAATCCTAACAGCTGGCAAAATGGCTGAGATTTCTTGGAGTTGTAGGCCAACACCTAGGGACCTACGGGCTGAAAACCACTGTTTTAGAGCAACTGAAGTTAAGTGTCTCTGAGCATATTATTGTTTTATAATAAATCTTTTGTTGGATTTAATAGTGTGTGTGGCTGTTTGCTGGAAATGAAAGCTATGGACTTGTCAACATCAGGAGAGGAATTTTCCAGGGAGGCTCATTGTCCGCTCTGCTTTTCATTATTGCCATGATCCCTCTGTCAACAATCTTACAAAAAACACATCTCGGCTATCAAACATCTAAGAATTCTCACAAAATTTCGCATCTGTTGTACATGGATGACCCGAAGCTATATGGGAAAACGGAAACTGAAATCCAGTCTCTGACCAACACTGTCCGAATTTTTAGCACTGATATCAGCATGGAGTTTGGCTTGGACAAATGTTCGACAGTGGCATTGAAGAAGGGAAAAATCATTGAAAGTGAGGGCATAAATATGCCCAATGGCCAAACAATAAAGTGTC
Organism: Anolis carolinensis; assembly: GCF_035594765.1. Lineage (NCBI taxonomy): Eukaryota > Metazoa > Chordata > Lepidosauria > Squamata > Anolidae > Anolis > Anolis carolinensis. The sequence goes on from NC_085842.1 coordinate 6,876,489, forward strand.
ACCAGCCAGAGGCCTATAAATATCTGGGCATATTACAGTTGGACAACATCAAGCATGAACATGTGAAGACTGTGGTCAGTAAAGGATACACACAAAGGGTCAGAAAAATTCTCAAAAGCAAGCTCAATGGAGGCAACAGCATAAAGGCCATAAACACCTGGGCCATACCTGTCATAAGATATACTGCTGGCATCATAAACTGGACACAGATGGAACTGGACAATTTGGACAGAAAAACAAGAAAACTCATGACCATTCATCATTCACTGAACCCTCGCAGTGATGTTGACCGGCTGTATCTGCCTAGAAGATCAGGGGGCAGAGGACTCTTACAAGTAAAACAAACAGTCAAAGAAGAAGAACATGCCCTGGCAGAATATGTAAAGCAAAGTGAAGAACCTGCTTTGATTGAAGTCAAAAATCAGAAACTCCTCAAAGCACAGCAGACAAAAACCAGTACAAGAAAACCGCACTACAAACTAGAGCTGACAGCTGGCACAACAAAACATTGCATGGAAAGTTCCTTGACAAAATTGAAGGAAAAACTGATAAGGAGAAGACCTGGCTATGGCTCACGAATGGGACCCTGAAGAAGGAGACAGAAGGCCTGATCCTTGCAGCCCAGGAGCAAGACATCAGAACAAAGGCAATTCAGGCCAAGATCGAAAAATCAGCTGTTGACCCAAAATGCAGACTGTGCAAGGAAACCAACGAAACCATTGATCATATCCTCAGCTGCTGTAAGAAAATTGCACAGACAGACTACAAACAGAGGCACAACTATGTGGCCCAAATGATCCATTGGAACTTATGCCTCAAGTACCACCTCCCAGCAGCAAAGAACTGGTGGGATCACAAACCTGCAAAAGTATTGGAAAATGAGCACGCAAAGATACTGTGGGACTTCCGAATCCAGACTGACAAAGTTCTGGAACACAACACACCAGACATCACAGTTGTGGAAAAGAAAAAGGTTTGGATAATTGATGTTGCCATCCCAGGTGACAGTCGCATTGACGAAAAACAACAGGAAAAACTCAGCCGCTATCAGGACCTCAAGATTGAACTTCAAAGACTCTGGCAGAAACCAGTACAGGTGGTCCCGGTGGTGATGGGCACATTGGGTGCCGTGCCAAAAGATCTCAGTCGGCATTTGGAAACAATAAACATTGACAAAATTACGATCTGCCAACTGCAAAAGGCCACCCTGCTGGGATCTGCACGCATCATCCGAAAATACATCACACAGTCCTAGACACTTGGGAAGTGTTCGACTTGTGATTTTGTGATATGAAACACACACATACCCTGTTTCCCCTAAAATAAGACATCCCCAGAAAATAAGACCTAGTAGAGGTTTTGCTGAATTGCTAAATATAAGGCCTCCCCCGAAAGTAAGACCTAGCAAAGTTTTTGTTTGGAAACATGTCCATCGAACAGAACACCAGAGCATGCAGGATCGGTAAATGTACGTACTAGGCTTGATCGATCCACGAAAAATTTGATTCTAAACTCGTTTCAAAACTAGAGGGGGGCAGCTTTTCGTTTCTGATGGTATTTCCGAATTTGGCCCCCCAAAAAATTCGAAATTAACGAAAATTCGTTATTTTCTAAATTAATTCGTTAATGGCGGACGCGCATACGCAATTCCCAAAAACAGCACAGAGGGAGAGGACTTTACAGGACTCTCCCACCCTCATTTTTTGAGTGATCTTCTTCCAACTTGGTACAGTGGTAGAACACATTTAACACTGATAGCTCACCAAAATTTGGAACGTTTCCCTTATCCTCTGATTTTTGGCGAATTTTCATAGCTTTTATAATAAACCATTTTTTAATAATTGCAGAAATCTGTTCCTGGTTTGAAAGTCTTATTTCCTGTTAAATTGGGTTGTCTTTACTGTGAAAGTCATTGTTCTACTTCAGAAACTTTGTTTTTGTGGCTGAAACTTTGTTAAATTGGTGTGTGTGTGATATATACTGTGTATATAGTCCCTGCATAATGTGTGTGTGTGTGTGTGTGTGTGTGTGTGTGTGTGTATAGGTAAAGGTAAAGGTATCCCTTGACGTTAAGTTCAGTCATGTCTGACTCTGGGGGTTGGTGCTCATCTCCATTTCTAAGCCCAAGAGCCAGTGTTGTCCATAGACACCTCCAAGGTCATGTGGCCGGCATGACTACATGGAGTGCCATTACCTTCCCGCCAGACCTATTGATCTACTCACATTGGCATGTTTTCAAGCTGCTAGGTTGGCAGAAGCTGGAGCTAACTCACTCTGCTCCCGGGATTTGAACCTGGGACCTTTCGGTCTGCAAGTTCAGCAGCTCAGTGCTTTAACACACTTCGCCATCGGGGCTCATGTATATATAATATACATACACATACACACAATGTGGAGAATATGTGGAAAGGTAGATAGATAAGTTGGGAGCCACAGCGAAGGCACCTTCCTGGGAGCAAGGTCTAATAATAATAATAATAATAATAATAATAATAATAATAATAATAATAAATCCCTTACAATATCCAAGATGGCTCACTGCTACAGAATCTTGGGAGGTTTAGTTTGATATGGTACCATTATTGGCAGAGAAAGCTAAGCTGTAGGAGTTGAAATCCAATCATTTATCCTCCCTATAGAATCAATTTTATATGCATTTTTAGCTACAGAAAAGCTAAAATCAGGACAGTAAAAGAACAACACCCAGAAAATGGGAATTCCAGACAGGAAACAATCAGGGCCAGCTAATACCTCCCAACAAAGGATTCCCCCAGGTAGGAAGCAGCCAGGCTTTGAAGCTGCAAGGCTATTCAATGCTAATCAAGGTGACCAATTGCAACATTCACACTTGCCTCCCACAGACAAGAGTTCTTTCTCCCACCCTGGACCTTCCACAGATATATAAACCCCACTTGCCTAGCTTCGCACAGACGTCAAAACCTCACCGCCGGGCCCCTCTCTGTCTCTCTGGGTCTCTCCATTCCCGGCTCCATCCGCCGCCTTCCCGCCTCACAGAGAGACACCAGGCCTGAGCTGAGGCGAGGCGGCGGCGGCGGCGGCCATTTCCCCCCCTCCGTCTTCCTCCTCCTCCTCGGCCTCCTTCACCCTCGCCCCCTCCCATTGGCTGAGCCCGTGATGCCCCTTTTGCTGAGGGGCAAAAGGAAAGGGCCTGAATGGTGGGAGTTTGGGTGATTTGCAAAAGCTTTTTTTTCCTAACGAAAAAAACGACGACATAACGAAAAACGGCCTCTCGCGATTCGAAACCGCGATATCCAGACGTGTGGACAACCAATGCTTCAAAACAAACGAAAATAACGAATTAATAACGGTTAACGGGGAAAACGAATTATTTGAGCAAGCCTAGTACGTACCATAGAGTGTTGTACATGGAAATATTGGTAGTAACAAGAAATTCTAGATAGGATTCACAGTTTGTCTGGTTATGCTGGTTTGTGATGACAACTACTGTACAGTATAAAATAAATGTTCATTTTTTGGTTCAACAATAAATGTGAATTTTTCTTCATGGAAAAATAAGACATCCCCTGAAAATAAGACCTAGTGCATCTTTGGGAGCAAAATTAATATAAGACACTGTCTTATTTTCGGGGAAACACGGTATCTATCTTGTTTGCTGTGTCATAATAAAATAATAATAATAATTTGGTGCCATGCCAAAAGATCTCAGCCGGCATTTGGAAACAATACATATTGACAAAATTACGATCTGCCAACTGCAAAAGGCCACCCTACTAGGATCTGCACGCATCATGCGAAAATACATCACACAGTCCTAGACACTTGGGAAGTGTTCGACTTGTGATTTTGATATATGAAATCCAGCATGTCTATCTTGTTTGCTGTGTCATACAATAAAATAATAATAATAATAATAATAATAATAATAATAATAATAATAATAAATTTATTTATATACCACCCTATCTCCTCAAGGGACTCAGGGCGGTTGCCAATACAACAGAGAATATACGGCACATTAAAAACCATACAGCAATTAGGACATAATACCCTATGAACATAAATGTGGTGCAGGCTGTTGAGCAGCTGCAATAAATCACTCTGACCATGAGGTCATGAGTTCGAGGCCAGCCCGTGGCGGGGTGAGCACCCGTCAATTAAAAATTAAAAATAGCCCCTGCTCGTTGCTGACCTAGCAACCCGAAAGATAGTTGCATCTATCAAGTAGGAAATAAGGTACCACTTATAAAAGTGGGGAGGCAAGTTTAACTAATTTACAACGTTGGAATGAGGAAGTGAATAAGTGCCGTCAGAGTGGATGATGAAGCAGCTGCTCCCCCCTGTGGCCAGAATCGAACATCCCCTCAGGAGAAGGTTAAATTGCCTCTGCGTCTGTCTGTCTCTGTCTCGGTTCGATGTGTTTATGGGCATTGAATGTTTGCCTTATATGTGTATAATGTGATCCGCCCTGAGTCCCCTTCGGGGTGAGAAGGGCGGAATATAAATACTGCAAATAAATAAATAAATAAATATTTATTTAGATGCACCACTGGAGAGTTGTTCTCTTGGGGAGAAAAATAACTACATTTCTATTCACTGTTATTTTTTACTTTAGCTGAGGTTCTGTGCTCCTAATCCCACGAATGACATACTTTGCTTGGATAAAGTACAGAAAACATTGGGCATCCAGTCAACCTCTTGGAACAACTAGGATCATAAGCTCTTACCGTTTCCTTGTCTGCTGCCTGGGTCAGGAGAAAATCCTCAGCCAGGGCCACGGCCTGGGACGTGGACTGTGGCTTACTTTCTCTGACCCAACTCTCCATCTCCGGTGGAAGGACAGTCAGGAACTGTTCACGGACCACCAGGTCCAGGATCTCCACCTGGGTGTCCTTTCCTGACTTCAGCCAGCAAAGCTTGTCGAGTTGGCGACAAACTGGTTTAGGCGCCTCCTTCTTCCGGGGATCGAAATCCCTGAAATGTTGGCTCTGTACATTTGAACTGAGAGTGTCTCCAATGGCGGGTGTCTTGGTTCTGCCCTTCCATAATACCTCGTTTCTCCCAAGCTCCATGTGATCGTGTTCTTCTCTGTCTTCAGAAACAGCCGAGTCTTTCACTTATATCTCCAACTGGCTCTGCCTCAAAAAGCGCCAAAAGAATGACAGTGATGGGATCTTCTTCTTCCTACGGAAATGGGAGACAAACACCAAGACCTTGAATAAGTTACAGCAGGCATGGGCAAACTTCAGCCCTCCAGGTGTTTTGGATTTCAACTCTCACAATTTTTAACAGCCTACCAACATTTCAGATAAGTGAAGGCTAACGTCTATCAATGTCGAGGATTTTGTATTTTCTTGTATTTTGGAATCTGTGTGTCTTTGCTACAGATGGCCCAGCAGCTCACTTGAAATAATAATAAAGCTAAAGGGATCCCAAAATCTTGGGAAAAATTACTTATAGCCTAACCCTCAGCATTTTATTTCTTTCTTTATTTAAAGTATTTATATTCCGCCCTTCTCATCCCGAAGGGGACTCAGGGCGGATCACATTGCACACATATAAGGAAAACATTCAATGCCTCAAGATAGAACAAAGACAGAGATAGACGCAGGCACGGGCGGGCCTCGAACTCTTGACCTCTTGGTCAGAGTGATTTGTTGCAGCTGGCTGCAAACCAGCCTGCGCCACAGCCCAGACTTTACCCTATTCCTGAATCTCATTGCCTTGCTTTTTTGCACATGCCTGCCTTCCCTGTAATTTCTTAATAGCCTGGTGCTCACTGATGTATTTTATTAATGTAATTTTACTATTATTGTTTAAATTTATTGTTATTGTTTTAGTTTATCAGTATGTACAACGTGGCATTACATTTTGTCATAATCTGTAAGCCGCTCTGAGTCCCCTTTGGGGTGAGAAGAGAGGGGTATAAACAAAGTAAGTAAATAAATAAATACATTATACATGCTGTCGTTATATTGTTTTATCTGTTGATTGGTCCCCATGTGAACCACTACGAATCCCCTCAGGGAGATGGATGCGGGTTATAAATAATAATAATAATAATAATAATAATAATTATTATTATTATTATTATTATTATTATTATTATGGTGCATATGAAGCATAAATGAACTTTATGTTGTCAAAGGCTTTCATGGCTGGGATCACAAGGTTGTTGTGTGTTTTCTGGGCTGTATGGCCATGTTCCAGAAGCATTCTCTCCTGATGTTTTGCCCACATCTATGGCAGGCATCCTCAGAGGTTGTGAGGTCTATTGGAAACTAGGCAAGTGGGTTTATATACTTGTGGAATAATGCCGAGGGTGGGAGTAACAACTCTTGTCTGTTGGAGCCAAGTGTGAATGTTGCCATTGGCCAAATTGATTGGCATCGATTGGCATCGATTGAAGCTTGCGATTGAATTGATTGGCATCGATTGAAGCTTGTAGCTTCAAAGCCTGGCTGCTTCCTGCCTGGAAGCATTATTATTATTATTATTATTATTATTATTATTATTAGCTTGAGTAATTAGTGAGTCCTGTCTGCTGAAGGCAAGTGTGAATGTTGCCATTGGCCACCTTGATTAGCATCGAATAGCCTTGCAGCTTCAAAGCCTGGCTGCTTCCTGCCTGGAAGCATTATTATTATTATTATTATTATTAGCTTGAGTAATTAGTGAGTCCTGTCTGCTGGAGGCAAGTGTGAATGTTGCCATTGGCCACCTTGATTAGCATCGAATAGCCTTGCAGCTTCAAAGCCTGGCTGCTTCCTGCCTGGAAGCATTATTATTATTATTATTATTATTATTATTATTATTAGCTTGAGTAATTAGTGAGTCTTGTCTGCTGGAGGCAAGTGTGAATGTTGCCATTGGCTTCCTTCCTTAGCATCGAATAGCCTTGCAGCTTCAAAGCCTGGCTGCTTCCTGCCTGGAAGAATCATTATTATTATTATCTTGTGAAATTAATGAGAATGCAGATATCCTCGGGACTGTCAAAACTGCATGTCATAAGTTTTGCTTGCTACTTTATTGTTATTATGAAAACCTGTCAACAAGTATGGAATAGAGTCCCTATTTCCCATTCCTTCTATTCTCCAAAAAATAAATTAAACCCTCACCTGCTCATCTGGAACTTACCTGAGCCTTTTCCCCCAGCAAAACTGGAGAGACACTGGGAATAATATGGCTCAGACTGGAAGGAATGGGAGTTTGGAGGAATCCATGCTCTATGCTTTTAACTCTATATTGGGGAGGCTGAAACAAAGAGGAGAGTTAAAAGGCTTGGGGCAAACTTGGGCCCTCCAGGTGTTTTGGACCCCAACTCCCACAATTCCTAACAGCCTACCGGCTGTTAGGAATTGTGGGAGTTGGAGTCCAAAACACCTGGAGGGCCCAAGTTTGCTGCATCATCAGTGCTGTTCCTCCAGGGAGGTGAGCACAGGGTTAAAACCAGCGAGTTGGAGGCGCTAGAGCGGCCCAGATGAAGCTGGTCCCGTTCCTATTCCACTCCGACTACCCATTTCCGGTTCCCTTCTTATTCCATTCCCACCCATTCCAAAGGAAAGCGGGTCGCTTTGTCTTTCATTCCCTTTTGCCTCAAACGAGGAGCCTGGAGCTGGTGAGTAAGTCTTCCTTTATATATCAGTGGGAGAGAAAAAAAAAAACCCATCTTGTCTGCTTGAGACAAGTGTCTATGTTGCCATTGATTAGCATTGAATGGCCTTGCAGCTTCAAAGCCTGGCTACTTCCTGCCTGGGGGAATCCTTTGTTGGGAGGTGTTAGCTGGCCCTGATTGAATCTTGTCCGTGGTGGATTCTCCATTGGCCCGGAGAGTCAAGTTCAAGTGGTTTAGTTCACTTTGGAGGAGATGAGGTTTGCAGAGTTTTTGTGCACGGTCTGTCAGGGCTTTGATTGTGCTTCTTTTCTTTTCTTTTACTTGGGTGATGGTTGGATTTTTTATGAAGGTATCCAGAGGAGGGAGACTAAAATGATCAAGGGTCTAGAGAACAAACCCTATGAGGAGCGGCTGAAAGAGCTGAGCATGTTTAGCCTGCAGAAGGGAAGGCTGAGAGGAGACATGATGAAGTCCATGTATAAATATGTGAGGGGAAGTCCAAGGGAGGAGGGAGCAAGCTTGTTTTCTGCTGCCCTGCAGACTAGGACGCGGAACAATGGCTTCAAACTACAGGAAAGGAGATTCCACCTGAACATCAGGAAGAACTTCCTCACTGTGAGAGCTGTTCGGCAGTGGAACTCTCTCCCCCGGGCTGTGGTGGAGGCTCCTTCTTTGGAGGCTTTATTTATTTATTTTATTTACAGTATTTATATTCCGCCCTTCTCACCCCGAAGGGGACTCAGGGCGGATTACAATGAACACATATATGGCAAACATTCAATGCCAACAGACAAACAACATACATTAGACAGACTCAGAGGCATTTTTAACATTTTTCCAGCTTCATGATTCCGGCCACAGGGGGAGCTTCACCGTCCAGTAGTGGCTGTACTTCCGCATTCCTTTCCTTGTGTTTTGCTGGCAGTTTTATGGTGTTGTAAATTAGCCTCCCCGCATAAAGCGTCCCTAAATTTCCCTAATTGACAGATGCAACTGTCTTTCGGGGCTGCATAGGTCAACAGAAAACCGGTGCTATTAATGGTCGGAGGCTTAACCCGACCCGGGCTTCGAACTCATGACCTCTCCGTCAGTAGTGATTTATAGCAGCTGGTTACTAGCCAGCTGTGCCACAGGCCGGCCTTAAGCAGAGGCTGGATGGCCATCTGTCGAGGGTGCTTTGAATGCGATTTCCTGCTTCTTGGCAGAATGGGGTTGGACTGGATGGCCAATAAGGTCTCTTCCAACTCTATGATTCCATCTATCTATCCGTGTGTGTAGATTTTCTGCAGAAATCTCCATTCTACAGAAGGAGGAAGAGAACCCCCAAACAGAGACGTGCCTAGGATGAGGGATCATGCCATAGAACTCAGGGATAGATTTCCGAGAACATCAGTAACAGGGCATTCGAGACACAAAATCATAGTTTCAAACTAAACTAGATTCATGGACTGTTATAAAGTCCATCAGGCTGAATGAGCAAGTTGTAAGGCATAGCAGACTGAACGGGTTTCTTATCACACATCTTAACCCAGCATTTTCAAATATAGTTGGCCAGATTGAAGAATGTCCCATTCTGTCCCAATCCCACAGCTTTAGAAATGGTAAAGGTAAAAGTTTCCCCTTGACATATATGAGAGCCATGCGTGAGTTAGGGCCTTTTACCCTAGCACTCAAGACCTGGCTCTTTACTAGAGCTTTTAATCTATGTTAATTTTATCAATATTTGTATATATGTATTTTTACCCTTTACAATTTTATAAATCGCCTAGAGCATCTTGGATGGAGGGTGATTAATAAGTAATTAAATGATGATGATGATGATGATGATGATATTAAGTCCAGTCGTGTCCGACTCTAGGGGTTGGTGCTCATCTCCATTTCTAAGCCGAAGAGCCGGCGTTGTCCATAGATGCCTCCAAGGTCATTGGCCATTGGCATGACTGCATGGAATGCCGTTACCTTCCCGCCAGAGCGGTACCTATTGATCTACTCACATTTGTATGTTTTCGAACTGCTAGGTTGGCAGAAGCTGGAGCTAACAGCGGGAGCTCACTCCACTCCCCAGATTCGAACTGCTGACCTTTTGGTCAGCAAGTACAGCAGCTGAGCAGTTTAACTCACTGTGCCACTACAGCAGGTTCACGTATGCTTTATGCATGTAGCAGCAATACCATTTGATTCTTTGTCTGAATAAATTGTTTTGTTTACTCAAATATGCAAAACCAAGAACTAGTTCGTCAGGAAAGTGCTCCTGACGGAACTGCTCCTTTCTCCCCGCTCTTCCTTCCTCCCTTTTAGACATGAGATAAGATATTGATCAAATCAGATCTATAAAAGTTAAATCTGCAAAGTGGAGGGCCACTTATTTCAGAAGTGGTTTAGTATGGCACTGTCACTCTTTGGTAGAGAAAACTCAAGACGTTGTGGAACTACAACTCCCATGATTCTATAGCACTGAGCCATGGCAGCTAAAGTGATACCAAACTGCATTCATTCTATGGTGTAGATCAGGGGTCCTCAAACTTTTTAAGCCGAGGGCGGGTCCACAATCCTTCAGACTGTTGAGGGGCTGGATTATCATTTGAAAAAAAAAAAAAACAAATTCTGATGCACACTGCACATGTCTTATTTGTAGTGCAAAAACGACAACAACAACAAGAACAATGAAAGAACAATACAATATTTAAAAATAAAAACAATTTTAACTAACATACATTTATCAGGATTTCAATGGGAAGTGTGGTCCTGCTTCTGGCCAATGAGACAGTCAAGTTAATTAGGATTGTTGTTGTTGTGTGCCTTCAAGTCATTTCAGACTTTGGGCAAGCCTAAGTCTAAAATTTATGTATTTATTATTTATTTATTTACTGCATTTATTTACTACATTTGTATCACACCCTTCTCACCCCAAAGGGGACTCAGAGTGGCTTACAAATTATATGTACATACAATATATTACATTATTAGTATAGCACAATATGAGCATTATGTATTACTATATTGAATTATACCACTATACTGTAATATTATTAGTAATATTATATGTAATATAGAATATATAATTAATATTATTATATGGTATTATTATTAGTATTATATTGTATTACATTATAATGTTATTATCAATATTATATGTATATACAATATATTATATTATAAAACTGAGAGTGGGGGCCAGGTAAATGACCTCGGAGGGCCGCATCCGGCCCCCGGGCCTTAGTTTGGGGACCCCTGGTGTAGATGAACCCTTGGTCTCTGAGGGAACATTCTTGAAATCTCCAGTTCTTCCCTAAAGCCTAATATTTATCTGTTTTTCCTTCAGGAAGAAGATCCAAACCTTAACTGGAATCCTACTTTCTCCCTTGGAAACCACCGAGTGGTTTGATGGTACAATGTCTTACATCAAGAACTTCTGGGTTTCCTAAACCATTGAAAGTTCATAGATTTGATTGTTGGCCTTCTGAAAGGAAGCAGGAAACTGTGGGAGTGATCTTTGAGCCCAGATGAGGGCTGCCTCAGAACACCGATGGAAAATGGCCCAAACAGAAATAGCTGGAGTGGAAGTAGGGCAGGACCCAGATGCCATCGTAGATGAGAGCAGAGGAGGGTTTGGGGAAAAAATCACAAAAAAGAGCCAAGAAGAGATGCTCTGTTGGGAAGTCCAATGCCAGTGCTTCCGGCAGTTCCGCTACCAGGAAGACAGAGGACCCCGAGAGGCTTTCAACCAACTCCGTCATCTGTGCCATCAGTGGCTGAAGCCCGAGCGACACTCCAAGGCGGAGATGCTGGACCTGGTGCTCCTGGAGCAGTTCCTGGCCGTCCTTCCTGCGGAGATGGAGCGCTGGGTGAGGGAATGTGGGGCAGAGACCAGTTCCCAGGCCGTGGCTTTGGCTGAAGGATTCCTCCTGAGTCGGGAACAAGAGGAGAAGGCGCTGCAGGAAGAAGAACAGGTGATACCATTCATTCAGCGGTTTTGTGCCCCTAATCCAAAAGGAAAATGTAGGGTTGGTTTGCTGTGAGTTTTTCATGCTGTATTGCCATGTTCCAGAAGTATTATCTCCTAACCTTTCACCTGCATCTGTGGCTGGCCTCTTCAGAGGTTCTGTTGGCAGTGAAGCAAGTGGAGTTTATATATACCTGTGGAATGTTCAGAGCAGGAGAAAGAACCCTTGTCCATTTACAGCAAGTGTGAATGTTGCAATTAGCATTTGAGTAGCCCTGAAGTTTGCAAAGTTAATCTTTTATTGGTATCTGCATAAAGGTGGCCTGGTTTCTGTTGCCTGGAAGCATCCTCTGGGAGGTGTTAACTGGCACTTGATTGCTTGATTTAAAGTCTTAATTCTGGTACTTTTTTAAAAATATTGATAGCCAATTGGTATTGAAACAATTGGTATTGTTTATTTTCATGGTGTCCTCATTTCTGTTGAAATTGTCCATATGCTTATGGATTTCAATGGCTTCTCTGTGTAGTCTGGTATAATGGTTGTCAGAATGATCCATAAACATAATTGCAACATCACACTTGCTTTAAACGAACAAGGGTTCTTTCTCCCACCCTGGACATTTCATAGATATCGATACACTCCACTTGCCTCACTTCCAACAAACCTCTGAAGATGTCATTAATCACAGGTGCAGGCAAAATGTTAGGAGCAAATGCAACTGGATATGGCCATACAGTCCAGAAAACTCACTGCAACCCAGTGATTCCAGCCATGAAAGCCTTCAACAATATGAAGGGCTGATTATAGACATTTTATACTGTTCAAGTCATTAAATGTATTGAAATGTATGAAAACTTACTATTATATGAACCTTAAAATCTTAATCACGTCACCTATAAAAGCCCAACCTTCATTGGTTTTTGAATGCCTGAGTGTTTTCCTCCTTGTTCCTGTCTAGCTAGGAAGACTTTAAGTAGAATCAACAGTGAGAGGTTGGAAAGGAAGGGCTGGAGAATTTTTTTTCAAATCGCATTTCTGGGTTGCAGTAGACAAGAACCTAAAACCCGGGGTGGAGAAGAATTGGGATTCTGTTGTAGTTCGCCCTACTGTAGAAGTGTGTGCCTGCCAATAACAGGCAAAGAAAACAGCAGCTGCCCCCAGAATCCCTCACTGAACATGTGCAACTAGCAAAACAGAAGCAAAAAAGTCCAAAGTTGTTTAAATGTACACTTTTCCTTCACTTGGTCTTTTCCCCACTCTGGATCTTTTCTCATTTCTTTTCCAGGAACCATTAGTGGAAGAGACTGTCGGTTTCTCTCCAGTGACGGCAGCTTCGAGAGGCATTAGACAGAAACCCTTTTTCCAGTGGATTGTGGAGAAGTCAGTCCAAGCAGATACATTACTGTGTAAGGTTTTCAAGGGCTCAGTTAACCATCCCTCACTTTGTTTTTGTAGTTATCAACCTTCAAGTTGTTTCTGACTTTATGGCAACACCAAGGCAAACCTATGTGTCCCCCTGGGGAAATAGGGTGGCCTATAAATAATAATAATAATAATAATAATAATAATAATAATAATAATAATAATAACAACAACAACTTTAATTTTATATCCCGCCTCCATCTCCCTGAAGGGACTCGGGGCTGCTAACATAAGAAAACATATATAGATATATGTGATATATCTATATTATAGATATGGATAGATATATGATATATCTAGATTATAGATATAAAGATAGATATATATGATGTATCTAGAATATCCAAATCTATATTTATAATCTATATATATATATATATATGATATATCTAGATTATAGATAGATATGATATATCTAGAATATATAGATATAAATACATATGATATATCTAAATTACAGATATAGGTATAGCTATAGATATATATATGATATAGATAGATATAGATAGATATACAGTTTAGTCTCGCTTATCCAGTGTTCTGTATTATCCAACGCAGTCTGCCTTTTAGTAGTCAATGTTTTTGTAGTCAATAAATAAAGTATTGTTACTAATATTTTTATTATGACGCCCATGTCTCGGCAAGAATTTATTCAGAGGGGATTGCCTTTTTCTTCCTTTCAGGCCAGGAGTGATTTGCCTAAGGTCACCTATCCCCTTCCCCTACAAATTGCTGCAGATATAGCAGCCCATAGTGTTATGGCCAGTGTATTTCCTTACAACCTCTGTTGTTTTTTGCCAGATGACAGAATGAGACCATTGATCCATTCCCAGCTGTCTCTTCGTGACGGAGCAGAATTGGCATTGGCTCAGTCTGATGAGGTATGGCATGATAATTTCACCTTAAGGTAAGCATGGGCCAACTTCAGCCCTCCCTCCAGGTGTTTTCGACTTCAACAAAGCATCAATTTGAAACCATAAGAGTTGACGGAAATTCTACATGCAGTTTCTTTTCTTTTCTCCCCTTCTTTCAGGGCCCAGTCACCTTTGAGGACATCGCTTTGTATTTCACTGATGAGGAGTGGGCTCTGCTTAACCCAGACCAAAGGGCCCTGCACGTGGAAGTAATGGAGGAGAACTGCGCAAACCTGGCCTCTCTGGGTAGGTGAAGTCTCCTTCTGTAGAGGTTTTTAAACAGGCTGAATGGCCATCTGCCAGGAGTGCTTTGACTGTCTTCCTGCCTGGCGGAAGGGAGCCGGACTAGATGGCCTTTGAAGGGTCTCTTCAGACTATGACTGCAGGAAAAGCTGAAGAAACTTTGCTCAGAGTTTTGGTCCAAATGTCCAAAATGTTTGTAATGATTACAGGGACTAGATCTATTCAGTTCCCAGTTCAACTAAGGCTTAGTGGGTCTATCAAAATGAAGCAGAATCAGAAGTGCCCCAGCGTCATGCTTTTATGAATTACATCAAAGCATTAAGAAGAGATGCTAAGTTAGCTCACATCCCTGTCCTCCATCATTGCTGCAATTTTTCAGAGTCTCTAGGATGGCTGAACTAGATACAGCTAAAGCTGGTTGGTCGCAGTTTGAGGATATCTGTGTTAGAATCACTGCAGTTACTGGAACTGAGATTATGATATTAGTTTACTTGCTGTTTGCTTGATTTATTGCTAAATGGCCAGTTGGTATGTGCCCAATAAAGCAGAACTGCAGCAGGTTAAGTGCACTTTTGGTTGCTGTCCTAGGCAGCCTTTACTCCTTGGGGGAGTCTGGGGGAAGGTTGGTGTTATGGCATTATAATTCTACAATGTTGTGACGCCCTGGTGTCTTATATTTGAGCAGAGGGAAAGATCTATGCCAAACTATGAAAAGGATATGAATAATGTCTTAGGGCAGTGGTTCTCAGCCTGTGGGTCCCCAGATGTTTTGGCCTTCAGCTCCCAGAGATCCTAACAGCTGGTAAACTGGCTGGGATTTTTGGGAGTTGTGGGCCAAAACACCTGGGGACCCACAGGTTGAGAAACACCATCTTAGGGGATGCCGTAGGTGGCCAGTCCAATATGCTATCGGCAATATACAAACACTGCAATCCAACTACGGTTCTGATAATATCATAGGAGTTAATGCAATCCCCTTGAATTATAGGCAGTGCAGTTGTAGTGGAGCAGGATGTTCATGTGATAACGATTATTATGTTATGCATCCCTTAGGCATATTAAATGTGTATAGGATGAATGTGAGAGCTGATTATCACTCCTAACACATTATTCTGAAAATTCGAAATCCCCAACAGAACTAAGCAGAGTTCTTCTGCAGCAAATGGTTGCGAAAGTTGTACAGTGAAGAAATGTGGTGCTTTAAAGAGAGTTCTATGGATACTTTGAACTGTCAAAAAGACAAATTAATGGGTCCTAGAGGAAATCAGGTCGAGAAATCAAGATGATTAAACTGTGAAGTTTCATAATCAGGATGCAACTGACATTGGAAAATATAACAGACATTGGGAAAATGGTAGTAAAAAAAGGAAGACCACATCACAATTGGATTTATTTTATTGAAGCAGCTATTGACCTGAGTTTGTAAGACCTTAACTGTCAGAGTCTAGAAAATCTTGGAGTTAAAATCAAGCTCACAACAATAAATTGCTGAAGACAAGTTGTTTTATTCCTTCTTTCCACAATCCTAAAAATACAGTTCTAAAGTTTCCCGCTCAAACCTCCCATATATATCAGCCCCAACTCCCATCCACCCTTACTGGCCAAACAATGTGTTCAGAGTCTGTTGACTGCAGTTTCAATTTCTCTCACAAAACAGATGTTTTATTTACACTACCTTTCCCAACTGTTCCCAGGTTCCCTCCCCCACCTCTCTTCTTTATGCCAGAGAACCAAAGCAGCCAGTCCCAGGCTGATACGGTGATCCTGAATTAACTTTGCTGATAACAACAACAACAACTTTATTTTTATATCCTGCCACCATCGCCCCTCGGGGACCCGGGGCGGCTTACATGGGGCCAAGCCCAACAATACAGTTAAAATAGAATAAACAAAAAACATAATATACAGTATAAAAGTATATAAAAACAGCATACAGTATAAAACGGGAATAGTAAGCAATGCTTAATAATATCAACCGACAACCAGACAGAGTTACTATCTTCTTCATGGGTGGGAGGCGTAAAGTAGTAAAATAAAATAAAATTATGGCTAAAATACGTAAAAAGAAAAGGACCTAATAAAGTGCAGGATAGATTATTAATACCCTCTGGATCCGATGGTGACACTGGGCTTATATTTATTTATTTATTTACATCACTTTTACCCCGCCTTTCTCTCCGAGGAGACTCAAAGCGGCTTACAGTAAATAGGCAAAAATTCAATGCCTAAAAACAATGTAAAAACAACAATTCATATAAAACAATCTACAAAACAACAGTTCATATAAAACAGGTACCATTACAAAATAAAATCACATTATATAAATTTTTAAGAATGTCCAAGATTAAAATCCATTCATCCAGAATCCTCAAGTCTTCGTACAGGTCATGTAAAATACATGTTCTCATTCATTAAAAGCTTGCGTGCACAACCATGCCTTTAAGGCTTTCCTGAAGCCTAGGAGAGTTGGTATCTGCCTTATGTTGCTGGGGAGGGTGTTCCATAGCCGAGGAGCCACCACCGAGAAGGCCCTGTCCCTCGTTCCCACCAGCCTTACCTGCGAGGCTGGTGGGACCGAGAGCAGGGCCTCCCCCGATGATCTAAGAGTTCTAGAGGGCTCATAGGGGGAAATACGTTCGGACAGGTAAGATGGGCCAGAACCATTATAGAATATTTCCATTCAAAAGTGTGTGACTAGCATAGACTGTTGAGCATAGATTTTAAAAATCGAAAACCAAATCTGTGTGAATGATTTGGATGAACTGAAAGGCATTATTATTGTTATTATCATTGTTATAATATTCCACTTTTATCTTAATTGAGATGCAAAGCAGTTCAAATGTAACATGACAGGATATCCAATGGGCCTTCCCAGATTAATAGGAAATCTCCAATACCAAGTCCCATAAGCACTTTATTAGATTTAAGATCGCATATCGCACTCTGCACTTGCCCTATAAGCCTTATATATCACCTGTCACATCAGCACTTTTAATCTTGTACCCATTACTCTGGCCCGGCCCAGTTCTATTGTGTTTTAGCGTATTGTTATTGCTTGTGGTTTATACTGTGTTAATTCTTTTAATTTGCCTTTGTTTTGTATTGTTATATTGTGTGTTGAGGCCTTGGCCTTTGTAAGCCGCATCGAGTCCTTCGGGAGATGCTAGCGGGGTACAAATAAAGTTTAATAATAATAATAATAATAATAATAATAATAATAATAATAATAATATGCCTTCTTCCCTCTAGGCTTTATTCTGTCAGGTACTATGGGAGTAAATTGATTTTGTTCCCTATCTTAATATTCTCTTTTCTCTGTCGGGCTTTTACTTGTTTTCTCTCATTACGTTTACAGACGATGGCTGGGATGGCAAGGATGAGGAAGAACATGGAGTCATGCTGGAAAGAACCGTATGTGTAGAAGAACAACAGAAGAGCAAGGAGACGGAGAAGGAAGAGAAAAGGGATGCTAGATGGCTTCTTTCTCAGGGTGGCGACGATATCTGTGAGATCCCAGTCCCAGAAAAACCAGAGACAGGGAAGGGTGGCTGTGAGTGCCTGTTGTGTGGTGAACGTTTTGACAGCAAGTCAGGCCTGAAGGCTCATGCGAAGCTGCACAAGGAGGAGAGGCCCTTTCCGTGCCCAGACTGCGGGAAGAGCTTCTCTCAGAGGAAAGGCCTCATTAGGCACCAGCGCATCCACACGGGCGAGAAACCCTACGCCTGCTTGGCGTGTGGGAAGAGCTTCCGCCAGAGCGCGGCCCTCATCACGCACCAGCGCATCCACACCGGGGAGAGGCCGTACACATGCCGGGAGTGTGGGAAGAGCTTCTGCCAGAAAACCACGCTGGTTCGCCACCAGAGGATTCACACGGGGGAGAAACCCTACGCTTGTGCCGACTGCGGCAAGAGCTTTAGCCACAGGTCTCAGCTGACGTCCCACATCCGAGTCCACACCGGGGAGAAGCCGTACACGTGTTTGGAGTGCGGGAAGAGCTTCAGCCAGAACACCAACCTTACTCTGCACCAGAGGACCCACACGGGAGAGAAACCCTTCCGGTGCCTGGACTGCGGGAGGAGCTTCAGCCACAGTTCGACCCTCATGGCGCACCAGAGGACCCACACGGGAGAGAAGCCCTTCACGTGCGTGGCGTGCGGGCAGAGCTTCGCCCAGAACGCGAGCCTCATTTTCCACCAAAGGACCCACACCGGGGAAAAGCCGTACGCTTGCTCCGAATGCGGGAAGAGCTTCAGCACCAGTACCAGCCTCACCTCGCACCGGAGGACTCACACGGGGGAGAAGCCATACATTTGCCCCGAATGTGGAAAGAGCTTCTGCACGAGCACCAACCTTGTGACGCATCAGAGGATCCACACAGGGGAGAAACCGTTCAAGTGCTCCGAGTGCGGAGAAAACTTCCGCAAGAAGGCGCATCTGCTGCGGCATCACATGACGCACACCGGCGAGAAGCCATACAACTGCTTGGACTGCGGGAAGAGCTTCAGTGAGAAGAGGAACCTCATTTCCCACCAGAGGAGCCACTCGGCATATTGGAACGAGGATCCTCAGAGCAGTTATTGGGTTCCCACATCTCTAAACTTCGAGGGTGTCGCTCTTCCCCAGGAATCTGGGTGTTTCCAGAACTCCCTGATTAACCACCCTGACCAAGTAGAAAGTTTGGAGTGTTTTACTCTGTTTCTAAACAATTAGAGGATAATTGGTCAAACCTTCCTTGGTTACTCTTGAAATCAGCAAATACCAGAGAAGTGGGGGGGGAACAATATTAAACTTTATGAATGAAACAAAGCCTGGAGTAATCTATACACAATAAAAGTGAAAAATGTGTGTGTGTATGTGATGGAGGTGTCCACTTACATAGACAGACTCCCACTTACGCAAAGATCTATAACTTCTACCACACAGGAGCCACCGATGGCAGGTTACAGTGAACACCACATCCCAGGGTTCCTTTCTCCATTAGTGTGGAATTTGCATGACCCTGCCTACTGCCTCTCTCTTAACTCTTTCCTACCATTTGCATGACCTCGCCAACTACCTCTCCCTTAACCCTTTCCTACCCTTTCCTATGGCACACAGCAAACAGAGGAATTGATCAGCAACTGAACAGAGGTTGGGGGACTGACTCAACAGGATGGCAGTTGTAGTTCACCCTTCATCAAGACACAGCACTGTGACGCCCACTGACAATGGGACTGGGCCACTTTTGGCACACAGAACCCCCATGGCCAGGTTTACGGGGAATAATAATAATAATACTTTATTTTTGTATTGGGGCAGCTAACACAGGGCCAAGCCCAAAGGACATAATGTAAACAAGATAAAATATATAACAAGACAATAAAAACAAGTTGACCTTGATTTATAGGAGTTGTAGTTCATCTGCATCCAGATAACACTGAACCCAGTCCACATCGGATCTGGACCAAATTTGGCACACAGACCCAACATGGCCAGCTGTGCCGTATTTGGGTATGACTGACCCACGATTTTGAGAATTGTAGTTTACCCACATCGTTATTTATTTTGTTTTTGGGAGCATTCATAAAAATCAAAGACTTGCACTTTTTTCTAATAAATAGTGTCACTAATTAACTAAATGATATTACCTAACACCCCAAATCAAACAGTGCCTTTTTCATATAACCAGGGCATCGCCAGGTAACCAAGCTAGTAATAAATAAAAAAAGAGTATTGACAAGAAGTATTGACTTAAATATAAGGGCTTGCAGTCCTCTGGGGCATCGCATGGGTTACTTTCACACCATAAAGCTGTAGCCTTGGGATCTCTGGTTATGGCTAAATGCAGCAGGATCCTGAAACTAGCGGTTTGCCGGGAGAATTTGAATGCCATGCACAACCACAATTCCAAGCATTGTATAGAATAGAGCCATTGCAGTTAAAGTGTTATAATTGTGTAGTGTGGTGGAGACTTTCAAAACAAATTTATAGGTACCTAATGGCTTCTAGGATTTGGTTTTTTCCCTTTCTAGGGTGGCACCTAGACTGTAGAATTAATGTGGTTTGACACCACTTTGCCATGGCTCAATGCTATGGGATCATCGGAATAATCAGGTCCACAAAAAGCTAAAGTCGCAAATATACAATTGAACATACAATTGTCAATTTGTTCTAAGACAAGCCTGGGCAAACTTTGGCCCTCCAGGTGTTTTGGACTCCCACAATTCCTAACTGCCTCTCCCTTAACCCTTTCCTATCCTTTCCTATGGCACACAGCAACTGAACATACTAGAGAGGTTTCGGAAGAAGTCACCATGATTTAGAGGAGTTGTAGGGACTGGGATGTATAATTCACCTGCAATCTAAGAGCACTCTTAACCCCACACTTTCCACACAGACTCAACACGGCCAACCTTGAATCCTGCCAGGTGTTTCAGGCAGATTGCCCTGGGAATCTGGGAGTTGTAGTTCACCCTTATCCAGAGAACACGAAACCCAACCGACGACAGATCTGGACCAAACTTGCCACACAGATCCAACACAGCCAACTTTGTATACTGGCGGGGTTTGGGGGTGATTGAATTTGGCATCCGGGGGTTACAGTTCACCCATATTCAGACCACTGAATCCTGCCATCATCCGATCCAGACCAAACTTAGCACACATACCCACCATGGCCAATTGTCAATACTGGGACTGTTTCAGGGTGATTGCCCTGGGAATCTGGGAGTTGTAGTTCAGCTTTATCCAGAGAACAGTGAACCCACCAGATGATGGATCTGGACCAAACTTGGCACACAGACCCAACATGGCCAACTGTGAATACTGGCACTGTTTTGGGGTGATTGCCCTGGGAATCTGGGAGTTGTAGGTCAGCTTTATCCAGAGAACACTGAACCCAGCAGATGACGGATCTGGACCAAACTTGGCACACAGACCCAACATGGTCAAATGAGAATACTGGGGGAGTTTTGAGAGGGTTGACCCAAGATTTTTGGAAACCGTAGTTCACCCACATCCTTATGCATTTCTAATGGGAGCATTCATAAAAAAACAAAAACAAAGAATGAGTCCTTTTCATAGCGTAACATATGACCAGACTAATATTACCTATCATCCAAAAACAAACAAAGCCCCTTTCAATTAACCCAGGTATCGCCGGGTACTCAAGCTAGAAATAATAATAATAATAATAATAATAATAATAATAATAATACATCACACAGTCCTAGACACTTGGGAAGTGTTCGACTTGTGATTTTGTGATATGAAATCCAGCATATCTATCTTGTTTGCTGTGTCATAATAAAATAATAATAATAATACATCACAGTTGTGGAAAGGAAAAAGGTTTGGATCATTGATGTTGCCATTCCAGGTGACAGTCGCATTGACGAAAAACAACAGGAAAAACTCAGCGGCTATCAGGACCTCAAGATTGAACTTCCAAAAAAAAAGCTGATAAGGAGAAGACCTGGCTGTGGCTCACGAATGGGACCCTGAAGAAGGAGACAGAAGGCCTGATCCTTGCAGCCCAGGAGCAAGACATCAGGACAAAGGCAATTCAGGCCAAGATCGAAAAATCAGCTGATGACCCAAAATGCAGACTGTGCAAGGAAACCGACGAAACCATTGATCATATCCTCAGCTGCTGTAAGAAAATTGCACAGACAGACTACAAACAGAGGAACAACTATGTGGCCCAAATGATTCATTGGAACTTATGCCTCAAGTACCACCTGCCAGCAGCAAAGAACTGGTGGGATCACAAACCTGCAAAGGTTGTGGAAAATGAACACGCAAAGATACTGTGGGACTTCCGAATCCAGACTGACAAAGTTCTGGAACACAACACACCAGACATCACAGTTGTGGAAAAGAAAAAGGTTTGGATCATTGATGTCGCCATCCCAGGTGACAGTCGCATAGACGAAAAACAACAGGAAAAACTCAGCCGCTATCAGGACCTCAAGATTGAACTTCAAAGACTCTGGCAGAAACCAGTGCAGGTGGTCCCGGTGGTGATGGGCACATTGGGTGCCGTGCCAAAAGATCTCAGCCGGCATTTGGAAACAATAGACATTGACAAAATTACGATCTGCCAACTGCAAAAGGCCACCCTGCTGGGATCTGCACGCATCATCCGAAAATACATCACACAGTCCTAGACACTTGGGAAGTGTTCGACTTGTGGTTTTGTGATACGAAATCCAGCATATCTATCTTGTTTGCTGTGTCATAATAAAATAATAATAATAATAATAATAATAATAATAATAATAATAATAATAATAATAATACATCACACAGTCCTAGACACTTGGGAAGTGTTCGACTTGGGATTTTGTGATACGAAATCCAGCATATCTATCTTGTTTGCTGTGTCATATAATAATAATAATAATAATAATAATAATAATAATAATAATAATAATAATACATCACACCGTCCTAGACACTTGGGAAGTGTTCGACTTGGGATTTTGTGATACGAAATCCAGCATATCTATCTTGTTTGCTGTGTCATAATAAAATAATAATAATAACAATAACAATAACAATAACAATAATAATAATAATAATAATAATAATACATCACACAGTCCTAGACACTTGGGAAGTGTTCGACTTGTGGTTTTGTGAAACGAAATCCAGCATATCTATCTTGTTTGCTGTGTCATAATAAAATAATAATAATAATAATAATAATAATAATAATAATAATAATAGAGATCCTATAGAGAACACTGGTCTAGGCATTTATACGTCCTCCAGCATGGTCAAATTCCAACAGCATTGTGGTGAAGGACCTGGAAATTCCCTAATGCTCTCTCATGTTTGTTTGCTTTTTAAGTGCTTTATTATTAGTGATTTTTCCCACTTTTGTGGGCATCCCTTTGCCCCGGCAAATCTGGAGAGTGGACTGTATTTGGAAGGAACACAGCTAAGAAATATCAAATCCTGCAGGCTAACGTTCAGATAAAGGCTATAGCAGGTCACTCCTGAGAGCATTTCTTCCCTTTGACATCCTTTGGCACGTATCCAAACACATGCCCTAGTGTTGTGCTCTTGCTTCCCAGTTTCCAAGAAATCGTGGAGACACATTCCAACTTCCCCACCGGCTGTTTGGTTTCCTGACTCAGCCCACTTTTTTTGGAGAAAGAAGAAGTACACATGGAAACTCATTTTCACTTTCATTCGTTGTCCCTGGCAAAAGCAAAAGTGCACAGAATCTGCCTGCAGAGAAGCTGAGGCTGGGTGTATCCGTGGTGCGGGTTCGAGATAACCAACCGTGGACACCCTCTTCCTATTTATAGGACTGGGCATTGAGTTCCTGGCCGGGAGGAAAGATGGAGAATTCGCTCAGAGATCAGCTGAAATGCTATGGCCTCCTTTTCCTGAGTATCGCCGGTGTTTACGGACTTGCTTTGGGTGAGTTTGATGCACGACCCCAACTAAACAACACAGATCACGTCTTGCATCCAGTGTTGCTCTATTTTTGCCAATGTTTTGTGTGTCACCTGTGGACTGATGGGGAGTCAATTAATTTCATAAAGTTTTCTTAGGAAAGGAAGACTCAGAAGTAATTCGGTGAGTTCATCTGAAATGCTGTCTACACCCACTGGGATTCATTTGTGGTCTCCCGTCCAAGTACTAACCAATGCCGACCCTGCTTAGCTTCCAAGATCCGATTTCGTACTCTGTGTCTGTATCCTTGCCCAACAATTGCAGCACCATGAATTTCACCTGGTTTTACTCAGAGATGATTTTGTCAGTTCCTTCCTCTGAAAAAAAAAATATATTGTATATGCATATACAGTAGAGTCTCACTTATCCAACATTCACTTATCCAACGTTCTGGATTATCCAACACATTTTTGTAGTCAATGTTTTTAATACAGCGTGATATTTTGATGCTAAATCCGTAAATACAGCAATTACTACATAGCTTTGCTGTGTATTGAACTACTTTTTCTGTCAAATTTGTTGTTTAACATGATGTTTTGGTGCTTAATTTGTAAAATCATAACCTAATTTGATGTTTAATAGACTTTTCCTTAATGCCTCCTTATTATCCAACATATTCGCTTATCCAACATTCTGCCAGCCCGTTTATGTTGGATAAGTGAGACTCTACTGTAATATTAATAATATTATTTTGTGATACAATATACAGTAGAGTCTCACTTATCCAACAGAAACGGGCCGGCAGAATGTTGGATAAGCGAATATGATGGATAATAAGGAGGGATTAAAGAAAAGCCTATTAAACATCAAATTAGGTTATGATTTTACAAATTAAGCACCAAAACATTTGTTTAACAACAAATTTGATAGAAAAAGTAGTTCAATATGCAGTAATGCTATGTAGTAATTACTGTATTTACGAATTTAGCACCAAAATATCACGATGTATTGAAAACATTGACTACAAAAATGCGTTGGATAATCCAGAACGTTGGATAAGTGAGACTCTACTGTAATACTAATAATACAATATAATAAAATTAATTATATATTATATATTACATGTAATAATAATATTACAATATATAGATATAGTACAATATGGTAATTTATTGCCAGTATTGTGCTATACTAATAATATAATATTGTATGTAAATTTAATTTGTAAGCCGCTCTGAGTCCCCTTCGGGGTGAGAAGGGCGGGATATAAATGTATTAAATAAATAAAGAGCCCACAACACCTTGAATGTTGGGTTTGTGTGTTTTTCAGGCTGTATGGCCATGTTCCAGAAGCATTCTCTCCTGATGTTTTGCCCACATCTATTGCACGCATCCTCAGAAGTTGTGAGGTCCTAGTATCCGAGATCAGATGGGGTGGACTAGATGGCCCTTGGGAACCCTTCCAGCTCCATGATTGTTATATCTGGTGCCTTCATCCCTCTTCCTTTTATTCCTTTACTTTCCTATGATTTTCAAATATTTCATTTTTGGAAAGCAAAAGTTAAAACTTTTCCATTTATATAATGTTTGACTCTACTCTATGTGAGTTTCAATAGGGTTTTCCTTTTCCAGCAATGGCAATTTAAGCCCTTTTCAGGCTGAAGTTACCTGCCTCATGCAAAGATGCTGTGGTCCAAATCAAAAGTAACTTTCCCCAAACTGTGGGATACACTAGCACTGGGTTGTTGTATGTCTTTCGGGCTGTGTGGCCATGTTCCAGAAGTATTCTCTCCTGACGTTTCGCCCACATCTATGGCAGGCATCCTCAGAGGTTGTGAGGTATGGACTCTTTGGCAGAGAGGGTTAAAGACCTTGTAAAATGACAACTCCCGTATTTCCATAGTATTGAGCCATGGCAATTGAAAGTGGTATCGGACTGCACTAATTCTACAGTGTCGCTAAAGCATCATTCCCAGGCCCTTAAGAGCTGGTAATGATAATCAGTATGGGATCAAAGTTGAGTAACTCTGCAATATAAATAGAAAGGGAAACAGAGAGGGCTGGAAGGAAAGTAATACGGGTGAATCACCCGGCCATGATGGTGCCTTTTGCCTTGTGGAGGAAATCCCCAAGGATGTTTTCCTTCCAATGCAAGGAACAGAAGGGATTCCCCTAGAGCTGACAAGACTGGGGATTCTGGAACCTGCAGTCCATATAAAGCATTTCCTTGAGTCTTGGTTTTGTCCTTTGGATTGCTTTGAGGGAGAAAATAGTCAGATGATGGGCTTTTGCATTCCTCCACTGATGAGGAACTGAAAAATATGGATTTTTAAGACATATATTGTATGCACATTAGAAGCAGTGAAATGTAGAAAAATCAGACTCTCTCTGTGTTAGATTTTAGGGATGCACAAGCTGACAGGACAAGCTGGGAGAAGGGGGGCAGTTTTCTATACATTCCAGTGTGAATTGGTTCCTAGTACAGCTTGACAGGTCAAGAGTGGCCTCTTGATGGATCTCTCTTTTGGTGTCTGTGACTTACTACACGCTTTTAAGAGTGCTTAGATAGGAAAATGCTGATTGTGCATATTTATGTCCATGTATGTAAGCATGTGAAGTGACGTACTAATGACGAGATGTATGTAGAAGCATGTTCTTTGTCTGAAAATGTATAAAAGGCAAGTCAACGCCTTGATCGTCTCTCTGGTTTGCTTTTTGGAAGAGATTCCACTTCCAGGGACTCAGCTGAAATAATAAACCGGACGTTTTGGCCTCTCAAAAGGATCTCTCTTTGCGTTATCTCTCCCTTCATCTACAACACCACTTGAGCACAGATTGTACACCTTGCTGCTCTCTGCTGATTCTGTTTATAGAAACCATTATTTCTATGATGATTATTGTTGTGTTGTCAAAGGCTTTCATACCTCACAACCTCTGAGGATGCCTGCCATAGATGTGGGCGAAACGTCAGGAGAGAATACTTCTGGAACATGGCCATACAGCCCGAAAAACATACAACAACCCTATGATTATTATTCTCGTCTTTGCATTTATATTGTGTATAGTCATCTCTCCACATTCATGGAGATTGGGGGTCACAGGACCCCTTTGGAATTGAAAAACTGCAAATAATAAAAATTTAAAGGTTTTTTTTTTAACCTGAGAGAATACCTTTCCTGGAATAGGGGCCGGGCTGTGGCGCCGGCTGGTGAGCAGCTGCTGCAATAAATCACTCTGACCATGAGGTCATGACTTTGAGGCCAGCCCGTGGCGGGGTGAGCACCTGTCAATTAAAAATAAAAAATAGCCCCTGCTCGTTGCTGACCTAAGCAACCCGAAAGATAGTTGCATCTATCAAGTAGGAAATAAGGTACCACTTATAAAAGTGGGGAGGCAAGTTTAACTAATTTACGACGTTGGAATGAGGAAGTGCCGTACAGTGGATGATGAAGCAGCTGCTCCCCCCTGTGGCCAGAATCGAACATCCCCTCAGGAGAAGGTTAAATTGCCTCTGCGTCTGTCTGTCTCAGTCTCTGTTTGATGTGTATATGGGCACTGAATGTTTGCCCTATGTGTGTATAATGTGATTCGCCCTGAGTCCCCTTCGGGGTGAGAAAGAAGGGCGGGATATAAATACTGTAAATAAAATAAATAAATATCCAGTCTCTCCAATCACTCCATGGTCAATGTCCGCCAGATCATACTGGAGAACCTGGGATAATGTGTTGTCGAAGGCTTTCATGGCCGGGATCACAGGGTTGTTGTATGTTTTCTGGGCTGTATGGCTGTGTTCCAGAAGTATTCTCTCCTGACGTTTCGCCCACATCTATGGCAGGCATCCTCAGAGGGTGTGAGGTATCTGAGGACGTTGCCCAGGGGATGCCTGGGTGTTTTTACCATCCTTGTGGGAGGCTTCTCTCATGTCCCCGCATGGAGCTGGAGCTGATAGAGGGAGCTCATCCTCACTCTCCCCGGGTTGGATTCGAATCTGGCAGCCTTCGGGTCAGTAACCCAACCTTCAAGTCGCAAGGCTTTAACCCACTATGCCAGGGGTCCCCAAATTTTTAAAACAGGGGGCTAGTTCATGATCCTTCGGACCATTGGAGGGCTGGACTATAGTTGGCCGCCAAGCAATAATAATAATAATAATCATCATCATCATCATCATCATCGACTTGTGATTTTGTGATACGAAATCCAGCATATCTATCTTGTTTGCTGTATTATACAATGTTGTTGTGTCAATAATAATAAAGAGGGTTGGAAGAGACCCTTTGAGTAATTGAGTCCAACGCCCTTCTCCCTTTGTGCACCAAAAGCACAAGCAAAGCACCCCTGACAGATGGCCTCCCCGCCTCAATATTAATAAATAATAATAATAATAATAATAATAATAATAATAATAAAGGGGGTTGGAAGAGACCCTTTGAGTAATTGAGTCCAACCCCCTTCTCCCTTTGTGCACCAAAAGCACAAGCAAAGCATCCCTGACAGATGGCCTCCCCGCCTCAATATTAATAAATAATAATAATAAAGAGGGTTGGAAGAGACCTTTTGAGTAATTGAGTCCAACCCCCTTCTGCCTTTGTGCACCAAAATCACAAGCAAAGCATCCCTGACAGATGGCCTCCCCGCCTCAATATTAATAAATAATAATAATAATAATAATAATAATAATAAAGAGGGTTGGAAGAGACCCTTTGAGTAATTGAGTCCAACCCCCTTCTCCCTTTGTGCACCAAAAGCACAAGCAAAGCACCCCTGACAGATGGCCTCCCCGCCTCAATATTAATAAATAATAATAATAATAATAATAAAGAGGGTTGGAAGAGACCCTTTGGGTAATTGAGTCCAACCCCCTTCTCCCTTTGTGCACCAAAAGCACAAGCAAAGCACCCCTGACAGATGGCCTCCCCGCCTCAATATTAATAAATAATAATAATAATAATAATAATAATAATAATAATAATAATAATAATAAAGAGGTTTGGAAGAGACCCTTTGGGTCATTGAGTCCAACCCCCTTCTGCCCTTGTGCTATGGGGGCCGGATAAATGGCTTGGATGGGCCGCATGTGGCCCCCGGGCCTTAGTTTGGGGACCCCTGCACTATGCCATCGGGGGCTCCTACTTTAATGTGGTAGGATCCAGGGAAATGTCCATCTTTAGCTCAAGCAGAAGGATATCTCAGGTCAGCAGCCCTTCTCTTGGTGCTGATTTCTTTTTCCTCCTCATTTCAGCCTTGGTGCCTCTGGCAGTGCTTATCTACATGGTGATCATGGAAGTTCAATTCCTCCTCTTCCCAGGAATATTCTTCTCATACGTCAGTAAGTACATCCGTGGCTTTCCTGACTGAGTCTTTCTCCCTGGATTTTTCATTTCTTGCACTCCCTTTTACCCATTATGGCTTTTTTTTCTAGTCCTATCTTCTAATGATATGTCCAAAATATGACAGCTTCAGATTAGTCGTCTTGGCTTCTAGGGAAAGTGCTCTGGGGCTCATTCATTTGTCTTTCTAGCAGTCCAAAAATCTTCCTCCAGCACTACATTTCAATTGTGGTTTCTTCCCATCACTGTTTTTTTTTTATCATAACAGTATGTAGAAATTAGAAATCCGATTTGGAATTCTTAACTTGGTTGAAAATCTTAATTTTAGTACAGTAGAGTCTCACTTATCCAACACTCGCTTATCCAACGTTCTGGATTATCCAAGCCATTTTTGTAGTCAATGTTTTCAATACATCGTGATATTTTGGTGCTAAATTTGTAAATACAGTATTTACTACATAGCATTACTGCATATTGAACTACCTTTTCTGTCAAATTGGTTGTATAACATGATGTTTTGGTACTTAATTTGTAAAATCATCACCTAATTTGATGTTTAATAGGCTTCTCTTTAATCTCTCCTTATTATCCAACATATTCGCTTATCCAACGTTCTGCCGGCCCGTTTATGTTGGATAAGTGAGACTCTACTGTACATTAAAGTTGACTTCCTTCTATTGTGCGGTGCTTTGAAAATTAATCTTTTTATATCCATTTTACCCTTGTTTACCTTATTGCTTATTTTCTCCTTATTTACATGTTCTGGGGTGGTCCATTATTCAATCATTCTTCTCTAAACTATTTTCATATTATTATCTTGCATTTTTCTTTTTTTAAAAAATAGTTTTTGATTGATTCCCAATTTGTTTGTTTTCTTGGTTTTCCGTGGGTGTTTGATAATAGATATGTTAATTTATCCATGTTCATTATCAGTGGCTTTCCTGACTGAGTCTTTCTCCCTGGAGTTTGATTTTTCATTTCTTCCACTCCCTTTTACCCATTATGGCTTTTTTTTCTAGTCCTATCTTCTAATGATATGTCCAAAATATGACAGCTTCAGATTAGTCGTCTTGGCTTCTAGGGAAAGTGCTCTGGGGCTCATTCATTTGTCTTTCTAGCAGTCCAAAAATCTTCCTCCAGCACTACATTTCAATTGTGGTTTCTTCCCATCACTGTTTTTTTTTTATCATAACAGTATGTAGAAATTAGAAATCCGATTTGGAATTCTTAACTTGGTTGAAAATCTTAATTTTAGTACAGTAGAGTCTCACTTATCCAACACTCGCTTATCCAACGTTCTGGATTATCCAAGCCATTTTTGTAGTCAATGTTTTCAATACATCGTGATATTTTGGTGCTAAATTTGTAAATACAGTATTTACTACATAGCATTACTGCATATTGAACTACCTTTTCTGTCAAATTGGTTGTATAACATGATGTTTTGGTACTTAATTTGTAAAATCATCACCTAATTTGATGTTTAATAGGCTTCTCTTTAATCTCTCCTTATTATCCAACATATTCGCTTATCCAACGTTCTGCCGGCCCGTTTATGTTGGATAAGTGAGACTCTACTGTACATTAAAGTTGACTTCCTTCTATTGTGCGGTGCTTTGAAAATTAATCTTTTTATATCCATTTTACCCTTGTTTACCTTATTGCTTATTTTCTCCTTATTTACATGTTCTGGGGTGGTCCATTATTCAATCATTCTTCTCTAAACTATTTTCATATTATTATCTTGCATTTTTCTTTTTTTAAAAAATAGTTTTTGATTGATTCCCAATTTGTTTGTTTTCTTGGTTTTCCGTGGGTGTTTGATAATAGATATGTTAATTTATCCATGTTCATTATCAGTGGCTTTCCTGACTGAGTCTTTCTCCCTGGAGTTTGATTTTTCATTTCTTCCACTCCCTTTTACCCATTATGGCTTTTTTTTCTAGTCCTATCTTCTAATGATATGTCCAAAATATGACAGCTTCAGATTAGTCGTCCTGGCTTCTAGGGAAAGTGCTCTGGGGCTCATTCATTTGTCTTTCTAGCAGTCCAAAAATCTTCCTCCAGCACTACATTTCAATTGTGGTTTCTTCCCATCACTGTTTTTTTTTTTTTTTATCATAACAGAATGTAGAAATTAGAAATCCGATTTGGAATTCTTAACTTGGTTGAAAATCTTAATTTTAGTACAGTAGAGTCTCACTTATCCAACACTCGCTTATCCAACGTTCTGGATTATCCAACGCATTTTTGTAGTCAATGTTTTCAATACATCGTGATATTTTGGTGCTAAATTTGTAAATACAGTATTTACTACATAGCATTACTGCGTATTGAACTACTTTTTCTGTCAAATTTGTTGTCAACATGATGTTTTGGTGCTTAATTTGTAAAATCATAATGTAATTTGATTTTAATAGACTTTTCCTTAATCTCTCCTTATTATCCAACATATTTGCTTATCGAACATTCTGCCAGCCAGTTTATGTTGGATAAGTGAGACTCTACTGTACTTAATGATATGCTGCCCTACCATATCTTGAGGTGCATCTACATTGTAGAATGAATGCGGTTTGACTCACTTTAACTGCCGTGCTATGGAGTTCTGGGAGTTATAATTTGGCAAGGTACCAATTAGGCAGCGAAGACTAAAGGTCATGTAAAACTATAACTTTCAATAGCATTGAACCTTGAACCATGGCAATTAAAGTGTATCAGACTGTATTTCTTTTACAATGTAGATGGACTCGTACGAGGGTTGAATGAAAAGTAATGCCTCCACCTTCATTATTTGGGAATATTTTAATAAATCAAATGCAGAAATAATCCTTAGAAAGTGCTCTTTAACTACCACTATTCACTTTTCCACACAATCACCAGACAATTGGATACATTTCTGCCAACGATGAACAACGATGAAACCGTCACAGAAGAAGTCGACACTCTGTTTCTGCAACCGGCGTCTCACAGGACCCATTGTGCACAGATCTTCCGTTAGCCAAGCAAAGCAATCATGTGACCCACATGTTCTTGTGAAATGCCGATGATGCTTGACATTTCTCTCTGAGTGATACGACGATCGTCCTGAATCAATCTGTCAACCTTTTGCTTGTGAAACTCAGTGGTTGCTGTCACAGGACGTCCAACTCTTTGTTGGTCACGCAAGTCAGATCTTCCCACTCAACATCTTTAAACTTACTCACCCAATGACACACAGGACTCACATCAGCACAATCCCCATAAACAGCTTGCATTCTCTGATGAATCTCCTTTGGGGTGACACCTTCTGCTGTCAAGAATTCAGTGACTTCACATTGCTTAAGTCGCATTGACCAACCGTCTGCGCAGGGTTCCATACTTCGCACTTTAACAACACAACCGTTCAATGCTAAGGCTTCCCGCCAAATGGAACTGTAGAGGAGAGTCTACTGAACAAGCCAGCACCTGCTGCAGACCAGGACTGCCATCTGTTGAGGAGTTACGAAGGTGGAGGCATTACTTTTCATTCAACCCTCGTCATATTCCTTTGATTTGACTACAGTCTCCATTCTGATTTATGGCAACCATATGCGTGTCTGTCTATATACACTCACCCCTTGGCTCTCCACCTATTGTGGATTTGATTATGCTTGGATCTGATGAAAATGATCTTTCTAAGGATCTCCAGAGCCTCCATTACAACTCTGTGGTCAACTTCCAGCCAATGTTGACCATAGAGTGATCCTGGAGAACCGATATATTCAGAGGAAACTTTGCAGGTGCCGTCTTCTGTGGCTGAGAGAGTTTGATTTGCCCAAAGGGTTTTCTGTGACTGAGTGAAGATTTGAACCCCGATGTCGCCATCCCAGGTGACAGTCGCATTGACGAAAAACAACAGGAAAAACTCAGCCGCTATCAGGACCTCAAGATTGAACTTCAAGGACTCTGGCAGAAACCAGTGCAGGTGGTCCCGGTGGTGATGGGCACACTGGGTGCCGTGCCAAAAGATCTCAGCCAGCATTTGGAAACAATAGACATTGACAAAATTACGATCTGCCAACTGCAAAAGGCCACCCTGCTGGGATCTGCACGCATCATCCGAAAATACATCACACAGTCCTAGACACTTGGGAAGTGTTGGACTTGTGATTTTGTGATATGAAATCCAGCATGTCTATCTTGTTTGCTGTGTCATACAATGTCGTTGTGTCAATAATATAATAATAATGTTTGTTTTCCTTTCTTAAATGAGACTCAAAGTATTTAACACCCCGGTAATGACAAGATTTGTATGCGTACACAAACACATGACAAAAGCCAGCATGGTGTAAGTGGTTCGAGATCTTTTGGCACAGCACCCAGTGTGCCCATCACCACCGGGACCACCTGCACTGGTTTCTGCCAGAGTCTTTGAAGTTCAATCTTGAGGTCCTGATAGCGGCTGCGTTGTTCCTGTTGTTTTTCGTCAATGTGACTGTCAGCTGGGATGGCAACATCAATGATCCAAACCTTTTTCTTTTCCACAACTGTGATGTCTGGTGTGTTGTGTCCCAGAACTTTGTCTGTCTGGATTCGGAAGTCCCACAGTATCTTTGCGTGTTCATTTTCCAATACTTTTGCAGGTTTGTGATCCCACCAGTTCTTTACTGCTGGGAGGTGGTACTTGAGGCATAAGTTCCAATGAATCATTTGGGCCACATAGTTGTGCCTCTGTTTGTAGTCTGTCTGTGCGATTTTCTTACAGCAGCTGAGGAGATGATCCATGGTTTCGTCGGTTTCCTTGCACAGTCTGCATTTTGGGTCATCGGCTGATTTTTCGATCTTGGCCTGAATGGCCTTTGTCCTGATGGCTTGCTCCTGGGCTGCAAGGATCAGGCCTTCTGTCTCCTTCTTCAGGGTCCCATTCGTGAGCCAGAGCCAGGTCTTCTCCTTATCAGCTTTTCCTTCAATTTTGTCAAGGAACTTTCCATGCAATGTTTTGTTGTGCCAGCTGTCAGCTCTAGTTTGTAGTGTGGTTTTCTTGTACTGATTTTTTGTCTGTTGTGCTGTGAGGAGTTTCTGATTTTTATTATTGTTGTTGTTGTTATTTTCCTTCTATCACCTGCTTTTTCCCACTCCTTTCAGCCTCGTGGTATAACGAAAGGTCCATCCATATCAAAGACCTCTTGGGAAGCATTGTTCTTCTTCTGCTTGCAGCTGGACTAAGTAAGTAAACTTAGACCAAAGAATCAAACAGTTGGAAAGGACACCCAGGGGCCATCCAGGCCAATCCAGGACTATTAGGGGTGTATTTGCACTGTAGAAACAATGCAGTTTTGTGGTGAATTTAAGCTAGGACCGTGGATAAAAAGATCTGTACCTGGTGAGTGTATGCTAAACTGAAAGGGTCAAGACAGAGAAATAACTCACCAGGTTGAAAACAAGCCACAGAGATTTATTAAAATTCAGCCAAAAAGGATGCAAGTACAGCAATTTGCTTCAAAATATTCAAGCATAAACAAACAGAGAAAGCAAGACGTTTGACAGCTATTCAAACCTCCCGCTCCCTCCGGATTGGCCAAAAAGGGGGCCGGTCTGGATCCACACCCTGATTGGCTGGAAACTGTGATGATATCAATGAGTTATCGAAGGCTTTCATGGCCGGGATCACAGGGTTGTTGTATGTTTTCCGGGCTGTATGGCCATATTCCAAAAGTAGTCTTTCCTGACGTTTCGCCCACATCTATGGCAGGCATCATCACAACCTCTGAGGATGCCTGCCATAGATGTGGGCAAAACGTCAGGAGAGAATGCTTCTGGAACATGGCCATACAGCCCGGAAAACATACAACAACCCTGTGCTGATATCACCTTTGCTGGGGAAATAACAACTGGAGATTGGCTGGTGAGAGAACAATCAGCTGTTGTGATGCCTCCCTGGGAGAAGGCATAATCCAGAGAGACAATGTGAGTGAGATCTCAATAAGCTTTTGGTTAATTCAACTGTCTAGTTCTGTGTTGGCCAAAGATAAGAGCTTCAGAAAACCAAGGTGAGAGGCTCCTAGAACAAAGAGCTTGACTGTCAATAAAGGAGTTTCACAAATGCACACACCCCAAGTTTCTGTTTTCTCGGGAAGCAATCTCTCAGCCTTGGGTGAATCATGTTGTACAAGCAGTCTTTGCTTATCTGGGCTGGCATGGGAAATCACCTGTCTTGGAACAATTGATTCAGTGATGATCTGTTTTGGGAAACAGCCAGAGGGGTTTGTCCAGCCTTCCTGTTACCAAGTGATTATCTCAGCGGGGTTATGGAGAGGTGACTATCACTGGGCTATATCTTGATACATCTATATATATAAAAGGGTAATGAAATTTCGGCCTAGGACAAAACAACAAAACTACACATGCCAGAAACACTAAAATTGGCAGCACAACCCCTCATCCATGCCTCTACGTTCATACAACAAACAGCTCCAGCTACTCCAGAAAACGGCCAGGCTTTGAGACTGCAAGGCTATTCACTGCTATTCCACCTGGCCAACAAAGGATTCCCATAAGCCACAGCAACGCGTGGCCGGGCAAAGCTAGTTTTATATATAAGAAATAGATACAGTACACGGAAAAATACAAGTTACAAAGAAAGTCAAGAAAAATAGATACAATTTATTGAAGGCTTAGAAACCATAAAATCTTTGTGGAGTGAACCTCCCACTGGTGCACTCCCAATCTGATGCTTCAAACTCGCGAAAGTCCAAAAAAGATTTTTTAAAAAATAGGAATAAAATCATATATTTATTACAGAGCCCTTGGTGAACTATAAGTCTTCCAGGAGAGAGGGTATAGTAGCCCAACAACAGGTTTGACTCCACTTGAATTGCCCTGGCTATGGAAGCATGGGAGCTGTAGTTTGGTGAGGCACCAGCAGAGAAGGCCAAAGACTATAAAACTAAAGCTCCCATAACTTCCATACAATTGAATCATGACAGTTAAAATGGGGTCAAACTATTAATTCTACAATAGAAATACAGTCTTGGAGGTGGCCATCTAAACACTGTTTAAAGAATTTGCAAGGCACTGCTATCTATGGAGTGGTATTATTCCTAATTTGGCATTGAATCCTCATCCAGGTAGCCATATTAAATTTTTTAGATTTCATATCGTTTTAGATCAAAGCTCAGCAAACTTCCATTTCATTTTTGACTACAGCTCCTAGATTCCTCCACTAGCCAGCACAAACAGGTGCGGGGCTGAGGGGCAGATACATAACCTTAGCAGCGCAGCAGTAGTTGGA
The DNA here is from genome assembly GCF_035594765.1 of Anolis carolinensis. NCBI lineage: Eukaryota > Metazoa > Chordata > Lepidosauria > Squamata > Anolidae > Anolis > Anolis carolinensis. The sequence continues at coordinate 6,912,569 of NC_085842.1, forward strand.
TGGAATCAGTGGAGCTCAGAACGAAGAGACACTCAGAGACGTTGGTAAAACTATTTACAAAGTTTTACTGTATCAACACAAACAGACTAACAGACTGAAATGGCAGACAAGGGCATGAGGCAATGAGACAAAGAGAGTTCCGGAGGTTGTAGAGAAAATGACTTTTATTCTCAGTGGCCAGTGAGAATACAGCAATAAAGAAAAAGACCTTCCCCTGTCATCAGGAAAGCGAAGGTACGGGAACAGAGAATCACAGGTTCTTATATACCCTTTTCCCTCCATTTACTGCGTCACACAGGTATTATCAATCACCAATTAGTGTCAAAAAAAAAGTCTTACTGGGCACTTAACTAAAAGCTATCTTTGCATTTTCCTAAAATATAGACTACTTTCAAGACCTCTGACCCTCCATTAGCCTTATCTTTGGAATTCTCGTCTCATCCATTAGGGGTTCTCATCAGTTAAGGAGAATCCCAGTTATCTCAGCTGTCAGAGACCTATTAGCACTCCCCTCATGGCGCTAGATCTTAACTTGACATCCCAAAAAGCCTTAATTTGTCTTTTGTCCATTAGCTTATCCATTCTTGTTGACACTTAACATATGTCTCTAGCACTCGAGTGAACTTTGGTCTGCTAGGGGTAGACAGTTATTTTGCTGAGCAGAGTGTATTTTTAAGGCTAGCACACAATCTGCTGGTGATTACATATTTTCTTATATCTATTTCTTTAGCATGATTACATTCAATATATGGTTTCCAATACAAGTATTATATTTTCCCAATACACCTTCATCAAGACGACAGATGAACACAGGACTTGACTCAAACTCTATGCAGACAGAACTCAACTGAACTGACACAATCAATATGCACATACACTTGTGTCTGGATACTCCCTAGTTCCAGCCACACAACAAGGTCATCATAGCTTCTTGGCAATTAACTCTTTCCACACTATGGTGCATTCTGGATGATGCAATCAATTGCAATACAAGCATGGCACAAATTGCATTTAAACACTATCAATACACAAATCCCACATTAACATAACCACACTTAAAGTCAGAGCATTTCAGAATGGTTAGAGGTATACAATAGCCTGAGAGCACATCCAGTCCAACCCACTTCTTCCATGAAGAAAATACACAATCCAATCCCTCCCGACAGATGGTCACCCAGTCTCTGCTTAAACCCTCCAGAGACTCCCATTCCACTATGATACATTTCTTTTCATCATGAAGTTCTTCCTAATATTAAGCAGAATCTCGTTTCCTGGAGCTAGAATCCATTTCGAATCCAGTAATCAGAAGAATGTCCAAGGTTTGTCATTTCCTTGTGGTCATATTTTTCTTCTCTCCATTTCAGTTTTGGAGTCTAGTGAAGAGCTCACTGTTGCTCATAAAATATTTGTTATTGGCTCCCTTGTCATCAAATTGTATATCGGTAAGTAAAATATGAATGTATCTGGCATCTTGGAAGGATTGGATATTACTTGTGAGGGCATTGGGGCAAGAACAATTTGCATGATTGGAGCAGACTTCCCAAAAATATTCTTCCCCCTTTCTCTCCAGACACAGTGTTAGTCACTTTAGGTCTCCTTTTAGAGAGATAAAGCAGGGTAGAAATTAATAATAATAAGATGACGAATATAGGATTAAATGTGTTCCTTTACATGCCTTTCCTAACCTTGGTATGTGGTTTGATGCACTATGGTGAGCCGCTTTATATACATTGGTCTGCATCCAATTTCAGGGATCCCATCAGGTCCGCTGGCTTTGTTTTTTGTTTTTGTAGTTGACTGATGGCTTTGCTGACTTCAAACTAGGGTAGATTTAATATTTTAAAAATCAGTTAAATGTTAATTTTAAAAAGGATGTTAACAGCCACTGAAAATAATCCAAAACATGTACCTCCAGAAATTGTGCAGACCCAAGTGTAAACACACAATTTTTTTTTATTTTGTTGGAAATGGCAACCTTCTTCAAGCCTCCTATACTACTTATTTGTTACGTATGTAATTGAGATTGCTAACTATATTGTATGTATATATTGCTATGCAGTTTTCTCTTAACTCTATGTTGTTTGAGGTTGTGGGAGGGACTACAGATCTGAGACTTCAGGCTGAGACTCCATTTTGGAAGCCATTTTTAACCTCAGAATCTGTGTGTGATAGAGTTTACCTCAGAAGCAGTACAGTTTAGAAGTTGGTTAGTGTCAGTGTGTTGCAGTGTATAGTTAGTCTTTATTGAGTTAATGTTCTGTAATATATTAGACTGAAGAGAATGTTAGTCAGTATGCAACAAAGAAGAGAGCATGAGTATATATTTATGGGAAAGTAATGTTTTTGGGGCAACTGAAATAACACTTCTGAAGATCTGCTATATATTTTGTGCATTGGCATATCTTTGTTCCTAACAGTTCAAAGAAATAACTAGGGACATCAGTCTAACAACTGAGAAACCTAAATTGCCTTGCATGAATACTAGTGGATATTTGCCACCAAGGAGAAGATTAACTCAAGAGAGTTTTAACTCTTCTCAAGAAGATCATCCTTTACAAAAGGTTATGATTATTCCAAATAGTGTGAATGCCAATTGATCTCCAAAAAGCGTCATGCTTCCAAATGGCTATGGAGAATCATGGTTTTATAAAAGGTTATGATCTCTAAAAGTTATGCCTTTCCAAAATATTTCATATATACCTTATACACGTAGCCTGCTGGTAACCTTATATAACATTTTGAATAGTTTTGTGCATGACATAAAGTCTGCAACAGAAAGATGTCACTATCTCAACCACCCAGATGAACAGTTTCAGTTTTTGGAATTTTGGATAAGGAAAGCTCAACATTTAATATATGTCAATAAGTACATCTAAAGTGGGTAAATTTGCAGCCCTTCAAGACTGGATTCTGGAAATGTTTCTCTCTCATTTTTTTGGACAACAAACAATTCCAAGCACCTATCAAACAGCATGACTGGGAGGTTTCTGGAGTTGTGATCCCAAAATGCTACTTTGTCGCACCTCAGAATAGTTCACCTTGCTATAGATACCAATCACACACGGGAGATTGTCTTTTGTAGTTTTATTGAGCAAAAGCAGATATAAATCAAAGCAGGCAGTAAAAAATCAATAGAAATCCAATAGTTCATAAGCCATAATAATCCGTAAGTCCATTAGCCAAAACAGCAAACGATAGATCCCAAAGAACAAAGGCACAAGGTTTCCAAGATCCAGGAACAGAAATCTTCTCTAGGCATGAAGCAGAAACATCCACACAGATGAAGCGAGAATTTGCTTTGACAAAAATCTATTCCCCAACACACACTTTTAAAAGCACCCTAGAAAGGCATTTCTCTTTCCTGTGGAGGCCTCTCGCTTACTCGCCAATCTCACACTCCTACGAGGGTGAACTCCTTTCCATAACAGCCAGTCCGCCCTAGATAATTCAAGGTCTTCATTATCTAGCACCTGAACCGGAGCTTGGGCTTGAGACATCTCCTGCTCATTAATTCCCATGGGAATGTCATGCTGGCTGTTATCTATGGTCTGTGGGGTCAACAGTTCATTCTGCTCAAGCTGCAGTTCTCGAGCCTCTGAATCAGCCTGTATGATTCCCACGCCATCCTCCTGAAATTCATCCTGCATCCCCTCATCTAGCTCTTATCTCTGAAACCCAGAAATCCCTTCTTAATCCTCACTCTGGCTATGCTGTGGCTGAGTCACAACACACTTTGAGACTCGTTTTAAGAGAGAAAAATGGGCTAATAGCAACAACAATAAACAACAATTAAGATTTGGCTTCAGTCTTTTCTTGGATTTATTTGTCCCACTATTAGAATATTTTCCATACACATACATTAGACTTAGGATTCGTTTCATGATCTCATTTCTTTTTGCTTTCCTTGTGACTTGTAGCACCCCTCGTATGTCATTTGTTGGAGGCAGAGGTTTTCAGCAGTTTCAGGGACAGAGTTTTCTGCTTTCCGATCTGTAAGTAAACTGTGATTGCTTTTTATTGGGGGGAGATATGAGGTGGATGACGATGAAATGGTCAAGGGTTATGGGCCCAGCACGCTTCCGCTGCGCAGTGGAGATAAGAGCTGATCATCTGTTTCTTAAGGAGGCTGTGTTATCCTTTGGCTAAACTAATCCTGATCTGAAAGGACTGCAAATGCACTATCAAGAATATTTCCTCTTCCCCCCCTAACACAGGGAAGCTGTTTAGAAAAAGACTCACTTTCATCATTTCTTTCCCCTCCCCATTTCAGACTTAATCTCCAGTGACCGTCTCGTTCTTGAAGTTGTGATTTTCGTCTTGCTTCTGATAGGAACGTGCACCTTGTACTGCAGTAAGTGAGCTATAAATGTGTTTCCTGGGTCCGGTTTACTGCAAAGGTGGGTCTTGGAGAAGGTGTAGCATCTATGGGCAAGGCATCCTTGAAACAGAGGTGTTCAATGGGATTTTCCTGGTAGCAACTAAATTTAATGTCCATTCAGAGAGAAAGGGCTCCATAGCTGGTGTCGGGAGGGCAGAGCAAAACTTGGCCATTAGGGATGTGTACCTAAGTGTTTAAAAGAATTGCACAATGTATTGAACTGCTTTTTCTGTCGATTTGTTGTAAAGCATGATGTTTGGTGCTTAATCTGCAAAATCATAATGTCATTTGATGTTTAATAGGCTTTTCCTTAATCCCTCCTTATTATCCAACATTTTCGCTTATCCAACGTTCTGCCGGCCCATTTATGTTGGATAAGTGAGACTCTACTGTATTTAATCATGCTAGAAGCAACTTGTTCCCTTCGTAGAATCACAGAATAGAGTAATAGAATCACAGAGTTGAAAGAGATTGGAGCATTTTTGGGGATCCATCTCTCATATTCTTTGTTTGAATTATCATCTGGCAGACAGTACAGGTGACAAAGATAAGGACAAACAGACTGAGAGATACTTTTATCCGAGAGCTGTCACTATATTGCACTCTGTGGTTTCACATTGATGTGGCATTGGGGGCTGTGTGGTGGTGGTGGGAGTGTGTTGTTTTGTGATGCGTGCTGGGGAAGGCATTTAATTTCATTGTTCAATAGCATAATGATAAAAAAAGTTATTCAATTCAATCACAAGAGCCTGCCTGGCCTCTTCAGCTCAATTGATAGCTCTTTTAAGGTCTAGACCAAAAACCAGTAAGGTCTAGACCAAAACCTGTAAATCCACACACCGAAACAAGGAGTACACCCGGGATACCTTGTTGTACCTTGGTCACCGTGTAGAATACCGACATTTATTCAGGTTGGGGATAAGTTGTACCTTTATATTGTGTATATAAGCAATAAATCTATCGTATGATAACACATTTGATGTTTCAAAAGTAACAACATAATGCTTTGTGTATCTTAGTTATATATATCTGTGTTCCAAATATATTGCAGCTGGTTAGTAGCCAGCTGTAATAAATCACTAGTGACCAAGCTGTCATGAGTTCGAAGCCAGCCCGCGTTGGATTGAGCACCCGACCATTAAAAATAGCCCAGCCCATTGTTGACCTAAGCAACCCAAAAGACAGTGCATCTGTCAAGTAGGAAATTGGTACCGCTTATGCGGGGAGGCTAATTTAACTAATTTACAATACCATAAAAATTGTCCAGCAGTGTGTGGAAAAGAATGAGGAAGTAATCCATCAAGGACTCAGTGTCACAGTGGATGACAAAGCAGCAGCTCCCCCTGTGGCCGACATCGAGCACATCCTCATGAAGCCTTGAAGCTGGAAAAAGTTAAATTGTGTCTTCGTCTCTGTCTCTGTCTGTATGTCATATGGCATTGAATGTTTGCCATGTATATGTACATTGTGATCCGCCCTGAGTCCCCTTCAGGGTGAGAAGGGTGGAATATAAATACTGTAAATGAATAAAATAAATAAGATTATTAGGGTGTTTTTTGGGTGGCGGGTGCTGATCTTTCTTCCCATTTAATTGTATTGCTTATCTTCTTTTCCATTTAATTTTTAGCATCCTCTCCAGGACATAACAGTGGGAGTCTTTTCTTATGGGCAATGGCTTCCATCCTGCTGATGGCTCGGATTGCGTGCCTGTAAGTTATGTTTTAATGTATTTGCAAGGGCTGCAGCCTAAAAAATAATATGGGATTCATAACATTATTCTCTCCATTCCAAAAATGATGTGTGTGTTGCACCCCAGCAAAGGTCCACCTTGCTCTCAACACACACCACGGAGACAGATTTGGTATAAACAGTTTATTGGTAAAAAGGTGGCAAAAAGTAAGGCGAAAATGCAATAAGAAAATGCAATAATCAAAATATGATCCAATGTCTCAGGAAACAGTAAGTAAATCCCTAGAGGGCAAGGCTTAAAACAGGAACATGATCTTCAAAGCAGAATCCAAATTACATGATACAAACGGGAACATGAAGGCAAGAATACTTTCCCAAAAAACATAGGCAAAACCTGAACTAGGACTTGAGGCTTGAAACAGGAACAAAGCAGGAGATCTTGCTCTAAAAAAAAGCAAAGTTGCTTGATCTGAAAGGCTGTCCTCACATCTGCTCTATTTACCCATTTTTGCAAGACATGAACACATTTCTTTGACCTTGGGTTCCCAGCCTTTTGGCAGCAATCCTTGGAGAATGCCTGAGGAGTCCAGTTCTTAGAAGCAACCTCGCATTTCTGTCTAATTGCACTCCCTCATTATCACTATCTGAAAGTGAAACTCCTGGCTGTTGTTGACTCTCCTGACTGCCCTCCTCCAGTTCTGAAAGCTGTGAAGGGTCATGCTGATCTGAAGCGTCTCCTATCTCATCTTGGCCTGCTTGTTGATCTTGGCTCCCTGCCTGAGTCTCCTGCTGCTCAGACTGTACATTTTCAGACTGTGAAACCCCAAATCCTCCTCCATCATCAGGCTGAGCCACAACAGTGTGTGCTTCTCTGTCTCATTTTCTGTTCCCTTCTAATGAGAATAACTTATAAGCAGCTACACATTTGGAAGTCTAACTTTTGCAGATTTTATTGATATGGTCTCTTGAGGTTCTCCAACAGAGTCACAGGAGGAATTTCCTGGAGACATGTTCTCTCAGGTTAAAAAATAAAAACAATGCATTTTCTCTTGCACTCTTAACCCATTGCCCCTAATCCCTGAGAGACTACTGCGATTCACAATGCCAAATGTTATTCCTTTTTTCATCCCTATGCAGGGAAAACCATGTGAATGTCAGGAGTGTTGACAGAACTTCAAGCACAGCCTCATTTCAGACGGAGCCTGAACACTGATGAAGAACATTTTATTAAACAACTGTTGATCAGAAGCCGCCCTTTGCATCTTACCTTGCAAAGCACTGCTTCTGTTCCTCTCCACAAGAAGACCCTTACAACTACTACGCGTTACCTTGGAGTGTTAGCAAGGGCCATGTTTTGTTCTGACTCTTCCAAGGGCCCCTGTGCCTATTTACTTATGTCAAGGACTGTTGCACTTCTTGCTGGGCTAGCACAGCGTGTTAAACTGCCTGCTATAGAAGGTTGGCAGTTCAAGCCTGGGTTGGGGTGAGCTCCCACCTCATCTAGCAATTCAAAAATAACAATGTAAGTAGATAAATAGGTACTGCTTTGGCGGGGAGGTAAAAAGGTGCCCTGAAAAAACATGCCGGCAAAAATCTGATCAGGAAAGGCATCCATGGATGTCAGGCTCCTTGGCATGGAAAATGAAACAACAGCGCCTTCCCATGGCCAAGTCAAGCACAGCCGGATACTGGAGATGAAAAGAGGGAAGCCTTGCCTCTGTTTATGTTTTGTCTGTCTTTGTCAATTGTATAACAGCACTGAATGTTTGCCATATATATACCTGTAAGTCGCTCTGAGTCCCCTTGGGAGATAGAGCAGAATATATGTGCTGGTACGGCTGTACCAGAAGCTCCAGCTTTATTTTCTTTCTGCTAATGCTTGCAGTCATAGGGCAGGCCGTCTGTCCATCATCATTAAGTTTGGTTCCGCCCCTTGTTCAGGGCTCTGGGAGGGAAGGAGCCATTTTTAAGTCTGTCTTACTTAAGGAAGCTAAGCTATAGGACGTAGACCAGCTCGTCCTGTAGAAAAGCTTCATATCTCAAGAACATCCGGGGATATAGAACATCCGAGGAATCAGAAACAGAAATTCCAGGGGAAAGATCCCAAAGGTTCTGGCTAAGAGCTCACAGCCTCTCAACCTCACAGCTCCTGAGGGATACAGCCCTAAAGTTTCCAAATAAACCTCGGAGAGGGAACAGCACCAGAGATCCATGGAACCCCAGCTGAAACATTTGCAAGCCTTGGTTGGTAGGTCCACTCGATACCCAGACACATTTGGAATCGGTAGTGGGTCCCACATCAGCTAGGCCCATATGATAGACAGCCTGGAAGAGGTTATAAGAGGATTTTCTGCTTATAGAGAAAGCACAGTTATCCAAAGCCAATTGTCTGTCCCCTGGGGACAAGACAGAAAAGACCAACAGTTTATTAAGGAAACCTTGAAGTGCTATTTACAATAATAAAGACTTTGTTATCTCATTAAAGACTCAAAGGACTATCCCTTTCAGGAAAATCCTCAAGAACCTCTCTTTGAGGCACCCTGGCTTCCCGCTGGGCATAAAGTATACGTCCTATACCAAGACAATAGTTACAGGCCCAGCGCGTGACAGAACATGCACTTCTTGCTGGGCTAGCACAGCGGGTTAAACTGCCTGCTATAGAAGAACCTGCCGACCGGAAGGTTGGCAGTTCAAGCCTGGGTTGGGGTGAGCTCCCACCTCACCTAGCAGTTCAAAAATAACTATGTAAGTAGATAAATAGGTACTGCTTTGGCGGGGAGGTAAAAAGGCGCCCTGAAAAAACATGCCAGCAAAAATACAACCAGGAAATGTGTCCATGGATGACAGACTCCTCGGCATGGGAAATGAAACAACAGCACCTTCCCATGACCGAGTCAAGCACAGCCGGATACTGGAGATGAAAAGAGGGAAGCCTTGCCTCTGTTTATGTTTTGTCTGTCTTTGTCAATTGTATAACAGCACTGAATGTTTGCCATATATGTACCTGTAATTCGCTCTGAGTCCCCTCGGGGAGATAGAACAGAATATACATAAAGTATATTATTATTGTTGTTGTTTTTGTTGTTGTTTTTGTTCCTGTTCTGCATCTCCACTGATGCCGGAGAAAACTTTGGACTGATTTCATTGCACCCAACATACAGAACAGTTACTCTCACTTTCCCCTAAATATCTGCCTCTTATGTTTGGGAACTGACCTTCTCTTTAGAGATGTTTTCTGTATGTTTGTCATCCCAGATCCAAGAAAAGTAATATGTTTAAGAGTAGATATGTGGCTATCAAGTTGCTAGATCTTCTCTTCCAAGAGAGCCACTAACTTGCACATGTTGCAGCTGCATACCATCTACCCATATCCTGTGTCAAGAACACAAACAGACATTATTTGTGTTAAGGTTTCCATAACTCATATAAAGTTCTTTATACTTCCTTCCTTGCTTCCATGCTGGGCTTCTTTCTCATGCAGATAAACAGCTTCACTCCCACACAGCCTCCTCTCACACTGAACTTACACAGGAGCTTCACATAGCAGCTTTTTACACACAGCAGCCTTCACACTGGAGCGTCACATACAAGGCTTTCAACCAGGGGCTTCTCTCACTGAAGCTTCTCACACCAGGCTCACACTGAGGCCTACTCATACTGAGGCTTACCTCACACTGAGGCCTTCTTATACTGAGGCCTACTCACACTGAGGCCTCCCTCACACAGAGGCTGACTAAGCTACAAGCACAACTTCTTACACTGTCAGGACCCAGGCTACGGAGCACCAATAACCATGCGCAGAGGCCGGATTCTATCTAATATCTTTATTAAAGGAATATATAAAGTCAATAAAAACAAGTGAAGAATAAAGTTCAGAAATAGACCTTTCAGGAAAGGTCAAATATAGTCCAGGAAAATAATGTCCAATATGTGATATTAAGGTCCAAAGTTATAATCCAATAACCGAAAGACACACTTTGCCGAGCAATAGTGCGGGGAAATGACAAGGTCTTTTAGTCCATTGGAGCTTGACAACAAGGCTGGAAAACAACCTAGATTCTTGGCAAACAAGACTTGATACGAGGCAACAAGAAGCAAGAACAAGGTCCGTGGCGAGGTCCGGGGAACAAGGCAGGCTTGGAACTTGGTCCTGGAAACAAGGAACTGGAGTTGCGTAGTCCACACACGATCTCACTCCTCAAGCTGACGAGTTGACTCCGCAAGGTTTCCTTCGCGGCAAAACACCTAAATAGGGTCTCATTTCCCGCCAGAAGAACACTTTCCCTGGAGAACTAGAAGTGAAACCCAACTCTGTCCAGATGCATGACTCCTTAGAATTTCCCAAGGGAAGCAAACCTAATCAGCTAATTGTTTGGCTGCGATTCTGGCGCTCCGGCGATTCGCCTCCCTAGTTCCTCTATCTCTATTATAATTGTCCCTTCGAGAAAACGGGGGAGAATTCTGCCCAAGGCTTGTTTGGCTGACTTCTTGAGGGCAAACATCCTCCAGGTGCAGGGGCTCCGATTCTGGCTGAACCGGTGGAAATCCCATGTTTTCCTCCTCATCTGCCACAATAGTACTAGGAACGGGACTACAAGGCCCATGAGACATCACATACACTGAACTGCAGCGTTTGCTGAGTAATTGCATCCATTTAACCCTTTCATTTGCCTGACTCACATTTTTGTAATTAAAAATACCTAATTAATTTTTAATATTTCTGACATGTTTGTCTGTCTGTTGCTAGGTGAAGTGGCCCTCTGTGATATCACTGGGAAAGAAAGGGGACAGGTGTATGAGTTGAAGGGAAGAAAGAACCACAGAGAAAGCGAGAACATTGCCATGGGTCTATGTTCATGTTGCCACCCCAAAGAAATTGGGGTAGAATAATTTGAGTAGGGGGTAGGGAAGGGAAGCATCAACACATCTACAATTCAAGTCCTTTATTCAGTGGAGATCCCAAAGACACAACAAGAAGGCATTTAGAAATACAAGGAAAGTACCTAAAAACCGAACCCTAATCCCAAATCTTCATTATAACCATAAGACCGAAGATTCAGTACAGCATTTTCCTCTTAAGTGCTCAATGAGCTTTGTGTACAATAGTTCAAAGTTCCTCTTGAAACAATCCTGTGCGGCAGGACAGTGCTATTGACCCCTTGATAAACATGGGGTTTGTGCGCATGATGCGGCTGGTGGGAAATACCCGATGGCCGAGACGAGATTTGATCAGGGTCTTTTCAGACCTGTCAGTCTAGGTATAATTCAAGCAAAGTTTTTGTCCATGTCAAAAAAATATGACCCAACTCCATAAGTCATGGTGATAATTGGAAATGGTTTTGGTTCTTTTTTCCAGTGCATTTCCAGTTTGCAATAAGTTTTTGCAAATTTCTGCATAGGATGGCAAGTTTATTGACAGCACAACTGAGAGACCCACCACTGTGGTCTGAAAAGTTGTCTCTAATGCTAATGCTGCCTCATCATTTGAACCAATCACAATACAGGTTGAAAGACACTTATCATTGCCTGTGGGTAGATCTTTGAAGGAACTGAAAATGCAGAAATCACGTTGCTTATCGACTTAACATTGACCCATGAATTTCAAGGGCTAAAAGCAATTTTGCCAGTTCTTTTCTTTGAAATACAACCTATAACACCTGGGATTTGTTGGTGGTCTCCCATCCAGGTCTTAACCAGGGCTGACCCTGCTTAGGTACCAAGAACAGATGGGATCTGTTGCCTTTAAGGTATGTAGGCCACTGCCATGAGATTATTACGGGACATTTCCAGAATTCCATAGGATGAAGCAATGGCAGAATATCTACACCTACTTCCTCAGATACAAGGTTTAAGTACAGAACAATCTCATATCCATACTTTCAATTATCTGCATCCAAAAAATTTTGTTATTTCTAGATAGTCTTCATTTCAATAGGGCTGATTATTACCTGCAGTTTTGTGTATCCATGTGAATTCTGGAAAAGTATCCTCTACAAATACAGAAGTCATACTGTACATCCACCATGGGCAAACTTGGGCCCTTCAGATGTTTTGGACTACAACTCCCACAATTCCTAACACCCTCAGGCCCTTTCCTTTTCCCTCTCAGCCGCTTAAGCGGCTGAGAGGGAAAAGGAAGGGGCCTGAGGCTGTTAGGAATTGTGGGAGTTGTAGTCCAAAACACCTGGAGGGCCCAAGTTTGCTCATGGCAGATGTACATACATAAAGACTAACAGTCTACTATAATGGAAAATGGAGCAGAGGAAACGCAGCATGGACGACAAAGCTCCTTGTCATGGAAGATGGAGTGACAGCACCCCCTGGTGACCAGAGTCAAGAACGGCCTCCAGATGCCAGAAATGGAAAAGATGGGGAAAGCCTTTACCTGTGTTTATGTATTGTCTGTCCTTGTTAATTGTATCATGGCATTGAATGTTTGCCATATATGTGTCCTGTAATCCCTCGGGGAGATAGAGTGGAATATAATTAAAATATATTTATTATTATCGAATGACAAGAACAGGCAAGTTGGAGAAATAATAATTCTGTGAAATACGTAAGACGAGTCTTGGGACGAAAATGCGACAAATTGTCTAATAGAAGATAGTGGCTTTGAAGAGGAAAATAATTAAAAGGGGGGCAAAAAGAGAAGACAGGGAAAGGTGACATGTAAATATGCAGTGGAGCAAAATTAAGACAGAATTGTATTTAAGAATATGTCTTTCCAAGAGTACTTTGTATATTCACTTCGTTGGCCTAAATTCCTATTACCAGCCACAACGTTGATGCAAATTGAATGCGTTCAATGGGGTCACTCTAGTTGAGATTTACAACACGATTTGTGCCATCTAAACTATAGAATGAATGCAGTTTGGCACCACTTTGACTGCTATGAACTCCTGTAAATTGAAGTTATACAAGGTCCTTAGTCTCTCTGCCATAGAGTCCTGATGCCTCAACAAACTACAGATCACAGGATTCCATAGCAACGAGCCATGGAAGTTAAATTGGGGTTCAAACTGCATCAGTTCTACAGTGTGGATGGACCTTATGTTTTCTTTTTAGTTAGGGCATTTGACTGATTATATGCTTATCCTGCATTTCCACGACATTGCATCTTCGCTCCTCACTCCCCAATGAAAAGGAACAGAAGAAGAAATTTGAGGTCACCCAAAAAATAAAAGAAAAGCACTCTCGACAGCCAGATATAGCCCCGATATTGTACAACTATATCAGGGAAAACAACAACCTCACAACCCACCACCCCAATGGATCGTGGCAACCCATACTATTAGTTTAACCTCTACTGGAGCAAACACTAATCGAGCCGTTGTGCTCATTTCATGCATAACATGAATCCCAAACAACCACTCATTTTAAACTCATCTGAGGAAGCTCTATCTCTCACCCCAAATTCCATACATCTAAGAGCACTATAGTAGTGTTGTGCTTTTGTATGGAATTGCTGTTCATTTTGTGTAGTTTCATTCATGTAGACCCTTAGGGTCCCAGAAAAATGATTGCTATTTATATTAATACTAGCTGTGCCCGGCCACGCGTTGCTGTGGCAAAGTATGGTGGTATGGGAAATAAAGTATTGAGGAATTGGTGGTAGTTAAGGTAAAGGGTAAAGGTTCCCCCCTGACATTAAGTCCAGTCATGCCTGATTCTGGGGGTTGGTGCTCATCTTCATTTCTAAGCCGAAGAGCCGGCGTTGTCTGTAGACTCCTCCAAGGTCATGTGGCTGGCATGACTGCATGGAGCGCCATTACCTTCCCGCCGGAGCAGTAACTATTCATCTACTCTCATTTGCATGTTTTCGAACTTCTGGGTTGGCAGAAGCTGGGGCTAACAGTGGGGGCTCTCTCCACTCCCCCAATTCAAACCAGAAGTTCAGCAGCTCAGCGTTTTAACACGCTGCGCCATCAGGAGATATTATTTCCTAAAGGTTGTGAATATACAATATTTCTGATTTTTTTTGTCTGTTGGAGGCAAGTATGAATGCTGCAATTAGGAAAAATGATTAGCTTTGAAGCCTGGCTGTTTCCTCCCTGAGTGGGAGGCTTAGCCTTGTAACTGGCAGCAATTGGATAAAAACAATTATTCTTCTCCCTCTAATTAGGACTTTATTTTTCTTTTCTTTTTGTTGTATCAACCTAGAGCCGTGGATGATGGGTTGTGTTGTCAAATTCGAGGTTGGGGGGCCTGTAGTTTTGTTGTTTTGTCCGCTGCCCTGATGCCATCAGTCTTTTATATATATAGATTATTAACACCCATTGGCACACATCAGATGTTATGGGGAAGCAGACCTCTCTCAGACTCTGCTTAGGGTCCCAGAAAAATGATTGCTATTAATATTAATATTAATAATACCCATTGGCACACATCAGATGTCATGGGGAAGCAACCCTCTCCCAGACTCAGCTTAGGGTCCCAGAGTAACTATCATTATTTATATTAATATTATTAAAACCCATTGGCACACATCAGATGTCATGGGGAAGCAGACCTCTCTCAGGCTCAGCTTAGGGTCCCAGAGTAACTATTGTTATTTATATTAATATTATTATTAACACCCATTGGTACACATCAGTTGTAATGGGAAAGCAGGCCTCTGTCAGTACCTGCTTATTATTACAGGGCCAAAACTAAAGGAAAACAAAAGCAAGCACGATGACTGTGCAGCTTTCATTTTTGTGTTACTTCTTGTTTCCTACGAAAATGTCGTCATTTGTTTTGGGTAGACAAACGGTCGAAATGAAACGATAGCACGAAGGAAACGAAGGAAAAAATTCCGTGCACATCCCTACATTATAGACCTTTTCTTGCTCTCGATATCACTCTTCTATGTGTACATGAGTGGATTTCCAGAGGCCACAAAAGTAGAGCTTCAGTGTCCGTGCTGTTCTTTCACCTCTTACAAAAACAGCCCCGCAGTATTTAAAGTGAAGTGCACACACATAAAACCAAACTATGCAGAACCCTGCCATGATAACCAAACAAGTGCTTTTGTCAACCTTTCTATTACTACTAAGAGTTCAATCCGCATGCATTAAATCAAAAAGCTGACATCCCGGCTCTCTTGGCCACCAACCCCAGCTGATCACACGTCATTCATCCACATCTAGTGCATAGCTTAAAAATTCAGAAATAAATTTCGAATTTGTTGGTTTCACACCGACACGTCCACTCTTTGCTTACAAACTGGTTGAACAGCCATCCATCCACATCTACAGGTTTGATTACTCGCAGGTTTGAGTTAATTTTTTTCTAGAAATCTCTAGGTCCTCCAATGGTCACTTTGCAGCAGAAAGTTGATAGGAAAGTTGTGGTGAACAATCTAGAGTCCTAGAAAGGTCTTCTTGCAGGTAAAATAGTAGAAATTATTTGTGGTTTTCCCACTTTCACGGGGCTCCTATGCTTCTAAACCCAGGACGTGTGGAAGGTTGACTGTATATCAAGATGTTATTGCTTTAATGTATTATATGTTTTATGATTTTATATTTGTTTTAAATGTATTTATGTGATCGTATTTTATTGTGTAGGAGCCCCGGTGGCGAAGTGTGTTAAAGCACTGAGCTGCTGAACTTGCAGACCGAAAGGTCCCAGGTTCGAATCCAGGGAGTGGAGTGAGCACCCGCTGTTAGCCCCAGCTTCTGCCAACCTAGCAGTTTGAAAACATGCCAATGTGAGTAGATCAATAGGTACCACTCCGGTGGGAAGGTAACAGCGCTCCATGCAGTCATGCCAGCCACATGACCTTGGAGGTGTCTACGGACAACGCCGGCTCTTCGGCTTAGAAATGGAGATGAGCACCAACTCCCAGAGTCAGACATGACTGGACTTAACATCAGGGGAAACCTTTACCTTTTATTTTATTGTGTATTGCTGGGCTTAGTCCTCATTTGAGCTGCCCAAATCCCTTCGAGGAGATGGGGCAGGATATAAGAATAAAGTTATTATTATATTATTATGTTGTCGAAGGCTTTCATGGCCGGAATCACTGAGTTGCTGTGAGTTTTTCGGACTGTATGGCCAGGTTCCAGTAGCAGTCTTCTCTGAGGTTTCACCTGTGGTTGGCATCTTCAGAGGTTCTGTTGGCAGTGAAGCAAATGGAGTGTATATATGGACATTCCACAGATATACATACACTCTACTTGCCTCACTGCCAACAGAACCTCTGAAGATGCCAGCCACAGATGCAGGTGAAAGGTTAGGAGATAATGTTGTTGGAACATAACCATACAGCCCGAAAAACACACAGCAACCCACTGTATATCAAGAGTTGTGCCTCCCCAAGTATGAATCCCAAGATATTCCACCAGAAGATGAGCACAGAATAGCTTTGAAACACCTAGAGAGTCCTAGAAGAGTGTCCTCTTTAGGAATCCCGAGGACCTCTAGCATGGAGTTATGACTAACATCTGGCAGAAGTGGAGTTGTGGAGTTGCATGGAGAACCTAGAACTATGGAGTTGCATGGAGAACCTAAAACTGTGGAGTTGCATGGAGAACCTAGAACTGTGGAGTTGCATGGAGAACCTAGAACTGTGGAGTTGCATGGAGAACCTAGAACTGTGGAGTTGCATGGAGAACATAGAACTGTGGAGTTGCATGGAGAACCTAGAACTGTGGAGTTGCATGGAGAACCTAGAACTGTGGAGTTGCATGGAGAATCTAGAACTGTGGAGTTGAATGGAGAACCTAGAACTGTGGAGTTGCATGGAGAATCTAGAACTGTGGAGTTGAATGGAGAACCTAGAACTGTGGAGTTGCATGGAGAATCTAGAACTGTGGAGTTGAATGGAGAACCTAAAACTGTGGAGTTGCATGGAGAACCTAGAACTGTGGAGTTGAATGGAGAACCTAAAACTGTGGAGTTGCATGGAGAACCTAGAACTGTGGAGTTGCATGGAGAACCTAGAACTGTGGAGTTGCATGGAGAACCTAGAACAAGGGATGTCCAACCATTCATCCTCCAGGTATTTAGGACTCCAACTCTCAGAAGTCCTGGTCAACTTGTCCAATGGCCACGAATTCTGGCAGATGAAGTCCAAAATACCTGGAGGACCAAAGGTTGGACACCACTGACCTAGACACTCCTTCAGAAAACCTCTTTACCAAATATGTGAATAATCAAAACCACAAATGTGGATGTCTCACTGTATAGTTTATCATGAAACTGCTTCAGGTCATCTGCAGTCCACAGAGTCATACTGAGGGACATAGAGATTAGTAGAGATGATATTATAATCAAATCCATGAATAACATGGACCAATAACTTTTTGGTACCTCAAATGTTAGCCCTGTTTCTGGATATATTTGACCTGCTGATTCCAAAAATGGCACTGGTTTCCCCCATATCAACCCTAGTTTTTAAGATACAGAACATACGGCATCTACCAGTTGCCACCTGGTTGCCCACAGAAAGTCAACATAGACATATCAAAGAAACTACAGCTGATGCAGTCTATCCAATGCAATTTTCTTAATAACCCCAGGAATGTTCTGAAAAACGGAGATAACAAGGTTTTGTTGTTGTCGTTGGGCTATGTAATCAAACCCACAAATATGGAGGGCCAACTACACTGGTTCATCATGGGAGTTGCCACAGGTCAATTGCAGTCCACGCTGAAGGTACGGAAATGCTGTGCTTTCATGAGGCTTCATCTGGGTCCTCCTCCATGACCAACATATTGAGAGAGTCCCTGGTGTGGATTTTCTGATGCCTCACAAGGACCGCGCGGTGAGAGAAGCTCTTCCCGCAGGTTGTGCACTGATGTGGCCTCTCGCCCGTGTGGACCTTCTGGTGCCTGATGAGGACGGCCCGGTCGCAGAAGCATTTCCCGCACGTGGCACACTTGAAGGGCTTTTCCCCGGTGTGGATCCTCTGGTGGACCATCAGGATCTGCCTTTGGCTGAAGCTCTTTCCACACTCGGAGCAGGTGTAGGGCCTCTCCCCGGTGTGCACCCGGTGGTGCTTGACCAGCTGGGAGGAGGTGTTGAAGGATTTGTCGCAGTCCGGGCACTTGAAGGGCTTCTCCCCCGTGTGGGAGCCCTCGTGGATCATGAGGCTGGAGCTCCGGTTGAAGGTCTCCCCACACTGGGCGCACTTGTACGGCTTCTCCCGCGTGTGGACCTTGTGGTGGTTGAGCAGCTGCGTCTTCCGGCTGAAGCTCTTGTTGCACTGCAAGCAGCTGAAGGGCTTCTCTCCGACGTGGATCCGATAATGCCGGGTGAGGTCCGAGCTGACGGTGAAGCTCTTCCCACACTGGGAGCAAGTGTAAGGCCGCTCTCCCGTGTGGGTCCGCTCGTGCGCCACCAAAGTGGACTTCAGGCTGAAGCACTTCCCGCAGTCTTGGCACATGAACGGCTTCTCCCCGGTGTGGGTCCTCTGGTGCGCCACGAGCACCGTGGTCCGGCTGAAGCTCCTCCCGCACACGTTGCACACCCTTTCTCCTCTGCTCCGGCGCCTTCTCTTTATGACAACCTTTTGCGTCACTTCAGTACTTTCCCCTAAATAAGGAAAGAATACATTCACGCTGGGCTCGAGGTAGTTTTTCCTCCCTTTCTCTGCCTCCTTGTGACTCTGAGATGTTTCTCCACCCGCCTGGGGCCACGGGGGGATTTCCCGGGAGGGTCCGTGGCGCTTCAGTGGCCCAAGCTGAAGTTTCTCCTCTTTGTTCTCTCTTCTCCATTCATCACCTGCTGCAAAAGACAAGGAAACCCAACACATTAATCCTCAAGAAAGACAAGGTAAAGGTAAAGGTTACCCCTGATGTTAAGTCCAGTCATGGATAGGTAGTTACTTATATTTTATGTACCGTGTTTCCCCGAAAATAAGACAGTGTCTTATATTAATTTTTGCTCCCAAAGATGCGCTAGGTCTTATTTTCAGGGGATGTCTTATTTTTCAATGAAGAAGAATTCACATTTATTGTTGAACAAAAAAAATGAACTTTTATTATATACTGTACAGTAGTTGTCATCACAAACCAGCATAACCAGACAAACTGTGAATCCTATCAAGAATTTCTTGTTACTACCATTATTTCCATGAACAACACTCTATGGTATGTACATTTACTGATCCTGCATGCTCTGGTGTTCTGTTCGGCGGGCATGCTTCCAAACCAAAACTTTGCTAGGTCTTACTTTCGGGGGAGGCCTTATATTTAGCAATTCAGCAAAACCTCTACTAGGTCTTATTTTCTGGGGATGTCTTAGTTTAGGGGAAACAGGGTATGTAACTATTGGTTTCTTTGATATATATTTCACAATGTAAATGACATGTATCTCTAAAGAGAACAAGTGTTAAGTTTGGAACCATGTTAGTATTAGGCAATGGATGATGTTCTATGGATATATTTTCTTACTTATATTAGTGTACGTAACTATTTTCAGACCACCAGAGGAAGGCCTGATGCAGGGCCGAAACCGGTCGTGGCGGACTTATTCTTCTCGGTATTAGAA
Source organism: Anolis carolinensis (assembly GCF_035594765.1). Classification (NCBI taxonomy): domain Eukaryota; kingdom Metazoa; phylum Chordata; class Lepidosauria; order Squamata; family Anolidae; genus Anolis; species Anolis carolinensis. The sequence goes on from NC_085842.1 coordinate 6,932,109, forward strand.
TACACAACGCCGATTGCATTTCAATGTATATTGGACAATCCATTTGAGGTTGTTTGTTATTACTGTGAAATTAACGCCGACTGCATTTCAATGTATATTGGACAATCCATTTGAGGTTGTTTGTTATTACTGTGAATTTAAACAGTATTACTAATTTGCCAGACATATTGTTTACTGAACTGGTTTCTTTTCAATTGTATATATAGTAGGTCATTTGTGTTTGAGTTAAGTCCAGTCATGTCTGACTCTGGGGGTTGGTGCTCATCTCCATTTCTAAGCCGAAGAACCGGCGTTGTCTGTAGACACCTCCAAGGTCATGTGGCCATTGGCATGACTGCATGGAGCGCCATTACCTTCCCGCCGGAGCGGTACCTATTGATCTACTCACATTGGCATGTTTTCGAACTGCTAGGTTGGCAGGAGCTTGAGCTAACAGCGGGTTTGAACCTGGGACCTTTCGGCCGCCAGCTCAGTGCTTTAACGCACTTCGCCACACATAATAAAAGTGAAAAACGTGTAAGTGTGTACATGGAGGTGGTGTCCACTTATACAGACAGTCTCCCACCTACACAAACGGACTATAATTCCTCCTCAGCAGGAGACACCCATAGTCCTTCTACTGACATGCAGTTTATAGTGAGCGCCATAAACATGGAGCCCAAACCCTGCCAGTGTCGTCCACAAACACCATTGTAAACCCCAGCCAAGTGAAGGCTTTCATGATGGGACAATTTCCTCCTAGATGTTCTGTTTCTCCTCCAGAATGGACATCCCAGGGTGCCTTAATTTGCATAACCCCGCCCATTGCCTCTCCCTTAACCCTTTCCTACCTTTTCCTATGGCACACAGTTAACAGAGGAATTGATCAGCAACTGAACAAGAGGTTTGGGGAGAATTCACCATGATTTACAGGAGTTGTATTTGACTGACGTCCAGAGAGCACTGTTAACCCAACCAATGATGGATCTGGATAATGGGACTTGCAGTACCTTCACTGATATTGTGACTCCCACCAACAATGAACTGGGACCAACTTGGCACAGAGAAGCCCAATGATCAATTGAACATACTGCAGGGGTCAGTGGGAATGGACTTTGATTTTGGGAGTTGTAGTTCACCTGCATCCAGACAGCACTGAACCCAGCTGACGTCAGATCTGGACCAAACTTGCCACACAGACCCAACATGGCCAACTCCACATACAGTCCTGGTTTGGGGGTGATTGACCTCAGATCAGGGAGTTATAGTTCACCCTTAGCCAGACAGCACTGAACCCAGCTGACGTCAGATCTGGACCAAACTTGGCACACAGACCCAACGTGGCCAACTGCGCATACAGGCCTGGTTTGGTGGTGATTGACCTCAGATCTGGGAGTTATAGTTCACTTTTATCCAGACAGCATTGAATCCAACTGACGTCAGATCTGGACCAAACTTGGCACACAGACCCAACGTGGCCAACTGCGCATACAGGCCTGGTTTGGTGGTGATTGACCTCAGATCTGGGAGTTATAGTTCACTTTTATCCAGACAGCATTGAATCCAGCTGACATCAGATCTGGACCAAACTTGGCACACAGACCCAACGTGGCCAACTGCGCACACAGGCCTGGTTTGGTGGTGATTGACCTCAGATCTGGGAGTTATAGTTCACCCTTATCCAGATAGCGCTGAACCCAGCTGACGTCAGATCTGGACCAAACTTGGCACACAGACTCAACATGGCCAACTGCGCACACAGGCCTGGTTTGGTGGTGATTGACCTCAGATCTGGTAGTTATAGTTCACCCTTACTGGTTCTGCTGGTCTTGCCACCATTCCCCTGCTTGCTCTTGGCGACAGGCTGCTTCTCTTTGGGACTCGGAGGAAGTTGCTCAACCATGCAGAGGTTTGAAGCTGCGTCCTGGATCAGGGCTGAGCCCTGGAACAAAACAGGAAGGAAACTTGTTCAGATAACAGGACAATGTGTGAGAGGAAGAAGAATTTCAAGGGCCTTTTCTCCCTCTCATCAAGTGCCTCCAGATGTGGGGTGGGAAATGCCAATGCTATATTTTTCCATGAAAAACTTTCTATGTTTATCCATCGTTGTCTGGACTGTCATAGATAAATTAGTATGCAAGACTGTCTAAGTTATGTGTTTCAAACTCAAAGTCTGTGAGCAAAATTTGGCCCTCCATATCATTCTTTGTGACCCTCCAGATACTGGACTGCAATTCCTGTGTTCCTTACCATTAGACAACATGATTAGAATGGATGGGATACAATAACAATACACCCTATGGTTTATTCTGTTCAGTCAGGAGAGTGAAGTTTTAATTTAGTTACAAGGCTGGCGGATACGATGGCTGACATTAAAGTATCTTTTAGCCTCAGAGACACAAGTGCTATGGGTTTGTAATTCCCATTATACTCATCCCACATGGCAGATAATCAAAAGTTTTGGTAATTGTTGTTTAACCTCCAGTTTGCTAGTGATACTAAATTACTGTGTTGTTAATGGCTTTTGTGTATTGATAGTGTTTAAATGCAATTTGTGCCATGCTTGTATTGCAACTGATTGCATCATCCAGAATGTACCATAGTGTGGAAAGAGTTAATTGCCAAGAAGCTATGATGGCCTTGGTGTGTGGCTGGAACTAGGGAGTATCCAGACACAAGTGTTTGTGCATAACGATTGCGTCAGTTCAGTCGAGTTCTGTCTGCCTAGAGTTCGAGTCAAGTTCTGTTGGAGAACAGAGCAGTCCTGTGTTTGTCTGTCGTCTGCAAGTCTGTTTGTGTTGATTACTGCTGCATACAGTAAAACTTTGTAAATAGTTTTACCAACGTCTCCGAGTGTCTCTTCGTTCTGCGCTCTACTGCTTCCACCCAACTACTGCTGCGCTGTAAATACTCTGACATGTTGTGGAATGATGCAACTGAAACAGGCATGGGCCAAGTTCAGACATCCAGGTGTTTTGAATTTCAAGTCCCAGAAATCTCAGCCAGCTTGTGGGCTGTTAGGAACTGTGGGAGTTGAAGTCCAAAACACCTGGAGGGCTGTAGTTTGCCCATGCCTGATCTATGAAAATGGTGTGTCAGGAACAAGAAATGTTTGGAAAGCTCTGATCTAGAAAGCCAGGTTCAAAGTGCATTGTATGATCAGTGTAGATGAGTCCTTTATTGATCTATTAAATGGCTGGGAGTCTTGCCTGGATCATTTTTGATATCAAAGAGCCAACTTCATGCCAATTTTTTGTCAGGGTATTGTGAATTGTGTGAAATGTTAAAATCAATCTAGGCTTTTAGAAATGCCTTCTGTGTGAGTTTTCGGCAAGGCATTTCAGTAACTATGGAGTTAATAAGAACCTGCTTTGATTGACGTATCACAGGACCAATGGGGTCAAGTTTGTTTGACTGGGACTTCCTTCTTGGTCTGTGGAATGCAGGGGAGTGTCGTTTCTGTGTGTGTGTTTGGCGTTGAGCATTCGCTGGAGACGGACTATGAATGCTATGCTCTGAAGCCGAGAAATGCAACTGTAAATAGATTTGTAAATAAAGTTTAACAACAGTTGGACTTCGCCTTGCTGGAGTCTTTCTTGACCAGTGCTGATTCTCCGCATGGGAATACAGTCTGGAGAAGGAGGTGAGACGGGGATGATGAATTTTGGAATCCACTCTGCACCCCATCATCCCCTGACATTTTAAGCATCTCAAAGGGGCACTGGGAATCACCATTAAATGGGCAGCCCTAGCACATCTTCTGTGGGATCAACCTGTGCAAACCTCTGCCCACCTGTGGTTCCAGTTGTCCAGATGCCTGCCGTCTCAGGAGGAAGTCCTCGGCCAGGGCCACCGCCCGGTCGCAGGTCCGAGGGCAGCCCCTCTTGACCCAGCTCTGGATCTCGGAGGGCAGGATTGCCAGGAACTGCTCCAGGATCACCAGCTCCAGGATCTGCTCCTTGGTGTGCCTCTCGGGCTTCAGCCACCGGTGGCACAGGTACCAGAGACGGCTGCAGGCCTCACGCGGACCCTCCGCCTCCTGGTAGCGGTATTCCCGGAAGAGGGCTCGCTGGACGTCCATGGTGACCAAGTCCTCCTTGAGGAGATCTTCCCTTCCTTTCCAACAGTCCTCCCTCTTCGTGTCCTCTATTTTTATGAAGTCTCCTAAGCTTCCTCCACCAAGGCCTCTGGACTTTCGGTAAGCATTTGGTGGCCCTTCAACAGACGTCAAGAGAACCGTTGCCTTCTCCCACGGTGATTGCTGGGAATTCCCCCATCCCAAGTGAGAAGATGGTGCTTCCTTGAGGTCCTCTGATGAGTTCAACTTGCCTGCTCCACCCATAACTTCTTCCTGTTTGAGAAAGCTCTTCACAGCCTTGGATTCATGACCAGCTCCTCTTTCCAAGGCCACCTCTGGTTTCAGATCTACTTGGTCTCCTTCCTTCATCCCCTGTTTCAACAGATAGTTGAATTGGAGGCTATCATCTGAGGTTCTTCTCTTCTTGGCTGCCATTTCACCTTCCAGATCATGGATTTTGTAATGGAGACCTATATTTGTCAGAGATTTCCCCCAAAATGGTGCAGCCACCGACTATCTGTCCGTGTGTAAGCCAGTTTCATAAGATCCACAAATCATCTTCAGTGTTCCTGGAGAACAGAGATCTTGGGACAGAGGTGGATTTCATACACTGCTGAGAAAAGCTTGTCCTGTTTTGAAAAAAGAAGAACATATTCAAGAAGATAAAATGACATAGAAATATACCTCGTATATACTCAAGTATAAGCCGAACTGAATATAAGCCAAGGCACCTAATTTTACCACAAGAAACCTGGGAAAACATTAACTCCAGTATAAGCAGAGAGCGGTAAATTTCAGAAATTAAAAAATGGATACCAATAAAATTACACTAAGTGAGGCATCAGAAGGTGAAATGTTTTTGAATATTTACATAAAACTGTCATTTAACTTTCCAACTCTGATTAAATCATCATTCTCATCTTCTTCAATGTAAAGGTGCTTATGTATCCTTTTAATAGTAATAGAGTAAAATAATAAATGTAATAAGACTAACAAATACAGTCAAATAATAAATGTAATAATAATAATAATAATAATAATAATAATAATAATAATAATAATAATAATAATAATAAAACTCTATTTATACCCCGCCACCATCTCCCCACGGGGAATCGGGGCGGCTTACATGGGGCAGAGGCCCAAACAACATAGGACAAAATATAGGCAACATTATACAAATCACACTATAAAAAGATAAAACAGTAATACAATATATCAATTAAAACAAAAATACAGGATAAAAAATTGCATTTAAAACACATAAATGGTAAAATCGTAATAAATACAGGATAGATTATTAAAGACAATAATAATAATATCAGAGTGAAATAATAAATGTATTAATAGTAATAAAAATAGAGTAAAATAAATGTAGTAGTCACAATAAAAATAGAGTAAAATAGTAAATGTAATACAGTAGAGTCTCACTCATTCAAGCCTTGCTTATCCAAGTTTCTGGATTATCCAAGCCATTTTTGTAGTCAATGTTTTCAATATATTGTGATATTTTGGTGCTAAATTCATAAATACAGTAATTGCAACATAACATTACTGCGTATTGAACTACTTTTTCTGTCCAATTTGTTGTATAACATGATGTTTTGGTGCTTAATTTGTAAAATCATAACCTAATTTGATGTTTAATAGGCTTTACCTTAATCCTCCTTATTATCCAAGATATTCGCTTATCCAACGTTCTGCCGGCCCGTTTAGCTTGGATAAGTGACACTCTACGGTATATTGGTTAGTTCTATTGATATTATATTGCATTTCTTTTGCAGCTGTATACAGTAGGTTCTCACTTATCCAACATAAATGGGCCGGCAGAATGTTGGATAAGTGAAAATGTTGGATAATATGGAGGGGTTAAGGAAATGCCTATTAAATGTCAAATTATATCATGATTTTACAAATTAAGCACCAAAAGTCATGTTTTACAACAAATCAACAGAAAAAGCAGTTCAATGCACGGGAAGGTTATGTAGTAATTACTGTATTTACAAATTTAGTACCAAAACATTGCAAAGTATTGAAAACATTGACTACAAAAACATTGACTACTAAAACCCAGATTGCGTTGGATAATACAGAACGTTGGATGAACAAAGGTTGGATAAGTGAGACTCTACTGTATATTGCTTTTCTTTTGCAGATTGTACCCACCAATTTGAGTTGTTTTACTTGTGAAGTGCAATGCACACTGGTGGAAACAATGTAAACAAAAACATGAAGACAATAATAAATAACAACAACAATACCTCCTTTTTATCCTGTGTTTTTTGGGCAAGAAGGGGGTTTTCTCTCTTCCTAGTTCACCTTCTCAGTCCCATTTTATTATTCCAAAAGTTGCATCTACACTGCTGAACTGATGCGGTTTGACGCCACTTTAACTGCCATGTCAAATGGCAATAACTAGGTAGGTTATCATTCCTCTTCCACCTTCCCTCCTCCCCATTTCAAGATGTTTCCAAAAATGTATAGTAAAATGCACTAAAAGCCATTCTGGTCCCATGCATTTCGGATCAATAATAATATCAATAATAATAACAATAACAATAATAATAATAATAATAATAATAATAATGTTCTCAGCACTCTAAGGTGGTTCCAAAAATGTATAGTAAAATGCACTAAAAGCCATTCAGGTCCCATGCCTTTTGGATTAATAATAACATCAATAATAATAATAATAATAATAATAATAATAATAATAATAATAATAATGTTCTCAGCACTCTAAGGTGGTTCCAAAAATGTATTGTGAAATGCTCTAAAAGCCATTCTGGTCCCATGCCTTTCGGATCAATAATCATATCAATAATAATAATAATAATAATAATAATAATAATAATGTTTTCAGCACTCCAAGGTGGTTCCAAAAATGTATAGTAAAATGCACTAAAAGCCATTCTGGTCCCATGCATTTTGGATCAATAATAATATCAATAATCATAATAATGTTCTCAGCACTCCAAGGTGATTCCAAAAATGTATAGTAAAATGCACTAAAAGCCATTTTGGTCCCATGCATTTTGGAATAATAATATCAATAATAATAATAATAATAATAATAATAATAATAATAATAATAATAATGTTCTCAGCACTCCAAGGTGGTTCCAAAAATGTATAGTAAAATGCACTAAAAGCCATTCTAGTCCCATGCCTTTCGGATTAATAATAATATCAATAGTAATAATAATCATCTCTAGTTTGTAGTGCGGCTTTCTTGTACTGATTTTTTGTCTGCTGTGCTTTGAGGAGTAAAAAAAAAATTACATTGACAAAAATTAATAATAATAATAATAATAATAATAATAATAATAATAATAATAATAATGTTCTCAGCACTCCAAGGTGGTTCCAAAAATGTATAGTAAAATGCACTAAAAGCCATTCGGGTCCCATGCCTTTCGGATCAATAATAATATCAATAACAATAATAATAATAATAATAATAATAATCTCTAGTTTGTAGTGCGGCTTTCTTGTACTGATTTTTTGTCTGCTGTGCTTTGAGGAGTAAAAAAAAATTACATTGACAAAAACTAATAATAATAATAATAATAATAATAATAATAATAATAATAATGTTCTCAGCACTCCAAGGTGGTTCCAAAAATGTATAGTAAAATGCACTAAAAGCCATTCTGATCCCATGCATTTTGGAATAATAATATCAATAATAATAATAATGCAATACTGATGATAATGGTGATGATTAGGATGAAATGCCTTGTAACCAGGTAGACTTAGACCTCTCCTCCCCCTCCAGGTGGTCTTACCTGCAAGGCTTCTTACCTTCTTGCTTTGCAAATTGATCAGAAGCTAATCGATCAATCAACTGATCAATCAATCGATGGATCCTGTTCCCTCTGGGGCGCTGCACAGGGAGTCTTGCAAAGCAAGAGACAATGCAAGATACAGACACATCTCCTCCTTCCTTCTCCTTGGAAAAGCAGAAAGGGGGAACTAGATATCTCAGGGCCAAAGCTTCCCAAAAGAAAGGGACAGGAAGGGAACGGACCCAGACAGACAGACAGGCAGACAGACAGATCTCTCCCCCCCCCCCTCTTCTCTTTCCAAGCCACTCTGGGAAGCCAGGCTCGGTTGGGTTAACCCTTCAGAGCCTGAACTGCAAGAAGAAAGAAATATCTGCCAGGTGGGACCTTGGAGAGGGCTCCTGGACTCTTCATAGGAACAGAAAGAAGGATTTTCTGCAGGTGCAAATGGGAGGCAACAAGCACCTTTGGGTTGAAATGCCCCTCCTGGAATCAAGGGGGTTGGGAGGGACCCCCAGAGGCCATCCAGCCCAACCCCATATTGCACCACCCAAAAATGCAGCCACTGGATTCCCAGGCAGCTGCATATTCCACTGTCTCAAAAATACTAATTGTCAGCAAGTCCTGACTTTAGTGTTTAGGTGGAATCTTGACACTAGACCAGGCAAGGGCCAACTTGGGCCCTCCAGGTGTTTTGGACTGCAACTCCCACAATTCCTAACAGCCGGTAGGCTGTTAGGAATTGTGGGAGTTGCAGTCCAAAACACCTGGAGGGCTCAAGTTGGCCCATGGCCAAGGTGGGTGAGTTCCATCAAAGCCCTCCAGTATGTCCAGTTGGTCATGGGGATTCTGTATGCCAAGTTTGGTCCCGGTCTATTGTTGGTGAGGGTCAGTGTCTCTGGATGCAGGTGAACTACAACTCCCAAAATCAAGGTCAGTTTCCCCAAACCCCTCTAGTATGTTCAGTTGATCATGGGGGTTCTGTGTGGAAAGTGTGGTCCAGGTCCATTGTCAGTTGGGGTCACAGTGTCTATGAACATAGGTGAACTACAGTTCCCAGAAACTAAGGTGGTTCTTCGCAAACTTCTCCAGTAGGTTCAGTTGGTCATGGAGGTTCTGTGTGCCAAGTTTGGTCCAGGTCTGTTGTTGGTGGGGGTCACAGTGTCTCTGGATGTGGGTGAACTACAACTCCCAAAATCAAGGTCAGTTTCCCCAAACCCCTCCAGTATGTTCAGTTGGTCTTGGGGGTTCTGTGTGCCAAGTGTGGATCGGGTCCATTCTCAGTGGGGGTCACTGAGATGTAGGTGAACTACAACTCCCAAAATCAAGGTCAGTTTCCCCAAACCCCTCCAGTATGTTCAGTTGATCGTGAGAATTTCATGTGCCAAGTGTGGTCCAGGTCCATTCTCAGTGGGGGTCACAGTGTCTCTGGATGTAGGTGAACTACAACTCCCAAAATCAAGATCAGTTTTCCCAAATCTCTCCAGTATGTTCAGTTGATCATGGGAGTTTTATGTGCCAAGTGTGGTCTATGTCCATCATATTCTATTATTATGTTTACCTTGTATGCCTTTTGACAGAGCTCTTTGCTGTTGCTGTAAAGCACCTTGTACACTTATGACACAGGTAAGAAATAAAATTATATAATAATAATAATAATAATAATAATAATAATAATAATTGTGCGGTTTTCTGGCATTGTATATTTTTGCCGCTTCTGTGACTGTTCATTTGGGTTTTGATGATTCCGTAGCCCACTTGTCGATGGATGTCCAGAATCAGCAGCATCCACCGCGGTCCTTTTTATCCTGGGCGACGACCGAGCCAGTATAGACTTCGTTTAGGTTTGATTCTCCATAATGCTAATGGGTTAGTTGCTCTTGGTTGTGCTCCTCAGCTGAGGCCTCTCTGGCTTGGTTGGACCTGCCGGTAGTTACACTACCGCCAGCACAGCCCTCAGTCATCATTGGAGCAGCTAAGCCCCCCCACCACGTCAAGGTGGCACCTGCGGGGGGCAAGCATGAACATGTGAAAACTGTGGTCAGCAAAGAATACACACAAAGGGTCAGAAAAATTCTCAAAAGCAAACTCAATGGAGGCAACACCGTCAAGGCCATAAACACCTGGGCCATACCTGTCTTAAGATATACTGCTGGCATTATAAATTGGACACAGGTGGAACTGGACAATTTGGACAGAAAAACAAGAAAACTCATGACCATTCATCATTCACTGCACCCTCGCAGTGATGTTGACCGGCTATATCTGCCTAGAAGATCAGGGGGCAGAGGACTCTTACAAGTAAAACAAGCAGTCAAAGGAGAAGAACATGCCCTGGCAGAATATGTCAAGCAAAGTGAAGAACCTGCTTTGATTGAAGTCAAAAATCAGAAACTCCTCAAAACACAGCAGACAAAAAACCAGTACAAGAAAACCGCACTACAAACTAGAGCTGACAGCTGGCACAACAAAACATTGCATGGAAAGTTCCTTGACAAAATTGAAGGAAAAGCTGATAAGGAGAAGACCTGGCTCTGGCTCACGAATGGGACCCTGAAGAAGGAGACAGAAGGCCTGATCCTTGCAGCCCAGGAGCAAGACATCAGAACAAATGCAATTAAGGCCAAGATTGAAAAATCAGCTGATGACCCAAAATGCAGACTGTGCAAGGAAGCCGACGAAACCATTGATCATACCCTCAGCTGCTGTAAGAAAATCGCACAGACAGACTACAAACAGAGGCACAACTATGTGGCCCAAATGATTCATTGGAACTTATGCCTCAAGTACCACCTCCCAGCAGGAAAGAACTGGTGGGATCACAAACCTGCAAAAGTATTGGAGAATGAGCACGCAAAGATACTGTGGGACTTCCGAATCCAGACTGACAAAGTTCTGGAACACAACACACCAGACATCACAGTTGTGGAAAAGAACAAGGTTTGGATCATTGATGTTGCCATCCCAGGTGACAGTCGCATTGACGAAAAACAATAGGAAAAACTCAGCCGCTATCAGGACCTCAAGATTGAACTGCAAAGACTCTGGCAGAAACCAGTGCAGGTGGTCCCGGTGGTGATGGGCACACTGGGTGCCGTGCCAAAAGATCTCAGCCGGCATTTGGAAACAATAGACATTGACAAAATCACCATCTGCCAACTGCAAAAGGCCACCCTACTGGGATCTGCACACATCATCAGAAAATACATCACACAGTCCTAGACACTTGGGAAGTGTTCGACTTGTGATTTTGCGAAACGAAATCCAGCATGTCTATCTTGTTCGCTGTGCCATACAACGTCGTTGTGTTGATAATAATAATAATTGTTGTGTTTCAAATACTGTAATAATAATAATAATAACTGTATATACTTGAGTATAAGCCGACCCGAATATATGCCGAGGCACCTAATTTTACCACAAAAAACTGGGATAACTTATTGACTCGAGTATAAGCCGAGGGTGGGAAATGGAGCAGCTATGGGTAAATTTCAAAATAAAAATAGATACCAATAAAATTTCATTAATCGAGGCATCAGTAGGTTAAATGTTTTTGAATATTTACCATATTTCAAAGAAAAACAATAAACTAGCTCTATAAGTGGAAAAGTAGGGGCAACAAAAACAATATGGTATCAACAATAACATAATAGGTAAGTAAAAATATATTCATATCTATCCAGACATCTCTCTTTATATAGATATTTGCAGAGACTTGCAAACATACGAGGGGAAATTTATATATAAAAAATAATGTATATGTATGGTTATAGATACACAGGTACATGGATCTATGTCAAGGACAGAACGCCACAAGATCAAAGATAACAGAGTTTATTGGATTTACAGAACTCAAAATGCCCGTAAAAGACAAGGGCAAGGCAACTTAGCCTTTAAAAACAAAAAGGGGCAAGAAAAAACGTTCAAAAGATAAACCGGATTAAACCGGAGTTTAATCCGGGTAAAATCAAAACAGCTTGCTTCAGCCTGGGGAAAAACAAACAGAAGCTGGGAAACAAAGAGTTCAAAAGAATGCAACTAATTGGCAGCAGATAATTCTCTGCTGCCAGCACTATGTTTTGAGTAACTAGGAGTCACTCCTTCACACAGCAAGGCAAATTTCCAATACAAACTCAACAGCCAAGGATTGAAGCAGTAGCGTAGTCCCAATTCGTTCCGAAGGTCGAGAGGCAGAATCAGACGTTTGCAGTTTTCCAAGTCCAATAGGAGAAAGCGAGCCCGTAGTCAGTTTTCAGTCCGTAAATCCAGAGTAGCAGATGGCGTCCGTCAAGAAGACGACGGAAGGTCAAAGCTATTGAGATTAAGCAGAGGTTTTGCACAAACAAAAGCCCACACAATTCCTCCCGCCGTCTGAACCCAAATTCCAAAACAACTTACGTATCAGCACACGAAAACACACCAGTCTTCAGGAAAGCGTCCCACACAGATCCCAAGCGTTCGTCCAGATTACCTTGCCCAACGCAATTTGCAATTGCTCCCAAGCCTCATTTTATGCCAGTTACAAATCCTCATCACTATCAGCTGCCCTCCTTAACCCGGGCGTTTCCTCATCACTTTCCTCATCAGAGCTGGAACACCTCTGACTACGCCCCACAGCATCCCCAGCTGTGGATCCCGTCCCATCCCTCCAGCTTGTCCATGGGTCTAATCCTGAAGGTCCCCATTCATCTTCCATCCCATTATTGCCAGTGGCACCCAACTCCTCCCTTACCCGAGTCCAATCCATCTCATCCTCTTCCGAGCTAACCAGCTCTTCCTCCATTCTCTCCGTGAACCCCTTAAAAGACTCTTCGTCAGACGGTTCTGCAAAGATATCTCGCAGCCTCTTTCTTTCTCGCTCCTCGAGAGTATCTGACTCTCGAGGAGTCTTACGTCCACGTCTGCCAGAAGCAGAGCCATGAGGCTCAATCATAACAATCTATATGTATAAAGGATTTGCAAAGACCTGCAAACATGAGGGGAAATTCATATATAAAATTAATGTATATAGATAGATACACATATAAAGGTACATAGAGATGGCAAAAGCTTACAAGGGGTTAATGCCTTTATATCTGTAGGAGAGTTTAATAAATATTTCAGGGGGAAATGCTTTCATAAGATTAATGAATATATATTTTTCTTCTTCCTGACTTGTAAGGGTGTCTTTCTCTTTCCAAAACATTCCCTTGACTAAAAGGGAGGGAGGCTTTGCAAAAGAAAACACACTGATAAGGAAGAAGAAATAGATCATATAAGCTGAGGGAGGCTTTTTCAGCTCATAAATAAGGGCTGAAAAACTCAGCTTATCTTCAAGTATATACGGTATTACAGTATTTGAAACACAAGTTGAGTCCGCAGCAGACACTCTGCTGGCTGTTGTATTGGATCACACATTGTTGTTGTTGTTATATTATTATTATTATTATTATTATTATTATTATTATTATTATTATTATTATTATTACAGAGAAGGAGAAAAGAAAGAAGAGGAGGAGAAAATAATGGAGGGAGGCATAGCTGGCTACAAAGGGTGGACTCGTAGATCTCTAAGGCCCCTTTCTACAATAAAATACTGATTCCACAACAACATAGGGAGACTTTTGAAATAGAACAGTGTTTATTCACATCATCTTACAAGTCATACAATAACAAGGTAAGGGAATTGCTCATGGCCAGGGTCATGATTAGGCACTTCTAATAGTTTTTAATCCATTTCTGATATACACAATTATATAATATTTAAATTGGGATGAGACAAGCCAATGCCAGCCATCGGACTCTGAAATCGAAAGGAAACATCCAATGTCAACCAACCAAGGCAGGACGGCCAAGAGTATATTTGGTGTAGGAGGAGCTATAGACATGTGATTGTACTGAGCATGTTCAGACTCAGGACTCCATTGTGTAGTTTCTATGTGATGCTACGGTAGGTATGGGCAAACTTGGGCTCTCCAGGTGTTTTGGACTTCAACTTCCACAATTCCTAACAGCCTACCGGCTGTTAGGAATTGTGGGAGTTGAAGTCCAAAACACCAGGAGGGCCCAAGTTTGCCCATTTACCATAAGCGGACTTTCCCTCCCAATCTAAGCCATTTTCCAAATGCATTGGACTACAATCCCCATCATCCTTAGCCTGATATCATGGGAATCTTATCCCCACTTGTCACCACTCTGAGAGTCAAGCTATTATGAGGTCCCTTGCGCCGGGTGCTGTCCTTCTTCGAGCCGGAGCATGTTCAGAGCTTCCCTGGCATGGATCTTCTGATGTTTCACCAAGACCGTGCGATGGGTGAACCTCTTCCCGCAGGTTGTGCATTGATGGGGCCTCTCGCCCGTGTGGACCTTCTGGTGTCGGATGTGGACGGCCCGGTCGGAGAAGCACTTCCCACACGTGGCACATTTGAAGGGCTTCTCCCCCGTGTGGGTCCGCTGGTGCACCATCAGGATCTGCCACTGGCTGAAGCTCTTCCCACACTCGGCACAGGTGTAGGGTCTCTCTCCAGTGTGGACCCGGTGGTGCTTGACAAGTTGGGATGACGTGTTGAAGGATTTGTCACAGTCGGGGCACTTGAAGGGCTTCTCCCCTGTGTGACCACCCTCGTGCTTCCGGAGGCTGGAGTTGTGGCTGAAGCTCTCCCCACACCGTCCACACTTGAAGGGTTTCTCCTTCAGGTGGACCTTCTGGTGGTTGAGGAGCTGGGACTTCTGGGTGAAGCTCTTCTCGCACTCCGGGCAGCGGAAGAGCTCCTTCTCGAGGTGGACCCGGTAGTGCCGCGTGAGGACGGAGCTGACGGTGAAGCTCTTCCCGCATTGGTCGCAGGTGTACGGCCGCTCCCCCGTGTGTGTCCTCTCGTGGGCCACCAAGGTGGACTTGAAACTGAAGCATTTGCCGCAGTTCTGGCACATGAAGGGCTTCTCCCCCGTGTGGGTCCGCTGGTGCGCGGCGAGGACGGTGCACCGGCTAAAGGTCTTCCCGCACACGCCGCAGGTCTTCTTTCCCCGGCTTCGGCGACACCGCTTGGCAACAATGGGTTGACCGTGGTCGCCTGCTACAGAAGTTCGGGCATCCACCACCTTCTGATTTGGGCAGTTTTCGCCCTTCTGTGCCACCACATCGCTACGACTTGCGAAAGGTTCTTCATCTCCTCGTGGCCAAGGGAGTCGTGTCCAGGAAGTGCCTTGCAGCTTCTCCAATTCTGGTCCTTCCAATGGAGGATCTTCCCGCTTGGCCTCAATCACCCAGTCGTCACCTGCTGGGAAACAAAGATAATCCAGTGATGAAGGAGAATGATAATAATCCCAGTGAATGAAATTTAAAATCTGTTGGAAATAGCAACCTCCTAAGCCTTTCACTATTTGTTTATTAATCTATATATTTGCTAACCTGTATTCTATGTATTTGTTGATTTGCCAATTTGACTGACCTCTTTGGTGTGGGAGGAGCTATAGACATGTGATTGTACTGAGCATGTTCAGACACAGGACTCCATTTTCTATTCAGTTTGCATCAGACCTCATTGGAGGTGGATACACATATGTGTTTAATCTGCATCAGACCTCAGTGGAGGTGGATGCACATATGTATTTGGTCTTCAATGAAAGCAGGTTGCTGTTAAGTCTTCAATAGAGAAGTATGCTTATGGACTTCAGTGAGTACAATTATACTTAAAGACCATGGACTATTGATTAAGAATGATACCCTGTGTACTCAACACAGAGAGAAGCTACATCCTATCAATAACTTTTTTTTCATGTCAGGAGCGACTTGAGAAACTGCAAGTCGCTTCTGGTGTGAGAAAATTGGCTGTCTGCAAGGACGTTGCCCAGGGGACGCCCAGATTGTTTTGATGTTTTACCATCCTTGTGGGAGGTTTCTCTCATGTCCCCGTATGGAGCTGGAGCTGATTGAGGGAGCTCATCCACGCTCTCCCCAGGTTGGATTCGAACCTGGCAGCCTTCAGGTCAGCAACCCAACCTTCAGGTCACAAGGCGTTAACCCACTGCGCCACCGGGGGTTCCATATCTATCCATAACTGAACTTTGATAAAAAATGTGCCTGTATTGTGAATTAATACAAGATATTTGTGAATAAACAAGATATGTCATTTTTCAAAGAAGACTGTTATTTTATCTTTGAATGCATATTTTAAACTAAAAGGTTTCAAGGGAGTGTATATCTTTTTGGCAACTGCAATTACAACTACAACTGCAACTTCAGCTTCAAAGTAACAATAATCCTCTACTAACTGAATATATTTTTGTAGTGGCATGTCTTTGTTTTTGGCAGTCCAAAGGCATGGTTCTTCAGTTTAACAACTGAGTTACCTGTGTGCCTTTACATTAATGCTGTGAATATCACTTGTTCAAAGAGCTGACTTCCAACAAGGTCATGCTTTTCTTGACTTGTGGTTTTCAAAAGGTGGTCTCCACATGTTCATGGGGATTCACATTTGCCAAACAGATGTGACATAATTTCAATAAGGTTATGATTGCCATTTATTTCCAAAAAGTTATTGCCCCAGAGAGTGGGTGCAGTAATTCCCAATAAAACCTACTGGGTCCAACAGAGAATCATAGCACCATAGACCACAATGGGCACCCAGTGCAACCCACTGCCATGCAGGAACACTAAATCAAAGCACCCAAGACAGAGGGCCATACATAGAACACAGAAGTCGAATATAGTGTTTGCTTTTTCCTACAGTTCCTGGAATCTTGGACATGCAAGTGGGGAGATTCCAGGAAATTGTGGTTCCAAAAAAATAACTTTTTCAGGTTCTTTCACTGACTGTCTAGTTAACAAGAACAAGAACAATTCCTATTCAGGAATTCCCAAATACTCCAAAATCCCAAATTCTCCGCATAGTGATATAGGCCCCTTCTACGGTGCCATTTAAAATCCAGATTATATACCTTGAACTGGATTATATGGCAGTGAATCCAGTTCAAAACAGATAATATGGATTATCTTCTTTGATGATCTGGATTATATGGCAGTGTAGAAGGGGCCATAGTGATACCTCTGCTTTCCGAAGGCTCCACATGCACAAACTTTGTTTCACGCATAAAATTATTACCTTCTGTCTATGTGTATATATGAAACAGAAGTGAATTCCATGTTTAGACTTGGGTCCCATCTCCAGGATATCCCATTAGGTAAGTCTATGAAAGTGAAGGTATTTCGAAATCTGGGAAAACTTCAAATCCACAGAGAAGGGATACTCCAAGTGCTATCTCTATCTTCTGCTGTGGATTAGTCTGAGATGCAAAAGAGCTATCTAAATGCTAAACCTATTTTGAGGTTCAGATTCAGTGCTTTTGAGAATTAACTCCTTTAAAGTTCAGACTACAACACAGAGCAGAGTCAATGCCCTCTGTGGACAGAGTAGCCACCACAGGGTTTTTTTCGTGTTAGGAGAAAATATATAACAATTCACTATTGCAGTAGCCAGTTCTGTAACTGAATGCTGCCTTGCATGAAAAAAAATAGAGGATATTCAGCAATTTGGTTTCTGGACTACAAGTCCCATCGTTTTTTTACCACTGTTCCTACTGGCTGGGGCTGAATGGACTTGGGATCTAGTGGCACCAAACCCCCAACTTAACAAGATCACCAGGGAAACAACTTTCAAAAGGAACTGGGTTATTGTGAGTTTTTCAGGCTGTCCTACCCTGGACATTCCATAGTTATATATACACTTCACTTGCTTCGCTGCCAACAGAACCTCTGAAGATGCCAGCCACAGATGCAGGTGAAACATCAGGAGAGAATGCTACTGGAACATAGCTATACAGCCTGAAAAACTCACAGCAACCCAGTGATTCCGGCCATGAAAGCCTTCGTCATTCCAAAAGGAATGCTTACCATCTGAATCAACTTCGTCCTCACTTCTGACCTCCGGACAAAACGGTTTCTCTCCCAGGCTGTGATCCGGAGGCTGTTCTGCCACAGAGAAGCTCAAATCCGCCTCCTGGATCAGCCCTGGTCCCTGAAAAAACAGAAGCCAGGCTTAACTGTGGGTGAAAAAGAGGAGAGGTTTTCATGTAGAGACATAAAGAGCCTCTGGGGTCCCCTAAGAAGCCATCAAGTGCAAACAAAGAACCAGATGATAGGTTCCTTCAAAATATTTGAAGCTAGACAGCGAGATAGGTAAGGTGTGCAGTCCCCAAAGTTTGGCTCTCTAAATGTTTCAGACTTCAAATCCCAGAATATCTACCTCTTGGTCAAGCTGGTTGGGGCTTCTGAGAGCTGCAACCCAATGCATATGAAGAACAAATTTTGAGAATCACTGTTTGTTAAAATCTGTCTCCAAGGCTGTTGGGAGCTGCAATTCATCACTGGGCAATATCTTGAGAGGTCAGATGTTCCTCCATAGTCCCCAAATTATGGGTGCAGAATCGGTCTCCCTCCAGATATTTTGGATTTACTCCAACCTGAATGGTCACTGGTAAGGGACAGTGGGAATTGTGGTCCCAAATATTTTCACAGCCACAACTTTGGTCCATGGTAGTACCTAAGGGGGTGTGGTAATGGCTGCATCATAACCATGTGAGGGGTTAATGCAAAGAGGTTGCATCAGCCAGTTTCCCTGACTGATGTCCTATCAACAGGTGGCTATATAAGGAAGATGAAAGAATCCATCTTTCTCTCTCCTGTGTGACTCAGTGTGGGTATCTGCCTATGTTGTATGTGACTATCTGAGGACTCTGATAGTTTGCAATCAGAGTCGCATTGTTCGCAATCAGATTAGCACAGCTAGCTAATCACCAGCAACAATAGATCTCTACCGACTAAAAGATTGGCAGTTCGAAGCCTGGGTCGGGGTGAGCACTCGATCTTCAGCCCAGCTCGCTGTCCACCTAAGCAGTTCGAAAACAGCTATGAGTAGAGAAATTAGGTACGCTTAAGCGAGGAGGTATTTTATGGCACCATAAAAGGAAATACCAGAAATGCCGGTGATCATAGAAATAGGAGGAAAGTTTGTGATCAAGGGCTCATCATGGTCATAGCGGTTGGAGTGACAGCACCCTCCTGTGGCTGGAATCGGGCACAACCTCCAGGACGCCAAAGTTGAAAAAATGCTAACCTAAAACCTCTATCTGTTGTCTGTCCTGTATGTCTAAACAGCATTAAATGTTTGTCATGTATATGTTCTGTGATCTGCCCCGAGTTCCCTTCATGATGAAAAAGGCAGAATATAAATGCCGCAAATAAATAAATAAATAGTTCAAGGAATGAGGATCTGCAAATCCTGATTGTATATTTGTATATACAGTAGAGTCTCACTTATCCAACACTCGCTTATCCAATGTTCTGGATTATCCAACGCATTTTTGTAGTCAATGTTTTCAATACATTATGATATTTTGGTGCTAAATTCATAAATACAGTAATTACTACATAGCATTACTGCATGCTGAATTACTTTTTCTGTCAAATTTGTTATATAACATGATGTTTTGGTGCTTAATTTGTAAAAACCATAACCTAATTTGATGTTTAATAGGCTTTTCCTTAATGCCTCCTTATTATCCAACATATTCGCTTATCCAACATTCTGCTGGCCCGTTTATGTTGGATAAGTGAGACTCTACTGTATTGCAACTGTGAAGATTAAAGCCACCGGATATTGTGAATGAAAACCTGAATCCATTAGTGTGTGTGTGTGTGTTTTTTTTTTTTCGTTTCAGGAGCAACTTGAGAAACTGCAAGTCGCTTCTGGAGTGAGTTTACTAAATAGTTGCTGGCAGTTAGGCTCTGCTGATAGATGGGTTGAAGTGTGTTTTGTGGTGAAAGGAGACTGCTGTATTTTGTTTGATCTGGGACACTTGCTATCCAGCTTGCAGCAATTCAGGGAAGTCGAGATTTGAAAACTATAAAATGTTTCACATACCAGCGTCCCTTGACATTCCTTGGGGGCAGGAGTGACATTAAGGAAGAACTATACAAAATCCCAGAATACTTGTAAAGTATCTACACAAACACAAGATGGTCTATGTACAAAGAAAATATGTCCAGATCTATATAAAAGGTTGATGGAATCGCGGCACCGAGCAAAACAACAAAAGTAAAGGCCCCCCAACCTCGACATTTGACAACACAACCCATCATCCACGCCTTAAGGTTGAAACAACACAAAATCACTTCACGCACCTCCACATGGACAGAACCCACAACGCACCATCGGGAGCCATGCCGGGAGGGAGGGAAAGAGAAAGCATAATGGCTGCCGGCAAGAGGGAAGGCAGGCAATGGGAAAAAGCTGTCCCCTGGGTCCTAGCGCCCGCTCATCATCCGTGGCCAGCCAATATCTCCACAATCTCCACAATAAAAATAATAATAGAATCCTACAGTCACAGAGATAGGAGAGACCCCTAAAGGCCATCCAGTCCAACCCCTTCCTGCCATGGAGAACACAATCCAAACATTCCCAACAGATGGCCATACAGCCTCTTGATAATAATAATACTAATAACAATATCATGGAATCCTAATGTTTGCAGACACCCCTAAGAATCATCCAGTACAACCTCCTTCTACCATGCAAGACCACACAATGCAAACACTCCTGACAGATGGCCATCCAATATCTCCACAATCTCCACCATAAAAATTATAATAAAATCCTACAGTCACATAGATAGGAGAGACCCCTAAAGCCCATCCAGTCCAACCCCTTCCTGCCATGGAGAACACAATCCAAACATTCCCAACAGATGGCCATACAGCCTCTTGATAATAATAATACTAATAACAATATCATGGAATCCTAATGTTTGCAGACACCCCTAAGAATCATCCAGTACAACCTCCTTCTATCATGCAAGACCACACAATCCAAACACTCCTGACAGATGGCCATCCACCCAATATATAATAATAATGATGATAATAAAGATAATAATCATGATGATAACAGCAATAATCATCATCATCATCATAGAACTATACCATCCAATAATTTGGAGACACCCCTAATGGCCATCCACCCCAACCCTTTCTACTATGCACCAAGACACAATCTAACCATTCACAACACTTGGACAACGTATGCATACTATACAATACTACACAGCGACAAAAAACCCCTCTACTCTCACCACTTTCACATTACACAAACAACCAAATACATACTAAACATAAAGACAACCATACATTCAATACCACCACTAACTCAACAATTTCTCACCAACACCACCAGACAATGCCACAGCAACATATAGTATTATTAAAGTTCCCTGTACAAAGATCAATTTGGCAGTAGCAGACAAAATGAAAAGGAGCAACAGCTTTAACACAAAAGTTATCCAAGTCTGATATTGGTTCCAATGTATATAGGCTTCAGGGATACATAGTCAATGAGAATATGTTCCAAACAAAGTAAACAGACGGTTGGTCCTGTTGCTGTATGCTGGAATGAAGAAAGTAATGATGGAGCACCGCTTCGCAAGGAAAGTCCAAATAAAGTCCCAAGTCTACAGGGGTTCCCAGGTATTTTTGTACCCTGTTTCGGGGTAAGAACTCCCAAACACCATTGCCTTGTAAAATTAGAAATGACAGAAGGAATCTTTCTAACGTCATGCTCTAAGGATGGCTTTGCTTACCTCCGGTGCCCGCTGTCTCGCCCTCTCTTGCTTCCTTGGAGAGAAGCCCTCCGCCAGGGCCACCGCCTGGTCGCAGGATTGAGGGCAACCCCTCTTGACCCACTTCTGGATCTCGGAGGGAAGGATGGCCAGGAACTGCTCCAGGATCACCAGCTCCAGGATCTGCTCCTTGGTGTGCCTCTCGGGCTTCAGCCACCGGTGGCACAGGTACCAGAGGCGGCTGCAGGCCTCACGTGGCCCCTCCGCCTCCTGGTAGCGGTATTCCCGGAAGAGGCTCCTCTGGACGTCCGCGGTGGCCGAGTCCTCCTTGAGGAGATCCTCCACCTTCGTGGTCTCCACCGTCCCACAGTTCCCTCCAACTTGACTGAGATTCGCCAGTCCCTTGAATCGCCGGTATGCTTCCGCCGCTCCTTCCAACGAGGCCAAGCAAGCCTTGGCGTTCTCCCACGGCTCGGACTCCGTCTGTTCCGGCTCTCCCCACCCCGAGTTTCCGGACTGGGATGCCTTCATTGCTGCTCGAGGATCCAAATATTTCAATCTCCGGTCAACTAGTTCACTCTTTGGTTGCCTCTGGTCTTCCCTTTTCTCAGGGCTATGATCATCCCTAGCTTTGGGTTCAAGAGGCGTACGCCCTGCTCTTTCTGAAGTCAAGCCTGCTTGGTTGGAATCCCCCGATGGCATCCGTTCTTGGCCCGCTTGCTCCTGGAAAGCCGAATCTGGGCTTTTCCCCTTCTCCGGTGTCATTTTATGTCTCATGGCCACGTCCTCTCAGCTCCTGATTGGGAGTTTTATTGTCTTTTTGTTGAAAATACCGAAAACACTGACTGAATTAAGTCCATGCAGCAAAAGCAATGGGATATTTTTGGTACTTGCATTGTGAGTTCCTTGGAAAGGAAATTATTTTATGCAAGGAGATTGCAGAGAGGAGATCCTTTCCCTAAAGACATGAAGATAAGAAAAGAGAAAAATTTCAAATATAGCAAAACTTCACAACCACCAAACTACTGATGTTAGCCCCTGCCAGATGCTCACCAAACTATAACTAGGAATTCATAGCATTAGGACATGGAAGTTGAACTGATGTCAAACTGCAATCATTTTACTGTGTGTAGATGCAGCATCAGCCACAAAGCTCCAGTACCTCCCTAAACTACAAAACCTTGAATTCCCCACATAGTTCAAGCACACATTTCATTAGTATGTGAATTGTAATTTCCAGCCAGCGTTTTTCCCAACTTGGATGCTTCAGAAGCTCCTAAAATCCTTCCCTTTTGGTCAGGCATATGCAGAGTTCCCTGATCACACTACAAGACTGCGCCAAAGGCAGGCTTGAAATGCAAAATAAGAGGTTGCACAATGCAAAGCTGTGGGCTGGTTCTACTTCCAGGCCCCTTGGTCCTAAACCAAAAGCTATGTGCCCACCATTTTACCTGTTTTGACGCACAATTGCAATACCCCCAGGACAAAATCCATGAATACTCGTCAAAGATATGGGGTAGCCCCACATCTAGATGCCCTGATCTCCATCCAGTGCCTCCATTCCGTAATGCAATGGAGGAACAAGGACGTCAATGCTCACTTATGAAAATATGATGTGCAGATTTGATAAATGTGGATTTAATGTGTGTAGGTATGAATGAATTTTATTAAAGGTGAATAGATGAGGCCTAATTTAGCTGAAGACACAAATCTAAGATTAAGGCCTGCAATGACTAACTGCCTGCTTGCTGAGCTGTAATTAGAAGTTGCTAATAAGAACTGTGACAAATGATTAACTGTTGACATTGCTGGCTTGATGAACGAATGGAGGAAAACAGAGTACAAGCATTATCCAGAAAGTAGATTGTGTTTTGGAATTCAAAATGTACAAAGCATAGGAGAAAACATTTACCATATGCAGTTGAAAGCCACACCCAAATACCACTTCTCAACATAGTCACCATTCAAATCTAGGCACTTAGCATAGCGATGAATGAGCTTGGCAACTCCTTCCCCACAAAACTCTGCCGCTTGCGTCCTCAACCAGCCGGTCACCCTTTTCCGCAGCTGCGCATCATCTACATATGGTAAATGTTTTCTCCTATACTTTGTTCATTTTTAATTCCAAAACGTAATCTACTTTCTGGATAACCCTCGTATTTACATTAATCAGAGATAATCTCTCTTTTAAGTTAAAGGAATGTTTACAAGATTCTTTATGTTAAGAAGGAAGACAACAGGTCAACACAAATCAAGAAGAGTCAACATCTGGTGAGAAACTGAGATGGAATCAATGTTTCAGGCTAGCCAAACAACCTGACAGTAATTAACAACTTTGGGACAACATCAGCAAAATATTGCTAAATTAGGGACCTTATGACAATCCCAGAGCCCCTGGTGATGCAACAGGTTAAACCGCTGAGCTGCTGAACTTGCTGATCAAAAGGTCAGTGGTTCGAATTTGGGGAGCGGAGTGAGCTCTCACTGTTAGCCCCAGCTCCTGTCAACCTATCAGCTTGAAAACATGCAAATGTGAGTAGATCAATAGGTACCACTCTGGTGGAAAGGTAACAGTGCTCCATGCAGTCATGCCAGCCACATGACCTTGGAGGTGTCTACGGACAATGCTAGCTCTTCAGCTTAGAAATGGAGACGAACACCAACCCCCAGAGTCAGGGGAAAACCTTTACCTTATCTTAAGTCGTACCTCCAGCCCTCTCGGTCCTAAGCAAAGGCTATGTGTCCCTCTTTTTAACTGTTTTGATACAATATTGCAAGACCCCCAGGACAAAATCAATTCTACCTCCTTGCTCCTCACCAAAGGAATAGGCAATCCATCATCCAGCATTCCCATGCAATACAGGACGAGGATGGCAACACTCACCTGCCCCTTTTTTACCTGCTTCGGGGCACTATTGCAACACCCCATGTTCAAATCAACACTTTCCTGCTTGTTCCCCCACCAAAGATGTGGGTCATCTCCACATCCAGTGCCCATGATCCCCAACTAATGCAAAAAGAGGGTGCCAAAGCCCATGTGCTTTCCCCGACCTACTTTGAGACAATACTGGAACCTCCTCAAGACAAAATCCCAACCAAACCTATGGGTCTGCCCCACATCCAGTTCTCCATAACGCAGGAAAAGGATGCCAAAACCCATGCGTCCCTCTCTTTCTTGCTTTGGAGCACTACTTCACCTCCTTTTGGAACCAAACTCCACACTTCCCACCTTGCAACCCTGCACCAAGTTATGGGTCAGCCCCACATCCACATGCACCCCTTATTCCCATGCAAAGTAGGAAAAGGATGCCAAATCCCATGCGCCCTCCTCTTAGCTGTTTTGGAGCACTACTGCAAACCTCCCAGGACAAAATACGCCTTTTTCTTCTTGCTCTCCTAGCAAAGCTATGGCCCAGCCCCACACCCAGCAAAGGGGCTCCAAAGCCCATGCACCACCACCTTTTTTATCTACTTTGGAACATTACTGCAAAACCTACAGTCCCTTCTTGCTCTGCTGCCAAAGATATGGGTCTGACCCACAATGCAGGAAAGGGACAGCAAAGCTCATGCATGCATGCACCACTCTCTTACCTGTTTTTGCAACAACAACAACAAAAACACACATTGAAAGCTCTCCCCTTTTGCAACAGGAGGGCAGGAAGAGGAAGTGGGGAACTCTTTCCCCCTCCTGCCCCAATGACTTCCCTGTCTTACTCTGGGAGGAACAACTCTGTGGCTTTAACCCTTCAGAGCCACAAACACACACACACACACACTCCCAAAGCAGCCAGGAGCTGAGCTGAAAGGCTGCTGCTGCTGCTGCATCAACTGCACAAGGATTTGCTTTAGTATTTTCAATCCGGTTTTGAAAGACATCCAGAGGAGGAGACCCACTTCTAGAACATTGTGAATTTTAAGTGCTAATTGCAGTGTATAAATAAAGTAAATAAATAAATATATTAGTTCCATACTTCCTATTCTTATTGCCCTTCTCTGGACCTGAGGGTTGAATGAAAAGTAATGCCTCCACCTTCGTAACTCCTCAAGGGATGCCAGTCCTGGTCTGCGGCAGGTACCGGCTTGTTCAGTAGACTCTCCTCTACAGTTCCATTTGGCAGGAAGCCTTAGCATTGATCGGTTGTGTTGTTAAAAGTGTGAAGTATGGAACCCTGTGCAGACAGTTCCATTTGGCGGGAAGCCTTAGCATTGAACAGTTGTGTTGTTAAAAGTGTGAAGTATGGAACCCTGTGCAGACAGTTCCATTTGGCGGGAAGCCTTAGCATTGAACGGTTGTGTTGTTAAAAGTGTGAAGTATGGAACCCTGTGCAGACAGTTCCATTTGGCGGGAAGCCTTAGCATTGAACGGTTGTGTTGTTAAAAGTGTGAAGTATGGAACCCTGTGCAGACAGTTCCATTTGGCGGGAAGCCTTAGCATTGAACGGTTGTGTTGTTAAAAGTGTGAAGTATGGAACCCTGTGCAGACAGTTCCATTTGGCGGGAAGCCTTAGCATTGATCGGTTGTGTTGTTAAAAGTGGGAAGTATGGAACCCTGTGCAGACAGTTCCATTTGGCAGGAAGCCTTAGCATTGAACGGTTGTGTTGTTATGGAACCCTGCGCAGATGGTCAGTCAATGTGCAGTCTTGAATTCTTGACAGCAGAAGGTGTCACCCCAAAGGAGATTCATCAGAGAACGCAAGCTGTTTATGGTGATTGTGTTGATGTGAGTCCTGTGCGTCATTGAGCAAGTAAGTTTAAAGATGTCGAGGTGGGACATCTGACTTGCGTGGCAAACAAAGAGTTGGATGTCCTGTGACAGCAACCACTGAGTTTCACAAGCAAAAGGTTGACAGATTGATTCAGGACGATCCTTGTATCACTCAAAGAGAGATTTCAAGCATCTTCGGCATTTCACAAGAACATGTGGGTCACATGATTGCTTTGCTTGGCTAACGGAAGATCTGTGCACAATGGGTCCTGTGAGACGCCGGTTGCAGAAACAGAGTGTCGACTTCTTCTGTGACGGTTTCATCGTTGTTCATCGTTGGCAGAAATGTATCCAATTGTCTGGTGATTATGTGGAAAAGTGAATAGTGGTAGTTAAAGAGCACTTTCTAAGGATTATTTCTGCATTTGATTTATTAAAATATTCCCAAATAATGAAGGTGGAGGCATTACTTTTCATTCAACCCTCGTACGAGTCCATCTACATTGTAAAAGAAATACAGTCTGATACACTTTAATTGCCATGGTTCAAGGTTCAATGCTATTGAAAGTTATAGTTTTACATGACCTTTAGTCTTCGCTGCCTAATTGGTACCTTGCCAAATTATAACTCCCATAACGGCAGTTAAAGTGAGTCAAACCGCATTCATTCTACAATGTAGATGCACCTCAAGATATGGTAGGGCAGCATATCATTAAGTACAGTAGAGTCTCACTTATCCAACATAAACTGGCTGGCAGAATGTTCGATAAGCGAATATGTTGGATAATAAGGAGGCATTAAGGAAAAGTCTATTAAAATCAAATTACATTATGATTTTACAAATTAAGCACCAAAACATCATGTTGACAACAAATTTGACAGAAAAAGTAGTTCAATACGCAGTAATGGGTCACATTATTGCTTTGCTTGGCTATCGGAAGATCTGTGCACGATGGGTACCCAGGATGCTGACGCCTGAAATGAAAGAGTGAAATGGCAGACAAAGGTTTGAGGTAATGAGACAAAAAGAGTTCCGGTGGCTGTAGAAAAAAAAAGACGTTTATTCTCAGTGGCCAGAAAGATTAAGCAATAAGAAAAGTACCTTCTCCTGTAATCAGGAAAGCGAAGGTACAGAACAAAGAAACACAGGTCCTTATATACTATTTTTGCATTCATCTATTTACGTCATAGAGGCATTATCCATCACCAATTAGTGTCAAAAAAGTCTTACTTGGCACTTTACTAAAAGCTACTTTTGCATTTTCCTAAAATATAGACTACTTTCAAGACCTCTGACCCTCCATTAGGCCTTATCTAAGGAATTCCTATCTAAGCTCTCAGGGGTTCTCATTAATTGAGGAATTTCCCCTTATCCTAGCTTTTAGGGAGCCATTAGCACTCCTACATGGCGCCAGGTCTTATCTTGACATCCCAAAAGCCTTCATTTGTCTTTTGTCCATTAGCTTATCTATTCTTGTTGACACTTAACATATGTCTCTGGCACTTAGGGTGAACTTTGGTCTTTGCTGGGTCTTGCTAGGCAAAGTGTATTTTGGAGCTATATGCACATATTCTACTTGTGATTACATTTTTCCTGTTCCTATTTCTAATATGATTACATTCAATATATAGTTTCCAATACAAGTATTATATTTTCCCAATACACCTTCATCAAGAGAACAGACTTGAAATTTGCCAGGAACTCCTCTCACGTTACGAGAATGAAGGTGACACCTTTCTCCTTAGGGGTAACACCTTCTGCTGTCAAGAATTCAATGACTGGACATTGCTAAAGTCACATTGTCCGACCATCTGCGCAGGGTTCCATACTTTGCACTTTAACAACACAACTGTTCAATGCTAAGGCTTCCTGCCAAATGGAACTAACTGTAGAGGAGAGTCTACTGAACAAGCCAGTACCTGCTGCAGACCAGGACTGACATCTGTTGAGAGGTTACGAAGATGGAGGCATTACTTTTCATTCAACCCTCGTAGAATCCTGGAGTTGGAAGAGACCCCAAGGCCCCATCCACATTGCCCTATAATGTAGTTTAAGGACAGTGTAGGTAGGACCCAAGTGGCATCTGGTTCAATCCCCTTCTACTACCATGTTTCCCTGAAAATAAGAGTGTCTTATATTAATTTTTGCTCCCAAAGACATGCTAGGTCTTATTTTCAGGGGATGTCTTGTTTTGCTCCCTCCACCACCACCGAGGAAGGCACATGTGGCACAAAGGAGGAGGGAAAGGCGTGTGTCTTACTTTTGGGGGATGTCTTATATTTGGCAGTTCCCCCAAACTTCTACTAGGTCTTATTTTCAGGGGATGTCTTATTTTCAGGGAAGCGCGGCATATAAGAAGACACACTCAAAGCACTCCTGACAGAAAGCCATCCAGCCTCTACTGAAGGTTTGATTATTTTAATGTCAAATATGGTTTATTTATTTATTTAAAAAACAAATTATATTTTATTGTGTTTATATTATTTTAATGAGTGTTGTTTTATAACCGCGCGGAGAGCCGGGTAAGAAATATAATATTTATTTATTTATTTCCAGTACAGTAGAGTCTCACTTATCCAAAATAAACAGGCCGGCAGAATGTTGGATAAGCGAATATGTTGGATAATAAGGAGGGATTAAGGAAAAGCCTATTGAACATCAAATTAGGTTATGATTTTACAAATTAAGCACCCAAACATCATGTTATACAACAAATTTGACAGAAAAAGTAGTTCAATACGCAGTAATGCTACGTAGTAATTACTGTATTTACGAATTTAGCACCAAAATATCACGATATATTGAAAACATTGACTACAAAAATGCCTTGGATAATCCAGAACGTTGGATAAGCGAGTGTTGGATAAGTGAGATTCTACTGTATTTATATTCCGCCCTTCTCACCCCGAAGGGGACTCAGGGCGGATCACATTGCACACATATAAGGCAAACATTCAATGCCATAACATAGAACAGAGGCAGAGACAGACACAGGCTCGGGCTGGCCTCGAACTCATGACGTTTTGGTCAGAGTGATTTGTTGCAGCTGGCTGCTAACCAGCATGCGCCACAGCCCAGCCTGATAATAATAATAATAATAATAATAATAATAATAATAATAATAATAATAAGTGTTATATGATCATTGGTGGCGCAGCAGATTAAACCACTAAGCTGCTGAACTTGCTGACCAAAAGGTCAGTGGTTTGAATCTGGGGAGCAGAGTGAGCTCTTGCTGTTAGCCCCAGCTTCTGCCAACCTAGCAGTTTGAAACATGCAAATGTGAGTAGATCAATAGGTACCGCTCCAGCAGGAAGGTAATAATATTCCATGAAGTCATGCCGGCCAAATGACCTTTGAGGTGTCTATGGACAACGCCGGCTCTTCGGCTTAGAAACAGAGATGAGCACCAACCCCCAGAGTCAGACATGACTGGACTTAATGTCAGGGGAATACCTTTACCCTTTACTTTGCATTTGTTAGACCTATCACTATGATAAATTTCATAAATTCTGTATATTGACGTTTTTTAAAAGCTGCAAAATAATTTTCTGTTTTTGACTGCAGTCTAGGACCTAACCCACTCTATTATCAAGGCATGCCAGGACAGTCGGCGCCCTGTATCCATTAATTTGGAAGAATTATACTGAGAATGATTTTGAAAAACACATTTTATATATTATTTGGAATTCAATAAAAATATTTTCAAGTCACACTTCCCAGCATGACATGGAGTATTCTCCTAACTGAATGTTCCCCTCATCAAAGAAAAACAGACGTAGTTTTCATGCATGAGACACCCAACGATGTCTAATTTCAGAGACTGGAGACAAGCTATCTATATCAGGCATGGGCCAACTTGGGCCCTCCAGGTGTTTTGAACTCCAACTCCCACAATTCCTAACAGCCTACCGGCTGTTAGGAATTGTGGGAGTTGGAGTCCAAAACACCTGGAGGGCCCAAGTTGGCACATGCCTGATCCATATACTCACATATAACTTGATCTCTAATATACATTGAGGGCAGGTTTTGGAGCCACTATTATTTCTTGGGGCTCCTGACTAAAATTGCTAAACTTACACATGAGTATATAGGGTACTTTTGTAGGTTTTCGCAACTGCTTCAACTGGTTCCATTTGTTGGAGTTACGGTTTTTGTGGTATGAAAATTTCACTCATAGTTTAAAGCTAGTGTGTGCAATGCTTTGTATAGCATTCCAGTAGAGTAGTGGTTAAATGCATAGAGGAAGATTAATTGCTAGAGTGACATTGTGTAGTTTCCGCCAGAAATAAGTTGAGGAATGTGGGCGTTGACAGTTTTGTAGATAACGTTCTTCGTTAGTCGCCATCAATTGAGTCGGACATGTAGATGGGCTTCTCCGGCTGTGCTTTGTATTGTTGTGACTCAGCAACAGCATCGCCTGCAGAGCCAGAGTGAGGATGAAGAAGGGGATTATGGGTTTCAGATACAAGAGACAGATGATGGGATGCAGGATGAATTTCAGGATGATGGCATGGGGATGGGAATTATACAGGCTGATTCAGAGGCTCGAGAAATGCAGCTTGAGGATGAACTTTTGAACCAGCTGGTCATAGATAACAGCCAGGATGACATTCCCATGGGAAATAATGAGCCAGAGATGTCTCAGGCCCCAGTTCAGGTGCGAGATAATGAGGTGGAAGGCCTTGAATGAGCGCCATCACTATCTAGAGCAGATCACTTGCAATGGAAAGGAATGTCTCAGCCTCGTCGTAGTTTAAGATTGGCTGGAAAGCGAGAGGCCTCTGAAGGAAAAAGAAATGCATTTTTGGGTTGCTTTTAAAACTGTGTGTTTTGAGACAGATCTTTGTCAAAGCAAATTCTCGCTTCATCTGAGTGGATGTCCATGCTTCCCTGCCTTAGAGTTTCTCCTGTTCCTAGATCTTTGTAACCTTTGGGCCTTTGTTCTTGTGGATTTACTGACTCTTGTTTTGCCTATGGATTATTCGATTTACTGACTCTTGTTTTGCTTATGAACTATTGGATTTTACTGACTCTTTTACAACAACTTTGAGAACTTTATATTTGCTTGCTTTGATTTATATATTTGCTTTTGTTCAATAAAATTACAAAAGACTACCTTCTGTGTCTGACTTGGTGTCAATGGCAAGGTGAACTATTCTGAGGTGCGACATGTATATAGCTGTAATTACTGCAATAAAAGATAAGAACCGCCAGGTTCGGCTGACAGCTGCGTGTGTATGTAAGCAGATCTCTAGATCGCCGACGGAGGGGGAAATTGAGATGGAAAGGTGAATAAATCTCAATTTAACCCTCACATCGACACCATTGCCCCCTCCCACTATTTTAGGATTCCCATTCTATGTAATTTATTAAGTAGTTACTAGACTTTGAGTCACGCTTGACATGTTGCTCATCCATCTCCATATTTAAACCAGCCACATGGGTGGTTTTATAATGCTCCACAAAGGACGGCCTGGTGTAAAAGCTTTCTCCGCAGTGGACGCACTTATATGGCTTCTCTCCGGTGTGGGTCCTCTGGTGTGCAATAAGGTTGGAGCTCAAGTTGAACTTTTTCCTGCACTCAGAGCAACTATAGGGTTTCTCCTCTGTGTGCGTCCTCTGGTGTCTAATAAGTCCTGAGCTACATGTAAAACTCTTGTCGCAGTCTGAGCATTTGTAGGGTTTCTCTCCTGTGTGGATTCTCTGGTGGACATTAAGCTGGGAGCTGACGCTGAAGAATTTGCCACAGTCCGGGCACTGGTACGGTTTCTCTCCCATATGGGTTCTCTGGTGGACCACGAGGTTTGAACTCAAGATGAAGCTTTTGCCACATTCGCCGCAACTATAGGGTTTTTCTCCCGTGTGGATTCTCTGGTGTCGGATAAGACCAGCGCTGCAAGCGAACATCTTTCCGCAGTCGGCACAGTCGTATGGCTTGTCTCCTCCGTGCGTTCTCTTGTGAGCATTGAGGCTGGACCTTAAATACACACTTTTGGGGCAGACCTTACATTTGTACGGTTTCTTTCCCGTGTGGATCGTCTCATGAGCACTGAGGCTGGATCTTATGCTGAAGCTTTTCCCACAGTTTGAGCATTTGTAGGGTTTCTCTCCGGTGTGGGTTCTCTGATGGATGCTAAGCTGAGAGCTCACACCGAAGGTCTTCCCACAAGTGGCACACTGGTACGGCTTCTCACCGGTGTGAGTCCGCTGGTGTCGCACAAGGCTCGAGCTGCAACCAAAGCCTTTCCCACAATCCGGACATTTGTATGGTTTGTCCTTGGTGTGAATCCTTTGGTGTCTAATAAGACTGGAGCTGCAACTGAAGCTCCTCCCACAGTCGGCACAACGATACGGCTTCTCACCCGTGTGACGTCTTTCGTGGGCAATGACGTTCGAGCTCTGGCTGAAGCTCTTCCCGCACACGGAGCAGGCGTAGGGCTTTTCCCCTTTGTGGGTTCTCATGTGGGCGATGAGGGAAGACTTCTGGCTGAAGCGTCTCCCACAGTCG